>NC_083433.1:28632356-29232356 GCF_020745735.1 Hemiscyllium ocellatum | reverse complement strand
TGAAACATCTGATGAAATCCACCTTCACCACTCTCCCAGGCAGCACATTCCAAATCCTAACAACTCTCTGAGTTAAAAAGTATCTCCTTATCTCATTCCTAACCCTGCTGCTGCCAATCTTGTAACTGTAAACCCTAGTATTCCTGATGAAGGGCTTTTGCCCGAAACGTCGATTTCACTGCTCGTTGGATGCTGCCTGAACTGCTGTGCTCTTCCAGCACCACTGATCCAGAATCTGGTTTCCAGCATCTGCAGTCATTGTTTTTACCCCTAGTTAGTAACATACCAACCAGTGGAAACAAAATATGCTTCTTTATCCTGTAAAAATTGTTCATAATTTTGAACACCTCAATCAGGTCACCTGTGCTCTGAAGAAAATAGGCTCAATTTCTCTAATCTTGCCTTGTACACAAAATCCTTCTCAAAGTCATGCTAATAAATCTCCTTAGCATTCTCTCCAGAGTTTTAACATCTTTTCTTAAAACAGGTACCCTGAACTGAATGATCAATGATTGTGCAGCTTAAGTTCCTTGCTTTTATCCTCTATGCCTTTATTTGTGAACCTATAAGTCATCTTAATAACTGTTTCAACTTGCCTGGCCACCTTTGGAGAATTAGGCTCTTTACTTTTTACTCTTGAATCCCAAAGCCCGTCTGCTCCTGTAGTCCCCTCAAAGCTGTATCATTGAGCTTGTGTTGTGTCGCCATGTATCTTCCACTGACATGTATTACCTCTCATTTGTCCGCATTGAAATTAATCTGTCAAGTGTCTTCTCATCTTGTCAACTTGTTAATATCCCTCTGAAGTTGCTCAGAGTCATCCTCACAATTCATTACGCGCACCAGTTTAGTATTATCTGCAAATTTGAAGATTTTGTCCTCAACGCTCACCTTCAAGTTGTTTATATAAATCAGAAAAAGCAAGGGTCCCAACAACAATTCCTGGGAAGCACCACTTTTAACTTGTATCCAGTTTGAGAAATGCCTATCTCCATCTATCTTCTGTTTCCTATATTTTAGCCAACCAACTTCTAATCCATACTGCCAAGGACCTATCAATCCCAAAACATTTCCAATTTGCTCACCAGCCTGCCATGTGGCACCATATCAAATGCTTTCTGAAAGTCCAAATATACACAAGCACTGTACTACCCTCCTCTACTGCCTGCTTCACCTCATCAAAGAACTGGCAAAGATTTGTCAGGCATGACCTGCCCTTAATAATACCAAGTTGACTGTTTAGTATTAACTTATTTTTCTCTTAAGTGTACATTTATCCTGTATTAAGGCCTCCGTCAGTTTTCCTACTATTGATATCAAGCTGACAGTTGCTGGATTATCTTTTGCCCCTTTCCTAAACAATGGTATCACACTTGCAATGCTCCAGTTCCTCTGGACTAATCCTGTGTTCAGAGAGATCTTGCAAAAATTCTGTTAATGTCTCTACGATTTGCTCCTTTACCTCTGTCAGCAATCTAGAATGCATCCCATTTGGGCCTGGATGTTCTTTACCTTGAGTGCTGTCAGGATTTTTAGCACCTCTTCTTTATCCATCACTATACTGGACAATTGTCAGTATCTTCGAATTTGGCAAAGACAGAAGTATATTATTCATGTACTACCTCTTGCCATATCTTTTACTTCAGTGAGTAATTTACTCTCTTTGTTTTTTGTAGGCCCCACTCCATTTTTTTGCTAATGTTTTACTAAGAACATGTTTGAAAAACATTTTACTGTTTGTTTTAGCACAGTTCATCTTCCTTTCCTCATGTTGGCTCTTAGCCTTCTTGATTTCAGCCTTAGCCTGTCTCCTGCATTTAAGATACTCTTTATTTCTATTGCTATTATTATTCTGGTACGCATCATATAGAGTCATAGCGGCATAAGCATTGAAACAGGCCCTTCAGCCCTCCATGTCTACCGTGACCAACAAACACCAAACTACACTAATCCCATGTGCTTCCTTATTTTCTCGTCAATACCCTTCATCTTAGACACTCTAGCTTTGGATATCCCGTATTTATTTTTCACTGTTATGGACCTCCATTTCCCCCCAGTTATCTTTCTTTTGAAAGTCTCCTATTTTTTATCTACTGTTTAATCCACCAAAATATGTTTCTAATCAATCTGTTCCAGTTCAAATTCAGACTCCTAAAATGTGCCCTTCTTCAGTTTAGGATTTTAATCCTTCACTGATTTTTATCCTTTTCCAACTTAATATTGGATCTTGTTATATTTATGATAACTATTACCCAAATGTTTCTCCACTCTGACGTTCTGCATTTGGCTTGCTTCATTCCCTAAGATCAGGTTCCTGGTCCAGCTTCCGCCCCAGTAAGACTACATTCTCCTGCACATATTGCAGGAATTTCTCCCCTTCTGTGTCCCACCCTTATCCCCGTCTACTCTAGGGTAATTGAAGTTACCAATAATCACAATCCTAGTTGTCCAACAGGTTTCCATAATTGGCATACCAATGCTCATCACTATCTGAAGGTGTATAATAACTACCCAACAAAGTCACCATTCCCTTTCTGTTTCTCACCTCTAATCACATAGATTCTAACTCAGGAACTGCATCTTGTTCAAGGGCAATGATACTATCTTTGACCAAGACTGCAACACTTTTTTATCCACCCTGTTTCTACTGAAAACCTTATGGGATATTAATTGTCCAGTCCTGTTCTAGCTTGAGATATGTTTCTGTCAATACTAGTTTGTTATATCCTCATCAAGCAATTTCTGGTTCTAGTTCCCTAATTTTGTTCACTATACTCTGTGCATTGACAAAAGCAAATTTAACTCTGCCCTTTGAGAGGCAACCATTTGTTTGTTCACTGTCAACCATCAAGGCTTCCTTCACTTTCTTTCCCCTTTCACCATCTTCTCTCTTTTGCCCTCACTGGTACTGCCAAAATTAGTCAAAAGTGGTTGAAGGCCTTCTTTCCTCTCTAGGGACTGTTTTCCTAGAACACTCGCCCCACTCCAGTTCAGGTAAAGCCCCTTCTGATGCAACACATCAGAAGTATTCTGTGAAATGTTGACCTGCTTCTTTGAGAAAGAGCATCTGGATCTGAAGGGAGTGCAATGAAGGTTTATCAGACTGACTCAGTCACAGAGGATCAACAGTGAGTTGGTAAGTTGGAATTCAAAATTGGCTTGGTCATAGAGAAAGGAGAGTAGTTATGGAGGACTGCCCCTGTGTCTGGAGGTCTGTGACCAGTCTGTTAAGAACTGAGAACACAGAACAGTACAGCTCAGAAACAGGCTCTGTGACCCACCCAACTATCAGTGCCCCTCATGCATTCCAAACTAATTCCATTTGTCTGCACATGGTTTGTCTCTCTCTATTCCCTGTATGCTCATGTGTCTGTCTAAATGCCTCTTAAACTTTGCTAACTTTTCTGCTTCTACTACCTCCACTGGCAGCACATTCCAGGCACCTACCACCTACTGTGTACAAAAACTTGCCAGGCATAACTACTTTAAACTTTCTCCCTCACACCTAAATCTATTCCCCTAGAATTGGGCATTTCCAACCTGGGGGAAAAAAAACTCCAACCATCCACTATATTCAATTATATTCTTCTATGTGGTCTTCGACACACTAATGGAAACAAACCGCATTTATCCAAATTCTCTTTATAGCTAATACACGCCAATCTAGGCAATATCTTGTTAAACTTCTTTTGCACTCTCTCCAAAGCTTCCACATCATTCCAAGTGTGTGGTGACCAGAACTACACACAATACTCCAAAATGTGGCTAAACTAAAATTGTATTCAGCTGTAACATGACTTACCAACTTATATACTCGATCCACAAAGAATAAAAGAAAGCATGCCATACACCCTTTTTACCACCTTATCCAATGGTATTGCCACTTTCAGAGAGCTATGGACTTGCATCACAAGATCCCTTTCTATGTTAATACTCTCAAGGGTCTTGCCATTTTCAGTATATCCTGCACAGTACAGTCCTCTTGAATTCGACCTTTCAAAATGCTATCTCACTCTGGTGCAGACTAAACTCTATCTGCCATTTCTCCACTCAACATTCCGAATGATCTATATTCTGCTATATCCTTGACAACCGTCACCATCTACAACCCCACCAATTTCCATGTCTTCTGCAAAATTACTCTTCAGACCACTTACAGTTTCATCCAAATCATGTATACATTCCAAACAGAGGTCCCAGTACTGATCCTTTACTCAGTATTTCAGGTTTTCAAACCAAAGAGTTTGTTCCTGTCCTGCACTGTACTGTTCTTTGTAGAAGGGATGCTAAACTTGCATACAATCATGGTTTGGTATTACATGTAAGTATGATGCATAAGTCTCGCTTTCGTATTAATAAAAGGATACACTTGGAGGGTTTTGATAGAGTGAGTAAGGAGAAACTGTTTCCCACCACAAATAACCACAATGAGAGGGCACACATTTAAGACCATTGGCAAAACCTGAGATGAGATGGCAAAAAGCCATCAAGTAGAATGTTGTTACAAATGCACTGTGGAGCAGATTCAATACAAGCTTTCAAAAAAAAATCAATTACAGAGGAACCTTGATTATCTGAACGAGATGGGTGGGCACTATTTCGTTCAGATAATTGATTATTCGGTTAATTGATTTCCTCTGGAACTCTGAGTTTTCTGTGAAGTCTGCTTCCCGTTCAGGACACTAGGCAGTAGCACACCGCGAGAGTCCCGGCCTACCACCCGCCCCCACCTCCTGCCCGCCCTCAACCCTACCTCCAACCCCGCTCAGCCCCAAACCCCAACCACACCCGCCCACCCCCCAAACCCCACCCTCACCTTCAACACTGTCCACTCCGTTCCCACTCCACCCCAAAACCTGCACCCCCATTCTCCGTCCATCCCCGTCCACGCCCCCATACTCCGGCTGAACCCCCCCAACACCCCACCCCCACCAAAACACACACACACACACACCTTTTTACTGCAATGTTTTGACAGGTTCTACCTCTGCCCTGAACAGGACAAGATGGAGAGACTATCTGAGGAAGGGGCATTTAAGGTTCACCCCTGTGTAGAACTCCAGGGAAAAAGTGTTGGGGGAGAGAAAGAGGGCAAGATGTCAGTCATTTAGAGATGGTGCCTGGACTGTCCACAGAAGTATTTCAGTGAGCAGAGTTCGTTTTTAATCACTGCACCTGTAACCAAATGACGCGATCAGGGCTGAAACAGCTCTGACATAATATTTCTATGAACACCTTGAGATCCCCTGCGGATAATCCGAAATTCAGGTAATTGATATTTGGATAATCGGAGTTCCTCTGTACATAAGATCACAGAATCCCCAGTGCAGAAATAGGCCATCCAACCCACAAAGTCCACACTAACCCTCCAAACAGCATCCCACCCAATCCCTGTAACTTTGCATTTCTCATGGCTAATTGTAGCCTGCACATCGCTGGACACTATGGGTAATTTAGTATCGCCAAACCACCTAACCTGCAAACTTTGGACTGTGGGAGGAAACCAAGCACCCAGAGGAAATCCACGCAGACACGGGGAGAATATGCAAACAGCCACCTACCCAGGGCAGGAACTGAACTTAGAGCTCTTGTGCTGTGAGGCAGCAGTGCTAACTACAAAAAATTGCAGGTCAACAGAAAGCAGAGGAGAGAACGACTAAAGGTTATCTTGTTCAAAGAACCAGCACCAGTCAAATCTAAGCTACAGAAGGATGCCAAAAAATATTTATCAGCATGATATCAGAACTGAGACGATATCAGGTCTGAGACAGTATTAGAAAAGATTGGTCAGACTAGCGTTCTATCAGAAATAGATTTAGGAGTGAGGACAGTCAGATCTTCAGGATTATGAAAAGGTTTAACAGTGTAATTGTGGAGGAAATGTCAATAATAATAATAATAATAATAATAATAATAATAATAACAACAAACAGAAAATGTCGGAAAAACTCTGCAGCTCTGGCAATATCTGTGGAGAGAGAAACAGTGTTAATGTTTTGAATCCAATCCCACTTTTCTTCAGTACTTTGCTTTTATTCAATCAGAATAACAAGATAGCCACTAATAAATCCAATATAAAACGCAGGGAAAACTTCTTTAACCAGAATATGGTTAAAATGTGAAATTTGCTACTAAAAGGAATAATTGAGTAGAATTACATAATGCATTTATGAGAAATCTAGTTAAACATACAAAGAAATAGAAAGATAGGTTTTGGGAAGGATGGAGTTGGATGCAGAAGGATGAGAGAAAGTGCATGTGAAGCACGAACCCCCCCTCTCCCCCCCCAAAAGACCAACCACCCCACTTCGGGGAGGGAGGCACATTCCACATGACAACTTTCTTTTCTTCATACAGGTTTAAAAATAGTAGTACAGATTAATATATATATATATATTATATATGTGTATATATAACTAATGTATTTTAGAGTACACGCAGAAAGCAACTTATGTTAGATAATTTGTATAGTGTTCCTGGTGATTCAGGTGAACATGCAGCTTACAAAGTTTAATTACAATTAAATAAAAATTAAGTCTCTGATTTTTAATAACTAAAGACAAATGTTTGGTTATTCTTTCTGTTGTCTGCTTTGGTTGATAATATTTGTCAAAAGTTATAGTCAATATGCAGCACTGTTGAAATTTCTGTTAATCGCCAAAGTTTGCCTTTCTGATTGAAGTTTTATTGAACAAAGGAAAACTTAAGAAATTTGCCTTGTGCTGAATTGTGACAGATGGCCAGAAACAAACAAAACACATTTCCTGTTGATGACATAACTGTACAGTTGATTAATGTAAATGTGATGTAGTCGTCTTCCTGGACTAGCAATCCAGGAAATTTCGAGTTCAAATCTCACATCTGCAATCTGAGAACTTAAATCCCACTTCAGTCTGGAAGTTTGCCTTTTATAAGTTCAGAATATCCGAAACCAGTTCAAAACTAATTAGTGTTGTTGAAAAACTGTAATCAAGGGAATGGACAGCCAACTTAGGTAGAGAAAACAACCACAAACAGTTAATCTGGTTTATTAATAATGACCAGTTGGTGTCTTGGTCAATGTTTATCAGAGATTATTCCCCTGCAAGCCACTTCTTCAAATAAGGTCATTAATCCAAGCAGGCATATCAAAACATGGGTTATCCTGCAACATAGGCTTCCTTCTTTTTCTTAACCAAACCCTCAATTTCTCTCATCATCCAGCATTCCCTACACCTACCAGCCTTTCCTTTTACCCTAACAGGAATGTACTGTCTTTGGACTCATTTTCTCATTTCTGAAGGCTTCCATTTTCCAGCTGTCCCTTTACCTGCAAACATCTGCCCCCAACCAGCTTTTGAAAGTTCTTGCCTAATACTGTCAAAATTGGCCTTTCTCCAATTTAGAACATCAACTTTTAGATCTCGTCTATCCTTTTCCATCACTATTTTAAACTAATAGAATTATGGTCGCTGGCCCCAAAGTGCTCCCCACTGACACCTCAGGCACCTGCCCTGCCTTATTTCCCAAGAGTAGGTCACGTTTTGCACCTTCTCTAGTAGGTGCATCCACATACTGAATCAGAAAATTTTCTTGTACACACTTAAAAAAAAACTTTCCATCTAAACCCTTAACACTACGGCAGTCCCAGTCTACGTTTGGAAAGTTTAATTTCCCACCGACTATTAGGGGGTCTATAATACAATCCCAGTAAGGGGATCTATAAGGGCTTCAGTAAGATGTTTGGCAAGGTTTCCCTTGGGAGACTGGTTAGCAAGGTTACATTGCATGGAATACAAAGAGAATTAGCCATCTGGATACAGAACTGGCTCGAAGGCAGAAGACAGAGGTGCAGGTGGAGGGTTGCTTTTCAGACTGGTGGCCTGTGACTAGTAGAGTGCCACAAGGATCAGTGCTGGATCAACTACTTTTCGTCATTTATTTAAATGACTTGGATGTGAACATAGGAGGCATATTTAGTTTAATTGAGATAAATGTGAGGTGCTGCATTTTAGAAAAGCAAATCTTAGCAGGACTTGTACACTTAATGGAAGTGTTACTGAACAAAGACACCATGGAGTGCAGGTTCATAGCTCCTTGAAAGTAGAGTCGCAGGTCGACTGTATAGTAAAGAAGACGTTTGGTATGCTTTCCTTTATTGGTCAGCATATGGAGTACGGGAGTTGGGAGGTCATGTTGCAGCTGTACAGGATGTTGATTATGCCACTGTTGGAATATTGTGTGCAATTCTGGTCTCCTTCCTATCGGAAGGATGTTGTCAAACTTGAAAGGGTTCAGAAAAGATTTACAAGGATATTGACAGGGTTAGAGGATTTGAGCTATAGGGAGAGGTAGAACAGGCTGGAGCTGTTTTCCCTGAAGTGTCGGAGGCTGAGGTGACCTTATAGAGGTTTGTGAAATCATGAGGGACATGGATAGGAAAAACAGACAAAGTATACTCCCTGGCATGGGGAGTCCAGAACTAGATGGCATAGGTTTAGGATAAGAGGGGAAAGGTACAAAAGGGACCTAAGGGGCAACTTTTTCATGTAGAGGGTGGTACGTGTATGGAATAAGCTGCCAGAGGAAGTGGTGGAGGCTGGTACAATTGCAACATTTAAAAGGCATCTAGATGGGTTATTGAATAGGAAGGGTTTGGAGGGATATGGGCCAAATGCTGGCAAATGGGACTAGATTAGGTTAGAATATTTGGGAAGCATGGACAAATTTGAGTGAAGGGTCTGTCTCCATGCTGTACACCTCTATGACTCTTTTGTAAGGACTATCTGGTCTGGAATAGAAATTGATTGCATAATCTTTTTGACTCAGAGGTCACAGTAACATTAACTGTGCTTTAGCACCTTCATTACAAATCGGCATCAATAATTGAGAGCATTAAGCTACTGGACTGTCATTTATAAAAGCCAGCTGGTTGGAGTCCTACAGCAGGGAGACAGGCCCTTATTCATGCTGACCAAAATATCCATTCATGCTAACCCCATTTCCCTGCACTTGGTCCATGTCCTTCTAAATCTTTCCTATCCATGTATTTGTCCAAATACCTTTTAAATGTATCCACCTCAAACACTTCCGCATTCCATCTGCATACCACCCTCTGTGTAAAAAGTTGTCTCTCACGTTCCCTTTTCTTCTTTCCCCTCTAAACTTAAACTGATGCCCAGTTGTCCTCAATTCCAAAAATCTTGGTCGACTGAGTGCATTTACTCTCTCCATGCCTCTCACAATCTTCTATAAGACCATAAGACATAGGAGTGGAAGTAAAGCCATTCGGCCCATCGAGTCCACTCCGCCATTCAATCTTGGCCGGTGGGCATTTCAACTCCACTTATCCGCATTCTCCCCATAGCCCTTAATTCCTCGAGACATCAAGAATCTATCAATCTCTGCCTTGAAGACATTTAGCGTCCCGGCCTCCACTGCACTCTGCGGCAATGAATTCTACAGGCCCACCACTCTCTGGCTGAAGAAATGTCTCCGCATTTCTGTTCTGAATTGACCCCCTCTAATTTTAAGGCTGTGTCCACGGTGAGTGGACACCTTCTAGACCTCTACAACATCCCCCCCTCAGTCTCCTAAGCTCTAAAGAAAAAAAGTCCTAGCTTGTCCAACCTCTCCCAATAACTGAGACAATCGAGTCAAGGCAACATCCATGTAAATCTCTTCTGCACTCTTTCCTGTTTAATAACATCCTTCCTATTGCAAGGTGACCAAAACTAAATACAATACTCCAAATGCAACCTCACCATTGTCTTGTATAACTGCAACATATCTTCCCAACTTCTACACTCAATGCCCTGACTGATGATGGTCAATGTGCCAAAAGCCTTCTTCACTGCCTTGTCTACCTGTGATTCCCATTTCAGAGAACTGTGAACCTCAACTCCATGGTCCCTCTGTTCCACTACATTCCTTAAGGCCCTACAGTTCACCATGAAACTCCTACCTTGATTTGACTTTCCAAAATGCAAGACCTCACACTTACCTACATTAAACTCCATTTGCCATTTCTCTGCCCACTTCCCCAGCTGATCAAAGTCCTGCTGCAATTTCTGATAACCTTCCTCATTGCCCACAATACTGCTTATTTTAGTGTCATCAGCAAACTTACTAATCGTGCCTTGCACATTCTCATCCAAACCATAAATATTGATAAAAAAAAATAATGGGCTCAGCACAGGCCTGCAGTCCTACAAGTATCCTTCCACTACTACCCTCTGCTTCCTACCATTAAGCCAAGTTGGTGTTCAATTTGCCAGCTCGCCACAGATTCACTATGATCTCACCTTCCACAGCAGCATACCATGTTGAACTTATCAAAGGCCTTATTGAAATCTATACAGTCTACCAGCAGAAAGTGAGGACTGCAGATGCTGGAGAGTCAGTCAAAAAGTGTGGCACTGGAAAAGCACAACAGGTCAGGCAGTGTCCCAGGAGCAGGACATTCCTGATGAAGGGCTTATGCCTGAAACATTGACTCTCTTGCTCATCGGATGTTTCCTGACCTGCTGCGTTTTTCCTGCACCACACTTTTTGACTCCATATAGACTACCCTTACTGCCCAGCCCTCGACAACCTTCCTGGTTACTTCATCGAAGAACTCTAACACATTTGAGAGACATGATCTCCTACTTACAAAACCATGCTGACTACTCCTAATCTAACAAATGCATGTATATTGAGTAACTTACCCACACAGATAATATGCTTACTGGTCTATAGTTCCCAGGATTTTCTTTGCAGCCCTTCTTGAATAATGGCACCATTTGCTACCCTACAGTCTTCCAGGACCTCACCCATGGCTAACGATGATGCAAAAATATCACCCAGGTTCATAACTATAATTTCCAATATAGCCCAAATGACTTCAGAAATATGACTGAACTTCAATTCTCCTCTGAAGTGGTCTAATAAAACTAATGAAAACAGAACTAGGACTGAAAGATGGTGGGTCCACCACCACCTTCAAGGCAACTAGGATGAACAATAAATGCTAGCTTCAGCTGCAACACACGCATATCATTGATATAATCCCTATATCGACTAGTAAGGTTAAACTGCATAGCTTTAAAATCCTAAAATGCAAATCAAAAATACTAACAAGATTGTCCTTCTCAAAGAAGCATAAAATAATGGGGGAAAGATCTGGCTAACAATGTGCAGAGACTGATTGGATGGAACGACCAAAGACCTGGCACACAAACAGCAGAATGGCCTTCTCTACATTCTGCAATATTCCCGAATGTACCTCCCAGTCAAATCAAATTCCCCCAAGTCCAACCCTTCCCCATAATTTTAAATGCTGCGTATGTCTTTGTGACAATATCAATGCGTGCTATAAGTGCATTAGTCTTTATCCAATTTGTGTGTTCATCTGTATATGCACATGCACTTCAATGCCTGTGTCTTTCCAACTTCATTCAGGTCAGTCAGCCTTTTTTTGTACGCCAATGAATATTAATATACGATGTGTGTTAACTACGCATTTCCTTTCCGTGTGCCATTGGTTTCAGATCTTTTCTTGATTATGAGAACTTTGATGCTTGATCAAATGAGTCTGTTGCACAAAGCCCTTTCCACATACCTGACACTGAAACGGTTTCAAGCCACTATGCAAATACTGGTGTTTTGCAAGTCCACCAGAGTTTCGAAACAATTTTTTGCACAAGGCACATTCAAAGGGTTTCTCAGTGGTGTGTGTGCGCAGATGCTCAATCAAGTTGCTGGATCTGGAGAATCGCATTTTACAGAGAGTACACTGAAAGGGTTTCTCTCCGGTATGAACTCGCAAATGCTGCACCATGTTACCAGATGTATAAAATCGCCTTTTACACACATGACATTCAAATGGTTTCTCTCCACCGTGTGTCCGCTGATGCCTTGTTACTTCAAAGGACCGGTAAAATCGCTTGTCACACAAACTGCACTGAAACGGCTTATCGCCTGTATGAATGCGCTGGTGTCGTGTTAGGTAAGTAACTTTGAAAAATCCCTTCTGACACACAGGACATTCAAATGGCCTCTCCCCAGTATGAACCCGGAAATGCACCTCCAAATGGGACGGGTAAGTAAATCCCTTTCCACACACTGAACACCGGTACCGGTTTTGCTTCTGGGGGTCTGAAGGAGCCTGACCCTGTGAAGGCGATCCACATTCTCCCAGCGGGGAAACGTCGCATGTCTGCACATTCATCTCCACTTCACCAGGACGTTCAAAAAGAATGACCTATTTGATAACGTGAGAGCCAGTGAAAATGCACTGAGAGAGCAAAAAAAAGGTGATAATAAGTAAATCACTACTCAGCACAATTACTGAAAAGAATTGACTAATGTTGTGCTACAAGTTACATTTAAAATTAACTGCAATCATAGACAATATGAATCAATTTCTAGAATACCATCAAAGTCAGTGCGACATCATATTTTTATATATATATATATATATATATATATATATATATATATATATATATGATGATTTATATATGACATTTATACATGATGTTGACAGACAAAGGGATCTAGTCACTTCACATAGTCATATAAAATAGAAGCAAGAATAGGCTAGTCAGCCCCATTCAGTCCATTCCATCATTCAGCATGATCACAGCTGATCCGCTAGCTCAGCACCACACTCCTGCTCTCTCTCCCCATATCCTTCAACACCTATAACTCCAAGAAGTCTATTTAGTCCATCTTGTTAAATATTCAGTGGTTTGCAGTCATCAGCAAACATCCCATTATGCCTCAAATTCACTATTTTAGGCTAAACCTCCCCCAGACATCCCACTTGGGGCTACACCTCCCTCAGATAATCCACTCGGGGGCTAAACCTCCCTCAGATAATCCACTCGGGGGCTAAACCTCCCTCAGATAATCCACTCGGGGGCTAAACCTCCCTCAGATAATCCACTCGGGGGCTAAACCTCCCCCAGATAATCCACTCGGGGGCTAAACCTCCCCCAGATAGCCCACTCTGGGGTAAACCTCCCCCAGATAGCCCACTCTGGGGTAAACCTCCCCCAGATAGCCCACTCTGGGGTAAATCTCCCCCAGATAGCCCACTCTGGGGTAAATCTCCCCCAGATAGCCCACTCTGGGGTAAATCTCCCCCAGATAGCCCACTCTGGGGTAAATCTCCCCCAGATAGCCCACTCTGGGGTAAATCTCCCCCAGATAGCCCACTCTGGGGTAAACCTCCCCCAGATAGCCCACTCTGGGGTAAACCTCCCCCAGATAGCCCACTCTGGGGTAAATCTCCCCCAGATAGCCCACTCTGGGGTAAATCTCCCCCAGATAGCCCACTCTGGGGTAAATCTCCCCCAGATAGCCCACTCTGGGGTAAATCTCCCCCAGATAGCCCACTCTGGGGTAAATCTCCCCCAGATAGCCCACTCTGGGGTAAATCTCCCCCAGATAGCCCACTCTGGGGTAAATCTCCCCCAGATAGCCCACTCTGGGGTAAATCTCCCCCAGATAGCCCACTCTGGGGTAAATCTCCCCCAGATAGCCCACTCTGGGGTAAATCTCCCCCAGATAGCCCACTCTGGGGTAAATCTCCCTCAGATAGCCCACTCTGGGGTAAATCTCCCTCAAATATCCTGCTCTGGGGTAAATATCCTTCAGATACCCCACTGGGGTAAATGACCCTCAGTTAACCCAGCATGGAGAAACTCCTTCTCACACTGCCCACTCTGAGGCAGATACCCCACTCTGGGGTAACTGGTCCCAGGTCCAGCAGTTCTGTGTCGATCTCCCGAAGGCCTGGCCGAAACCTCGGACTCCACTTTTACACAACCGACTTCTCCATGTCTGAAAGGGGCGCCAAAACAAAGTCTCGGCCTCCCTCAGTGAGTGTAACGTCGGATTCAGAGCCGCGGCCTGATAAAGACCCCTTACTTTTTCAGTGGAAACCTCAGCTACCGGCCCGATCTCACCTTCTCTGCCGCTGCCTCTGCTCCTGCCACCGCCTTTGTCCCTCTGCGGAAAGCCTCCGCCCAGATAGAGAGGTTTTAGCGACGCAGGGCATTCTGGGACTATTGCCCGCCATTGATACAATAAGTCATCCCATTACTGCGCAGGCGTATTCCACCACTACGCCACATCCAGGATTTCACATCCGCACATCTGTCCATTTCACCCTCACACTACATGCCAACATTACATCATCATAATGCATTTCAGCGTTACACCAGCAATCAGCATCCCGTCAAGACACCTATCACTCCACTCTATTCTTTTTAGTTATTTTCTGTTCGCACTGCTGCCTCACAGCACCAGGGTCCAAGGTTCGACTCCAGCCTGTGTGTGTGGAGTTTGTACATTCTCCCCGTGTCTGCGTGGGTTTCCTCCGTGTACTCCGGTTTCCTCCCACAATCCAAAGATGTGCAGGCCAGGTGCAGTCCATGCTAATTTGCCCATAGTGTTAGGTGCATTAGTCAGAGGGAAATGGGTGGGTTGCTCTTCGGAGGGTCGGTGTGGACGTGTTGGGCCGAAGAGCCTGTTTCCACACTGTAGGGAATCTAATCTAACATAATGTAATTAGACTGGAAATGTTATTTCACAAATCTGGAACAGATAGTATACATATGAGAGGGATTTACCCTGCGAGTCTTCAACATTGACTGTGGACCCCATGAAGTCTCATGGCTTCAGGTTAAACATAGGCAGGGTAATCCAAAGCTATCCTCCCTTGGTTGATGAATCATTACTCTCCATGTTGAACAACACTTGGAAGAAGGGCTGAGGGTGCCAAGGGACAAAAATATACTGAGTGGGGAATTTCAATGTCCGCTACCAAGGGTGGCTCAGCAGCAGCAAACTAATCAAGTTGGTCGGGCTCTTAAGGACATTGCTGCTGGACTGGAACTGCAGCAGGTGGTGAGGAAACCAATAAGAGGATAAAGCATCTGCCAACAGCTGATGAATCTGACAATGACAGCATCAGTAAGAGTGACCAGCATTCAATCCTTGTGGAGATGAAGTCCTGCCTTCAGTCTGAGAAAACTCTCCATCATGTTGTGTGATACAATCATTGTAATAAATGAGACAGACCTCCAACAGATCCAGCAATTCAAGACTTGGCATCCATGAGACGCTGTGGGTCATCAACAGTATCAGAATTGAACTCTTAACACATTCTGCAACTTTATGGCCCAGCTTATTCCCCACAACTATTACCATCAAGCCAGGAGATCAACCTCGGTTCAATGGAAAGTAAAGGGGGGCAAGACAGGTGCAGCACCAGACACCGAAAAATGAGGTGTCAATCTGGTGAAGCTGCCAAACATGAAAACTTATGTGCCAAACAATTGAAGCAGCAAGTGATAGACAGAGCTAAGCATTCATATATCCAACGGATCAGATCTAATATCTAGTCCTGTCACATCTAGTTACGAAGGGCTCACACATCAGTGAAATAGATAAGGCTGAAACATTTTCAGCAGTCTTCAGTCAGCAGTGCTGAGTGGATGATCCAACTTGGACTTTTCGTTAATGCCAGACTTCAGCCAATTTGACACATTCCACATTATATCAAAAATGGTTAGAGGCACTAGGAGCCGCAAAAGCTGTGGACCCCATCCACATCTTAGTAAGTTTTGCACTGAAGACTTGTGCTCCAGAACTTGCCACACCCCTAGCCAGGCTGCTCCAATACTGCTACAACTCTGACATCTATCTGACAGCGTGTGGAGTTTGCACATTCTGCCTGTGTCTACCTGGGTTTCCTCTGGGTGCTCCGGTTTCCTCCCACAATCCAAAGATGTACAGATCAGGTGAATTGGCCATGCTAAATTGCCAATAGTATTAGGTGCATTTGTCAGAGGGAGATGGGTCTGGGTGGGTTACTCCTTGGGGGTGGGGGGGTGCAATGTGGATTTGTTGGGCCAAAGGACCTGTTTCCACACTGTAGGGAATCTAATCTAATCTTAAGAATCGTGGAAAATTGCCCAGATATGTCCTGTACACAAAAAGCAGAACAAATCCAATCCTGCCAATTTCCACCCTATCTATCTCCTCTCAATCATTAGTAAAGAGATGGAAGGTGTCATCAACAGTGCTATCAAACGGCCCCTGCTTAACAACAACCTGCTTTGTGACACTCAGTTTGGGTTCTAACAGTGCCACTTAACTCCTAACATTATTACAACCTTTGTCAAAACATGGACAAAACAGCTGAATTCTAGAAGTGAGGTGGGAGCGACAGTTCTTGACATCCAGGCTGGATTTGACTGAGTGTGACATCAGGGAGCCCTGGCCAAGCTGGGATCAAAGAGAATCAGAGGGCAAACACCATTGGTTAGAGTTATATCAGGCACAGAGGAAGATGGTTTTGGTATTTGAGATCAGTCACCCCAGATCCAGGAAACCTCTGCAGGAGTTCCTCAGGTAGTGTCCTTGGCCCAACCTTCCCTCCAGTATAATTTCAGAAGTGGGAATGTTCATTGATATTATGAACCAGACCAGACCCCCACAAAATATTTTAAGGAGATAGCCTGGACCCTAACCTTTGCTTATTTTAAAGGCAAATGTAAAGTGCTGTGTTCCAAATGCAATTTAACTAGTCAAACTACATGACATTAAGCAAAACACAATTTATTCAAACATGATAGTTAAAACACAACAAAAGAAAGGAGAACTTAGAATAGCTTAATTCTATTAGAAAACTTAACAGAATAATAGATACAGTATCTAAGTAGTATTAGTAATTACTATTTAACATCCCATAAACACACCCTTTGGCAAAAAGGCAAATTCAGAAACCAGATTTCATCTCACATGCAATCCATCAGCCCAGTAAGAGTACCCCCAGCTTCTGGCTGTAATCAAGAGTGGGAAAAATAGTTTCCACTTCTTCGAGTCCACAAGAATAACTGCTGAAAGCTAACTAAAAATCTTTGGTCTGTGAGAGCTTGACCACATGCACTCAGGCTGCTTGTAATGTTCCAATTTTTTAAAAAAAACCTAAGGCCTCACAAGTTGTTTATTTTCTCATAAACTTCTCAACATTTGTTCCCCAATCTCTCTCTAAAAGGAACCAGGATGAAACGCAGCTCACAAAACCACAGCATTGTCACACCAATGATTACACAATGTTCAGCAACTATTATGACTCCTCAGAAACTGAAGCAGTGTGTGTTGAAATGTAACAAGACCTGGACAATATCCGGACTTGGGCTGTCAAGTGGCAATGACCGTCTCCAATAAGAGACGATCTAACTACTACCCTTTGACATTCAATACTGTTACCATCACTGAATCCTCCATTGTCAACATCCTGCAGGTTATCATTGACCAGAAACTGAACTGACAAGCCATATAAATACAGTGGCCATGAAAGAAGGTCAGAGGCTAGATATCTTGTAGTGAGTAACTTACCTCCTGACTCCCCAAATCCTGTCCAACATTCACAAGGCACAAGTCAGGCATATGTTAGAATACTCCTCACTTTGCTGGATGGTTGCAGCTCCAACAAACCTGAAGAAAATGACACCATCCAAGACAAAGTTGCCCGCTTGATTGGTACCACATCCACAATGTTGCACTTTCTTCATCACTCACACTCCGTAGCAATGGGTGAGTCCTATTGGCAAGATGCACTGCAGAAACTCACCAAAGATTCTGAGATAACATCTTCTAAATCTACAACCACTTCTATCTCTAAGGACAACCGCAACAGATAAATGTGATCACCACCACTTGCAAAATCCCTATAAGCCCTTTCCTGACTTGGAAATATATTAGTGTTCCTTCAGCATTCCGGGATCAAAAAACGAGAATTCCCTCCTTCAGGGCATTAGGGGTCTGCCTGCAACACAGGAACTGCAGCAGTTCAAGAAGACAGCTCATCCCCACCTTCTCAAGGGGCAATTCGGGGCGCATAATAAATGTTCAGCAACACTCCCTAGGATCTTACCATTAAGTGTATAGGTCCTGCTAAGATTTGCTTTCCCAAAATGCAGCACCTTGCATTTATCTGAATTAAACTCCATCTGCCACTTCTCAGCCCATTAGCCCAACTGGTCCAGATCCTGTTGTAATCTGAGGTAACCCTCTTCAGTGTCCACTACACCTCCAATTTTGGTGTCATCTGCAAACTTGCTAACTGTACCTCTTATGTTCGCATCCAAATCAATTATGTAAATGACAAAAAGTAGAGGGCCCAGCCCCGATCCTTGTGGCACTCCACTGGTCACAGGCCTCCAGTCTGAAAAACAACTCTCCATCACCACCCTCTGTCTTCTACCTTTGAGCCAGTTTTGTATCCAAATGGCTAGCTCTCCCTGTATTCCATGAGATCTAACCTTGCTAATCAGTCTACCATGGGGAACCTTGTTGAACGCCTTACTGTGTGCCACCCTTTGTGTAAAATCGTTGCCTCTCAAATTCTCTTTTATTCTTTTTCTTCTAATCTTAAGCTGATGCTCTCTTGTCCTCAATTCCCCACTCTTGAGTACATTCACCTTATCTATGCCTCTCATGATCTTATACATGATTCCTCCCCCCCCCCCCCCCCCCAGTCTCCTACACTGTAAAGATAAGAAAAAGTCCTAGCTTGTCCAACCTCTTCCTGTAATTCAGACAACTGTGTCCAGGCAACACCCTTGTAAATTTCTCCTGTGCTCTTTCCTGTTTAATAACATCTTTCCCAAGTCAAGGTGACCAAAACTGAACACAATATTCTAAATGTGGTCTCACCAATGTTCTGTATAACTGCAACATATCTTCCCCGCTTCTACACTCAATGCCCTGATTGATGAAAGTCAATGTACCAAAAGCCTCCTTCACTGCCCTGTCTACCTGTGACTCCACTTTCAAAGAACTGTGAACCTGAACTCCAAGGTCCCTCTGTTCACTACACTCCTTAAGGCCTTACATTTCACCATGAAACTCCTACCTTGATTTGACTTTCCAAAATGCAAGACCTCAGACTTACCTATATTAAACTCCATTTGCCATTTCTTGGCCCACTTCCCCAACTAATCAAAAGCTTCCCCTGCTGCAATTTCTGACAATCTTCCCCACTGTCCACAACACTGCCTATTTTAGTGTCATCAGCAAACTTATTCGTCATGCCTTGTACATTCTCATCCAAGTCATTGATTATACATAACAAACAGTAATGATCCCAGCACCAACCCCTGAGGCACTCCACTCATCACAGGCCACCAGTCCATCAAGCATCCTTCCACTATTACCCCCTGTTTCCTACCATTAAGCTAATTGTGTATCCAATTTGCCAACACAATTTGCCACAGTTTGTCAAAGGGCCAACAAGAGGGGAAGCAACACTGGATCTGGTGCTTGTTAATGAACCAGGCCAGGTGTTTGATTTAGTTGTAGGTGAACACTTTGGAGACAGTAACTATAATACAGTTATGTTTAGTTTAGTTTAGTGACAGAAAGGGATAGGTACATGCCACAGGTCAAGAGTTATTGATGGGGCAAGGGCAATTATAATGCGATTAGGCAAGAATTAGGATGCAGAGAATGGGATAGCAAAATGCAGGGGATGCAGACAATGGAAATGTGGAGCTGATTTAAGGAACAGATATTGCGTGTCCTTGATAGGTATGTCCCTGTCAGGCAGGGAGGAAGTGATAAGGTAAGGGAACCATGGTTTACTACAGAAATTGCATCTCTTGTTAAGCAGAAGAAGGAGGTTTATATGTTGATGAGACAAGATGATTCAGATGAGGCGATGGAGAATTACAGATCAGCTAGGAAGGATTTAAAGGGAGAGTTAAGAAAAGCAAAGGGAGGACATGAACCGTCTTTAGCAAATAGAATAAAGGAGAACCCTAAAGCTTTCTATAGGTATGTGAGGAATAAAAGGATGACTAGGATAGGAAGAGGGCCAGTCAAAGACAGAAGTGGGGAGTTGAGTATGGACCCTGTGGAGAGGTGCTAAATGAACACTTCTCATTGGTTTTCACTCAGGAAAAGGAGCATATTGTAGAGGAGAAGAATGAGACACGAGATATTAGACTAGAAAGGATCGAGGTTAGTTACAAAGAGGTGTTATCAATTCTAGAAGGAGTGAAAGTAGACAAGTCCCCTGGGCCAGATGGGATTTATCCAAGGATTCTCTGGGAAGCTAGGGAGGAGATAGCAGACCCTTTGGCTTTGATATTTGAGTCGTCATTGTCTACAGGTTTAGTACCAAAGGACTGGAGGATTGCAAATGTTGTGCCCTTGTTCAAGAAGGGCAGGAAAGAGGACCCAGGTAATTATAGACCAGTGAGCCTTACGTCTGTTGTAGGAAATGTTTAGGAAAGGATTATAAGAATATATAATATTCCAGTGAGCAACAATTTGATTTCAGATAGTAAACATGGTTTTGTCAAGGGCAGGTTATGTCTCACAAACCTCATTGAATTTTTTGAGAAGGAGACCAAGCATGTATATGAGGGTAGGGCAGTTGATGTGGTGTACATGAACTTCAGTAAAGCCTTTGATAAGGTTCCACATGGTAGGCTAATGGAGAAAATGCAGAGGCATGGGATTGAGGATAATTTAGCAGTTTGGATTAGGAACTGGCTTTCTGAAAGAAGGCAGCAAGTCGTGGTTGATGGAAAATATCCAGCCTGGAGTCCAGTTACTAGTGGTGTGGCACAAGGATCTGTTTTGGGACCACTGCTATTTGTCATTTTTATAAATGACTTAGATGCAGGCATAGGTGGGTGGATTAGTAAATTTGCAGATGACACTAAAGTCGGTGGAGTAGTGGACAGTTTGGAAGAATGTTACAGGTTGCAGGGGGACTTGGATAAACTATAGAATTGGGCTGAGAGGTGGCAATTCAGCTAAATGTGAGGTGATGCACTTTGGGAAGAATAACAGGAAGGCAGAGTACTGGGTCAATGGATAGATTCTTGGTAGTGTGGATGTGCAGAAGGATCTTGGAGTCCATACGTAGATCCATGAAAGTTGCCACCCAGGTTGATAGTACTGTAAAGAAGGTATACAGTGTGTTAGGCTTCATTAGTACAGGGATTGAGTTCTGGAGCTGCAATATCATGTTGCAACTATACAAAATGCTAGTGTGGCTGCACTTGGAATATTGTGTACAGTTCTGGTCTCCATATTTCAGGAAGGATGTGGTAGCTTTGGAAAAGATGCAGAGGAGATTTACCAGGATGTTGCCTGGTCTAGAGGGAAGATCTTATGAGGAAAGGCTGAGAGATCTGGGTCTGTTCTCATTGGAAAGAAGAAGGCTAAGAGAGGATTTGATAGAGACATAGAAGATGATCAGAGGATTAGATAGGGTGGACAGTGGATGATGACATCAGCTTGTATGAGAGGGCATAACTACAAATTGAGGGATGATGGATTTAAAACAGATGTCAGAGGCAGGTTCTTTACTCAGAGTGATAAGGGCATGGAATGCCCTACCTGCCAATGTAGTTAACTCAACCACTTTAGGCAGAATCTCCTGTCAGTTCCCCAGATTACCGAGTCTCCTATATATGTGCCTATTTACCTTTATCCTTTCCCACTGTGCCTCAGTGCTAGTCATTGTGCCACATACCTGGCTACTACTGCTTTCCCCGAACAGTCATTTCCCCCACCCCCCAGAAGTATCCAAAATGGTACACTTGTTTTTCAGGGGAATGGCCACAGGGGATTCCCGCAGACTCTGCCTACTCCCTTCCGTGATGATCACCCAGCAACTCCCTGCCTCCACCTTAGGTGTCACCACCTCACTGAAACCCTTATATATGAAGTGCTCAGCATCTTGGATGATCCTGAGTGCATTCAGCTCCAGCTCCAGCTCCTTAACACGGTCACCTAGGAGCTGCAGCTGGATGCACGTCTCACACGTGTCGGCATCAGGGACAATGGAAGTCTCCCTGAGCTCCCACATCCTCCAAGAGGAACACTTTATCTGAGCTTACCTGTACTTTTTGCTGAACCGCTACTCTCCAAAGCCTCTCAAGTCAAAGCCTTATTTCTTACTTTATCATCTAATTTTGCAATAGCATGCTTCTCTAGCTCTCCACTTTGTTTTTGGTACGAATGGAGAGAACTTTTTTTTTATTTCACAAATATACTTTATTCATAAAATATTTTGATGATCTGTACAGTTGGTCATGCCATACATACGTAAACATTCCATTTCTTTGCATACAGAGATTGAGTAATCATTCGTATATACAGGTCTGTACATTTACTATCCATATATCCATAAATTTAGCTGAGGCATCAACAGAGCCCACTTACTGCGTGGGCCCCCTGTTCTTTGGTAGACGTTACACGGTGGTCTTTCCCCACCGCACCTTGGCGGCAGCAGCCCCAAGCTTCAGCACGTCCCTCAACACATAGTCCTGGACCTTGGAATGTGCCAGTCTATAACACTCAGTTGGAGTCAGCTCCTTCAGCTGGAAGATCAACAGGTTTCGGACCGCCCAGGGAGCATCTTTCACCGAGTTGATGATCCTCCAGGCACAGTTGATGCTCGTCTCGGTGTGTGTCCCGGGGAACAGACCGTAGAGCACAGAGTCCCACATCACAGAGCTGCTCTGGACGAACCTCGACAAACACCACTGCATTCGTCTCCAGACTTCCTTTGCGTATGCACATTCCAGAAGACAGTGTGTGTGACAGTCTCGTCCCCTCCACAGCCACTTCGAGGGCAGCGTGCAGGGTGGCAGAGAGTCTGGCATGCATGAAGGATCTCACAGGCAGAGCCCTTCTCACCACCAGCCAAGCCATGTCTTGGTGCTGGCGATGAGGCATTCTGCCAAATGACTTTGACAGTCTGCCCAGGAACTGCTCGATAGGATCTGCCCTCTCCTTTCCCCGAAGGGTCTCAAGGACACTATGTGCTGACCACTTCCTGATGGACTTGTGGTCAAAGGTGTTTTTCTTCATAAACTTCTCCACGAAGGACAGGTGATACGGAACAGTCCAACTACTCGGAGCGTTCCGCGGCAGCGAGGCCAGGCCCATCCTTTGCAACACCGGGGTCTGGTAGAACCTCAGTACGTAGTGACACTTGGTGTTTGCGTACCGGGGATCCATGCACAGCCTGATGCAGCCACACACAAAGGTGGCCATCAAGGTGAGGGTGGCATTGGGTATGTTTTTTCCCCTGTTGCCCAGTCTTTGTACATCGAGTCCCTTCGGACCCTGGCCATCTTTGATCTCCATATAAAATGGAAGATGGCCCAGGTGACTGCAACGGCACAAGTTCTGAGAATAGGCCAGACCTGTGCCACATATAACACCACTGACAGTGCCTCACACCTGATGACCAGGTTTTTACCTGCGATGGAGAGCGATCGTAGCTTCCATCTGCCCAGTTTCTGCCTCACTTTGCTGACACACTCCTCCCAAGACCTGGCACATGCCCCAGCTACTCTGAACCAAATACCCAGCACCTTCAGGTAATCAGTCCTGACAGTGAAGGGGATGAAGGATTGGTCGGCCCAGTTCCTGAAGAGCATGGCCTCGCTCTTGCCTCGGTTGACCTTGGCCCCCGAGGCCATTTCGAACTGGTCACATATGCACAACAGTCTGTGCACGGACAGTGGATCTGAGCAGAAAATGATGACCTCATCCATGTATAGGGAGGCCTTAACCTGCAGGCTCCCACTGCCAGGAATAGTCACCCCTCTCAGGCTCGCATCCTTCCTGATGGGCTCGGCAAATGGCTCTATGCAGCACACAAACAAGGCAGGAGAAAAAGGGCAGATCTGACTGGGAAGCTATCTGATTCCCACCCATTGATTGAGACTGCACTGACTCTTAACACTAGGTCATTATGATCTACATTCAGTGCAGATGACTCTTGTCCTCAGAAGGTGTCTTGCTGAGGTTCTCCTCCAGGTAGTAGTGACTGCACTGATACAAATCTTCACTCCGATAGCCAATCTATGTTGTTGCAGTCTTCTGCTGGTCTATCCTCTTTTGAGTTCCACACTATCCTCCTCATGGTTTATAATATTTCCAAACTTCTGGGATCTCTACAGTCTTCATGTGAACCAGAATGGGATCAATATTCTTTTGGGAGTGATTGCTAGTGCTGTTGGGAGAAGTTTAAACTAGTTTAGCAGGGTCAGGATTCACAAATAGCTCACTATATAAAGGAACCAAGACACAGACAGTTGAGCCATGTGTCTGAAGGGAGTAAGGCAAGGTTGGATGGTCACTACTTTACTGCCAAGAAGTATTAGATATAAAACAGATTGTTAGGATATGGAATCACACATGGAACCGCAAGGTTGTTGCCTTCACAGAGACATGTTTGATGCAGGACAAAACTGTCAAATTTGCATTTAGGATACAAGATCTTCAGGCAATACAGGGGAGATGCTAAAATGAAGGTAGTGTAACTCTATTAATTAGGGAGTCAGTTACTGAAGTCGTGAGGGATACAAAGTCAAAAATCACACAACACCAGGTTATAGTCTAACAAGTTTATTTGGAAGCACAAGCTTTCAGAGCACTGCACCTTCATCAGGTGGTTGTGATCGTAAGATACAGAATTTATAGCAAAAGTTTACAGTGTGATGTAACTGAAATGATATATTGAAAAATACCTGGATTGTTTGTTAAGTCTCTCATGTTTGAGAATTATGATTTTGGTTTCAGTTCTTTCATATGTAAATCCCAGAACTTTTTTAAAGTTACATTCTCAAATGAACTTTAACAATAGGTGCCAAGTTGGCCCAGATAATGCACTGAAGGTGTGAGGTGCCCTGTATGAGGCTGTCTGCCCCTCAATGTTCAGACTGATTCTAATCTAAAAAAGGGATTTGCACAATCTTACATGGATTCATGCAGTTTTTGAGCAAAATAAAATATTATACTGCAAATACAAATTCACCTTTATATGTGTGTGTGCGTGTATGAGGGTGTGGGTGTGTACAGGGTGTCTGAGTGTCTGTGAGAGAGTGCATGTGAGTGTGGGAATGTATGTGTGAACATATGAGAGAGAGCTTATGTATGAGAGAGGGTGTGCGTGAGTGTATGGGTTTGTAAGAGTGTGTGTGTGTCTGTAGGAGAGCCTGTGAGTGTGTCTGTGAGTGTGTGTAGTGCAGTAGGGTCACCTGTAGTGTGACATGAACCCAAGGTCCTGGTTGAGGCCATCCCCATGGATACCGAACTTGGCTATCAGCCTCTGCTTGGCCACTTTGCGTTGCTGCCTGTCCCAATGTCCGCCTTGGAGGATGGTCACCGAAGGTCTGGTTTCAAATGTCCCGGACCACTGAAGTGTTCCCCAACTGGGAGAGAACACTCCTGGCCGGTGATTGTTCTGCGTCACCTCCAAGACACGAGGAATGGTATTTTGAAATACTCAAATGAGACTTTGTGGAAAGAACTTAGGAATGAAAAGAGGGCAGTCATACTGTTAGGAATGTATTATGGGGCCCCAAACTGTCAACGGGCAATTGAGAAACATATATGGACTCAATTCACTCAGGCATGTGAAAATAATACGAGGGTAATTATACTCAGGGATATCAACTAGACCAATATTAATTGGGACAATCATAGTATAAAGTTTTTAGAGTTGGCAGATTTCCTGAAAAGTAGAGAGAAGTGCTTTTTACATCATCATTAGATGGACCTTTAAAGGACAGTGCAATTCTGGGAATGAAACTGGGCAGGTGTTCAAGATGACAGTGGGAGAGCATTTTAGTGTTGGGGCCACACACCATATATTTTAAGCTCATGATGGAAAAGGGCATTGTGGGTCAATACATAGCAGGTGGACTGCAGCGGTTCAAGTAGGCAGCTCACCACCACCTTCTCACAGGCAACTAGGGACAAGCAATAAATGCTGATTAGCCAGCGACACCCACATTCCACAAATGAGTTTTTTTTTAAATTAGGATAAGACAGATTTTGTTAAAGCAGGCAGGATCTAGCTGAAATAGACTGGGAATAGATACTTGAGTGTAAATGCAGAACAGAACAGTGGAAGGCATTCAAAATATGCTGGGGGCAATTACAGGCCAAACCATAGAGTCATAGACTCAGATGTACAGCACGGAAACAGACTCTTCGGTCCAACCCATCCATGCCGACCAGGTATACCAACCCAATCTCGTCCCACCTGCCAGCACTCGACCCATATCCCTCCAAACCCTTCCTAATCGTATACCCATCCAGATGCCTTTTAAATGTTGCAATTGTACCAGCCTCCACCACTTCCTCTGGCAGCTCATTCCATATACGTACCATCCTCTGCGTGAAAAAGTTGCCCCTTAGGTCTCTTTTATATCTTTCCCCTCTCACCCTGAACCTATGCCCTCTAGTGCTGGACTCCCCCACCCCAGGGAAAAAATTCATGCCCCTCATGATTTTATAAACCCCTATAAGGTCATCCCTTAGTCTCCGACACTCCAGGGAAAATAGCCTCGGTCTATTCAACCTCTGCCTATATCTCAAATCCGCCAACCCTGGCAACATCCTTGTAAATCCTTTCTGAACCTTTTCAAGTTTCACAACATCTTTCTGATGGGAAGGAAACCAGAATTGCACGCAACATTCCAACAATACCTAGTCAATGTTCTGTACAGCATTTAGGGTGAAACGTAGGAACAACAAGCCCAGAGAATCATGGAGACCAATTTTTGATGGTGTTAGGCCAGATCTTTCAAAAGTTACTTGGAGACAGATGTTCCCAAGTAAAGGGATCGATCGAAAATGGGAAGCCTTCAAAACATAACGAGAATCCAGTATTGAGGTTTTGGTTAAGAAAAAGAAGGAAGTATATGTCAGGTATAGACAGGAGAGATCAAGAGAATCCTTAGAAGAGTATAAAGGCAGGAGGAGTATACTTAAGAGGGGAATCAGGAGCGCAAAAAGGGGACATGAGATAGCTTTGGCAAATAGCGTAATGGAGAATCCAAAGGGATCTTATTAAGGACAAAAGATTCTTGGCAATATAGATGAGCAGGATCTCAGTGTCCATGTACATAGATCCTTGAGAGTTGCTACCCAGGTTGATATATTTGTTAAGAAGGTATACAGTGTGTTAGCTTTTGTTGGTAGCAGGACTGCGTTTCGGAGCCACGAAGCCATGCTGCAGCTGTACAAAACTGTGATGCAGTTGCACTTGGAGTATTGCATACAGTTCTGGTCATTGTATTATAGGAAGGATGTGGAAACTTTATAAAGGGCTCAGAGGCTCAGACATAGGACAGATGTCAGAGGTAGTTTCTTTACTTAGGGAGTAGTAGGGGTGTGGAACACCTTGCCTGCAACTGTAGTAGACCAACCAACTTTAACAGGATTGAAATGGTCATTGAATAAACATATGAATGAAAATGGAATAGTATAGGATAGAAAGGCTTCAGATTGGTTCCACAGGTCAGCGCAATATCGAGGCCCAAAGGGCCTGTACTGCACTGTAATGTTCTATTTAGAAGGGTAACTAGGAAGTGAATAGGGCCCCTCAAAGATCAGCAAGGCAGCCTACATGTGGAGCCACATGAGATGGGGAGATACTTAATGAGTATTTTGCAGTGTTTACTGTGGAGAAGGACATGGAAGATATAGAATACACAGAAGAAGGTGCTGGATGTCTTGAAATGCATAAAAGCGGATAAGTCCCTAAGACCTGATCAATGTACCCTAGAACTCTGTGAGAAGTGCGGAAAGTGATTGCTGGGCACCTTATTGAGATATTTGTATCGTTGATAGTCACAGGTGAGGTGCTGGAAGACTGGAGGTTGGATATCGTGATACTACTATTTAAGAAAGGTGGTAAGGAAAAGCCAGGGTGCTATAGACGGGACACCCTAACACTGGTGGTAGGCAAGCTGTTGGAGGGAATCCTGAGGAGTAGGATTTATATGTATTTGGATCGGCAAGGACTGACTAGGAACTGTCAACATGGTTTTATGCATGGGAAAGCATATCTCACAAACTTGATTGAGTTTTTGAAAAAGTAACAAAGAGGATTGATAAGGGCAGAGCAGTAGACGTGATCTCTATGGACTTCAGTAAGGTATTCGACAAGGTTCCTCATGGGAGACTGGTTAGATCTGGTTAGCAAGATTAGATCTCATGAAATACAGGGAGAACTAGTCATTTGAATACAGAACTGGCTCGAAGGTAGAAGACAGAGGGTCGTGGTGGAGGGTTGTTTTTCAGACTGAAGGCCTGTGATCAGTGGAGTGCCCCAAGAATCGATGCTGGGTCCACTATTTTTCATCATTTTATATAAAGGATTTGGATGTGAACATAGGACGCATATAGTCATAGAGTCATAGAGATGTACAGCATGTAAATAGACCCTTTGGCCCAACACCTCCATGCCGACCAGATATCCCATCCCAACCTAGTCCCAACTGCCAGCACCTGACCCATATCCCTCCAAACGCCTCCTATTCATATAGCCATCCAGATGCCTTTTAAATGTTGCAATTGTACCAGCCTCCATCACTTCCTCTGGTAGCTCATTCCATACACGTACCACCCTCTGCATGAAAACGTTGCCCCTTAGGTCTCTTTTATATCTTTCCCCTCTCACCCTAAATATATGTCCTCTAGTTCTGGACTCCCCAATCGCAGGGAAAAGACTTTGTCTATTTATCCTATCCATGCCCCTCATAATTTTGTAAACCCCTATAAGGTCGCCCATCAGCCTCAGATGCTCCAGGGAAAACAGCCCAGCCTGTTCAGCCTCTTCCTATAGCTCAAATCCTCCAACCCTGGCAACAACCTTGTAAATCTTTTCTGAACCCTTTCAAGTTTCACAACATCTTTATGATAGGAAGGAGACCAGAATTGCATGCAATATTTCAACAGTGGCCTAACCAATGTCCTGTACAGCCGCAACATGACCTCCCAACTCCTGTGCTCAATACTCTGACCAATAAAGGAAAGCATACCAAACGCCTTCTTCAATATCCTACCCACCTGCGACTCCACTTTCAAGGAGCTATAAACCTGCACTCCAAGGTCTCTTTGTTCAGCAACACTCCCTAGGAACTTACCATTAAGTGGATAAGTACTGCAAAGATTTGCTTTCCCAAACTGCAGTGCCTCACATTGATCTAAATTAAACTCCAACTGCCACTCCTTAACTCATTGGCCCATCTGATCAAGATCCCATTGTAATCTGAGGTAAACTTCTTCGCTGTCCAGTGCAGCTCCAATTTGGTGTCATCTGCAAACTTACTAACTATACCTCGTATGCTCACATCCAAATCATTTATATAAATGATGAAAAGTAATGGACCCAACATCGATCCTTGTGGTACTCCACTGGTCACAGGCCTCCAGTCAGAGAAACAACCATTCACCACCACCCTCTGTCTTTGATCTTTGAGCCAGTTCTATATCCAAACGACTTACTACATTGTATCTTCATCAAGGGTTGTGCAATCCTCTTGCACTGCCACTGCATCTATATAAAACTATAAAACTCCCGAGTTGGAGAGGTTGCATTTTGGCTTTCCAAATGCCTGGTTACTACTTCCTTTATAATGAATTCTAACAACTTCCCAATGATAGATGTGAAACTAACTAGTTTATAGACCCATACTTTCTTAATGCCTCCCTCCCTTTCTGAACAGGGGCTTTACATTAGCATTCTTTCAATTCACGGGAATCTTTCTACAGTGTGGGAAATTTTAGAATATTATAGCAAATGCATCCGACATCTCTTCTGCCACTTCCTTTAAGACGTTAAGATGTAGACCATCAACCCTTGTGGGCTTGTCTGCCTTTAACCCCAACAGTTTGCTCAGTACAGTATGCTTTTCTTAGCTATTGCTTTAAGTTCTTCCTTTTCTAATACCTCTGCTTGTCTGTTACTTGAGATGGTTTAAATGTCCTCCACTATGAATACTGAGGCAAAATATTACATTAATTTCTTCAACTGTGTTCCCATTATTAACAACCTCTCAGGACCAACATTCAATTTAGCTACTCTCTTCCTTTATATATATTTGAAGTGTTTGTTATCCCCATTTCTATTTCACACTAGATTTCTTTCATAATTTACTTTTGTTCTTTCTATGACTTTAGTAACCCTCGGGTGGCCTTTAAGCGTTTCCCAATCTTCCAACTGGCCACTGACCTTTGCAATGCAATATGCCTTAGTTTTGCTATTAATGCAGTTTTTAATTTCCTTGCTTAGCCATGTATGCTATATTTCCCCTCTTACAATTTAGTTGGGAGGAATTGCACATCTCTTTAAATGATATCACCATTCATCAACTGTCCTATTTTTAGTCTTTCTATCCAGTTCAATACAGCCAAATCTATCTACATGCTGATTTAATTACCTTTGTTTAACACCAGAACACGAGTGTGGGGCTCAGTTTCTCACCTCAAACCTACTACCTCTTTTTACTCCAATTTTTAAAAAGTTTAATGCAATTGAACCATTCCCCATTATCTAAACTCCCTCTTAGCTTATGTTATGCAATTTGCCAGGACCCTGGTCCCAGTACAATTCGAATGGAGTCCATCTCAAAGGAATAGCTCCCTCATTCCCCAATGCTTTAGTTAATGTCCCATGACTTTGAAACTATTTCTTCTGCACCAATGTTGGAGCCACATATTTCCCTCTTTGATTCTGTGTCAATTAGCTTGTGACTTTGTGGTTCAGCTTCATAATTTTTTTTATTCATTCAGAAGCACTTATGATCTATAGGTCCTTGTTTCTATGATTAGCCTGTATTGCTCACAAAACAAAGCTTTTCACTGTACTTAAATGTGACTACAATAAATCAAATGTGGAAATGACTGGCTGGCCAACATTTATTGCCTGTCCTGAGTTGCTGTTGAAAAGGTGGTGGTGAGCTGCCTTCTTGAACTGCTGCTGTCCACATGTCGTGGGTTGACCCACAATGCCATTGGAGAGGGAATTCCAAACATAGCACCTAGCTTCTTTCCATTTTGTTAACATCATCAAAGCCCACATGGATCATGATAACTGGATCTTCCCCTCCCACTCTATTTCTCTACAGTCTAGATGAGATGCCCTTAACTCTGGCACCTGGCAGAAACCACAGCCTTCTGGCTTTTTGATCCCGACTACAGAGAACTGTACCTATTCCAGGGGCCAGCATGTGTGCAGAAAGTATCTTCAGCTGAAGTTCCTGGAAGCTCTCTTCATCTATTTTAAATCTGCTATGCTTTATCCTAAAACTAGGACCTCTCATCATTCCTTTAAACCCCAGAGAGTATAACCTTAAACTGTTCATTATATGTTCAGCAGAAAAACTGTGTAAGAATTAAATGCATTTGCAGCCAGCATAAAACATAGGCTAGCTTGAGGGTGGAGTCTGGTATTGCTGGCAGCTAATGGGCAGAAAGCTGCAGCCTAAACAAACAGACCGCTTTTTGGCCATAAGCCATGGGAAAGGCAAATTGCCTGGGAAAGAACAAACAGTCTCAATGTTGCACTAATATTCATTCTTTAATCAGTTAGGCCCATTATTGCAATTTCATACTCACTGCTTCTCTGAATACTCATGGAGAAATTTTCCCATGTTTATGTTATAAACAGACTGTATTTTTGAATCACTTGAGAGAGAAATTATTACCTATTCTCTCTCTTCCTGTAAGCAAAAATAACGATTGGTTTGGACAAAGGGATAATTTATCTAAGTCTTATTTCAGATCAATAAAAGACTTTGGCAGTTTATTTGGAGATCACTTATGTTCGCTGATAAAACAACAGCATGGAGCACTGTCACCCTTCATGCCAGCTAGCAGCCACCCTTGATCGCTAAGTCGTTATCCGTCCTTGGATAGCATGGTGTTGCTTGCTTTTGAAAAGCACAGCAGGTCAGGCAGCATCCGAAGTGCAGAAAAAAAATAGACGTTTCGGGCAAAAGCCTTCATCAGGAATGAGGCTAGGAGCCTCGGTGGTGGAGAGACAAATGGGAGGGGGTGGGGCTGGGGAGAAGGTAGCGAGAGTGCAATAGGTGGATGGAGGTGGGGGTGAAGGTGATAGGTCGGAGAGGAGGGTGGAGGAGATGGGTGGGTTCCAACCTTCCAGCTTAGCACCGTCCTCCTGACCTGTCCCATGTGTCAATCTTCCTTCCCATGTATCTGCTTCACCCTCCTCTCTGACCTATCACCTTCACCCCACACCTCCATCCACCTTAATAAGCTGTTATCAGTGAAATTCACATACCAAACCACTCATACGTGTTTGAAAGTGCAATCTTGTTAAGCCGGCTCAGTGGCTAATTCAAAAATACTTAACTACTGTGACTAATTTTGTTCCGCTGGGTCAGTGGTGATTCAATACTGAGCCACTACTAAATGTTTGTCTATTGTTTATTTTAAAAAGTTAGATCTCCAGCATCTGCAGACCTCATTTTTTACCTTTAAAAAGTTAGGGCAAAATTAAGGACTCAGCCTGTAGGGGATGAACAATGCAGCCTGATGATTGGTCGGATTTATTAGACCATAGAATTTGAGTTAATATTATTAATTGTATGTTTGATGTTTTTATTAATTATTATTCATGGGAAACTAAATTGGGGGGTAGCCACAGGGGAAGTTGGGACACTGCGTACGCTTAAATTGAGTTAAGATCTTCAAACTCGGTCACTCAAAAAACAAGTTGATTGAGTCAAACAAAGTTCCCCTTCACCCAGACTGAGCCTGAATGAAGAGCTCAGGAGGGCCACATGATGGCCAGTGGTGGGCGTAGAGACCACTTGTTCGCGTTGGAGTGAACAAAAAAGGGGAGTTGAGAGACTGAAGGAATTTTAAATTACAGCATGGCGAGGAGAGAAGGAGAAGTGAAGTGAGGGCTGCCAGGAAGAGTAAGATTTTCCCACTTAAAAAGGCACTGACCTCGGGAGTAGGGCCCTTTAGACAGTGCAGCGAGGAGAGAAGGAGGGGTGAAGCAAGGGCTGTCGGGAAGGTCAGGGCTTAATTTATATCTGAGCAGTGGCCGAAAACCGGACTCCCAGATGGCATGTTGCTTCCCAGGTGCTCGGGTCAGGGATGTCACCAATCGGCTGCAAGGCATTCTAAAAGGGGAGGGTGAACAGCCAGTTGTCTTGATGCATATAGGCACCAAAGATATAAGTAGAAAATGAGATGACATCCTGAAAGAAGAATTCAGGGAGCTAGGAGAGAAGTTAAAGAGGAGGACCTCAAAGGTAGTAATCCCGTGATCTTGGGATTACTACCAGTGCCACGCGCTAGCCAGCGTAGAAATGAAAAAATAGGCAGGATGAACATATGGCTTGAGAGATAGTGTAGGAGGGAGGGGTTCAGATTTGTTGGACACTGGGACTGGTTCTGGGGAAGGTGGGACTATTACAAAATGGACGGTTTACATCTGAACCAGACTGGAATCAATTTCCTTGGGGGAGTTTTTGCTACTGCTGTTGGGGAGGTTTTAAACTAACGTGGCAGGGGGCTGGGAACCAGAAGAGAAAACAAGTGGGCAGTGAGGTGGAGACTGGAGACTGTAATAATCATGAAGATAGCATTAATAAAGGGAAGAGTAGGCAGAGAGCAGATGAGCGCAAAAAACTGGTGGCCTGAAATGCATCTACTTCAATGCAAGGAGTATAGTGTGTAAGGCTTAGGGAACTTAGGGCTTGGATTGGTGCCTGGATGTATGACATTATTGCAATCACAGAGTCTTGGTTGAAGGAAGGGCATGATGATTGGCAACTAAATGTTCCAGGATATAAATGCTTCAGATAGGACAGGAAGGGAAGCAAAAGTGGGTGGTGGAATTGCATTGCTGGTCAGGGACGATATCATGGCTGTGCTAAAGGAGCACACTATGGAGATCTTGGGTTGTGAGACATTATGGGTGGAGCTGAGAAATAAGAAGGATGCAGTTACATTGTTGGGGCTGTATTACAGGCCTCCCAACAGGGAGCATGAGGTAGAAGAACAATAGGTAAACAGATTCTGGAAAGATGTAGGGGCAATTGGGTAGTGGTGATGGGAGATTTTAATTTTCCCAATATTGACTGGGATACACTTAGTGTCAGAGGTTTGCATGGGGTAGAAATTGTGAAAAGCATCCAGGAGTTTTCTAGAGCAGTATGTCAAATCCCTGATGAGGAAAGGGGCCATATTGGACCTGGTACTGGGGAACAAGCCAGGACAGGTGCTAGGAATTGAGGTGGGGAATTTCTTTTGGAACAGTGACCACAATTCTGTAAGTTTTAGAATATTCATAGATAAAGAAGAGAGTGGTCCTCAGGGAAGAGTACTAAACTGGGCCAAGGCCAATTATATCAAAATTAGGCAGGAGCTCAGAAAAGTGGATTGATGTGGACACTGCTATTTGAAGAGAAGTCAACATTTGAGATGTGGGAGGCTTTCAAAGATAGTGCAGGATAGGCATGTCCCATTGAAGGCAAAGGATAGGAAGGGCAAGATTTGTGAACCGTGGATGACAAGAGAAATTGTGCGACTAGCGAAGAGGAAAAGGGAAGCATACATAAGGGCCAGGCAGCTAAGAACAGAATGGCCCTGGAGGAATATTGGAAGAGTAGCAAACAAGGAATCAAGCGGGCTAAAAGGGGTCATGAAATAGCTTTAGTGAGCAGAATTAAGGAGAATTCCAAAGCATTTTATTCTTATAAGAAGCAAGCAGGTAACTAGAGAAAGGATTGGTCCACGAAAGGATAACGAAGGAAGGCTGTGTGCCGAACCTAAGCGAATGGGTGAGATTCTGAATGATTACTTTGCATCAGTATCAACTGAGGAGGGGAACATGATGAATGTTGAGATTAGAAATACAAGTTTGATTAGTCTGAATCACGTTGACATAAGTAGGGAAGATGTGTTGGGTAGGCTAAAGGTTATTAAGGTGGACAAATCCCCAGGACCAGATGGGATCTATCCCAGGTTGCTGAGGGAGGCAAGAGAGGAAATAGCTGAGGCCCTGACAGATATCTTTGTGGCATCCTTAAATACAGGTGAGGTGCTGGAGGGCCGGGTGCTGGCAGGTGGTACTAGGGGGTTGGGATATCTGGTCGGCATGGACAGGTTGGACTGAAGGGTCTGTTTCCATGCTGTATATCTCTATGACCCTGGCTGGAGGGTTGCTCATGTTGTCCTCCTGTACAAGAAGGGTAGTAGAGATATTCCGGGTACTTACAGACCAGTGAGCCTGATGTCAGTGGTGGGAAAGTTGCTGGAGAAGGTACTGAGGGATAGGATCTATTTATATTTAGAAAAGAGTGGGCTTATCAGTGATAGGCAACATGGTTTGGTGCAGGGGAGATCATGCCTTACAAAATAGAGTTCTTCGAGGAAGTGACCAAGTTGATAGATGAAGGAAGGGCTGTTGATGTCATATATATGGACTTTTGTAAGGCATTTGATAAGGTTCCCCACGGTAGACTCATGGAGAAAGTGAAGTCACATGGTGTGCAGGGTGTTCTAGCTGGGTGGATAAAGAACTGGTTGAGCAACAGGAGACAGAAAGTAGTAGTTGAAGGGAGTTTCTCGAAATGGAGAAAGGTGACTAGTGGTGCTCCACAGGGATCAGTATTGGGGCCACTGTTGTTTGTAATATACATAAATGATCTGGAAGAGGGCACTGTTGGTATGATCAGCAAGTTTGCAGATGACAAGAAGATTGGTGGAGTAGCAGAAAGCATAACAGACTGTCAGAGAATACAGGCGGAAAAGTGGCAGATGGATTTCAATCCAGGCAAAAGTGAGGTGATGTATTTAGGCAAGACTTATTCTAGAGCGGATTATACAATGAACAGAAGAGCATTGGGAAAAGTTGATGGGCAGAGAGATCTGGGAGTGCAGGCCTATTGTACCCTGAAGGTTGCTGCACAGGTGGATAGAGTGGTCAAGAAGGCATATAGTATGCTTGCCTTCATCGGATGGGTATTGAGTATAAGAGCTGGCAAGTCATGTTAACATTGTACAAGACATTGGTTCAGCCGCATTTAGAATACTGTGTACAGTTGTGGGTGCCACATTACCAAAAAAATGTGGACGCTTTGGAGAGGGTGCAGAGAAAGTTTACAAGGATATTGCCTGGTATGGAAGGTGCTAACTATGAAGAACGGTTGAGTAGGTTAGGTTTATTTTCACTAGAAAAAAGGAGATCGAGGGGGGACCTGACTGAGGTTTACAATATCATGAAGGGTATAGACGGGGTGGATAGAGACAAGCTTTTTCCCAGGGTGAAAGATTCAATAATGAGAGGTCACTCTTTCAAGGTGAGAGGAAGAAAGTTTAAGGGGGGATACACATGGCAAGTACTTCACACAGAGGATGGTGGGCATTTGGAACACGTTGCCAGCAGAGGTGGTAGGGGCAGGCACGGTAGATTCATTTAAGATGCGTATGGACAGATGCATGAGTAGGTGGGGAGGAAAGGGATACAGATGCTTAGGAACTGGGCGACAGGTTTAGACAGTTGATTTGATTTGGATCGGGCTTGGAGGGCTGAAGGGCCTGATCCTGGGCTGTAAATTTTCTTTGTTCTTCCTTTGTTCTAACATAAGGGCTTGCAACAAAAGAATAGGATGGGTGCCGGAATTAGGCAAAAGTGAGGACTTCAGATGCTGGAAATCAGAGTTTTTAGATCAGAGTGGTGCTGGAAAAGCACAGCAGGACAGGCGGATGGGGTCAGGTCAGGTGTGATGAAGGGCTTTTGCCCAAAACGTCGATTTTCCTGCTCCTGGGATGTTGTGCTTTTCCAGCACCACTCTGATCTAAACTCTGGGTGCTAGAATTAGCCAAATCCCACCTAAAGATACCCTAACTAATTTTATGATGCAAAATTGCGATCAGACATCAATAGACTATTTCGAAGTTTGGGTAAAGTGGACCAAAGATGGCAACAAACCATTTCCACCTCATGGCTCGTTTAATTTAGAAAGAATATCTCGTTTAGAGGAATGTTTCTTAGATAGAGACCCAGTTAGGAGAGGTAAGAAGAGGTAAACTGGGCAGCATTTCGTGATTGGATGAGGGAAGCCGAGACGGGAAGAGAGAAGAGTACTCAACAAAATCATGCAGGGAAGAAAAAGAAGGCGGGCGGCGGGAGAAGGCACAGCAAGTCGTAGATTTTTAGCGGGAAGTAGAAAGCTACAGACAAATGATGGTTAGACCGTCTGAAGGGTGTAATCCAAGTGCCCCTCCCCCTAAGCAGGAAGATGAGGAGACTTTAGAACAAGAGAGTGAGATAATAGTTATTCCCTGCACCGCTTTATCAGGCCCTCGAACAAGACCCAGGGAATGGACAACAATAACAATTTCGGGGTGCGCCGACACTGTTCTTCAGTCAGGTGGCTCTACTAGCTGTTCTGCTGACAATACTGGGTTAAAGGCAGACCTTCGAAAACATCAACAAGAAGTAGTGCAGAGGCAATCGGTAAGATATAATTGCAGGGAAGATCAATCGTCCCAGAGCCAGGTTCAGGGAAGCGGCAGATACATGAGGTACATACACAGGCAGCAAGAACACTCACCGACCCTGTCCCTGTTGACAATGTCCTCAATCCTGCCATTCAACTCGAGATGGCTATAAATGAATTACGTACCATTGTCCTTAGTCATGAACCGAGCAAAATGAGCGTGGAGGACCCCCCCCCCAAAAGGATGGCTGAAAGAGAACAGTCCTCCCAAGGGGATAACGGCCAGTTTGTCTCTTTAAGATGCTCGGAACCCCCATGAACTAAGCGTTAACTGTTTACGGTCCGGGTTGAATGTTTATGTTTTCATTCCCGAAATCGGGAATGCTTTGAATTAAGCTTTCATTGTGGGAATCTACGGTGATTGTGTAATGCAAAATCTGCAACGAAGTGTTGATTTAAAAATTGGGTCGTAACGATTGGCACAAATTTACCTCTCGGAATTGGAAATTAACACGTTTAAAGTTTCATGTTCTGGCCAGAATGTTCTAACATGAGTGAATCTGTAATTCTGGATGATAGGATTTTTTCATTGTAAATGTATTTTTTGTTATGAAAATATCAAAGTAATAGGAAAATTGGAATTTGGAAATGCATTTCTCTTTAAACAAAATCCTGATGATATGTTCTAAAGTCTGCAAAACAAATCTAATATCAAGGATGTAGGCTTCTCCATTGTTAATTATGTTTAAAATCACATAACACCAGGTTATAGTCCAACAGATTTAGATTAGATTCCTTACAGTGTGGAAACAGGCCCTTCGGCCCATACTAGTCCACACCGATCCTCCGAAGAGTAACCCACTCAGACCCATTTCCCTCTAACGAATGCACCTGACACGATGGGCAACTTAGAGTGACCAATTCAGCTGACCTGCCCATTTTTGTGTCTGTGGGAGGAAACCGGAGCAAACCCACGCAGGCACGGGGAGAATGTGCAAACTTCACCCCGAGGCTGGAATCGATCCTGAGACCCTGGTGCTGTGAGGCAGCAGTGCTAACCACTGAGCAGCCCTAAATTTGTTTGGAAGCACTAGCTTTCGGAGCGCTGCTCCTTCATCAGGTGACTTTAAAACAGTGATAGTGAGCTGAAGTGAAAGGGCAAAAAAAATTATGACATACAAATACCTCGAAAAAGGGAACTGAGGAACTTTGCGATCCATATATGATGTTAGTGAGCAATCAGTGACTGAATTTGAAAGCTTGATAAGAATTGTTACAATAGCCCAAGATGGGGAGGTTTTTTTTTATTGTAGTGCTTCTTCTTCTGTTCTTCTGGCTTGTTGTATTCAGTAGATGCTGAAGCCTCTCCTTGTATGTCACATTTCAGCTTCTAAAGTGCTGTCTCGCTTGCTCCCTTAACTGTCCGTTACTAATCCATTTAGACGTCTCTGAGCATGCTCACAAGACGCTTCAGGCCCTTCACGTCTGAAATGCTTTTTTTCTGTTTTGGTGATTTTAAGTTTATTACTTGCTTTTTGTTTTGACAATTTTATGTTTGCTTTTGAATTTTGATTTTTTTTAATGGTTTAAATCAAATAAAGGGGGCAGTTAAGGGATTTGCAATGGGAGTTGATGGATCTGAAATAGTTAATTGTTTCTGCTTACAATTGTGTCTGCTTATATAATCAGTGTTTAACAAGATAATTAATCAAAACTAACAGAAAATCTTAAAAACAGGAGGGTACCAAGATGGTTGAGATAGATGGTGGTGTGTTACAGTATATGTTTTGATAGAAACAGAACAATGTGGTTTAAGAGAAGCAGCACTTAGAGTAGGATCATAGGATCAGAATGTTGCACCTACATCCCTGACTCCACTGAAACCATCACTGACCTTGTTGCCCACGTCCAGAAGGAAGCAGATGAGGTCAGGAAGAAAGGAAAAAAACTATGTAGACTCCAATAGGCAACTTGGGGACCATTTACCTGGCTGTATTCCTTGTTGGAGGATGGGGGAACTCCTTTGTACAATGGGCGCTTGAGATTCTACTCTTTTTACTATTGTCATCTTTGATTTGATCTCCTGTTGTAGAACGTCTTGTGCCTCTCTTGTAAAACAAACTATAACTGCTCCATTATGTTCCAACACTTTGTCCCTTCGGCCCCTCGCTCACAGGCTCCATTCAGATTTAGAATTTGGTTGCCCTTTCAGGACAAAAAGAGGGGAATGTGAAAGAATAAAATGCTCTTGTGGCCAGCATGAAGGATAGAGTGGCTTGAGGGTTGAGTTTGGTATTGCTGGTAGCTAATGGGCAGAAAGGATGTAGCTTAAACAAGCAGACATCTTTTTGGTCAGAAGCCATGGCAGAGGAAGATCGCCTGGGAAAGAACAAACTAATGTTGCAGTAACATTCACTTTTTATTATGATGTGGAGGTGCCGATGTTGGACTGGAGTGGACAAAGTTAAAAATCACACAACACCAGGTTATAGTCTGACAGGTTTATTTGGAAGTATTTCCAAATTTTTCCAAGTTTTTCTGAATAATCATGTAGACATTTTCCCATGTATATGTTATAAAAAGACTGTATTTTTAAATCACTTGAGAGAGGAATTGTTACCCACGATGTTGAATAGGTACTCTCTCTCTTCCTGTATGCAGGAAAAATAAAAATTGGTTTGAACAAAGGAATAATTTGTCGGAGTCTAATTTTGGGTTGATAAAAGACTTTAACAAAACCTCTCATCCCTGAAGTCAAACTAATGAGCCTCCTCTGAACTGAGTGCAATCCAATTACATCCCTTATCAGGTAAGGGGACCAAAATTGTACGTAAAATGCTATGTGTGTTCTCACTAATGCCTCGTACAGTTTCAGCAACATTTGCCTACTTTTATACTCAAATCGCTTTTGAACTAATTGTCAAAATTCATGCAAAGGCCATTCAGGTTCTTCTGCACCAAAGCACTTTGAAGTTTCTTTTCATTTAAGTAATAAATTGCATTTCTATTCTTCTGATCAAAATTGATAAACTCACATTTATCTATGGCAAACGTCAGCTCCCAAATTTTCCCCCATTCACCTAACATCATCCATTTGTAAATTTCTTCACTGCAACTTACTTTGGACCCTCTCATCTATTTTATTGTCATTTGTAAATTCTGCTATAATACTTTCTATGCCTGCATCCAGGTCACTGAGAAAGATTGTTAATATTTAGGGGTCAAGGATTGAACCCTCTGGCACCCAACTAGTTACGTTTCCAACCAAAAAAAGGCCCATTTATCCAGATCTTCTGCTTTCTCTTTGTGTGCCAATCCTCCAATCAATCTAATATATTGCCCCAAACCGATGTAATCTTACATTTGTGAATTAATCCTTTGTGCAGCACTTTATCAAATGCATTCGAGAAATCCAGAAATAGGTAAATACAGAACCTGATATAATGGTGTTGGATTGGGGTAGACAAAGTTAAAAATCACACACCAGGTTATAGTCCAACAAATCTATTTGGAAGCAATAGCTTTTGCAGCGCTGCTCCTTCAGGTGGTTTTAAATGCCTTTAAGGTGTGTTTGAATGTCTTTAAATTTATGAGTGGACGGTTTGGTTTATTCAATTTAATCTTCATGTTTGTAATAAAGTTTGGTTTGATTGTGAAAGCAAAATGTTCAAACGTTTGTGCTTGTTTCAGCAACAGATTACTTCCTTAAAACCAAATCAAATAACAATATGATCTATCAAGCCAGTTTTGTGTCAAGCATCTGACGTGTATGGTAATAACATTAGATGAAATGAGACTCTTTATTCACTTTCTGAGCACTTCATCAGTTTTTGGGAAATTATTCCACATTTTGACGTTTATTTGATTTTTGAGTTGGTCAGTGCTTCTGGGCAGCTTCATCTCCACTTTATTCACCAACCTGTGGCTGTTCGCAGCCATTCCGATTAAAGGAGCAATTGCTTCTTGGTTTTTCTCCCCAAATTTATTCGCGCTTGTTTTGAGATTATTCCTTGAGGGCGGGATCGATGGGAATTCGCGTCCAGGTCGAAGGCGAATTTCCGGTGCCATGGAATTACTTCCGGTAGAATCAGTGACGTGTCGGGAAAACCGTGAGTGAGGGAGCAGCTGCTGATCGCCCGTGAGTCACTGAGATGGCGATGGAGGGAACCGACAGACAGGTACAGGAGAACTTTAAAACCTATCCCCAACCGCGCTCCGGCCAGGACTGAGATCTGTCCCCCAACCAACCACCCCCAAATCAACCACCAGGTGTGGGATCTGTTTCTCCACCACCAGGTGTGGGATCTGTTCCTCCATTTCCCCCCCCCCCCACCACCAGGTGTGGGATCTGTTCCTCCAACCCCCCCCCACCACCAGGTGTGGGATCTGTTTCTCCACCACCAGGTGTGGGATCTGTTTCTCCACCACCAGGTGTGGGATCTGTTCCTCCATCCCCCCCCCCCACCACCAGATGTGGGATCTGTTCCTCCACCCCCCCCCCCAACCAGGTGTGGGATCTGTTCCTCCACCCCCCCCACCACCAGGTGTGAGATCTGTTCCTCCATCCCCCCCCCCCCACCAGGTGTGGGATCTGTTCCTCCATCCCCCCCCACCACCAGGTGTGGGATCTGTTCCTCCATCCCCCCCCACCACCAGGTGTGGGACCTGTTCCTCCATCCCCCCCCACCACCAGGTGTGGGATCTGTTTCTCCATCCCCCCCCCCCCCCCAGGTGTGGGATCTGTTCCTCCACCACCAGGTGTGGGGTCTGTTCCTCCACCCCCCCCCCCCCCCACCACCACCAGCTGTAGGATCTGTTCCTCCACCCCCCCCCCCCAACCAGGTGTGGGATCTGTTCCTCCACCCCCCCCCCCCCCACCACCAGGTGTGGGATCTGTTCCTCTCTCCCCTCCCCAACCCCACCCCACCAGGTGTGGGATCTGTCCCTCACCCCACGCCCCCACCCTATCTCCCAGGTGTGGTATCAGTCTTTCTCTCTCTTCCCCCTACCCCCTGCCAGGTGTGGGATCTGTCTAGTCCCCCTTTGCTGAAATATTTGTATCATCGATAGTCACAGGTGAGGTGCTGGATGAATGGAGGTTCACTAACATGGTGCCACTATTTAAAAGAGATGGTAAGGAAAAGGCAGGGAGCTATAGACTGCCGAGCTTGACATTGGTGGTGGGTACATTGTTGGATGTAACCCTGAGGGACAGAGCTTACATGTAATTGGAAAGGCAAGGACTGATTACGGTCAGTCAACATGGCTTTGTGTGTGGGAAGCTATGTCTCACTGACCTAATTGAGGTTTGGAGGTGCCGGTGTTGGACTGGGGTGTACAAAGTTAAACATCACACAACACTAGGTTATAGTCCAACAGATTTAATTGGAAGCACACTAGCTTTCAGAGTGACACTCCTTCATCAGGTGATAGTGGAGGGCTCGATCGTAACACAGAATTTATAGCAAAAAGTTGCATTCTCGGGTTAGCTGTTAACAATATGCAACTTTTTTAAAAAAAAGGTTTTGTGATTTACACATGAAAGAAGTGAAACTGTCACTGTATTCTAACAGATGAAAGGCTTAACAGACAATCAATTTTTCAATGTATAATTTCAGTTACCTCACACTGCAAATTTTTGCTATAAATTCTGTTACAATCAAGCCCTCCACTATCACCTGATGGAGCGTTGCTCCGAAAGCTAGTGTGCTTCCAATTAAACCTGTTGGACTATAACCTGATGTGTGATTTTTGACTTAATTGAGTATTTTGAAGAAGTTATGAAGAGGGCAAAGTGGTGGACATGATCTATATGGACTTCATTAAGGTATCCGACAAGGTTCCTCATGGCAGACTGGTTAGATCACATAGAATATAGGGAGAGTTAGCCATTTGGATACATAACTGGCTCAAAGGTAGAAGACAGAGGGTGGTGGTGGAGGGTTTCATTTCAGACTGGAGGCCTGTGACCAGCAGTGTGCTACAAAGATACGTGCTGGGTCCTCTACTCTTCCTCATTTTTATATAAATGATTTGGATGCAAACATAGGAGGTATGGTTGGTAAATTTACACATGACACCAAAATTGAAAGTTTTTAATGGACAACGAAGAAGGTTACCTCAGAGTATAACGAAATCTTAATCAGAAGTGCCAATGGGCTGAGGAGTGACAGATGGAGTTTAATTTAGATAAATGTGAGATGCTACATTTTGTGAAAACAAATCAGAGCAGCACTTATACACTTAATGGTAATGTCCTAGGTAGTGTTACTGAACAAAGAGGTCTTGGAATGCAGGTTTATAATTCCTTGAAAATGGAGTTGCAGGTAGATAGTGAAGAAGGCATTTAATATGCTTTCCTTTATTGGTCAGATTATTTGAGTGTAGGAGTTGAGAGTCCATGTTGCATCAATATGGGACATTGGTTAAGCCACTTTTGGAATATTGTGTTTAATTCTGGTCTTCCTGCTATAGAAAGGATGTTACAAAATTTCAAAAGGTTCAGAAAAGATGTACAAGGATTTTGCTAGAGTTGGAAGGTTTGAGCTATAGGGCGAGGCTGAATAGGCTGGAGCTATTTTCCCTGGAGCATCAGGGGCTGAAGAGTGACCTTAGAGAAGTTTGTAAAATTATGAGGGGTATGGGTAGGGTAAATAGACAAAGGTTTCTTTTTGCCCCAGGTAGGGGAGTCCAAAACTAAAGGGCATAGGTTTAAGGTGAGAGGGGAAAGATATGAAAGGACCTAAGGGCAACTTTTCCATGTAGAAGGTCGTGAGTGTATGGAGTGAGCTGCCAGAGGGATTGATGGAGGCTGGTACAGTTTAAAAGGCATCTGGATGGGTATATGAATCAGAAAGGATTAGTGGGATATGGGCCAAATGCTGGCAAACGGGACTAGATTTCTTTAAGATACTTGTTAGCATGGATGAATCGGACCAAAGGGTCTGTTTCCATTCTGTACATCTGAGTCTATAATCCTTGATTTCCTGACTGATTCAAAATTTGTTTCAGCCTGTTGACACACTTTGTGGCCATCCATTTCGAGTGAGCATGAAGATTTTGGGTATCTTCAATTCACTAAAATTCAGGTTTCTATAGACAGGAATCGGTGCTGTGACTGGAAGTGTTCACAGTATTTAATTATTATACATATATTTTGGAAGAAGTGAATGTGCTGTAGCCAAATTTGCAGACAACCCACAAAAATAGTTGGAAAGGCAGGTTGCAAAATGGATGAAATCAGTTTACAGAGACTTATTGAAATGTTAAGAAAGTGGGCAGAAAGCTGACAAAAGAGAGAACAAAAAAGCAAAATATTATTTCAATGGAGAAAAGTGGCAGAAAGCAGCAACACAAAGGGTTAGAGTATTTGTGCACCAAACACATAAAACTAGCACACAGGTGCAGCCGGTAATCAAGAATGTGAATTTGCGTTGGAGATTTTAAGAATTGGAAAATCTTGCTGCATCTGTACAAGGCAGGAATAGTTTGAGTAGTTTTGATCCCCTTATTTAAGAAAAAAAATTATGTCATTGGAAGCAGTTCAGCGACGGATCACAAAATGATCCATGGTATGGAAGAATTTGAATTCATTGAAACATTCTTAAGGAGCTTGACAGGTTGAGTGCTGAGAGGATGTTTTTCCTCCATAGTAGAGCCTAGGACCACGGGGCTTAGTCTCAGCATAATGGACTGATTTGAGGAGAAATTTTCTGAGTATTGAAAGTCTTTGGAACTCTCTGTCACAGAGTCCTCAAGGCTGAGATAGATAAGATTTTTTGATTAGTAAGTGAATCAAAGGATATGCGAAAGGCACGAAAGTAGACGTGAGGAATGTCAGCTCAGCCATGATCCTACTGAGTGGTGGAGCAGGCTTGAGATTAGATTACTTAGTGTGGAAACAGGCCCTTCGGCCCAACAGGTCCACACCGACCCGCCAAAGCGCAAACCACCCAGACCCTGCACCTACTACTACAGGCAATTTAGCATGGCCAATTCACCTAACCTGCACATTTTTGGCCTGTGGGAGGAAACCCACGCAGACACGGGGAGAATGTGCAAACTCCATACAGACAGTCACCGGAGGCGGGAATTGAACCCGGGTCTCTGGCACTGTGAGGCAACAGTGCTAACCACTACCACCGTGCCGTCCACGGTGGCTGAATGACGTACTCCACTTCTGAGTTCTTGGTCTATAGACAGCATTCATTTTACAGTCTCCCTTATTTATCTCTTACAGTATCTCCTACAAATTTCACATCCCTGTATCTGATGAAATGGTTTTAGTGATCTTTGAGGGATATTTATTTCAATTGGCTGTGTAAGTGGAGTAAGGAATGTTGTGTTTTTAAGTATAATCTTCATAATTAGATTGAGCTAGTCTGAGCACAGCCAGGCATTTCCTAACAAAGTGTTGATCACTATAGCCTAAATGATCATCTTCCATGATAGCAAACTGCCATTTGGTTTCATAGACTCTTTGGCTTTTGAGCTTGCTTTGCTATAACTTCCCAGTACTTGGTTAAATCACTATGAGCAGCCTTCTAGTTCAAAATCAGGATGGGAACATTTCAGATTGCTTACAGAGGACCTGTCCTATAAATTTTAACTGCTACCTTCATGTGTGTTTTCTACAAAAATGTGGAGAGGCTTCATTGTGTTAATCTTTACAATTAAGCATGCTAACAGCATTAATAATTGAGCAAAAATTGGGAAATAGCTGATGTAATTTTTGACATGTCACTATATTTGCATTATGGATTTGACAGCTGGGAGATGTGTGCTGCATTAATTTCATAATGTATTGCCACCTGCCCCACCCTGCATTCAACTCCAGTCAAGCCTCTACCACTTTACCTTGAACCTAATGTTTACTTCCTGACAGTCCCTTAGATTTTAGTTCCTATTCCTTCAGTTTGCTATTGTTGAAAGGCGAAATAGCTTCGTCCCGTTACATTTCACTTTCAATACCATGGTGCATATAAAAACTTTTACTTGCAGAGGTTATTCGGTTTCACCACATGTTGAATGTCCCTTTCCGAGTTGTTGACCAATGGAACTGTATTCATTTGAATTTTCAGCAATGATGCCTAGTATTGAGCAACATGTTATATCTACTTTCCCTGATTGTAGATTGCTCTGTGGTCATAGATTCATTACGCTCCTGATTGCTGCCTTGTAGATGGTGGATATGCTTTGGGCAGTCAGGAGGTGAGTTACTTGTTGCAGTATTCCTAGCCTGTGACCTGTTCTTGTAACTGTAGTATTTATATGCCATCCAGATTGATAATGTTGTTAAGAAGGTATACGGTGTGTTAGCTTTTATTGGTAGAGGGATTGAAGTTCGGAGGAGAAGGTCATGTTGCAGCTGTACAAAACTTGCATGCGTCACACTTGGAATATTGCATACAGTTCTGGTCACTGCATTGTAGGAAGAATGTGGAAGCTTTGGAATGGGTTCAGAAGAGATTTACTGGGATGTTGCCTGGTATAGAGGGAAGGTCTCATGAGGAAAGGCTGAGGGACTTGAGGCTGTTTCCACTAAAGAGAAGAAAGTTGAGCAGTGACTTAATTGAGACAGAAAGATAATCGGTGGGTTAGATAGGGTGGACAGTGAAAGCCTTTTTCCTCAGATGATGATGGCTAGCATGAAGGGATATAGCTTTAAATTGGGGGGGGGTGATAAATATAGGACAAATGTCAGAGGTAGTTTCTTTACTCAGAGAGTAGTAGGGGCTGCAACTGTAGTAGACTCACCAGCTTTAAGGGCATTTAAATGGTCATTGGATAAACGTATGGATGAAAGTGGAATAGTGTAGGATTATTGGCTTCAGATTGGTCCCATAAGTTGGCACAACATCGACGGGCTTGTACTGCTCTGTAATGTTCTATGTTCTGTATATGGTGAGTCCAATTCAGTTTCTGATCAAACGTAATACTGAATACATGATAGTAGAAAATTCAGTGATAGTAGTACCACTGAATGTGAAGGGATGGTGATTAGATTGTTCCTTTCTGGAGATGATCATTGCCTGGTATTTGTGCATTGTGAATGTTATTTGCCACTTTTCGGTCCAGGTCTTGATGTTGTTCAGGTCTTTTATTTGTACATTGAAAGCTTCAGCGTCCGAGGAGTCACAAATAGTGCTGAACATGGTGTAATTATTAACGAAAATCCCGCTTCCTCCCTTATGGAGGGCAGATCATTAATGAACCAGCTAAAGATGGTTAGGCCTCAGATGCTACTCTGCGGAACTCCTGCAAAGATGTCCTGGAGTTGAGATGACTGATGTCCAGTAACCACAACCATCCTCCTTTGTGCAAGGTATGACTTCAACCAGTCAAGAGCTTCTGATTCCCATTGGTTCCAGTTTTGCTTGTTATCAAATGTGACCTTGATGTCAAGGTTCTCACTCACTCTCATGTCAGCAGCTTACTCAGCCCTTACTCAAGGGCTGTTAAGAGTCAAGTACGTTGCTATGGATCTGGAGTCATGTGTAGCCCACAGTGGGTAAGAACAGCAGATTTTGTTCCCTGGATGACGTTCGTGAGCCTTTGTCTTTTAACAAAATTTGTCAGTGTGACGGAAACTTCAGTGAAGTAAGAATAGGCTAAGTGAGTGAACAAGAAATTATGTTCAAAGGAGAAGAGGTATTTTATCTAACACTTATTGCAAGGAGGTGTGGGAGAAGTTGAAAGGCGTGGGTTGAAAGGCTGAACTGCAGTGTAACCAGTGACAGTACCATTGTGAATCACAGCATGATGCTTGTGCAAGGAAAGAAACTGATTAGGAAGAGTGAATATTTTTAGTCTTTAAAGTAAAAATAAGATCTTCAGGTTTCCAATGTTTTTCTTCTTTTTTTCCCTAAAAATACCTGAGTAAATATTAGTTTAGTATTGACATTTGAACACCAGGAATTTGGAATTATTAATTTATAGATTAAGTCAATACGATTGAGATGGTTGGACAGGTGATCTGATGCTGCTTCAGCATGTGGAATCTGCCGGAGACCAAGATGATCCAGAGCAAACACATTTGTAGTAAGAAAAACAGCAATTGCTGGAAGAGCTTAACATCTGTGGAGAGAAATCAGAGTTACCGTTTTGGGTCCAGTGACCCTTCCTCAGAAGTAGTGTCTGCAGCCCAAGGAGCTGGAATTCAAGCTGTCGATATTACATCAGGAAAAAGGAACATAACTGGGCACTTTGCCGCATCGGGTTGTCACACCCCTCCGACTGGGTAATTCAAAATTGGATGGTTATCAGGGACAAGTGAGGATGTGACTGCAGGTGTGAAAGGGGGAAACTGCAGTTGTGGAGTTTCAACTTGTGTAATTGCCTTGCAAGAGTGTGGATTGCAGGGAGGAGCAGCAAACTGAACACACCTTGGTATAGAGAGGTGTTCAAATGGCTGGAGGAAATAGAAATTGTAGTAATGGTTGGGCAAAATGTAAAAGGGGACCAGATGCAGCTGTTTGCAACCATGAGTGGGAATCTTGAAGATTTGTTGCCTGCTTCTGTTGGTACCAGCATTGGTACCAGTGACAATGTGTGGACTAGAAAGGAGGTTCGGCTGAAAACATTGAAACAATTAGGAGCTAAATTAAGAACCTAAACTTAAGGTAATAACCTCTGGATTACTACCTGAAACACAGGCAAACTGACACACAGTAAATAAATTCTGGATTAGTGGTGCTGAAAGAGCACAGCACTTCAGGCAGCATCCAAGGAGCAGCAAAATCGACGTTTCGGGCAAAAGCCCTTCATCGGGAATAAAGGCAGTGAGCCTTGAAGCGTGGAGAGATAAGCTAAAGGAGGATGGGGGTGGGGAGAAAGTAGCAGAGAGTACAATGTGTGAGTGGGGGAGGGGATGAGGGTGATAGGTCAGGGAGGAGAGGGTGGAGTGGATAGGTGGAAAAGGAGACAGGCAGGTAGGACAAGTCCGGACAAGTCATGAGGACAAAGCTATTTTAAAAGTGAGAACTGCAAGTGCTGGGGAGGCTCAGCAGATGTGACCAATCTAACCATTCTAATCCATTTTCCATTGGCTCATGTTCTGAATGCATTGGCATCACATGTGCACAGTCATAGAGGTCTGCATTGTAGAAAAAGGCCTTTTGCCAATCAAGCCTGCACCAGTCCAAAACAACCACCTAACAATTAGTCTTGAATGCATTGACATCGCAATGCACAGAGGATTTCTGCTTCTATTGCCCTTGTAGGCAGTTAGTTCAACACTCCCACCACATTCTGGGTGAAAATATTTTCCTCACATCCCTTCAGACCTCCTGCCACTTACCTTAAGTCCCCTAGTCATTGATTCCTCCATCAAGGGGAAATGTTTCTTCCTGTCTATCCTGTCCATGCGCCTGATAATTTTACACATCTCAATCTTTGTAACCCTCTCCGTATCCATTGCTCCTAGCAATGCAACCTCAATCTATCTAACCTCTCTTCATAACTAAAACTTTCCAGCCCAGGCAACATCCTAGTAAACTTCCTTTGCACCCTCTTTATTGCAATCCCATCCCTCCTATAATATAGATACTAGAACAGCACTGAGCTGAAAATGTGTTGCTGGAAAAGCGCAGCTGGTCAGGCAGCATCCAAAGAGCAGGAAAGTCAGGGCTGACCTGCTGCGCTTTTCCAGCAACACATTTTTCAGCTCTGATCTCCAGCATCTGCAGTCCTCACTTTCTCCTTCTACAACAGCACACCAATATTCTAGCTGTAGCCAAACCAACATTTTATGCAGTTCTAGCATCACCTCTGTTCGGTTCTTTCCCAAGGTTTCACACATGAGATGCAATTCGCACACACTGACTTCTGCAAACTGTTAAAGTTTAGTAAAGATTGAACAAGCTAGGTGACCCCTTTGACCCCCCCCCCCCGCTGGCATGTAAGGTTGAGTCAAAGTGAGGCCCTGAACAAAGAAAACACGTCCCCTTTATATAGGTCATTTGGTCATGCTGACAGATACTCTGGCCACTTCCCCACAGTCACATGCCACTCAAGACAAATTCCAGTCACATGTTATCCCAGATACAATGGTAGGATGAGATCATCCTCGGAGATAATGCAAATACTAATACTCTAATCCTGGGGAATCATTATACAGATGATTTCCTGACTCAGTGATTTCCCCAATGTAGGTGTAATGGGTCATAGCTTTGGGATGGCCCTGCAACTGAGTTCTGGCTCTGCTTCTTTCTCGGTGTAATGGCCTCAGCATTGAGAATAATGTTCCAAGCAAATTTGGAGACATGAGAGGCATGTATAACTTCTGATCTTTTTACTGCTTTCACGCTGCATTGAATTCCTAGTTCTCAGGCAGTAATCCAAGCTCTTTGTACAGAACCCTTTTGTCATGGGTCAAGTACCTGTTAAAATGAACAATCTCTAGATGGACTGAGGTCTTATTGATTGTGTAGTTTTACTCACAGTAGGTGCTAGGTCAGAAAACAACTCTGAAATATTTTGGTTTAATTCTCAGTCTTCCTTTCTTCAGTGGTTTTATAGTACATTTTGTTGTATTGTGACAGTGTGTGTATTTTCACCCAGGGAGCTGCAGTAAGTGCATATGTAAAAACACTGGTAAATTAGTAGTGTTACTGTGTTATATGGAACAAGGATTTCCTGACTCAGGTAGAATTTGCTGACTTTAGCCAGTCTGTTGGTGGAAAGGCTGCTGTTGATGTTGGTCTCTTTGGCCTGGTCTCTTAGTCTCATCCTGAACCAAGATTTGCTTTTCAGCAGCTTTGGCACAAGATTTAATCGTAGAACTGCCCTCTGCTTAAGAAAAATGCGGAGGTAGGAATTTTAAAAAAAATTTTAAAACAAACATCTGGCATATTATTGGCACAGAAAGATCTGTAAGAGATGGAAATTATGCCTTTGTGGCAGGGAGTTGTGGTAATAGGTGCTTGATTTTCTCTGAGACATTCCCCATCTCTGCATGGGTGGTGCACACTTACCTGCCCCACTGGTCTCCATTGATGTTAGCTGCTGAAGCCTTGCCTTGTGGTCATTGTGTAGGCGCATCGAACACTTGAGGGACCCCTGTTACCCTAATGTACCAGGTCAGCCATAATGAAAGATAGATGCAGAATAGATCTTTTCCAGTTTTGCCTTAAATGCCTATAATGTCAGCTAGGATCTCAGTAGTGTGATATTTGTTCTTTTCCATATCAACCATTCTGTGATTTCTGAGAATGAAGTGGCAGTTAATGACAATTCCATGGCATCTCCATATGTCAGGGCAAAATAGATTGACTATTCCAGCTGACCAACCTTTACAGCCAGCAAGGTCAGAGCTGAACATGATTACTTGACTGTGAATCGATTAGAAGCTTGTATGAATAAGAAAATGCTGTCTCCTCAGGAGATTGATTTGAAGATACAGTTGTAAATGCTGGCTCTGTTTTATTTGGCTATTGTATCCTGAACATACAGAACATTGAACCCTCTGTTAATGTTTCAAGTCAACTGATCTTTGAAAGGTTGACCTGAAACGTTATCTCTGTTTCTTGTTACCAAACCTACTGATTGTTTGAACACTTATTGTTGTTATTTTAGATTCCCAGCATTTCAGTTTTCAGCTTAATACTAAACTCATGCAGTGACTGAAGGAAGAAGTTTACTATTGCAGGCAAACAAATTGGTGAAAATAGGAAAAACCTGTCTAAATTATACATCACTGCTTGCAATCAATTAACTTCACCATTGAACAAATGGAGGAAGTTTGACTGTTTTTTCATCAGCTGGTAGATTCTTGTTACCTTGAGTTTCTTGGTGAAGGAGAAACTCCACTTTACTTCTGCCTTTGAATGAAATATATGTACATCTAGTGCAACCCCATTTTCATTTCTTTTGTTCATGGAATTTGGGTGTTGCTGTCTGGGCAGTAATAATCACCATTCCCTAATTGCCCTTGAAAAGGTGGTGATGAGCTACCTTTCTGAACTGCTGCAGTTGGTGTTGGTGCATCCACAATGCTGTTTGGGAGGGAATTCCAGGATTTTGACTCCATGACACTTGAGGAATGTAGGTACAGTTCCAAGTCAGGATGAGGTGGATTTGAAGGGTTTTGTCAAAAGAACAATGGTGAATTGTTTGGTTTCATGCTATAATCCTTTTTTTTAAGAGATTTTGCTCAATTGAGTTTGCAAGGTATCTTGGCTGCATATCCTACAAGAGCCCTCATGTACTGAAACTTGTGGGTGAAGTGGCTGGTTCTCCTTTTTCCAATGGAGAAAGGGAACAAATGGAGACTAGATCAGATAGGTCTGAGTGAGGTATAGATTGAGTATGTAGTTGGGAATTTCATTTGTACTGTTTGGTGCAGAGAGAGTAACATTTCCAACCTTTTTCAGTCTCCAGTGTTACACACAGATCGCATACAAAGTGGTTGAGTATTTTTATCCTTTTGCTTTCAAAACTGGAGTAACGTATTATTTTAAGTTTTTAATGAGTGATATTCTGGTCTACTTGCAGTAAAGCTTATAGAATATTTAGAGTGTATTTTCTATTTATCTTAATTTGTAAATTTGTTGAAATACTAAGACTATAAGCTCAGGCAGGGCTAGTGACATTGATTAAATATTTTACTGAATAAATGAAGATGGCATGTCAGCAGTATTTGAGGCTACTGAATGTGGAAGCTCATGGACATGTGTGATCCAAGGCGCACACACCTGTTGGAAGTGCCTGTTACTGGTGCAACTTCGACTGAGAATCATTGAGCTGCAGATATGTTGAGGGCACTGCGACATATCTGGGAGATGGGGACATTACCTGGGCGCTCCAGATATGGTCATAACGCTTAAGACAGGCTCTTCTGGTTTGGTCCAAGGCAGGGACAAGAGTGTGTGACAATGAGAGGTACACATTAGGGCATACCAGAGATGGAGGAACATTAGCCCTTGCAATTGTCCAACAGCTTTGAGGTTTTTTTCACTTTTTGTGAATGAAAGCTGAACTAGAAGATGGATGACCATGACATTATGCTACTGGATGCCATTTGAGGTGTGTGTATGTGGGGGGTGGGCAACAGGGTGTTATTGGGAATGTAATGTAGTAGAGGGCAATATAGTCAGTGAGATAAATATAGTTTTCTGCAACCAGAGCAAGAGTCCAAGAGGCTGTGTGGCCCAGTGTCAAGGTTCAGGATTTCTACTTTAGAACTTGCAGTGGGAGAACGTCCAGTGGACGTGGTCCATGTAGAACCAATGACATTGTTAGAAATAGGAAAGAGGTGATCCTTAGCCTGTAGCTGCTCATATGATATGCAACTGAAATGATATATTGAATGGCACTGTAATCTTTTGCTATAAACTCTGGGTCTTATGATCCTGCTTCACAACCACCTGATGAAGGAACAGTGCTTTGAAAGCTGGTGCTTCCAAATAAACCTGTTGGACTGTAACCTGATGTTGTGTGATTTTTAATTTTGTCCACCCCAGTCGAACACCGGTTCCTCCGAATCATGTATGAACATGTGAGATACAGTTTTGGATGATCACTTGTTGTAAATATAGAAAACCACAGCACCTGAACAGATCCCTGTAAGAGTCCATTGTTCACTTTACTACAACTAGGCCTTTGAGCCAGTTTTCACACGAAGCATGGATTCATGAAAATAAACTTGAGAGGATAGATGATTGTGTTGTAAATTGAGATAGTGGGAAACTTAAAAAGCAGCTCCCGCTTCCACATTTCTTCTGATCGGTCCCTGAGTGTGACCAGGGTGTTGAGTTGGCAAGATGCAGATCTTTTGCAACATGTTATTAATGCTAAGTCCTTGTCAGGGCAGTGGAAGCTGCTCGGTTAGACAAGCTTGCTCCTTTGGGATGTTTGGCTTGAGGTGGACTGGTCTATGGAACACAGTATTAACTTGCTCGTTTAAAATACAATTGAAGCTTGGCTTAATTCAGTGACAAAAGTAATGATGGCCTGAGCGCAAACCCACCTTCAAGCCAGTATAAATTATTATGAAGGTTATTGCTATGTTGTAGGGCATTATTGTCAGAAAATATTTACCAATTTTGCCAAAGGCGAAAGCATAATGAATTTTTTTTCTTCTTGTCTCTAAGCAACCCTCTATAAACATTTCTAAAGGAGAGGGTGCACCTTCAAATGGTCAGAATTTTTTAGTGATTCATCATTGCCATATGCAGTTGAATCACAAATTTGCACCTTAAAATAGATTAGACTAGACTGTAGACTTACAATAGTTTCTTTTACACTGCTTAGTAATATGCTTAAATTCAGCATGTTGTCGTGTCTGATCTGAGGTCGTACCTCTTAACAGTTTCACACCCTCTTGTAGACTTACAATACTCCAGTGGAAATATTTTGTATTCTCAAGCTTTTAAAAAGTGCAACTTCCATAATAGTTTGCACTTTGAGACAACGAGGGTTTTTGGATGAATTCCTCTGGACCAATGGCTGCCTATAAAGAGGAGATCTATTGGTAACGAGCAGTTCTACACATGGACACAGTGGAACAAATAAAACAACAGCAGTTTTAAAAGGGAGAAGAACAGACAAAGGAAGCATATGGTGAGGGCAGGAGAGAGAGAGAGAATCTGCACAGTTACTCCCTTTGCTGTTTTGAATTCATGTATTGCTGGACATCGGAGTACGTCTGGGAAAATGAACGAACAGTGAATTTCGCAATTAATCTTGGATGAACCTGTGTTGTGAACTTCGCCCAAACAGAATCAGATAAGTTAATCGTTGTTTTAAGTGTGTCCAATAGAAAGGCTGCAGCAGTGAGTAGAGTGGGTTCTTTCTTGATTATGTGTTTTTGGAGACATATCTCTTGATTAAACTTAAAATATAAGCCATAACTATTAATTTAACCTGGGGCAGTGTTTTGTAGAGGAATAAGACCGTGTTATTTTCTGAGTCTGTAGATTGTGAAGGAGCAAAAATGGCCTTTAGTAGAGTGATTATGTACTTTTTGTCAGAGGTGGGAGTTTAAAGAGACTTTAAGGGTTACTGCGGATTATATCTGCCATCAAAGCTGTTAGATGCGAATCTTATCAGATCGAGTGGATTGGTTGGAGAGATAGAAGCGATGAGGAATTTGCAGCAGCAACAGTATGTGATGGATGGCAGTTACAGGAAGGGGGGAAAGTCTCCGATACAGTTATAGATGGGTTAACTCCAGGAAGGGTAAGAGAGGTAGGCACCTAGGGCAGGAGTCTTTTGTGGATATACCCATTTCAAAAAGGTATGCTGTTTTGGAAAATGTAGGGGGTGATGGATTCTCAGGGAAACGTAGCACAAACAGCCAAGTTTCTGGTATTGAGACTGGCTCTAATGCAATGAGGGGTATGTTGGCTTCCAAGAGATCAATTGTGTTTGGGGATTCTGTAGTCCGAGGTACAGACTGATGTTTCTGTGGCCAGCAGAGAAAAAGCAGAATGGTGTGTTGCTTCCCTGGTGCCAGGATCAAGGAAGTCTCAGAAAGGGTGCAAAATGTTCTCATGGAGGAGAGGAGCCAGCAAGAGTTCATTGTCCACATTGGAACCAACGATATAGGAAGGGAAAAGGTTGAGATTCTGAAGGGAAATTACAGAGAGTTAGGCAGGAATTTAAAAAGGAGGTCCTCAAGGGTAGTAATATCTGGATCAGTCCCAGTGCTACGAGCTGGTGAGGGCAGATGAACTCAGGGCATGGTTAGGAACATGGGACTGAGATATCATAGCAATTACAGAAACATGGCTCAGGGATGGGCAGGAGAAAGTGAGGACTGCAGATGCTGGAGACCAGAATTGAAAAATGTGGTGCTGGAAAAACACAGCAGGTCAGGCAGCATCCGAGGAGCGGGAGAATCGATGTTTCAGGCATAAGCCCTTCTTCAGGACTGAGTCTGGTGTACCAAGCGGGCTGAGATAAAAGATAGGGGGAGGGAATTTAGGGGAGGGGCGCTGGGAATACGATAGGTGGAAGGAGGTGAGGGTGATAGGCCGGTGAGGGCAGAGAGGTCTGGAAGAAGACTGCAGATCAAGAGGGCGGTGCTGAATCCGGGGGGTTGGACTGAGATCAGGTGTGGGGGAGGGGAAATGAGGAAGCTGGAGAAATGTACATCCTCATTCCGCCCCCCCCCCCAACCCCACCCTCTCCCCACCTTATCTCAGTCCCAACCCCCAGATTCAGCACCGCCCTCTTGACCTGCAGTCTTCTTCCAGACCTCTCTGGCCTATCACCCTCACCCTCACCTCCTTCGACCTATTGTATTCCCAGCTCCCCTCCCCCCTACCTTTTATCTCAGCCCGCTTGGCACACCAGCCTCATTCCTGAAGAAGGGCTTATGCCCGAAACGTTGATACTCCTGCTCCTCTGATGCTGCCTGGCCTGCTGTGTTTTTCCAGCACCACATTCTTCAACTCCGGGATGTGCAGGACTGGCAGCTTAATGTTCCAGGATACAAATGCTACAGGAAGGATAGAAAGGCAGGTAAGAGAGGAGGGGGAGTGGCATTTTTGATAAGGGATAGCATAACAGCTATGCTGAGGGAGGATATTCCCAGAAATACATCCAGAGAAGTTATCTGGGTGGAACTGAGAAATAAGAAAGGCATGATCACCTTATTGAGATTGTATTATTGACCCCCCAATAGTCAGAGGGAAATTGATAAACAAACTTGTAAGGAGATCTCGGCTATCTGTAAGAATAATAAGGTGGCTATGGTAGGGGATTTTAACTTGCCAAATATGGACTAGGACTGCCATAGTGTTAAAGGTTTAGATGGAGAGGAATTTGTAAAGAGCGAACAAGACCATTTTCTGATTCAGTATGTGGATGTACCTACTAGAGAGGGTGCAAAACTTGACCTACTCTTGGGAAATAAGGCAGGGTAGGTGACTGAGGTGTCAGTGGGGGAGCACTTTGGGGCCAGCGACCGTAATTCTATTCGTTTTAAAATAGTGATGGAAAAGGATAAACCAGATCTAAAACCTGAAGTTCTAAATTGGAGAAAGGCCAATTTTGACGGTATTCGGCAAGAACGTTCGAAAGCTGATTGGGAGCAGATGTTCACAGGTAAAGGGACGGCTGGAAAATGGAAGCCTTCAGAAATGAGATAACGAGAATCCAGAGAAAAGTATATTCCTGTCAAGGTTAAAGGAAAGGCTGGTATGTATAGGGAATGCTGGATTACTAAAGAAATTGAGGGTTTGGTGAAGAAAAAGAAGGAAGCATTGTAAGGTATAGGCAGGATCGATCGAGTGAATCCTTAGAGTACAAAGGGTGTAGGAGTATACTTAAGAGGGAAATCAGGAGGGCAAAACGGGGACATGAGATAGCTTTGGCAAATAGAATTAAGGAGAATCCAAATACATTAAGGACAAAAGTGTAACTAGGGAGAGAATAGGGCTCCTCAAAGGTCAGCAAAATGGCCTTTGTGTGGAGCTGCAGAAAATGGGGAGATACTAAATGAGTATTTTGCATTATTATATACTGTGAAAAAGGATATGGAAGATATAGAGTGTAGGGAAATAGATGGTGACATCTTGCAAAATGTCCAGATTACAGAGGAGGAAGTGCTGGATGTCTTGAAACGGTTAAAGGTGGATAAATCCCTAGGACCTGATCAGGTGTACCCGAGAATCTCTGGGAAGCTATGGGAAGCGATTGCTGGTCCTCTTGCTGAGATATTTGTATCATCGACAGTCACAGGTGAGGTGCCGAAAGACTGTAGGCTGGCAAACGTGGTAACACTGTTTGAGAAGGGTGGTAAGGACAAGCCAGGGAACTGTAGACTGGTGAGCCTGACCTCGGTGGTGGGCAAGTTGTTGGGGTGAATCCTGAGGGACAGGATGTACATGTATTTGGAAAGACAAGGACTGATTAGGGATAGTCAACATGGCTTTGTGCTTGGGAAATCATGTCTCACAAACTTGATTGAGTTTTTTGAAGAAGTAACAAAGAGGATTGAGGAGGGCAGAGCAGCAGATGAGATCTATATGGACTTCAATAAGGCGCTCGACAAGGTTCCCCATGGAACCTTGATTAGCAAGGTTAGATCTCATGGAATACAGAGAGAACTAGCCATTTGGATACAGAACTGGCTCAAAGGTGGAAGACAAAGGGTGGTGGTGGAGGGTTGTGACCGGTGGAGTGCCACAAGGACCCTCTACTTTTTGTCATTAACATAAATGATTTGGATGCGAGCATAAGAATACAGTTAGTAAGTTTGCAGATGACACCAAAATTGGAGGTGTAGTGGACAACGAAGAGGGTTACCTCAGATTACAACAAGATCTTGACCAGATGGGCCAATGGGCTGAGAAGTGGCAGATGGAGTTTAATTCAAATAACTGCGAGATGCTACATTTTGGGAAAGTAAATCTTAGCAGGATTTATACACGTAATGGTAAGGTCCTAGAGAATGTTGCTGAACAAAGAGACTTTGGAGTGCAGGTTCATAGCTCCTTGAAAGTGGAGTCGCAGGTAGATAGGATAGTGAAGAAGGTGTTTAGTATGCTTTCCTTTATTGGTCAGAATATTGAGTACAGGAGTCATGTTGCAGCTGTAGAGGACATTGGTTAGACCACTGTTGGAACATTGCATGCAATTCTGGTCTCTTTCCTATCTGAAAGATGTTGTGAAACTTGCAAGGGTTCAGAAAAGATTTGCAAGGATGCTGCCAGGGTTGGAGGATTTGAGCTATCAGAGGCTGAACAGGCTGGGGCTGTTTTCCCTGGAGCGTCAGAGGCTGAGGGGTGACCTTGTAGAGGTTTACAAAATTATGAGGGGCATGGGTCGGGTAAATAGGCAAAGTCTTTTTTCTGGGGTCGGGGACTCCAGAACTAGAGGGCATAGGACGGGTTTAGGGTGAGAGGGGAAAGGTATAAAAGAGGCCTACGGGGCAACTTTTTCATGCAGAAGTGGTACGTGTGTGGAATAAGCTGCCAGAGGAAGTGGCGGAGGCTGGTACCATTGCAACATTTAAAAGGCATTTGGATGGGTATATGAATAGGAAGGGTTTGGAGGGATATGGGCCGGGTGCTGGTAGGTGGGACTAGATTGGGTTGGGATACCTGGTCGGCATGGACGGATTGGACCGAACGGTCTGTTTCTATGCTGTACATCTCTATGACTCTATCTTCCTGAATGGTTAAAGACAGACATAAAGAAGTGGACAAGGCAGAAAAGAGGTATGTGTGCCAGTGTGAGGTTGATAATACAAGTGAGAACCAGGATAAATATAAGAGAGCTCAGACTTAAAATCAAGAAAGTGGGAAGCAAAGTGACAGCATGAGATGACATTGGCAGCTAACGTGATCGGGAGTCCAAACGTCCTTTATAACCACATAAATAGTTTATGGGTGATAGTTGGCATGGTGGCTCAGTGGTTAGCACTGCTGCCTTACAGCACCAGGGTCCCAGGTTCGATTCCAGCCTCTGGCGACTGTCTGTGTGGAGTTTGTACATTCTCCCTCTGGCTTCCTTCCACAGCACACACAAATGTGCAGGTCATAGTGGACTGGTTGGGCCGAAGGGCCTGTTTCCACACTGTAGGCAATCTAATCTAATCTGGAGCAAGTGAATATGAATCTAGACCTCCTGATCCAGAGGGAAGGACACCATCACTGCACAAATTCAATTCTACCTAATTATAATCTGGTGCGGCACGGTGACTCAGTAGTTTGCACTGCTGCCTCACAGTACCAGGGACCCAGGTTCAATTCCAGCCTCGGGTGACTGTGTGTCTGTGTGGAGTTTGCACATTCTTCCCGTGTCTGTGTGGGTTTCCTCCGGGTGCTCCAGTTTCCAGTCCAAAGATGTGTAGGTCAGGTGAATTGGCCATGCTAAATTAGGTGCATTAGTCAAAGGGAAATGGGACTTGGTGGGTTGCTCTTCAGAGGGTCGGTGTGGACTTGTTGGGCCGAAGGGCCTGTTTCCACACTGTAGGGAATCTAATAATCAGTGCCTGGTACATACTTCTGGGGATGTGGTAGAAGTAAGTAAAGTAGCAGTGTTTAAGACAGACACGGAAATAGACAAAATAGAAGGATACTGTCCTTGGGCCAGCAGATGAGATTAGTTTAGAATAGCATCATGGTTGGTACAGAAATGGTGGGCTAAAGGGCCTTTCTTGAGCTGTATTGTCCAGTTGAGACACTGGATGAGCTACAAAGTGATAGAGAAGGTCTTCGACCTGTCACCTTTTACCCCTACCTCCATCCACCTATTGCACTCTCAGCTACCTTCTCCCCAGCCCCAACCCCTCCCTTTATCTCTTCACCCCTGAGGCTCCCAGCCTCATTTCTGATGAAGGGCTCTGGCTGTGACCTGCTGTGCTTTTCCAGCAACACACTCTCAACTCTGACCTCCAGTATCTGCAGACCTCACTGTCTCTGAGGTAATAAATAGGCTGCCTTTACTGAAAGCTTTAGTGAAGGACTGGATCAGATGCAAATGAAGACATCAGGGCAATGATGGAAACTGACCACAATCCTCTTTTGATAGAACGCACCGGAGAATTGGAAATATTGTACCACTGTTCAAAACAAAAGGTGTAAAATGAGCCCAGCAATCACAGACCAGTCCTTTTAATTTTAGTGCTGGAAAGCTTTTAGATTTAATAATTCAGGTCAAGAATCAGTCACTTGGACAGCTCTAGATAGATTAAAGAAATATGGAATTAAGACTTCAAAAAAATCTAATTTGCTTGAATTTTTTTTAATGTGGTAGCAGACAGGATTTGAAAATTACTGCTAGTGCCCCTGATATCTCCTGTCATGCCTTCCTCACAGCCCAGAACACACAGACTAGAATCCCTTCAGTGTGGAAACAGGCCATTCGGTTCATCGAGCTGACACTGACCCTCCAAAGAGCATTCCACTCAGATCCACCACCCACCCCCAATCCCTGTAACATTACCTTTCCCGTAGCCAATGCACCCGCACAGACACAGCGAGGATGTGCAAACTCCACACAAACTGTTGCCCAAGGCTGAAATCAAACCCTGTGAGGCAGCAGTGAGCCATTATGCCACATCTCGTCCATCTCAGATTGATCCACTTTTAAGGCTGCTAAACCTACAAGTACCTCCTCTCCTGCAACCTCCTAATTTTTTTCTTCTGTTTCACAGGTGTCCTTTTCCTCTGTGAAATCTGATTTAAAGTATTAATTGAAGACTGTGTCTATGTCTTCTGCATCCACATCCATTGCTGGGCCCCTGACATCCAGTGTTCTCTCTCTGTCTCGCTCTCTCTCCACAGTTAGATATGCAAGTAGCCGCTCCCAATCAAACTGGGCCAAATCATCTCTTGTCTTCAGGAAATTAGCTTTTCCCGTTTTGAACTTATAGAACACTTCCCAGCCATCCTTATTACTTTGCCATAACTACTTAGATTATGGTCACTATGCATGAGTTCATTTCAAATATGAAGCCCAGAATTATCCCTTCCTTGTTGGGCTTTCTATGTGCTGACTAACAAATTCTCCTGGATGCAATTGAAGAATTTTACTTCTTTCCAAACTTGCACATTGAAGTTATTTGGGTAGTTAAAATCCTTGACTATTAATGCCTTTTATTGTTCTTGTACTTTCCTCAAATTTGATTACGTATTTGATCTTCTGTCTTCCCTGACAGTACAGCTACAACACTGGCATCTTCTGACAATGTGAAAAATTGCCTACGTACACAAAGCAGAACAAATATAAAGTGTTTGTTTACTACTCAGTTTATTCTGGTTCAGCAGCAAAGTGATAGCTGTGGACATTGACAGTCCTAAAACAAGCAGCGCTTGCAAAGTAACGTGCGGCTCACCGATGCTCACTTTGGGTACCATCAGGGCATTTGGCTTCTGACCTTATTACAGACCTTTCCCTAATGTAAATGAAGGAGCTGAATTCCAGAGGGGAAATAAAAATGATTGTCCATGATAATAAGGCAGTATTTGGCTGAGAATGACATTAAGATGCCCTGGCAAAACTGGAAAGTGGGAAGAGATTTGGTACCTTAATCTCAAGAAAGGTATTGGAGGCAGTCCAGAGAAGTTCATTGGCTTGGTTCTAGACATGGAGGGATTTTCTTATGAGGAGATGTTGAGTTGTTTTTTAACACATCATAGGATGTGGGCATTACTGGCAGGGTCAGCATTTGTTGTCCATGTCTAATTGCCCTGGTGAAGATGGGAGTGAACTGCCTTCTGGAACTGCTGCAGTCTGTTTGCTTTAGGTAGACCCACAATGCTGTTAAGGAGAGAGTTCTAGCTTTTGATCCCGTGACACTGAAAGAATTATGATATATTTCCAAATCAGAATGGTAAGTGACTTAGAGGGGAACTTGCATTTGGTGGTGTTCTCCTCTGGCTGTTGCCCTTGTCCTTGAGATGATATTGGTTATAGATTTGGAAGGTGCTGTCTAATAAGCTTGTGAATTTCTGTAGTACAGAGGAACAAAGAACATTACAGCTCAGGAACAGGTCCTTCAGCCCTCCAAGCCTGTGCTAATCCAGATCCTCTATCTAAACCTGCTGCCTATTTTCTTAGGTTGTGTATCCCTTTGCTCCCTGCTCATTCATGCGGATAGTGCATCTTGCGGATAGCACACGCTGCTACTGAGTGTCGGTGGAGGGGTTGAATGTTTATGGATGTCATACTAGTGGGATTCTTTGTCCTGGATGGTGTCAAGCTTCTTGAATTTGTTGGAGCTGCAGTTAACCAGACATATGGGAGTACGCCATCACACCCCGACTTGTGCTTTTGAGGAGTCAGAATGTGAGTTGCTGCAAAATTCCTAGCCCCAACCCGTGCTTTGAAAACAACAAATGCTGGAGATCACAGTGGGTCAGACAGCATCCATTGAGAGAAAGTAAGCCAACATTTCGACTCTTCATCAAAGCTGAAGTGAAGTGTGGAGGGTGCAATGTTTATGGTATGGTTGGGATTGGGGGTGGTGGGTATAGAGTGCTGGACGAGAAAAGATGCTGATACTTCAGATTAAGTGATTGGCATATGAGAATGGCGGAACAAGAGTGTGTCTAATTGCCAGACCTGAAAGAACAGAGCACCTGACTGAGAATGTAACAACTAAAACTAAAAGAAAAGGAAGAAATGGAAGTTAGTTCACAAATTTGATGGTGTTGAACTCCATATTAAATGCAGAAGGCTGTAAAGTGCCTAATCTGAAGATGAGATGTTGTTCCTCTGATTTGCACTGTGATTCAGTAGAGCACAATAGCATGCTGAGGACAGACATGTGAACAGGACGCTGTCAAAATGACTGGCTTCAGGAAGGACAGGGTCACACTTGCGCACAGACCGGAAATGTTACAGTTCCCTGACCATAACTGCCTCTCTTCACCTTGGATGTTGAATTTGTCTATACCTCCATTCCCCACCAGGACCTTGTAGAATTTGTTCGTTTGCCTTCTATTTCCACCCCCTATAACTTTCACATCATCCATTTCCAAACTTCCTTTTCTTTACTTGAACTCTCTGTCTCCATTTAAGAGAATAAACTGTCCACTGCCATCTACTACAAAGCCACTGACTCCCATAGCTACCTTCACTACAGCTGTTCACACCCCACATCCTGCAAGAACTCATCCAGTTTTCCCAGTTCCCTCACCTACGTCGTATCTGTTCAGATAATGCTACCTTCCAAAACAAAGCTGCTGACATGGCTCGCTTCTTTCTTAACTATGGTTTCCTGCCCCTCTGTGATTGATAGGGCTCTCAACCGCTTTTGACCACACACCCATGCATTTGCCTTTGCACTTTCCCATCACACTCAGCAGCATGATCAGGTCCATCTGAGAATGTGTATAGGGTATAAGCAGGCAGGGAAAGAGTTAAGTTCTAAGTTCTGTGGAAACGAGGTTCAGCTGAGCATGGCTCAGATCAGATAAGAACTTGCAGTAAACAATGAGGTACTGGAGGTAAGGTAGTGGGTTAACAAGGTGAGAAAGCATTCATTATGGTAGAGCCATTTAACAAGATGAGGTAGCATTCAGTATCTAACATCAATTTACAAGGTGAAAAGTATTCATTATGTGAAGCCAGTTAACAAGGTTAAGAATATTCATTGTGTAAAAGCAGATGGCTTAATCTTTACTGTTGATGCTTGTTCATTGTAATGGTCACCCAATCAATATAGATGTTGCCTTATCTGGATGCTCCTCCCTGTAAAATGACTATATAGTTCATTGAGGAACTGCTCTTCCAGAGAAGACCATGAACCCATGTCCCAGCACACATGGGTGATCGTTTTCTCTCCATCCAGGGTCTGGAATAAAGATGAAGATGGTAAAACTATACTGTGTCTCTGAACATTTTGCTTTGACTGAGAGTGGGGGGGGAGAATGGGACGACATCCCTTGTCCTCACTCTTCATCTCACCATCCTCCACACTTTAAAGGGTCATTCTCCACCATTTCAGATAACCCCAGCGGACTGCCACTACCAAACACATCTTCCCCTGACTCCCCTTGTCTGCATTTCGTAGGGATCATTCCTTCAGGGACATCCTTGTCCATTCCACAATCACTGACACCGCACCGTCTTCCCATATAACCACAAAAGATGCAACACCTGCACCTTCACCTCCTCCCTGCTCACTATCCAAGGGCCTGAACAGACTGTCCAGATGAAGCAGCATTTCCCCTGTACCTCCTCCAACCTTATGTATTGTATTCTCAGCATCCAATGTGGCTTACTCTACATTGGAGGAACCAAACGCAGACTGCTTTGCAGAATACCTCCGGTCTTCATGCAAGCGTGACCCTGACCTTCCTGTAGTCAGACACTGTAACAGACTTCTGGATTTATTATTGAGTTCAACACCTTCAAATTATGAACCAACTCCCGTTCTTCCCTTTCTTTTAGTTTTACTTGTTACAGTTTCTGTCACCAGGTCCTCTCTCCTCTTTCCCCACCCCACCCCAGTGAGGCTGTCTATTCTTTCCAGTCTGACAGTTAAACACACAATGGTGTGTCTCTGCAATTCTCGTATTCTGATCACTACATTTGAAATACCAGCATCTTTTTTCCATCAGCATTCTACAACCACCACCCCCCAACTATAGCATAAATGCTGCGCCTTCCGCACTTCAGCTCTGATGAAGAGTCATCTAGATTCAAAACATTAGCTTGCTGTCTCTCCATGGATGCTGTCTGACCCATTGTGATCTCCAGCATTTGTTGTTTTCAGTACAGATTCCAGCATCTGCAGTAATTTACTCCTATGTATATGATTAATGCCACTATAAATGCCGAAGGAAACATGACAGAAGCGCTTCACAGGAGGCTTCCAAGCACTGAGGATGTCACCTAGAAAGGGGACGAAACGTTTGCAACAAAACCTCCAAGCTCGGCGAACAGAACCACAACAATGATTAATCAATTTTAGTTTCTAGACAGTAGTAGCACCTAGTATGATTTGATTTTTCTTGTGTTGGAGATGCTGATTGCCTGACACTGGTATGGCATGAATATTACTTATCACTCGTCAGCCCACACTTAGATATTTCCCAGGTCTTGCTGCATTTGGGCATGGAATGTTTTGGTACTCACTAGAGTTTTGAAGAATTTGAAGCGTCCTTTTGGAACATAGCAGATTCTTTAGGGGAAGGCAGGGTAACTGTGGAGATGTTATTTCCCCATGTGGAAGAATTGAGGATCTGAGATCATAATCTCAGACTAAGAGGTTGCCATTTAAAACAGAGATGAGAAGAAATTTCTTCTCTTAGGTAGTGAACTTAGTGAATTTGTTGCCATAGAGAGTTTAGTAGCAAGGTGATGCAGTATATTTGAGGCTGAGATAGACTGGCTTTTAATCAAGAGTATGTGGATTAAAAGTGCAAAGTAAGAACTGTCTCTCAGAAGAGAGACTAATCATCTTTCTTTGATGTTCAGTGGCATTGCCATCTCTGAATCCCTGAAATGTCATTCAGGATAGAAGGACAGGTCTATAAAAGTGGTTATGAAGGCATACCAGATATTTGCATAGGCATAGAGTGTAAGAGCAGATAGCTTATGCTGGAACTGTATAAAATGTTGCTTAGGCCACAGCGAGAGTGTTGTGTGCCTTTCTGGAATCCACGTTATAAAAGCGATGTGATAACGCTCAGGGAAGATGCAGAGGAGATTTACCTTGATGTTGGCAGGGCTGGAGACTTTGTTATGAAGAGGGATTGGAATAGTTAGGTGGTGGTGTTTGACCAGAGCAGACTGAAGGGCCTTTTCAGAGCTACAGATCTGTATGACTCTGTGACCATTCAAGACAAGGTCTATTTGAATGGCACCCTATCCACCAACTTCAACATTCACTTTCTCTGCTTTAATATTTAGTAAGAGTAACAGCACTATGTATCATGGACCAAAATGCACTGCAGAAATTCACCAAGACTCCTTAGCCATCACTTTCCTAACCCACTGCCATGTGGACAAGGACATCAGATCCCTGGGAAAGTCATCTCACAGGTTCCCCTCAAGCCAGCCTGACTTGTAAATATATCACTTTTCCTTCAGTGTCACTGTATCTAAGTCCTGGACTTTCCTCCCAAAGACACTGGCTAATCCAAACCTCAAGGGTTGTCGTGGTTCAAGAAGAAGCATACCACCACCCAAGGGAAACTGTTTGTCATAGCTGAAGAGCTTTAGAATGATGTCAAAAGAAGCAGAGGTGTTGTTTGGAGGTTTTTCAGTTTAGAAAGTCATTAGATTCAGTAGTCACTGACGAAAAATAAATGGATAAATTTTTGCAGGAAGTGGGGAAATAGTAGGAATGTATGCGCAACTGGAAGAACTTGATTTCAAGTTGGACCAGGCTTGTGCTGTTCAACTGCACAATTTACTAAAACAGAGCCATAGTTTTGAGTGAAAGAGGACAGAGACAACATTAATTTCAAAAATTTAAAACAGATACTGCGAGAGATATTTGTCTTCTCAAGAAGGCAGCACACCAACACCCATTTCAGGGCAAATAGGGGTAGCCAATAAATGCAAGCTCATCGCCAGTGGAGTAGACACCCTGTGTTTGTGACTGAGGTAGAAGCTAGCGTGAACGTTCAATATTAGATTAGATTCAGTGGATGAGGGAGAAATGAATGAAGAGACATAGGAATAGTTTGGAAATATTTGATCGCATGGAGCATAAACACTAGTGTGAACTGGTTGTGGCAGTCTTGATGTTTCTGTAGTGTTGAGTTAGGAAGAGTTGATATCTGATCAAAGCGCTGGTGGCTTCTGATAGTATGGAGTAAAGGTATTGGGTTTGATGCTCACTGAAGTGAATGTAAGGTTTGGTTTTTTTTCTGGATGTGGTTAACCTCCGATGTTGTCCTTGAATAAGTGTGTCTCTGAAATTAGAAATGGCAAGTGCCTGTGCAGTTAATCCCACTGACTGATTTTGTAGTTTTCAAACCCCTTTGAAATGGTTGTTTGTTTCCTAACTGAAAAAAACAGAGTGGGGCAGACAGCTGGAGGAGATGGAGGGACAGTAATAGGCTTCCCATAGCAGTGGCAGTAGCAGAAACAAGCTGCAAGGTAGCAAGAGAAGACAGCCCGGGACAAGCTTGGAGTGGGGGTAGTTCGAGCCCTTGAGGAGTGTGAGCCTAGCATGGCTAGGCACTTATGGGCTGTGGTTTTGATCTGTTAACTGTGTTTCTTTGGGTTTTTTTACTTTTTAGTAACACTGTAATGTTTACCTTTTAAGTTTTGTTTTCTTTATTTCCCTGCCTTATACCAAATTCTGTACTTTGGTATCTTTCTATCTAAGATGGTGCCATAAGTGGTGACTTGTAAACTTTTCACTGTACGCATGTGCGTACATGCAACAGTACACCTAATTCAATTCTAAACCTAATTCAAAATTCATCTGATCTAGTGGCATCTGTGAAGAAAGAAACCGAGTTAGCATTTTGAGTGTGATGTGACTTCTTCATTTTTGAAGAAGAGTCACTATGTCTTGAAATGTTAACTTTGTTTCTCTCTCTTCACAGATACAGGCAGGTCTGCTGACTTTCCTCTAGCATTTTCTGCTTTTATTTCAGGTTTCCAGCATCCGCAGTATTTTGCTATTATTTTCTTTCTAATTCTAATCATAATACTTCTGAACAAAGCAGTCTTTGCAGGTTTTAGTTCTGCCCTACACTCTAGTGGACGTGTGACTTGCTCCAGTTCTGCAAGAGTTAACATTGAGGTTGATCCTCTGACAGATTGTGGATATATGATGGAAATGGGCCTGTGAGTAACCTTGGTAACGGTTTCCTTTTGTCCCTTTTTTTATTTCAGGTATGGAGAGCTCTAACCTGACAATATCTTCTCTAATTTGGCAGGAGTTTAATTTTGATATGGTGCTTAGAATATTGTCTGTACAGAGAATTCTGGTTTGCTGTGGAATTTCTCTGAACTCAGGCGATTGATAGTTTGATTTCTCACGGTCAATTTATTAGATTCAAGCTTGCATTCGTCTTTATGCTGCACTTCATACTGATTAGGTTTTCTTCTTCCTAGTGCACCGGGCAACGGACTCAAGAAAAACACGCACATACCAGGCGCTTGTGAAGCAAGAAATATATACATTCATTGGAAAAAATGTCTTCAGGTATGGCACTTCAGGATTGTGATACAGGCAAAATCTAAGGAAAGAGCAATTTAAGAACTAATATGAAAATTTTTCTTAGGATCTAATAAAATTTTAGTCTGGAGGATCACAAGCCTATTTTGTAATAACACAAAAAGCAAGATGGTTCCATGGTTGGAATCCATTCCATTCAAGTGCGCTAACCAGGTGAGGTTGCACTTGGTAGAGCCTACATTTCCCTGTACAGGAGGTTGCTGAGGAAGATACGGTGGCACGCTGAGGAAGGCACGGTGGCTCAGTGGTTAGCACTGCTGCCTCACAGCACCAGGGCTCTCGGTTTGATTCCTTTCTCCGGCGGCTTTCTGTGTAGAGTTTGCACATTCTCCCTGTATCTGCTTGGGTTTTCTCTGGGTGCTCCAGTTTCCTCCCACAATCCAAAGATGTGCAGGTCAGGTGAATTGGCCATGCTAAGTTGCTCATAGTGTTAGGTGCATTAGTCAGGGATAAATGTAGGATCTGGGTGGGTTACTCTTTTTAAAGGGTCGGTGTGGACTTGTTGGGCCGAAGGGCCTGTTTCCATAATCTAATCTAATAAGGGCCGGGTACTAGCATGGACAGAAGATTGGCTGTCTGGTAGAAGGCAGGGTGTGGAGATAAAAGGGTCATTCTCAGGATGAAAACTAGTAACTAGTGACGTTCCACAAGTGTCAGTATTGGGGCTACAACTTTTCACTTTGCACGTTAATGATCTGGATAAAGGAACGGAGAGCATTCTGGCAAAGTTTGCAGATGATACAAAGAAAGGTAGAGGTGCAGGTAGTGTTGAAGAGATCAGGAGGCTGCAGAAAGTGTAAGGTAGGAATAATAGAGACATGGATTATTTTCTAAATGAGGAAAAAACTTAAATCTGAAGTAGAAAGAGACTTGGGAGTCTTAGTCCAGGTTTGTCTGAAGGTAAACTTGCAGATTGAGTCAATAGTTAGGAAGGCAAATACCAGTGTTGTCAGTCATCTGAAGAGGACTAAAATACAAAAGCAGGGATGTACTTCTGAGGCTTTATAAAGCTCTGGTCAAACCATATTTAGACTATTGTGAGCAACATTGAGCCCCTTACCTCAGGAAGGATGTATTGCCCCTGGAGCATGTTCAGAGGAGGTTCATGAGAATGATCCCAGGAATGAAAGGCTTAACATATGAGAAGCATTTGAGGACTCTAGGACTGTACTCGACAGAGTTGAGAAGGATGTGGTGGGGGGGATCTGATTGAAACTTACAGAATGCTGAATGACCTGGACAAAAAGGGTGTTGGGAAGACGTTTTTATTGGCAGGAGAGATTTGGATCTGAGGGCACAGCCTTGGAATAAAGGGAAGACCCTTTAGAATGGAGATAAAGAGAAACTTCTTCAGGCAGTGACTGGTGAATCTATGGAATTCTTTGCCACAGAAGTCTGTGAAGGACAGGTCATTGAGTATATTTAAGACAGAGATAACTAAGCTCTTGATCGCCAAAAGTTACAGGGAGAGAGCGGGACAGTGGGGTTGAAAAACCCATCAGCCATGATTGAGTGGCAGAGCAGCCTCTGGCTCGAATGACCTAATTTCTGCATCTATGTCTTGTGGTCTTATGGTCATATCACACAGACTCTGGAAGAATTCCAAAGTGTTTGTCTTTTTTCCAGCTATTAGCCATGATATGAAGAAATGCTTTTGGATATCAGTGCAGAATCAGCTTTTATAAGAATAAAACATCTGCACATGCTGAAGATCCTGAAGAAGGGTCACTGGACTCAGTATTAGCTCTACTTTCTCTTCACTGATGCTGCCAGACCCGCTGAGTTTCTCCAGCAATTTCTGTTCTGGTTTCAGCTTTTACTATACTGTCATTTTATCCTACATCTTGCTTTAACTCGAAGGAGTTTTTCTGTGGAAGCTTCTGTGCTTTTATAGTGTACTTCTGTAAGGCTCCCTCTCACTTGTTTCGAAAGAGTCTGTATTTCAGAGTCTTTGCTCAGACCTCAGTTTCAAAGATGTAGGGATCAGCCTCTTGACTTATTGCTACTTATTTGGTGTCTTTGGTGACCAGAACTGAATTGAGTATTAAAATATGAATGACAATGCATGTTGCAGTTTCAGACAGTGGTGTCAGGCTCATAGTTTATTGATACTGCAAACCAATCCTCTGTTATGTATTCTGTATAATTCCCAAAGCTGTAATCTTTTCATTAACTCTGACGTGGTTGGGTTTGAAGAGAAATGCTGACAACATTTGTCTCCTTTTAAACTACCTGAGATCAGTGAATTTAAAGAATAGGACTGGAATATGTAGGAACAAATGAATGCAGATGCTGGAATCTGTACTGAAAACAACAAATGCTGGAGGTCACTGGGTTAGACAGCACCTATGGAGAAAAGGCAAGCTAATGTTTTGCGCCTAGTTTTAATGCCCTGAGTTTGCAGTTAAGAAGTTTTACAGCAGCAGATTTTTGGAAACTTTTTTTAAAAAATTATTTCTTTTAAAATGAAATAACCCCAAAATGTCTGCTAATTTACTTACTCATGCACAGAAAAACAAAAGTTATAGGAGTAATAAATAGTCACTGTTACAATTTACAACAAATTAAATAAAAGGATCATGTAACATTTGGATTGAGGCTCAGTGTTTCAGGGCTGATGAGATGTTGTCTTTAGTCAAAGAGTCATTTAAGGGTTCCAACAGGCGGGATAGAAGCATTTTTCAGGAATCATTTTAAAGAATGAGGTTTATTTCTTACTGTTTTCTTTTTCAGTATTTATTAAGGGCAGATATAGCGCATATGATGTTTTTAGTATCTTGCTTTAATGTTACGGTATTATTGTATCATTGATTATGATGTCAACCTTGATGGGACTTTTGTGAAGATTTTTTTCAGGATATATGTAAACAGTAGCTTTGTGGCTGGAATGTACCTTTTTGTCTTTGTGAGACAGGATGTCAGTTCCTTGGCTGGGTTGAAGAATCAACATGACAACTGACGTTCAACTAACATTTTGTGAACTTTATACTGTGACCTATTTAAACTCAAATATCCTATCATTCTAAATATGTAGGCAAAATAAATGTTGGGAGGGAGCATGGCAACAAATTACAAAAAAGATAGGAATAAAATTACGAAAAGGGTGTCAAATACATTTTGATATTGATAAATGTGAGTTTGATTTTTCACAGCATGTGCAAATCCTAATTAATTTTCAAGAGAAAAGGAGATAAGAAAGAAGTGGTAAAAATCATGAATGGATGTCATGGAGTGGATAGGAAGAAACCGCACCTGTTAGAAAAAGGATCAAAAACATGAGGGCACAAATTTAATGTCATTTGCAAAAGACAAAATTTAGAAAAAAAATCATCACACAATGATATTTCATGTTTGGAATGCACTGGCTGGAAGTTTGCTGGAGGCATGTTCAATTAAGGTATCCTAAATAGCATTGAGTGATTGTTTCTGTTCAAGTAATGTGCAAGGGTAAGGGAAAAGGCAGGAGAATGGCACTATGTCATGCTCATTTAGAGAACTGTTTTAGACATAAAAAATGGTGTGTTGTATCCCATAGTCGTCTTACCTGTCTTGCTGCCTGCATGTATCCCATACGTCTCCTTAACTACCATATTTATCTGTTCTGCCTTCCAGAATCTGGGGACATGAATAACCTATGTCTGTCTGATTCTCTGCGCTTTCCAGTGTCCTATCATTCTTCATGAGCACAGTTGAAACATTTAAAAGATGTTTTAGATAAGTACGTGAATAGGAAAGGTTTGGAGGGATATGGGCCAGAAGCAGGCATGAGGGACTAATTTAATTTGGGATTATTATCAGCATGGTCTGAAGGGTCTGTTTCCCTGCTGTATGACTCAATGTATTCCCTTGCCTTGTTTATCCTGCCCAAGTGCATCACACTCACTTATTTGGATTGAATTCCACTTGCCACTGATCAGCCCATATGACCAGCTCAACCATATCCTCCTGTAGTTTATCCTCATTGGATACTACCCGACTAACTTTCAGTTCATCCACAATCTTACTTATCAGCCTTCCTACATTTTAAGTCTAAATTATTTATATATACCAAAAACTGCAGTGGCCACAACACTAATACCTGCACAACTCCACTGGACATGGGCTTTCAATCTCTAAAACATGCTTCAGCAATCACTCTCTGCTACCTGTCACTCAGCCCATTCTAGATTCAATTTGCCAAATTTCTGAGAATCTCATGGGCTCTTATCTTCACTCAGTCTATGTGCAACTTCATCAAAAAGCTTGAAGTCCAAACAGATGACATCAAATGCTTTGCCCTCATCTACACCCCAGGTCACCTTTGAAAAATTCAGTCAAGTTAGTCAGACATGACCTCCTTAACAAAGGTATGCTGATTGTTGTTGATTGATCCCTGCCTCACCAAATGTAGATTAATTCAGTCTCGGAATTCTTTCCAATTGTTTCCAGTGAGGGTAGACTGACTGCCCTGGTGCACCCTTTCCTCCCTTCTTGAATAACAATACCACATTGCCTGTCCTATATACTGATATAATTTTTAAGGACATGACCACAAAGTGTGGATGCAGCTATCCAGAGCGGATGAACAGACTCTTTCTTATTCTTGAAAAATAAAGGTTGAGGAATGACTTAGAGGTCTTTAAAATTGATAGAGTTAGTAGCGAAAGAAGGCTTGCTCTTGTGGGGAAATAATTAAAGGCTGTCAGTATAAGAATGTAACAATGAAATCCAGTAGAGAGTTCAGAAGCAGCTATTTTACCAGAGTGGTGAGAATGCCAAATTCTTGAGCGGGAAGTGGCTGAACTGCATAGTAGATGTACGTTGGACATCGTTGGATTAGTATGCAAGAGCTGGAGTTACAATGATAAAATGAGAAGTGGCTTCAGTGGACCATAAAAGCCATCAAGGATTGTTTGGACTGAATGGCTTGTTTTTGTGCTGTAAGTTCTATGTATGATGTGCCTGTTTGCTCGCCTACTTCTCTGTTTTAATAGATTAGTGTCTCCATCTTCCTGTGTGCATCCGTTTGTGTTTCTGGACATGTCTGCATCTGTATGCTGCAACTTGCACCTGTCTGTATTTTATCCAAATACCTGCGCCACTGATGAGGCGGAGGCGTGGTTTTGCAAAGCCAGGGCTGGGAGTGGGAAGAAAGGAGATGTAATGGGGTTGTCATGGACCAGGCCAGACCCCCTCAAAACACTTCAAGAAAGTAGCCTAGACCCTAACTTTGTTAGTTCTTTTAAGCAGGTGTAACATTAATGTCCCTGGAGAGATACAGCTGGTCAAACTACTTAGTTTTAAACATATCAGAATTTATTTACAAGATTCCTGAATGAAGTAGAAACAATAGACAGCAGAATACCAAATAACTTAATCTATCCGAAAAACCAAAGATTATCCCAACTTAAGGATGCTGTTCCAAATACTTACTACAATCCACATAAACACCCCTTGGCACAAAAAGTAAAATCAAGCACAGGGTCTTACAGGAGAGAAGTCAGAGAGAGAGAGTACCATCAAGGACCTGCTTTTTTGGGTCCAGCAGCTTTAAAACACTAATGCTAAAACCAAACCAGAGAAAAGCTGAGCTGGCAGAACTGGCCACTCTCCTTTCGTTGTACAAATTTTTTTTTAAACTTGAAAGCACTTTTCCTGAGGCAGTATCTGTTAGCTATTATCAAACTGACCCTAAAACTCACCCAAACCCAGATATTTTGGAGTTTGTGTCTATTATACCTCTGGGGAAAAAAAAACAAAGACAACATAACCTTGTTAAAGGAGCAGCATTGTCACAGGGTTGAGGGGCTGGCACAGGGCGGAAAAGAGCTACAAACTGGAGGGAAGATGTGTTGAAAAGGGGAATGCGGTGGCTGCAGAGATGGAAGCTGAGAAGTTGCAAGTAAGAGTAAATTTCTACAGCAGACTTAAAACTGCTATCAACAAAGGATTATTCAGCTAACTGAAACAGCAAAACTGAATAATGAATTTCCTGCAAAAGCGTATGGAATCTCCAGTTTAAGACTGCAGGATTTCGGAAACGTAAAAGCTGTGAAGAGAAGTAGGCCAATTGAGCTTGTTCCGCCATTCTAAAACAGAGAACAGTACAGCACAGGAACAGGCCCTTTGGCCCATCATGTCTACGCTGACCATGATGTCATTCCTAATCCAATCCTATCTGCCTGCAAATGGTCCGTATCCCTCAATTCCCTGCCTGCTCATGTGTCTGTCTGCCTCTTAAATGTTACTTTTGTATCTGCTTTTACCTCTTTCCCTTAGTAGCGTGTTCCAGGTACCTACCACCCTCTGTGTATAAAACTTGGCTCATGTCTCACTTTTTAAACTTTCTCCCCCTCTCACCGTAAACCTAGGTCCCCTAGTATTTAACATTTTCAACCCAGAAAAAAAGACTCCAGCTATCCGCCCTAACCGTGCCTCTCATCATTTTAAATATTTCTATCAAAGTACCCCTCAGTCTCTGAAGCTGTAGCAACAATAACCCAAGGTTGTCCAACTTCTCCTTCACAGCTAATACACTCCAATTCAGGTAACATCCTGGTAAACCTTTTTTCCAAAGCCGCCTCATGCTTCCTTTTCTGTTTATTTATTTGTTTGTCTGTATGTGTTTGTAGCAGTTTTAAAAGCAAATTGGAGTATTAGCTCATAGAGCTAAAACTCGTGTTGATAGAGCTCATTAGATAGTTCATAGATGGTGATTAAAATGTACTTATTTGGAGTAAATCATAGTTGTTGTTGAGTCTAGGAACCTGATTAGTGTTAACTTGATTCTAACAAACCAGTTAAAGGGGACTTTGTAAGCTTTGGTTAAATCATTAACTTATGTGGACAAAGTGAGGGCTGCAGATGCTGGAGATCAGAGCTGAAAATGTATTGCTGGAAAAGCGCAGCAGGTCAGGCAGCATCAAAGGAGCAGGAGAATCGACGTTTCGGGCATAAGCCCTTCTTCAGGAATCCTGAAGAAGGGCTTATGCCCGAAACGTCGAATCTCCTGTTCCTTGGATGCTGCCTGACCTGTTACACTTTTCCAGCAACACATTTTCAGCTCATTAACTTATGTGGCAACCTGGAAGAAAGGTTTGAGTATCAGCACACTTTTCCAAGTGGTGGTTGATAGTTTATTTCATAAAGGTTTACATTTGCGAGTTATCTCATCTCAAAACATCTCCCATCCCTTGAATTATTTGAGGTACAGTGACTGTGTTCGAGGCAAATGTGCAAATGCTTAGCTGTGACTTCACCAGTCTACAGAAAGTTTGTCTTGAGTTCTTGTTTCCCCTTTAAATGGTTCTTGGACTTTAGGATTTTGTAAGGAACAAAGTTACACACCTATATAACACAGCCACAAACTTGTTTATTAAAATGAAACCCTTGATACTTGATACAATACCTCTAAGCTGGTCCAAAAGGCACAACATGTTCATTTGTGTTTCCAGTTTAAATATGGCGATGATTTAAATATGGCCCCCATTGGAATTTCACAGTCACCACGACTTATTAAAAAAGCTTTGAAGGCAAACTACAAACCACAGGCAAAACCCCAAGTTTCTATCTGAACCTCACTTAATTCAGATTTATACTTCTGGATTTAGTTGTTACTCTGAGGTTACCTAATCCTCTCAATCCCTTGGATTTGGCTGGTAACTTGCAGTCCTTTGTGAGGTTGCTGCTTCCAAGAAAACAGTAGGTTCATGACCCAGGTTGACTGTTCCTGACCCTCCAGACCAAGGTCAATATGATTTGACTCAAACATTTATAGGCTCTAACACAGCAGGTCTGTCTGGTATTGATTGTAAGCCTCACTAAGGCTGACCGTTCTTCTCACAAGTTACTTTAGTTCCACCCCTTTTATGATGATTCATCTCAAATATAAAGAAATAACATCAAACATTTTCCTGCTGTTCAGGATGTGTGAAGGCTAAGCCTCCTTTGTGTAGTTCATATTCAGTTCATCAAAGTATAGTCAGTGAAACAATGCAGCCCTTTTCCATGGAAACATCTCTCCTGTTGTTTGGAAATGACACAGCAGCAGCACCTGGCCCCAGCTGGACAAAGGTTTGAGTTATTTTGAATAATCTATTTCCTCCTCAATGGGAACTTGTCATAGTAACAGGAGCCATGTTCTAATACTGTTGTGTTAGGTGACCAATCACTTGATTGCATCAGATATTTCCCTGCATCATTGTCTCATGATAGCAGCCAGATGATGTTGAATCCTTCATGCTTAGCCACTGTCTGAATTATTGCTGTGTATTTGTCATAGAATCATAGTCATAGAGATGTACAGCATGGAAACAGACCCTTCAGTCCAACCCGTCCATGCCAACCAGGTATCCCAACCCAAACTAGTACCACCTGCCAGCACCCTCCAAACTTTCCTATTCATATACCCATCCAAATGCCTCTTAAATGTTGCAATTGTACCAGCCTCCACCACTTCCTCTGGCAACTCATTCCATACACGTACCACTCTCTGTATGAAAAAGTTGCCCTATAGGTCTTTTTTATATCTTTCCCCTCTCACCCTAAACTATGCCCTCTAGTTCTGGACTCCCTGACCCCAGGGAAAAGATTTTGCCTATTTATCCTATCCATAACCCTCATAATTTTGTAAACCTCTATAAAGTCACCCCTCAGCCTCCGACACTCCAGGGAAAACAGCCCCAGCCTGTTCAGCTTTTCCCTACAGTTCGAATCCTCCAACCCTGTCAACATCCTTGTTAGTCTTTTCTGAACCCTGTTCTGAAGGTTGGCTTTTTCTTGCAGCACTGTGTTCATAGATTTTGAAATTTTTTTCCATATTTCATAAGGTACAGTTCCATGGATTCCCAACCCTGTACTCGGGTGACTTTTTATGTATAGCAATGTATGCCAGTTTTTTTAAAAAGGAATGGATTTGAAAATAACTTTTGCCTTGTGCCAATTTAAATATTGTAAAGGCTACGCAATTAATGTTTTTATTCATGTTGTGGACTTAAGTTTGATGGCCTGGTAATAGTTGGTGTGAATATTGATCAACACTTCCAATTCTGCTTTAGCTAAGTCCTAAATTTCCCATACACCCAAATATGCATACACAACGTAGTTTTTATTGAGTAACTGTATCACTACTGAAGAAGTTGTTGAGAATGGACAAGGGGTCCCTATGAAAGCAAAACATTGCCCTCAAGTAGCCTTTTTCAAAACCTCGACTAGTCCTGAGAAACAAGATGTGGTGTGTTACGAAGGGCACTGTTCCCATTGATCCTTAATTTTTTTTTCAGGCACAGTGGCAGCTTTAAATGATTAAATCATTAATGGGTAACAAATATATGTTTGGCAAGATTCAGAAAATTTGCACAGAATGGCTGAAGTTATCAATTCACCAACTGTCTGAATGCTAATTCTGGTAGTTTCAATGAGAACTGGAAAGTCCTGCATGGTGCAATTCTCAAGGACTGAGTTGACATACATTACTGCTGTCATCTCTTTGGATCCTCTGCCAAACCTCTTTAGGTCTTGGCAGCTCTTTATTATCTTACCTCAGTGGCTGTCCTTCATGTGGAAGTTTAGAAACTGAGAATGCTAGCAGGTCATTCCTTCATGTTGGGCATTCCACCCAATGTTTTTACCCCTGCCTCGCTCAGTGTTACTGAAAACAACTGCAGCATTTTTAACTACTTTCCTGCTGGCAAAGTCAGCTAAGAGTGGTACTGTCACCTCTGAGCCAGAATGTTGTGTGTTCAAGTCCAGGACCTGAGTGTAAAACTTCAAAGCTGACTGTCCCATTGCAGTTCTGAGTGAGTGCCACCCTACTGGAGATGCAGTCTTAAGGAAAGAAGTCTAAGAACCCACCTACCCTGTCAGATGAATGTGAAAGATCCAAGAATAATTTATTGAGGGAGTTCTTCCCAGCACGATGGCCAATATTTATTCATCATTGAAGTGGATTATCTGATCGTTTTAACATTGTTGTGGGTGCTTTTAGTGCACAAGTTGACTCCAGCCTTTCCCCATGCCAGTGATTGCACCTCATTGGGTGCAAAACCCCTAGGGACATCCTGTTATGAAAGGTATTGCAGAAATGCAAATCCTTTTTCTGTCTTGACTGAGATCAACTAATTTAACATAGGTCACGATCTTTGAACTTCCAACTTGAATTAACTCCATGCTTCCTGAATCGCACAGACCTTTACACAAAATAATTACAACACCAAGTTATATGTATCTGAATGAACCAAGTCTGTACTGAAGATTCTCTCTCTCTTTTTTTGTCTGTTCTCAAATTATCTGAGATAACATTTAATATCTGCTTGTGTTTTTGCCTTCTTACTGCAGGTATCTTGATATTTATCCTATATGTCTGATCTCTTTTAACAGGGAGTTTTACACCATCAGTCAGTGGCCCATTTACAGCATTGACTCCTAGCATGTGGCCACAGGATGCACTGACCAAGTATTCCCAGGTAAGAGAGGATCTCATTGTATACATCAGATTCAATTTTCATACTAATTTATTGCCTTGTTTTTACAGCCAGGAGAAACCTAAAGGCTTGTGCCTATAAAGTTATCGTAACCCATCTTCATCATTTAGTCATAGTAAAGGAACAAGGCAAAATGCATTCTAATATAAACAAAAAATTGTGGATGCTGGAAATCTGAAACACAAACAAAAATTGCTAGAAAAAACTAAGCAGGTCTGCCAGCATCTGTGGTGAGGAAAGAGAGTTAATGTTTTGATTCCGGTGAAAATAAAATAATGGTCAGGAGAGGATTCTGGCTGTAAGTGCTGCTCCTTTGTTTTTAGAGGTTTTTTTCCCAGTGGTAGAGCTGATTTCCACACTTTCTTTGAGCAGTAATCACTGTTTTAAGAGTGTTGCATTGTTTTTGGTACTTGGAAAAAAAATCAAAAACAACAATACTTTAAATAAGAGGAAAAAGAGCGAGAAGGAGATGAAGTTTTGTGAGAATGACCACATGGAGAGGTTGGAGTACAGCTCCAGAAATCATCAAGAATTCATCAAAAGAATCAAGCTGCGAACTTTCACAGCTAACTGACTGACTGTGAAATTACAAACATCTCTGGAGATCTGTCAGAGAGAAACAAACAGCGCAGTGCATGTTCACAGCTGACCTTCAGAGACCACAGCAGCTGGGAGTGACCAGTGGTTTCAGAGCCTGCTCAGCTAATTGTTTGATTTTAAGACTTCCAAAACTTAAAATCTTAATTTTTTTTGTAAATCTATAACAGAGAGTAAGGTGAGAGTATTTTTTTCATGTATTACTGAGATCTGCCTCTGCATTAAATTTTTAATGTAACAATTATCCTAGACCATTGCTTTTGAGCAGTAAGTCTGTGCTAATGTTGAGTTTTTGCGAAATTGTGTTGTGATTGTTTTTTGGGTATGTTCTGCGTCTGTAGATTGTTTAAGCTGCAGATGGTTTTAGTGGAGTGATGTGCTCTTCCTGTCAGATGTGAGAGATTAGCGAGAATTTCAGTGTTCCTTAATGTCTACATTGGGGCGGCAGGATGGTTCAGTGGTTAGCACTGCTACTTCACAGCACAAGAGTCCCAGGTTCAATTCCAGCCTTGTGTGGAGTTTGTGTCTGTGTGGAGTTTGCACATTCTCCCAGTGTCTGTGTGGTTTCCTCCGGGTGCTCTGGTTTCCTCCCACAGTCCAAAGATGTGCAGGTTTTGTTTGAGTTTTGTGAAGAAGTAACATCCAAATCATTCATTTTAAACATGAAAAGTAGCGGACCCAGCACCAATCCTTGTGGCACACCACGGGTCACAGGTCTCCAGTGTGAAAAGCCGCCCTCCACGGCCACCTTCTGTCTTCTACCTTTGAGCCAGATCTGTATCCAAATGGCTAGTTCTCCCCGTATTCTATGTGATCTGACCTTGCTAGCCAGTCTACCATGAGGAACTTTCTCGAACACCTTACTGAAGTCCACCTAGATCATGTCCACTGCTCTGCTCTCTTGTTTCTTCAAAAGATTCAATCAAGTTAGTGAGGCATGATTTCCCATGCACAAAGCCATGTTGACCATCCCTAATCAATCCTTGCCTTTCCAAAATACATGTAAATCCTGTCCCTCGGTATTCTGCCAGCAACTTGCCCACCACCGATGTCAGGCTTACCAGTCTATAGTTCCTTAGCTTTTTCTTATCACCTTTCTCAAATAGTCATAGCAATCTATAACATGGAAACAGGCCCTTTGGCCCAACTTGCCCATGCCATCCAGTTTTCACATTTTAAACTAGTCCCATTTACCTTCGTGTGGTCCATATTGGTCCAAACCTATCCAATTCAAGTACCTGTCTAAATGTTTCTTAAATGACAAAATTGTACTTGCTTGCACCACAACCTCTGGGAGCCTGTTCCAAATGCTCACCACCCTCTGTGTGGGGAAAAAAAATGCCCTCCTGTATTCTTTTGTATCTCTCCCCTCTCATTTTAAACCTACACCCCCTAGTTTTAGACTCACCTGCCATGGGGAAAAGCTGTCGGCTTATCCATGTCTCCCAGCTCCCTACGTAATTGAAGATTTTATCCTTAGAACCACTCTCCTAAACCTGTTCTGCACTCAACAAGTTCACATCCTGTTTAATGTGTCGCACCCAGAGATCTACAGGATGCAGCTGAAGATTAACTAGTGACCTATGTAAGTTCAGCATTACCTTTCATACTCTCTACTCTACTAATGAAGCCTAGTGAACCCAGTTGATAGGAAGGAAGAAAAAATGTGGAAGGGTAATGCTAATCGTGATTTTTTTACTCAGTAGAGCAGGCAGTCATTTCTTTGGCTGTCGATATAACTCCAGGATGGTATGTTGCCTTCCTTGTGCTAGGGGTATTGATGTCACAAAATGGCTACAGGATGTTCTTCTGGGGAGGGTGAACAACTAGAGATGTTTGTCTTCCTTGGTACTTCTGACGTAGTTGGCAATACTGTGGAGATTTGAACAGAGTCCAGATTTCCAAAAGGTTATGACCTGAAATATTAATTCTGATTTTCTCTTCATAGAAGCTACCTGATCTACTGATTGAGTATTTCTACCATTTTCTGTTTTGATTTTAGAATTCCAGCATCCACAATGTTTTGTCTGTTCTATTACATGTCTTGGTTGATGTCTTGTACGTGTGGATGTAATTTACTGCAATTTAATCTGATTGGCGATTTATTAGTTGATCTTTTGGGTAATTCTAGTGTCTTGAAGAGGTTTTCAGAAGCAGTATAGGAGGTTTCAGAAACACTTGGTCTTTTCTGCAGCTATCTGAAGAATGCTTGATGCAAGCATTTTACTTTTGAAGTTCCACAGTTAAACTCTGTTGGAGCAGAGACAACCCCAAGGTCGAAGACTCCTTTGCTGAACTGGCCTTAACACCATAGACCATAAGATATTGGAGCAGAATTAGTCCACTTCGCCCATCAAATCTGCTCCACTATTTGATCATGCTCATAAGTTTCTCAACCCTATTATCCTGCCTTCTCCGTCACCTTTGATCCCCTTCCTAACTGAGAGTTATCTATCTTGCTTGTATTAAATACACTCAATGACTTGAACTCCACAGCCTTCTGTGGAAATGAGTTCCACAGATTCACCGCCCTCTAGCTGAAGAAATTCTTCTTCTTTAGTCCTAAATGGCTGTACCTTCATTCTGAGGTTGTGCAGTTGGGTCCTAGTCTATCCTACTTGTGGAAGCACGTTCTCCATGTCCATATTATCCAGGCCCATCAGTATTCTGTAAGTTCAATGATATCCCCTCTGTTCCTTCGACAGATCCAGAGTCCTGAACTGTTCCTCATATGACAAGCCTTTCATGCCCGAGGTTGTGCTTAGTAAACCACCTCTGGATCCCATCCAGTACCACCACATCCCTCCTTAGATACGGGGCCCAGGACTTCTCATAATATTCCAAATGCAATCTGACCAGAGGTTTATACAGCCTCAGCAGTACATGCTCTTGTATCCCTCTCTAAATGAATGCTAACATTGCATTGGATAGATTCGCTTGTAATTTATTTGCTTTTAATCTTGCTGGTGGAACTTGCTTTGTTTCAAATGGTGTCACTAATTAATATCGTCATCTTTTACAGTCTCCTATCTCTTGGATGTTGAGGTGCTGGTTGGAAACATTGTATGGAACTAATCCACCTCTGTTCTGTTTTCCCTTCAGAAGAAAGACTCTGTAGAAGAGTCAGAAATCCAATATGATGAGTTTGGGTTTCGGATAGACAAAGAAGGTAAATGGGAATTTAATCTCTATTATTCCCTTCTGACCAACAGTCCCTCTGCTTGCTACCCTTGCTATCTTCGATATGACAAGGAAGGGAATTCAATGTAACAGGATTGTCAATTATTCAATTCATAACAGGAGCAAGTTGCATCTGACCAAAATCTTTCAAGTAATTAAATGTGTTTCACTGGATTGTTAAAGAAAGTATGATACCAGTTTGCAAAAGGAGGTATAAAGGAGACAGATTATCAAAACCTTAGTGAAAGAGGTAGGATTAAAGTTCCTAAATAGAAGAAGATTAAGTAATAATGTGCAGAAATGAGCTTTTTAAATTACTTTTGAAGTTTTCCCATCTGCCGCTCACCATTTGACTCCAGAAGCCTCGCTCACAGCAAGGCTTCAGAGACATAGAACAGTACAGCACAGTACTGGCCCTTCGGCCCTTGATATTGTGCCAAACTTTTATCCTACTATAAGAGCAAACTAACCTACATATCCTTCATTGAGCTATTTTTCCATATGCCTTTCCAAGAGTTGCTTAAACGTCCCCGTTTGACTCTACTACCACTGCTGGCAGTACATTCTATGCACTCACTACTCTCTGTGTAAAGAACCTACCTCTGACATCTCCCCGAATCTTCCTCCAGTCACATCAAAGTTATGCCCCCTTGTGATAGAGTTTCTCCCAGGGAAGAAATGGCTATCTACGCCGCTCATCATCGTGTACACTTCCATCAAGTCACCTCTCACCCTTCTTTGCTCCAGTGAGAAAAGCCTTGGCTCCCTCAACCTTTCTTCATAAGACATACCAGAGGGCAAATCTCCTCTGTACCCTCTCTAGAGCATCCTCATCTTTCCTATAATGAGGTGACCAGAACTGAACACAATAGATCACACTTGGAATAACTAGGACTCTGTCAAGCTGCAGCATAACCTCATGGCTCTTAAACTCAGTCCCCCTGCTAATGAAAGCCAACACACCAATGCCTTCTTAACAGCCCTATCAACTTGGGCGGTAATTTTGAGGGATCTATGGACATGGACTCCAAGATACCTCTGTTCCTTCATACTGCCAAGAATGCTTTCATTAACCCTGTATTCTGCATTCAAATTCAACCTTCCCAAATGAATCTCTTCACACTTTTCCAGGTTGAACTCCATCTGCAACTTCTCATCTCTGCATCTTGTCAATATCCTGTTGCAACCTACAACAGCCCTCCACACGCTTTGCTAAAATCCATGTACACAACATCCACTGCCCCACCTTCATCTATGTGTTTTGTCACATCTTCAAAGAATTTAAGGAGAAGGAAATGGCAAGCAGGAATGCTTCTTTTAAAAGAAAAAGCATCTATTCCCAGTTCAGAATTTCTTCAGTTTAACACTCTAATATTAGTTACCCCATTCAAATGTGCTGTTGACTCCGATAATAAGCAGAATTGCTTTCCTAGTCTGATCACTTTGAGTCGCAATGTCATTGATACCTTTGGGACCATGGCCACTGGATCCTCACCTAATCCTCAAAGCACCTATCCAGCCCCGAGGAGATATCCTAAATCTCAGAAGGAACACAGTCACCTGGACTTTTGAAAAGGTTGAGTCTCCTCCACTTCTGTCTTTTCATTTCCCAGACTTTCCTCACTCAGTTGTATGTTCCTGTCTCTGACCATAAACTGAATTAGATGGTGCAATCCTAGAACGCATGTCTATCCTTGAAATAAAGCATCCAGATAACTTTCACTCTGTGCCGAAGTATTGGCAGTTCAATTAATTACAGATGGAGTTCCTCCCATTGGAAACAATTCCTGCAGATGTGCTTGTTTTGGTTCACACAGGTATCCCTGAGATTTTCCAGCTGCCGCACATCTGCTAAGTTTATAGAATGAATTAATGAGTTTTTTGACCAGTTAAGTTTTAATTATTGTCTCGAGTGCTGCCTGCACTTATTCTCTTTTATTTGAATGAATGTTCTACTTGTCCGGATTTTGTCAATACCTAATAAAAGTTTCAGCTTCAGCACACCTGGATGCCCCCACAAATGCTTTAGTCCACAATGAATTAGAGCCAATGCTCAAAGCCACACTGAGAATAAGATTTAAGGTAGACAATAAATGACCAAAGTATATGACACACCTACAAGACCATAATCAAACATAGTCACCCCTTCACAAACTCCACAAAAATTCTCAAACACAGTACCACCTGGAGGAATGACATACTGCCTCCAATATCAGAAAAGCCAGTGCCAAGGGATAACAATAAAGTGCTTGTCTTTAACGTTTTTGATCACCATAGCCACACTGCAGCCAAGTTTGCAATACAACTCTCCAGAAGGTCTCAAAATCATAAATTCTCATCAGAGCCGTCACAGACTCTGTGGGAGACAGAATTCTACAGACTGCCACGATTAATAAGTGACTATCTATGTCTTATTCTCATTTGTGTGCACCTCTTCCTCCAACAAGTGCACTAAATTTAAAAGCACTGATTATGCTGCTTATGTTAGTTTCCTTTCTGAGTTAGTAAAACACAATCTCCTGCCACCTTGCTTTTTTATCTGCGGGAATGTCCTCTCCTAGTACATCTTGTGTTCAAGAACCACTTCCTGATCCCATCAAATTGTCGAATGCCAAAACATCTCTTCTCAATCTCTCATGCTCACTAATGTTATATATCTGCCTCTTGATTGCTGAACCCCTTCAAAACCTTGTCTAATCCTCCACTGTAAAGTGCCATCAGCTGTACATTTACTTGTCTCCTATAGCACTCCAATGGCTCTGAAAAAAAGTGCGATGGAATGCTTCTTACTTGTCTGGATAAGTGTGCTCCAAACAGCACTCAAGAAGCTTGACATCATCTAGTACAAAGTATTCACTCCCTCCACCCGTAAAGCTTAGTAGCAGTGTGTACTGTCTACAAGATGCACTGCAGAAATTCATCAAAGATCCACAGATAATGCCTTCAATACCCACAACAGTTTCCATCTAGAAGATTAAGAGTAGTGGATACATGAGAACACTGCCATCTGCAAGTTTCCCTCCAAGCCACTCACCATCCTGAGTTGGAAATATGCCAGTGTTCCTTCACTGTTGCTATGTCAATATGCTGGAACTCTCTCCTAAAGGCATTGTGGGCCAGCTTACAGCAGGTGGACTGCAGCAGTTCAAGGCAACAGCTCACCACCGTCTTCTCAAAGGCAACTAGAGAGGAGCCGTAAAATGTTGGCCAGCCAATGACGTCTACTTCCCATGACCGAATTAAAAAAAAGGCCTCACACTTTCTCTCTGCAATGTTCTTGACCCTCATGACTGTCTGAGCAATCTGCAGTTCTGCTGTCAGAACCCTTTACTACTTTCATCCTGTTTTCAGCAACTGTGCCTTCAATTGTATGGGTTGTAAGCTTTGGATACCTCTATCAAAATGTCTCAAACTCTCTTTCATTCGCGTTTGCAAATTGCCCCGTGCTCCCTGACTCTCACCCCTGCCTCCACGTGCCCTGCCTGTTGCCCCCATCGCAGGCGCGCACGTGCATCCTGTCTCTCGGCCCGCACACGTGGATAGTTTCTCCTTGGAGTTATTATACACCTGAGCTCAAGTGTACTCAACTGTAAGTAGCCTCTTTAGGGTTTTATCCTAACTCTGTGGACTGGGGCTAACATTTAACTTGTCACTCTACGTTCATTATATCCTTCCCTTCTCCAAAAACGCTGGTCTATACAACCATCTTCATTTAAGAACTTCACAGGACTACTCAACACACGAAGTAAAACTGAAACCAAAGTCTTTCTGTCTCAACCAGCTTGAAACAAGACCAGTTCCTGAAACTTTGAACAAGCATTGATGCCCCATTATTTATCTTAGTGATTACAAGGCAATCTCTAAAATATACTAAAATCCATTAGTGGTGCACAAAAATCTATGCTAGACTTCAAAAAAAGAAATCATGGTTACAGAAATACTTGCAAATAAATTACTAACTTCACGCACAGAAAATCTGCAGATTATTAATCAAAACCAAAAAACTCAAACTTAGAACGCAGAACAGTACGGCCCCTCGACCCACCATGTCTGTTCTGATTATGATGCTTTTATAAACCAATCCCACCTGCCTGCACATTGTTGGCTTCCCTCTATTTCCTGTGTGTTCATTGTGTCTGTCTAAATGTCTCTTAAACTTTGCTGAAGTATCAGTTTCTATCACCTCCCCAATATCATGTACCAGGCACTTGCTAGCCTCTGTATTAAAGAACTTTCCTCACACATCTCTCTTTAAACTTTACTCCTCTCACTTTAGTCCTCTGCCCCTTAGTATTTGACATTTCCATCTTGGGGGGGAAAAAGACTGACAATCCACCCTATCCATGCCTGTCATAATTTTACATATTTCTATCAGGTTGTCCCTCAGCCTCTGATGCTGTAGCAGAAGCAATCCAAGTTTTGTCCAAACTCTCCTTATACTAACACATGATTTGCCAACTTTTATACGCAGTATCCTGACTAATGAAGGTAAGCATGTTGTACACCTTCTTTACTGCCTATCTACTTGTTTTGCCACTTTCAGGGAGCTATGAACTTGGAACCTAAGATCCCTCTGTATATCAATGCACCTAAGGGTTCTGCCATGTACTATATACTTTGCTCTTGCACTTGACCTAACAAAAGTGCATTACCCCATACAATCAGTTCTTCCATCATGTGATAGTTGCGTTGTTCTACAGTCCTGCATTATAGAAAAATCGCGCTTGAGAAACCGCGCTTAAAGTATTGGTGGTATAATTATGTTACAGCCAGCATGCATTTTAATAGTTTGTGCTGTGGAAACAGCATCCCCAATTCATCAATCGGATTACAGTGAATTTGCGTCAACAAAACAGAATGACCTTTACTTGTTCTGATTAAATTCCATTTCCAACTCCACAAATTTTGCGTTGTGTGCATTCTTACAAATCAGGCCCTACATTTGACCACATCAAAATCTTACATTTGCGTACACACATTCTGAGGAAGGGTCACTCGATTGATGATGCTGCCAGATCTGCTGAGCTTTTCCAGCAATTTTTATTTTTGTTTCTGATTGACAGCATCTGCAGTTATTTTAATTTTTATATTTTCATCCATGTTTATTTGTAATAAAAAAAGTCACTGATTCTTGCAGAAAATCAATGGTGACCAATCTCAGAAAAACATCCCTCCGCAACTACTTTTTGTCCACCATGCACAAGTCAATTCTTCCCAACTTTCTAACTCAGCATAGATGCACATGACTCAAATCTTTTTAACTAGCTGACCATGAGGAACCTTGTCAGATGTTTTAGTAAAGTCCATGTAGATAACATCCACTGCACTATCCTCATCACTCTTCTTCACTTTCTCAAAAACTCAATCAAGTTTGTGAGAAGTCAGCTTTCCAACATAAATCCTGCTGTCTATCTTTAATAAGTTCATTCTTCTCCAAATGTGAATAAATCCTGATTCTAATTACTGATGTGAGGCCGACCAGGCTAGATTATCCTGATTTACCCCTGTTGCCCTTATTGGGCAAAAGAACAATATTGTCTATTCTTCAATCTTGTGAGGCTAAAGAGGATATAAAAATGACTGTCAAGGCCCCAGCAATTTCCTTTTGTTTCCTTCAGTATCCTGGGATTGATCACACTAGGCCGTGGGGATTTACCTACACTCAAGTCTTTCAAGAACCCAGTACCAACTCCTCCTCAAAATCAACATGCCTCCCCTATCCTTCCCTTCCTCCTTGGTGAATACAGATGTAAGATATTCATTAAGAATGTTCCCTCCTGCCTGTGGTTCAATGCATAAATTCCTGCCTCTGTCCTTGAGTGAATCTGCCCTTTCCTTTGTTACCCCCTGGCACCTAATATACGCATAAAATTCCTTGGGATTGTCCTTAAGTTTACATGCCCAGGACACTTCCTAGCCCTTTTTGCACCTCCTAATTTCTTGTTTGAATTATTTTCAACTTACTTTAAATTCCTCAAGGGCCTTGTTTTTCTTGTTGGCTAAACTTTCAATATCTCTTGCCATCGAAGGTTCCCAGATCTTGCTATTTTTAATTTCATCCTCTAAGGAATATGCTGGTCTTGAACTGAGGTCCTTCCCTGAGCCTAGATCATACAGTCTCACAATAATACAACAGTGGAAGAAGTAATGAGATCTGTCTTGCCTAGACCAGTTGCTTGGTAGAGTTTTCCAAATAATCCTACTTTCCTGCCTTTCCCCATCGCCTGTAAAATTCTCCAGAATAGTTTTTCTCTTGAGTCCAGGCAATATATTCCAGGTCAGAACAACTCATTATCTGGAAAAAAAATTCTGCATAGTGATTTTGGTTCTTTTGCCAATTACTATAAACCTTAATTAATTAGTGAACATCTGCAATTAAAACAAAGGTTTACCTTTGTTTACTCTCTCCAAATCTTCATGATTTGAATAGTTTTTTAAAGTATTCTCTTAATTCTAGGGGACCTGCAAGTCCGGTAAAAGTGGAAGCTAGCAGCTTCGATCCTTGAGTCAGACTGTGTGTCAGATGTAGTTTACTTGGTAACTCACAGACCTTATAAGTCCTCTCAAATTCAAGTTCCCTCCATGGTTTGCTAACAAAAATGAAGGCTGATGCTTGAGAGCAACATTGAGGGATCATTGCAGTCTTGAAGGTGCAATCTAGGGTGGCACACTGGCTCAGTGGTTAGCATACTGCCTTGCAGAGCCATGGATCCAGGTTCATTTTCACCCTTGGGTGACTGTCTGTGGAGTTTGCACATTTCTCTGTGTCTACATTGGTTTCCTCCCACAGTCTAAAGATGTTCAGGTTAGGTGGATTGGCCATGCAAAATTGCCCATAGTGTCCAGGGATTTATAGGCTAAGTAGTTTAGCTGTGGGAAGTGCAAGGTTACAGGGATAGGGTAAAGTGTGGTCTGCACAGGCTGCTCTTCGGAAAGTCGATGTGGACTTGATGGACTGATGGCCTGCTTCCATACTGTAGAAATTTTATTATTCTATTCTTCGGATGAGGCATTTAATTGAGGCAGCACTTGCCTCTGGTGGATGTAAACTATCCTGTGAAGAATGGCAGAGAAGTTATTCCTGGTGTCCTGGCTAGTATTTATTCCTCAATCAACGTCAAAAAGACAGATTATCTGGTCTTGATCACACAGCTCTTTGTGGATTCTTGTTGTGAGGAATTTGACTGCTACATTTACTACACGACAACAGTGCCTCACTTTACACACCCCAGCTGTAAGGTACTTTGGCATGGCAGGTAGTTAGGAAAAGTATTCTATATATGCACATATCTTTTTTTATTAACAACTTCAGTTTCTCCACATAACCAAGTCTGTCATCATTGGTACCATTTTCTTCCTAACGTTTCCAAGGCCTTAATGTCTTTCTCCAAATATAGTGCCAAATATTGAGCATAAGATGAGGTCTAAGTGGTGTTTCATCAAAGGTTTGTTGTAACTAACTTGTTTTTAAGTATTGCTGAGAAAGGACACATTATGTCAAAGCTTTCCATTTTGCTGGTCAGGACAATTCACAAGGATACCAATTTCAAGGAAAAGCCAAATTTACATTGTATGGGAGGAGAGTGCTGATTGTGATTGGTAGAGGCTTTGGTATAAAGAATGCACAAGCTATTGATGATTGGCAATTAACTACTAGGCTTTATTTTGTTTTACTTGTTCTGTACTCTTCCACTTTTAGTCTAGCCAGAAATAAATTTGTAAAGAAGGAAAAGACATTGGGTCTATGGGAAGAGAGTAGGGGAATGGGATTAACTGGATTGCTTTACAACAGAGATCCCAAAGTTCCAATGGGTGGAATAGCTGACACTGAATTAATTCCAACAAGTAGACTATCATTGATCTTTCTACCACATCATCTTAATGACATTAAAAAACATCTAATTTACAACAGTGAAACAGGCTACTTGGCCAGAGAGACTTGGTATTGTCATGGTCTATTTCGGCTTCACCTCACAAAATTCAAGTCTCCTATTCCTTTCCCCCTCATGTAATTCCCTAACTTCTCTTGAAATACACACAAGCACAATTACACTACTTGGTGCTTTGTTTTGCAGTCTCATCATTCTTGACAACAGTCCTGATATGTTTATTGAATTTGTGGTTTATGCTGAAACAGAGTGAAGGGGGAGACAGGGACCCCACTTGTCTTCCATCAGAGTATAGTGGCTCAGACAAAAAAAGTTGTCAAACAATTAATAAAAGTTTAAAAGCATTTAAGTGTAACATTTATAGTCAATGGCCTCAGTTACATTGATTTTTCATCACTATGTTGTTTTTTTTTGTTCATGAGATGTGTGTATCGATGGATGGGCCAGCATTTATTGTCCATCTTACTGGTGTCATTGCCACGCTGCCATATACACCCAAACACTTCTTCCAAAAACACTCCAGAAGTCATAGTCCAAATTTTAAGCAGTTACTGTTGTGGTTCTGTTTGCCGAGCTGGGAATTTGTGTTGCAGATGTTTCGTCCCCTGTCTAGGTGACGTCCTCCTCTGTGGATGAGTGCCATGCCTCTAGGAATTACCTGGCTATTCTCTGTTTTGCTTGTCCTATAATAGTAGTGTTGTCCCAGTGGAATTCATGTTGCTTGTCATCTGCGTGTGTGGCTACTAAGGATAGCTTGTTGTGTCATTTCGTGGCTAGTTGGTGTTCATGGATGCGGATCGTTAGCTGTCTTCCTGTTTATCCTATGTAATGTTTTGTGCAGTCCTTGCATGGGATTTTGTACACTACCATCCACAGATTCAATCAATAAGCACATCGATCTGGACACAATATACCGGCCACTGCAGCGGACAGCTGGAACTGACAACCAGAAGCGGCAGATACAAACCACTACAAATGCCGGAGGATAGATCACAGAAGCACTTCACAGGAGGCTCCCAAGCACTGAGGATGTCACCTAGACAGGGGACGAAATGTCTGCCACACAAATTCCCAGCTCGGCGAACAGAACCACAACAACGAGCACCCGAACTACAAATCTTCTCACAACCTTTAAGCAGTTACATTTATGGCATGAATTTTAAGTATTCAGACTTAGAAAAGTAACAGCACATCAAGTCATACAGCGGTGAATACTGGGTTGCTGATAATGTGGGATTGAAAACAATACAGTGGTTTAGACTTGCACCAATTTCTGTCTAAAACTAAATTTCCACACTTGATCAATACTGCAACCCCCTTCATTTTTTTTTCCGATCAGAAGATGAGAGAAATAATGGTGTGCATGTCCACTGCCGCTTAAGGTAGTGGGGCAAACAGCAAAAGAACAACCCTAGCTTAACTAGCCTCTGTTCATGACTGAAATACTTCCTCCTGGTGAATCTCTGTTGCACTCCCTCCAAAGCAATCACATCCCTTCTCTAGTGTGGTGACCAGAACTACACACAGTATTCCAGTTATGCCCTAACAAAAGTTTTGTACAGCTTCAACATGGTCTCCCTGCTCTTATAATCAGTGCTACATCCAGGCAGACCTCCCACATTCCTCCTTAATGATCCTTTTAAGCTGTCCTGCCACTTTAGGGAATCTGTGGATTGGCAGCTCTCCTCCTTTGAGCTCTCTCGTGCCTTGCCATTCATCGAGTACCGCCTTGCCTTGTATTCCAAAGTGCATCACCACATGTTTATCAGAGTTCACTTCCATTTGTCACTGATCTGTCCATCTGACCAATCCATTAATATTCTTCTGTAACCTAATACCCTCCTTTTCACTTTCAATCACCCAGCTAATTGAAGGTGGCCTGTTCTCTAGTTGGTCCAGAAAACCAATACTGCAGGAATTCCTTCTCGACAGTGTAGGACTAATTTGATTTACCCAGTCTATATGCAGATTAAAGTAACCCAATGATTACAGCAGTTTGTTTACCTCCTACATCTGATTTCCTGATTTACCATCATCATAACTATTTGGTGGACTATATATCACCCTTGTAAATATTTTTTGCACCTTTAGTATTTCTCAATTCTCCCCACTCCGATTCTACATTCTCTAAGCTAATATCTTTGTTTAATATTGTGTTTATATCCTCTAACCAGGAATGTAACTCCACTATCTTTTCCTTTTCGTCTGTCGTTCCTAAATACTGAATGCCCCTGATTCAGTTCCCATCCCTGGTCAACCTGCAGCCATAACTCCGCAATCCCAACTATATCATATCTGTTCGCATCTGTTTGCACGATTAGTTTATTCACATTATTTCAAATGTCCTGCATTGTCAGGCACAAAGCCTTAATGCTTGATTTTTTTAATGTTCCTATCCCATTCCCCTTTTTTTTTTACTGGAGCCTTGTTTGATTCTGGCTGTTGATTTCTCTGCTGATCACTTCTTTTATTCCCCTATGTGCCTTTTGCTCTTGATTCCTCTTCCTCTGACTCCTTGCATAAATTCCCATCTCCCTGCCAGTTTAGTTCAAACCATCCCAACCATTTGGGTAAAAACTCTCGATGCTGCCCAGGTGTAACCTATCCAGTTTGGACTGACCCCATCTCTTCCAGAACTGGTCTTAAAGCACTAGGAATCTGAAACTCTCCCCCTTGCACCATCTCTGAGCCACATGTTCATCCAATACATCCTGCTATTTCTGCTCTGTCTACCAAGTGGCTCTGGTAGGAAGTATGAGATCTCTACCTTTTTAAGATCCTACTTTTCAGCTTCCCAACTCCTATATTCTGCTTTTAGGACCTTATCCTTTATCTGTGTCATTGGTACAGATGTGTACCATGCCCACTGGCTGTTCACCCTCCTCCTTCACCTAGCACCAGGAAGGCAGCTTACCATCACATGCCCTTTCGCCATGTGGTCTGAGCAGGAAAGATCTACATGAATGGCATCATGAACAAGAGGTCAGTTTTTAACCAAGCTATTAACAGACTCATTTGTGAGTAATGAGGTAACAAAGAGATAGCATATCCTGAACAAAGCCAACTCAATATCAGAAGATATTCCACAAGTAAAGAGCAATGAAATTTTCCCAAGTTCATCAGGAAGCTTCACACAGAAGGAGAGATCACAGTGAGTCACAGCCCCAAGATAAATTGAAATCAAGAATCAGGGCCCAGTACAAAGAGTGACATCATAGGTAAACTATACGCTTGTGGGTTGGTAATAGCTACTAATTTGACTATCTATAATAAATTACTTTCAGCTTCAAGGTAAATAGGGGAAATATTTACAGGCTACAAACTATAAAACCAGTAAGAAATTTTTACAAATCAAATAACGGTCTAAGTAATTAAGATAAAGATGCTGGGCTTGGCAGTATGTTGTAAATGTATGATGTTGGAGCTGGTGGACCCCCTTTTCGTTTATAGTGAACATAAGTGTTGGTTACTTAAGGTGACTCTGGCTCAGAGGTGATGAGCTGGAGTCTGTGTTTCAAGAACTGTGTGACACATCATGGAAGGGAAAAGCGATTTGCATGCTGCTTTTCAGAGGTAGTTGCACCCCTTAAATTAACTGTGTCAAATTTGGTCTGTGTGAGACGACGAGCAAGGCAAATAGAGCGATCCAGAAGCTAGTGTTGAAAGAGCCTCAGCCCTTGAGCTTATGTAACAGGTTTGTGATTCTTGCTCCTTGTGTAAATAAGAGAAGGGGCTATAAGGGGATGAGAAAACTGACCATAGTGCTGTGGTGGAGGGAGAAAAGATGAAATGTAATTGTAATCAGGGGTTAGTATAGGGAAGGGAATAGACAATGTTCTCTGTAGCCAGGATCAAAAATCTTGAAGGCTGTGTTATCTATGTGATACCAGCATTCAAGATAACTCATCTGGGCTACAGACAGCCTTGGAGTGATGGCGCAAAGCTAGTCCCTTTTTTCCCCTAAAGGCTGTTCCTTGTCTCAAGGAGACTCCGTCCTTGATTTTTTTTCAGAGGAGCAATAAACCAGGCCTGGCTTCGATCAGTCTGGCTTGGTACAGGGATAAAAAGGATTTTGAGAGCCCTTTTGTTCATGTAGAAACAGATGAGACTTCAGGCTAAAGGGGAGTGGTCAGCTCTCCAGCAGAGCTGAGCAGTTTTAGTTCGATCTAGAACTGATTGGAAGTTCAACAGGGAGCTGTGTGGAATCTCTCTCTCTCTCTCTCTCTCTTTGCCTTTCAACTTTAATCTGAGCATGTGTTTCATTTATACTGGTTTTTAAAGGGAGTTTGCTTATTAAGACTGCAGTGTATATTCGGAACAACATAATTGTGTCTAGTTGGATAGGAGGGTTTTGTAGGGATTCTTTATTTGCCCTTTGTGTTTCATTGTATAATTTTATGAATAAATTTTTGTCTGTTTTAAAAATCTAATAGTCAACCTAGCTAACGTACTCTGGGTAATTTTCACTGTACACTTACCTAAAGAAATTGCAAAGTTTATGGTCTGAGCAGCATGCTTAGGAATGTTTTGTGTGGTCTGACTTCGTCCATAACAGCGGTAGGGAAAAAAACTATAGATATCAACGATGTAGTTAGAAAGAGGAATGTAATCCTGTTGAGGGAACATGAGCAGCTCGAGGTAAATTGAAAAGCAGAGCCAAGAAGGTGGTAATCTCTGATTACTATCTGGGCTGTGATCAAATTGGTATAGGGTCAACTAGACTAAAGATAAACATGACTCAAAGATTGGTGCAGGAGAAATGGGTTTGAAATCGTGGGGCATTGGTGCCTATACTGGGGAAGGAGGGAGCTGTTCCGATGTGACCAGCTGCAGCTGAATCACGCTGGGACCAGACTCTCACAATTAGGGCTGTGGATAGGGCTTTAAAATAAATGGAAGGGGAGTGGGTTCAATTGCATGGAAAAAACGAATGGAGGGCTCAACTGAGTTACTAAAGTTTCCAGAACAAGTAATAGGATAGAGTATTTATCTAACTTCAGGCACAGTAGATGACCAGATGACAATTATGAGAAGGGGACAGTCAATGCAGGACTGAGGGTGATGTACTCCAATCTGTGCAGTACACAAAACAAGGTAAATGAGCTTGTGTAAATTAAAATTGGCGGGTATGATATGAGTATCTCAGGAATGTGGCTGCAAGGGCATTGAGGCTAGGAACTAAATATTCGAGAAAATACTTCTTTATTGAAAGGATTGGCAACTGGGCAGAGAGGACCGCATTGTTGTCTTCATATGAGATGAAAGTAAAATATAGCAAGAAGAGATATAGAATCAGAAGGTGTCAAATTTGTGTGGGCAATTTGATGAATAGCAAAGGATAAAACAGCCTGATGGGAGTTGTGTATGAGCCTCCTAACAGTAGTCAGGATGTGGGGATGAAAATAAATCAGGAGATAGAAAAGGCATATAGGGAAGGTACTATTACAATAAGCATGGGGACTTCAATACGCAGGTGGATTGGGAAAACTAGATGGTTGCGGATCTCAAGCAAAGTAGTCAATGGAACAGCTGTTTTTTCCGGAACAGCTTTTGGTAGAGCCCACTTGGGGACAGACAGTTCTGAAACTTATGATGTGTAATGAGGCAGATTTGGTTAGGGAGGTTTGGGTGAAGGAACACCGAGGGTCAGTGACTATTCTGTTAAAGAATCCACACCGCAGTTTGAGGGCGAGGAGTTGAAGTCAGATGTAATAGCATTGCAATTGAGTAAAGGTAACCACAAAGACATGAGGGTGGAGCTGGCCAGAGTTGATTGGAAGGGGAACTGAGCAGGGAAGACAGTGGAGCAACAATGACATATTTCTGGAGGCAATTCATCCCAAGGAAGAAGCAACATACTAAGGGGTAGATAAGGCAGCCATGGCTGACCAGGGATGGCAGGGACAGTATAAAAGCGAAAGAGGAAGCACGCAATGTGGTGAAAATTAGTGGGAAGCCGGATAATTGGGAAGCTTTTAAAAACCAGCAGATGATAACTAAAAAGCAATGGGGATGGGGGAAAAGGGTGCAAGACCAGATATGAGAGTAAGCAATCTTGTAGTATAAAAGAAGATTGCGAGTTTTTTAGTATCCAAAAGGTTTAAAAAAAAAGGCAAGAGTGTACATTGGACCACTGAAAATTAGGCTGGAGAGGTAGTAATGGGGAAAAAGAAATAGTGGAGGGACTAAAGCAATACTTTGCATCAATTTTCACGGTGGAAGACAGAACTTTGAGAGTCAGTGGGGCAGAGCTGAGCATAGTGGCTATCAATAAGGGGAAGGTGCTGGGGAAGCTGAAGGATCTGAAATTGGAACAGATCGACTGCACCCAGAGTTCTGAAGGAGATAGCTAAGGAGATTGTAGAGGTATTGGTGGTGATCTATCAGGAATCGCGAGAGTTAAGGAGGGTCTCACCAGGCTGGAAAATGGCTAATCTAATATCCCTGTTTAAGAAGGGAGGAAGTAGAAGACAAGCTGGTTGACCGGTTCTCAGTCGTTGGTAAGATGTCAGAGTTCATTACTAAAGATGAGATTGCAGAGTACTTGGCAGTGCATGGTAAAATAGGACAGAGTCAGCACGCTTTGTCAAGGGGTGTCATACTTCACAAATCTTTTGGAAGTCTTTGGTAGATGCAGATACTGTTACAACATTTAAAAGAGCTTTGAATAGGTACATGAATAGGAAAGGTTTAGAGGGATATGGACCAAGTTCAGGCAAGTGGGACTAAACTAGTGGGAAACTTCGACGAGTTTCCATGCTATATGATTCTAAGACTCTAGCAAGGGCAAGTTAGATAAAGGAGAGCCAGTGTTCATGATCGATTTGGATTTCCAGAAGGCCTTTGACAACATGCCACACAGGAGGCTGTTAAATAAGATGAGAGCCCATGGTGATAGGGGCAAGATACTGACAGGGATAAAGAATTGGCTGACTGGTAGAAGGTAGAGAGTGAGAATAGCAGAATCTTTTACAGGATGGCAGCCGGTGGACATCTGCAAGGGCCAGTGTTGCGACCACAACTATTCACATTGTATATTAATGTTCTGGATGAAAGAACCTAAGCTTGCAGATCACAAAGATGGGTGGAGGGGTGGGCAATATTGGGGAGGAAGGATGCAGAAGAACGTGGACAGGCAGAGAGATTGTGCAAAGGAGTGGCAGATGGAATACAGTGGGAAGGTGTGAGGTTACACACTTGGTAGGTGGCATAGACTATCTTCTGAACGGAGAAGGATTTAGAAGTTTGAAGCACAAAGGGACTTGGGAGTCCTATTTCAGGATTCTTTGAAATTAACTTGCAGTTTTGGTTCGCATTTAGGAAGGCAAATGCAATGCACTTTAAGAGAGCTAGAGTACAAGAGCAGAAATGTACTGCTGAAGCTGTGTGAGGCTCAGGGTCATAAGGCATTTGGAATATTGTGAGCAGTTGTGAGTCCAGTATTTGAGGAAGGATGCACATGTATTGGAGGGAGTACAGAGGAGGTTTACAATAATGATCCTTAGGATGAATGGCTTGTCACTGAGGAATGGTCGATGATTGATTCTGGTTTTGTACTCAATGAAGTTTAGAAGGATGAAGGGAGGATTTGACTGAAACTTACAGAACTCTGCGGAGCCTGGATGTAAAGAAGATATTTCCACTAATGGGAGGGACTAGGACAGCCTCAGAATAAAGTGATGACCCTTTACAACTGAAATGAGGAGGAATTCCTTCAGTCAGCGAGTGTGAATCAGTGGGAGTCATTTCTGCAGAGGGCTGAGTAGACCAAGCCACTGAGTGTAGTCAAGTCAATGATTGGGGACAAGGGTGACAGGGAGAAGGCAGGAGAATGTGGTTGAGAGGCATATCAAATGATGGAGCAGACTAGATGGGCCGATTGGCCTAAGTTTTATAGTCTTATCCTGGAGTCTTGTTTGCTGTCACTTTCCACATTTATTGCTCCTCTCCTGTGCAGTAGAACTGATCGTGGTGCCATGAGTTTGGCTGTTGCTGTTTTCCTCCGAGATACCATTCCCCTCCGCACTATCCAAAGCAGTACATCTGTTTTTCTGGGGAATAGTCATATGGGATTCCTACACTGCCTGCCTAGTCATCTTACTCTGCTTAGCGGTCATGCATATCCTTTTGCTTGTGGAGTCTTTGACCACTACTCTACCCATGATTCTCTCAGCTTTGTGGGTGCTCCACAGCTGCTGCTCTATCTCTGAAGCCCAAGTGGAGCTGGAGATACTTTCTGCACACATGCTAGACCCGGGTACTGGAAATGTGTCTGGCCTCCCACATAAAGCAAGAGAAGCACAACACAGCTTTGATTTCCCCTGCGATAACTTAATACTTCCAGAAAATGCAATTTTCACCTTTTGGAAGATGCTTAATAATAAATAGCAGGAATTTCTCTTGGGGCCCATATTTTGTGTTCCTTGTTACTACAGAATATAGCCTTAGAAACTATAAACCACAAAAACATCCTTACAAACTAAGCGACAAAAGTAATATTTACCTGACCTTATCTAGTCGTAAACATTCAGTTGGAACCTCAATTCCTGCAATAAGGTAAGATGACTCTAGTTTTCCTTGTGATGCCACTCTTTTTATTGCACATATATAGATTCATAAAAAGAACTTTAACTACATTCACAGGTTCTAAAATGGTTCTGTACAATCCGTGTATCAAGGAAAAACAAACATTGGAATTTGAAATTCCCTGCATTTGCCAAAACCAAAGGCATTTCTTCCTCTTGGAGGGAAGTATTTATGTTTATTGTGGCAACAAGAGGATCTAATAACTGAACAGACCCTTGTTTCATTTTGTCACAAGCAGGACACCCTTTCAAGATGACTTGACTGTTACGCTAATTGCAAGGGCACTGTCTTCCCAGACTGGTTCAAGGCAATGCTTACTGTGAGGACCCCTTCCAGACTCGTTGCGATGCAATTATGCAATACCTAGACTGCACAGCATTATTTCCTGTCTGATTCTTCCTATTTCTAAATTATTTTACTTTCAATTTAATTATTCTTATGCTGTTTATCTTTGCGTGCTTGAATTCTCTTCAGAATCAAAATCCTGGAACCTCCCTTCCTCACAGCACTGGGTGTAGCTCCACTTAGCCATTCAAAAAAGCATCTTATTGCAACTTCTTCAAGGGCAATAGATGATAGCAATGCCGTAATGTCCATGAATTAACTTTTAAAGATACATCTAGCCTGACAGCTCTGGTAAATCTTGCTGTGAAGATATTAGTTGCAGCTTTTTAGAATGCAACCCAGCCATGTTCTGCCCCAGCACTAGCCCCATTGTCCTCCAAATCTGAAATCATCCTCTTGCTCCACTTTACCACCCACAAGTTAACCTGTTTTATCCCACTTTTCCCGTGGTACTGGAAGTAACGATTCATATGTTGATTCTGATTCTGATTTTTAACTTTCCTAAAGTACAGACTGCAAGACCTCAACCCTTTCCTGTCTGAGTCAATGATTCTGACATCAAATTTCTCCATCAGATGTTCTGGATCTGTTGGTTGTACCCTGATATTAGGCATACATTTCCAAATAACATACCTCAGAGTCTCAGTTATGGTTTTGATTGTACAACTGCACAGAGAGAGCCCCCTTAGGCAGTCCGAAGTGAACTTTTCACGTACGACCAATTAACTTAATTATATAGCTGGGTTAAGGGTGTTGGCTCACCAATGTAACAAAGAACTCATTGCATTTACAAATAACTTGCAGTTTCCTTATATCATCAAAGAAGTGGTTTGCCCTTAAGTAAGCACTGATTGCATCAACAAAGAATTGATAACATTAGCAACGAAATGGTGAACTGCTTGTGTTAACAAAGAACTGAATACATTTTTGATGTAAGTTCACAGTACTTCACAAGCGGTTGACTAATTATTTTGTTACCTTGTTGCTCAGCACTTGTTTCGTCAGCTTAATCCTTTCTATGTTCCCCACCCAGATGTAGATATTTTTAATCAACCTATTCAGATATGCTATGACACACCTCTGGAGCAGGTGGGACTTGAACCTGGACCTCCTGGCCCAGAGGTAGGTACATTACCACAGTACCATAATGTCTAAGCTTTGCTAATGTAGGTTTGTGCTGGCTTGCCAATAAATTTCCCCTCATAGAGGCACTATGCAGGATTCAAGAAAGCAGATCCATGTTCAACATTAAAAATCAATTTGAGAGTATGTGCCACACTCCCAGAATATTGCACTTTTCCTGCCTCTTTTTACCCTGTCCATTTGTGACATGCTTTTGCTCTTTTCAGTTACTCTGAAGTCTCTGCTGCAGAGTGACCACCTCCTGGATGCATTTCAGGAATTTTTAGATTTCCTGTAGGCCACCCAGTGACTTAAGCTGTGCCTAAAGCTCAGATACCCCAAACTTGATTTTAAGCAACTGGAGGTATTTCCTGCGCACACAGTAACTCTGGACACATGAAGCAACTTGGAGTTTCCACATGGAACAGGAGTTGCAGGCGACAGGTATCAGCTGTCCCATCTTTCTCAGTTAATAATCTCATACTTTTGTAAGAACATAAGACTCAGGATTAGGAGTGGCAGGAAGCCACCCTTTGAGCCTGCTCTGCCATTTAATACAGTAATGGCTGATCTCATCATGGTCTCATTACACTTTCCTGTTTATTCTCTGTAACCTTTCAACCTGTTCCTAATAAAAAAAATCATCTCCTTCTCAAATTTACTGAGTGTCTCGGCATCCATCGCAAACTGGGGCAGTGAATTCCACAAATTCCTTTCCCTTTGAGAGAAGTAATTTCTCCTCATCTCTATTTTAAATCTGCTAACCCTTTAAGCAAAACTATGACCTCTCGTTTTAATTGCTCCACAGGAGAAAACATCCTTTCAATGTCTACTTTTTCAATTCCCTATAGCATCTTCTATACCTCAATAAGATCTCCTCTCATTCTTTTAAACTGCAGAATATAGGCCTAAACTGCTCAATCTTTCTTCATAAGACAAACTCCTGCAGTCAATCTAGTGAACCTCCTCTGGGCTGCCTTCAATTTATTTGTGTTTTTTTACTGCTTATTGCAGCAGAATCCTTCTCTGGGACTATTAAAAGCCAACTACTTACCTCTATGGCTTACAGACAGCACACTTGACCCAGGTGTGACTTCTTACATTTGTCTTTTCATACAGGGTTTGAGTTAATAATGCATATTGTAAGCCATAATAGAGTGCTAGAGGAGTATTGGAACTGAGGGTAGGCTTGTTAGAAGACTGCAGCATCCAAAGAATGCTTGCAAACCTTTGAAATGCCTGATGGGTTTGTAATTGAATAATATACATTCTGTTATTTAGGTTTCGTCAAAATGTCAATAATTTTAAGACCATCTGCTGAGTTGAAGCTTTAGAAACCCAGCCAAGTATTCATCATGTTGAAGCTGTTAGGAAGATGTCAAGTTCCATTCACTGAACTGATGTCCATGTCCATTTCAAAGCAGAGTGTCGATTAGTGGGGGGAAGCAGAGGCTTCCTTGAGGCCTTTTCTTTGTCTCAAGTGGTTTTTATTTCACTTTTTTAAAAAAAGCCAGATTGCCAGTCTACTTAAATTGGATAACAAAGAAAAAAGTAGAGGACATTTTCATTTTGATAGCTTTTCTATTATAAAAGTACTGTAATGCACGTGAATAATCGAACAATTTTCGCAAATAAGGGTAAGCTTAATCTTTAATGGGTGATCCCTATAATGAGTCACATCTATGTTACAGTACAGCACCTAATGTTGATATTGAAGGTGACACTTTTCACAACTTTCCTGACTCTCTTCTGCAGCTTTTCCATTTACTTCAGAAACATTTACATCCAAGGTATTTGAACTGGTTTTGTGGGAGAAAATCGCCCCACCCCAATTTAGAATTTTAGAAGTTAACTTCAGTAGGTGCTACTGCTGTGTGGTCAGTATTGCAGTGGAAACTCTACTTTTTTCCAGAAAAACTGGCAATTCTTGTGGCGAAACACATCTCTACATGAAAGTTTGAACCAAGGGTTCCATTTAATAGCAGCTTCGATCATTGTAATGCTGTTGTGATTAGTTAATTTATCATTTTATCTCTTCAGGTCAAAAATTTCCACACCGTATATTTATCAGTAAAGATCTAAGCATCTCTTTGTCCCTCTGCATTGAATTCCCACACTCACCAAATTCTTGTTGGATTGCTTACATGATATTTGCTGATGGTGTGCACTTATTTCACTTTCACAGTGTTTGCTTATTTAAGATCAGTAATTGAAGTGTTTGTGGCACGTTCTGATGCTGTTAACAAGGCTTTGCTCCATGTACTGATGTATTTCTTATATTTTTCACAGATGGAGCTGAACCAAACAGGAGAATTGTCGGAGTCCCACTCCCTGAAGATCCTCAGCAGCGGTTGAGATGGCAGGCACATCTCGAGTTCACGCACAATCACGATGTTGGTGATTTGACATGGGATAAAATTGATGTTGTGTTGCCACGCTCTCAGAAATTGCGATCCCTGGTCCTTGCAGGAATCCCACACTCCCTGAGACCTCAGGTCATTTGCTTGGGTTCTGAGCCCAAGTTTTAATTTCTCTATCTGTTTTTAAAAATATATTCAGATAAGTGTATAATTTATCTTTTACAAATGGTGCTCAGATTTAATTTTTCTGATCTTGCACTCTGGAATATTCAACACTTTTATTGCAGCATTGATGCCACCTTCCAAATAGAACTTGAAAAAAATGTTCCCAGGTTCTGGATGATGTAGGCAAAATAATCTTTTTTTGCTGATTGCTACAGGCCTTGAGAAGTTCTTTAAACTGCTGTCAATCTTGTGCTAAGTCTGTTCCCACTATGGCAAAAGTGAGGACTGCAGATGCTGAAAACCAGAATTTAGATCACAGTGGTGCTGGAAAACACAGCAGGTCAGGCAGCATCCGAGGAGCAGGAAAATCGACGTTTCAGGTAAAAGCCCATCATCAGGAATAGAGGCAGGAAGCTTCCAGGGTGGAGAGATAAATGGGGGTGGTGCGGGTGCTGGGGAGAAGGTAGCAGAGAGTACAATAGGTGAATGGGGGTGGGGATGGAGGTGATAGGTCAGAGGGGAGGGTGGAGCAGATAGTGTTCCCACTGTCAATTGATAAGTAGTTGCAGAATAACTACAGTAGTGATGAAGCAATGGTAATATATCTCAATTCAGAATGGTGAGAGCCAGAAGAAAAATCTGATGTAGCTGGTATTACTGTGGTATGTTGCTATTATCCTTATCCATTGTCATAGTTGCAGCAGAGGTCATTCTATGTAAGCATCAGTTGCTGCAGGGTTCCATGTGTTTGCATCTTGCTGCAGGGTTCCCTGTGTGTGCATCTTGCAATCACCCAGTACAATGGTCTGAATGTTGAATTCAAAATGAGGGTCATCTTTCCTGGATAGCACCACCTCTCTTGATTATTGTGGCTGTATCTATGCAAGTATTAAATAAAAACAAAGACCTGCATATGCTGGAAATCTGACACAAATCCTGAAATAGCTGAACAACACTCAGTAGGTCTGGCAACAGAAATCAAAAGTCAGTGTTTCAGGTCCAGTGACCCTTATTCAGAACAATTTTTGTTTCTATGCAAGTATGTTGCCTGGGCGGCAGTATTTCGTCTATGAAGAGAGAATAGATAAGTTGGAGTTGTTTTCCTTAGAGCAGAGAACATTAAGGGAGTTATCTGATTGAGATGTACAAAATTATGAGGGGTATGTATAGGAAGAAACTATTTCCCTTAGTCAAGGGATCAATAACCAGAGCGTAGATTTAAGGCAGAGGACAGGAGGTTTTAAGAAAGAGTTTTTCTACCCAGAGGATGATGAGTCTCTGGAACTCACTGCCTAAAAGGGCGGTGTAGCTGAGAACCATCATAACATTTAAAAATATTGTATGATCACATGAAGCATCATACTGTGCAAGGTTGCGAGCCAGGTGTTGGAAAAAGTGACTAAAATAGATGGATGCTTGATGACAAGCACAGATGTAATGGGCCAAAGGATATCTTTCTGTGCTGTAAAACTCAGTGACTCTAAGTAAATGTTACATCAGTAACACTTTAGTCTGTAGATGGTAACTAAGCTTTGAAGGATCAGCTCGTAAAGCATTTATCACGGAATATTCAGTCTCTGCCCTACTCTACTTGCTGTGATGTTATACTATTTGTATCACATGCAGTTTGTAAGGTCTTTATTTTGGGGTTATACTTTGTAAGGTCAGTAATAGGCAGCATGTTAGCTCAACGGTTAGCACTGTTGCCTCACAGCACCAGCGACTGTGTGTGTGTGTGTGTGTGTGTGTGTGTGTGTGTGTGTGTGTGTGTGTGTGTGTGTGTGTGTGTGTGTGTGTGTGTGACTTTCATGTTTTCTCTGTGTCTGCATGAGTTTCCTCTCTGGTATCTGATTTCCTCCCACAGCCCCATGTGCAGGATTGACCATGCTAAATTGCCTCAGAGTCCAGGTTGTGCAGGCTAGGGGCGTTAGCTATTGCAAGTGCAGGGTTACAGTGATAGGACGGGGTGGGGGTCTGTTGTTGGATTGCTTTTCAGAGGATCGGTGTAGATTTGACAGGCTGAATGACTCTAACTGCACTGTAGGGATTCTGTGATTCTACTGCAAAGGTTTAGAGAAGAAGGGCCCGAAAATATGTAATATTATTTAATTTTAGGGACAATCTAAGGGTATAATTTAACGAGGTAAGTCATGGAAGGCTAGCTGAAGGCTGTAGTGTGCTTCTTTCTCCTCCATGCTGGAGTTAGAATAGCAACTGGCAAACTGGAGCATCTGTGAGGCTGAGTGTCATGGGTAGTACATACAGAGTGGTGGTCTCTCTGTAGGCTAACACTGTACAGGTAAGGAGAGAATGGATGGCCAACATATAGTGCAGGAATCTCCTGTGGTCATTTCCCTGTAAATTGATAAACAGCTTTATACTGTTGGAGGAAACGGCCTCTGAAAAGAAAGCAGGAACAGCCGTATTCGTTGCTGCACAGTTGGTTTTGCTGCACAGGAGAGGAGGAATATGTGTGAAATGATTATAGTAGAGGGGATTTAATTGTAAGGGGAATGGATAGACACTTCTGTTGCCATAGCAACGTTTCAGGTTGGTATGTTGCCCCTCAAGTGCTAGAGTTAAGGATATCTTGGGCAGCTACAGGACATTATTAATTGGGATGGTGAACAGCAGTGGCTGTGGTACACTTTGGTTTTAAAACAACATCGATTTTTAAGAAGTGATGCGGTCATAAAAATAGAATATAGTGAGTTAGGAAGCAACTTGCACAGTAAGTCATTAAAGCTATTCATCTCAGGATTGTTACCAGTGCCACCTGCTAGTCAGAGTAAAAATAACAGGGTACTTCAAATGAATATGTGGCTGGAGAGGTGATTTGGGGGCTGGAGATTTTCAGGTTTCTGGGACTTTGGGATTAGTTGTGGCATATAGGTGGAAGCATTACAAGCTGAACAGATAGGACTGGAACTGATATCCGAAGGGGAATATTTGTTTGTTCAGTTGGGAAGGGCTTAAGCTAAAATGGCAAGGGGATGAGAGCCTATGCAGGGAGATTGAAACGAGAGAAACAAAGGCACAAACAAATGACAGAATAGAAAATAACAAAAGTGATAAGCAGAGAATTCAAGGGCAAGAATCAAACATAGCCTCAGTGTAAAATAATGCAAATTGGTCTAAGAGCATTAAAAAGTCCAGCCTTAAGACTTTTTGTCCTTAAAGCATGGAGCATTTGCAGTGAAGTGAATGGATTAGTGGTGCAAGTAGATATGAACAAGTGAGATAGATTTGAAATTATGGAGATATGCCTGCAGGGTGACCAGGGATTGAAACTAAATATCAAGGGCTACAATATTTAGTTTTTAGGAAGAAGTGACAAAAATAAAAGGAGGTGTGGTAGCATTTGTTGTTTAAAGAGAAAATGAAGGATGAGGAAGAATATTAGCTGCAGTGAAGTTAAACTGTATGAATAAAGTTTAGAAGCACCAAGGGTAGAAAGCGACAATGGAGGTTATGTATTGATCCCCAAACTGTAGTGGTAATGTTGGGTAAGGTATTATCCAGAAAATTAGAGATGCAAGCAATAGAGGTCAGCTGTAGTGAGTTTATGAGCTTTAATCTGCATGTAGATTGGGCAAAACAATTTGGTACATGCTGTAAAGGAGAAATACCTGGAATAAAACCAACTAGAGAACAGGCCACCCTAGACTGCATTTTGCATAATGAGAAAGGAATAATTGGCATCCTAGCTGTGCGAGGCCCCTTGGAAAGAGTGACCATAATATGATAGTTCAAAAATGCAAATAGCTGGAGAAACTCTGCAGGTCTGGTAGCCACTGTGGAGAGAAGGCAGAATCAACATTTCTGATCCAGTGACCCTTCTTCAGAACTGATTGTAGGTCAGAAAAGGTGGTATGTATGCTGAAGATGGGATGGGGAGCCTTGGGCAAAAGAGTGAATATTAAGTGAAGATTGACCCAAGAGAGCAGACAAGAGGTTGGATGTTAGTGAGACGGAGAGAAGGAAAAGCTGATAATAAGATTCATTTACAGGTGAGAATGGGTTCACTGTGATGCTTGCAGCCCAAATGAAGACTGTGCCAGGGATATGGGGATGAACAAATAACATGGAAGAAGATGTTCAGCTATTGAATTCAATATTGAGTAGTGAAGGCTGCAGGGTTCCCAAGAAGAAAGTGAGATGTTTTTCTTCCAGCTTGCGCTCACTTGAACACTGCAGCAAGACCGAGACACAATTATTGACCTGGGAATGGGTGGTGTAATTGATACATTAGGCAATTGGAAATTTGTGGTCATTTTTGTAGACACAATGTAGGTGTTTCACACAGTCTGCTTTAGTCTTCCCATTGTAGTGACATTTCCAACCTATTTTCACCTACTAATGGTCCCTATTATTGGCTTTTCCTTCTCTCCAGTTTACTATCATCTGTCCCTTTGTCTGTCCAACAGCTATTCTCTGATCCTGAACTCTATCTCCATCTATCGCTGACTGCTTTATCAGCCCCACCCCCAAGCCCTTTCTTCAGCATATAGATCACCTTTTCTAGCGACAGTCAGTTCTGAAGAAGGCTTAGTGGACCCAAAACATTGACACTGCTCTCTCTCTTCAGATACTGCCAGATTTTGCCCTCAATTGTTGTTCTCGTTTTAGATTTCGAGCATCTGTGGTGCTTTTATTTTAATTATATACAATCCTTCATTAGGGTCCTCAGTCTATATAAAGGAAACAACATTTGATGCAGCATGAGCTGGCTGTGATCAATTGAGGAATATTACTTAAAGGGCCAATAATGAATAGACAGTGGCACCATTTAAAGAACGTGTGAATGAACGACAGCAATTGTTCTTTTCTGTTTTGCACGTAAACTAAACGGGGGAAGATAGCACTACATGGGAAAGTAAGGATAGATCCAAAGAAAGGGCATAAAAATTGGCTTCAAAAACAGCAGACCTCAGGACTAGGTGTAGTTTATATTTCAGCAAAGGAGAACAAAGGGATTAAGTGAGGGAAAATAAAAGTATTAAAGTACGTATATGAGGAACACACAAATTGATTGTGAAATCTTCTATAGGTATGTGAAAGAAAGACTCGTGAAGATAAATATAGGTCCTGTGGAGTCAGAAGCAGGCCAAGTTATAATGGGAATCAAGGAGACGGCAGACCAATTAAATAGGCACTGTCTTCAATAAGGAGGACACAAATAAATGCCAAAAATATTGGAGCTTATGGTCGAGTGAAAAGGAGGAACTAAAGGAAACTAGTATTGGTGGGGAAATGGTGTTGGGAAAATTCATGGGATCAAAGATTGATAAATCACCAGAGCTTGATAAGCTACATCCCACAGAACTTGGGGAAATAGGAGTGCAGTTGTGGTCATCTTTTAAGATGTTGTAGACTCTGGGACCGTTCCTATGGATTGAAGGGTAGCTGGCACAACCCTGCTATTGAAAAAAGGAGATAAAGAGAAAACAGGAAACAATAGCCTGACATTGGTGGGACAGCATTGGACAGAGTCAACATGGAGTTACAAAAGGAAAATCATGCTTAACAAATCTACTGGAATTGTTTGAGAACGTAACTCACAGCATTGAAAAGGGGTTTACTTGGTCTTTAAGAGACTCCCGTACAATAAAGTGGCATGTAAAAATGCATGGGATTGGGAATAGTGTGCTAACATAGATGGAAGAACTGGTTGGCAGACATGGAACAAAGGGTAGGAATAAGTAGGTCATTTTCCCCGTGACAACCAGTGACTAGTCTGGTATACCGCAGAGATCATTGCCAAGTTTGCGGTGGACACAAAACTGGGTGGGAGGTTGAGCTGTGATGGGGATGCAGTGATGCTTCAGTATGTTTTGGATATGTTGAGTGAGTGGGCAGATATGTGACAAATGAAGAATAATATCAATAACTGTTATCCACTTTAGATACAAAATTGGGAAGGCAGATTATTATCTGATTGATTATGGATTGGGAAAGAGGGAGATTCAGTGAGACTGGGATGATTTTGTACACCAGTCACTGAAAGCAAGCATGCAGCTGAAGCAGGTGGGGAAGAACGCAAATAGTATGTTGGCCTTCATGGCAAGGGATGTTTTGCTGCAATTATACAGGGTTTTGGTGAGATTGCACATGGAGTATTGTATGCAGCTTTTGCCTCCTTATCTGAATGTTCTGTACTGTTTCCTAGGATGGCAGGACTGACATATGAAGAGAGACTGGATCAGTTAGGATTATATTCATTGGAATTCAAAAGAAACCTAAAATATTTTAACAGGATTAGCTAATGAAACTCCTTTGTTTAAAAAAGGAAGGGAGGCAGGAAGTAAGAATGTCCAGGCCACTTAGCTTAATGTCAGTCATGCATGGGAAAATGTTAGAAGCTATTATTAAAGGTGTTAAACAAGGCAATTGGATAAGTTTGAGGTAATCAGGCAAAGCCAACATGATTTTGTCAAAGGGAAACTTAATGGAATTCTTTGAAGATCATCGATATAGAAAAGCAAAACTGGTGCTATAGTTAAAGGTGAACCATGGATGCATCATACATAGTTTTCCAGAATGTGTTTGATAAGATGCCACATCAAAAGTTATTGTGGAAAATAAATGTTCATGCTATAGGGGAATATTAGCATGGGTAGAAAATTGGCTGTTTATCAGGAGCAGAGAGTACAAATAAATGGATCTTTTTCAGGATGGTTGGCTGTCACGAATGGTGAACCTCAGGGTCAGTAAGGCCTCAACTCTAAAATTTGTATAAATTATTTGGATAAAGGGACACAAGGTATGGTTACTAAATTTGCTGATGACACAAAGGGAAGGGATTGAGTTGTGAAAAGAACATGAGATACGTACAAAGGGATATAATTAAGTGACAGGGCAAATATTTGGCAAATATGGGAAAGTGTGAAATTGTCTACTTTGGCTGAAAGAATTAAAGAAGCATAGTATCTATATGGTGAGAAGTTGCGGAGTTCTGAGATGCAGTGAGATCTGGGTGTCTGAGTGTATGAACCACAGAAGGTTATTGGTTAAGATATAGCAGGTGCAGGTATGGCAAGTAATCAGAAAAGCTAATGGAATGCAAAGTTTCATTGCAAGGGGACTTGAATGCAAGAGAAGGGAGGTTATTCTTCAGTTATACAGGGCATTGGTGAGTCCACAGCCAAAGTACTGAGTGCAGTATTGGTCACTGTAATTATAGAAGGATGCTAATACTAACGGTTGAGAAGCAGTTAAAAGGTTTACTAGGTGAATACTTAGCCTAAGCAGATTGTCTTATGAGGAAAGGCTAGATAGGCTTGGCCTGTATCCTCTGAAGTTTGGGAGAGTTAGAGGTGACTTAATTGAAACATAAAGGATCCTGAGCATAGTTGACTAGATGGATATGGAAAGGATGTTTTTTTTTCTTGAGTGTGAATCTAGAACTAAGGATCATAGCTTCAAAGTAAAGTATCACTGCTGAGGAACCATATTTCTCCAATGGGTTGTGTGTGTTTGGAATTCCCTTCCTCAAAAGGACATAGGATCTTTAAATACAGCAAACATTTTATTAACTGGCTCCTAAGAGACAAGGGGTGTACCGGTTGATCAAATATTAAGGTTGATCAAAAGATCTGCATAAGTAATGTAAAAAACTCACTTAATTAATAGAAATAGTGGGCAGCATGGTGGCACAGTGGTTAGCACTGCTGCCTCACAGTGCCAGAGACCCAGGTTCAATTCCCGCCTCGGGCAAGTGTGGAGGAGTTTGCACCTTCTCCCTGTATCTGCTGGGTTTCCTCCAGGTGCTCCGGTTTCCTCCCACAGTCCAAAAATGTGCAGGTTAGGTGAATTGGCCATGCTAAATTGCCCGTAGTGTTAGGTGTAGGGGAATGGGTCTGGTTGGGTTGCTGTTTGGAGGGTCAGTGTGGACTTGTTGGGCGGAAGGGCCTGTTTCCACACTAAGTAATCTAACAAGTAATCTAATATAGTAATCTAATAAACCAAATGTAATGCAGCAGACATACATATCACTGATGTACTTTACTAATAGCATAAATCACTTAAATAATGCAACTTTACCATAAATAAACTTACCCACTCCGAAACTTAAGATTCGCACCCTCTACTGACTCAAGAATTTCGGAGGTCGTGATAATACAGTAAATTTCCGGTATTTCAAGTGTATAGTTTTTGCTGATTTATTGAAAGTGCTAATTTACAAGGTGACTGTTAAAACAAACTTTGCTGTATTTTTAAGACTGGCAGATTGATCCTTGATTACTAAGGGAATAAAAGATTATAGGGGATTTGCAGGAATGTAGAGTTGAGGATGAAAACACATGAGCCATGATGTTATTGAATGTTGAATCAGGTTGAAAGGGCTGCGTGGTCTGCTCTGGTACCTTTAATCATATGATTATACAAGGTAAATGCAGGAAGGATATAGCCGATGACTGGGAAGTCCAAAACCGGAGGTCACAGTTGAAAGGGATGGGGTAGCCATTTAGGACTGAGATGAGAAATTTCAACCTGGAGGGTGGTGATCCAATGGAGTTCTGTGCCACAGAAAGTGGTCGAGGCCAAAATATTAAATGTTTTCAAGAAACAGTTACATAAAGCTCTTGGTGCTAAAAGGATTAAAAGGGCATGGGAAAAAGCAAGATGACAATACAGAGTTGGATGATCAGCCGTGTTCAGGTTGAATGGGAAAGCAAGCTCCAAGAGCTGAAAGGCCTACTCCTCCCGTTTTCTGTGTGTCAGTTCTATTTTTACATTGGAATAGTAGTCCGGAAGTTCTGTGGACATGGGTTGAAGTCATGTCATAGCAGCCACCTGAATTCAGTACAAACTGGAATAAAAGATATTGTCAGAATGGTGATGTGAACCTGTAACCTAACCTATAATGAGAAGAATTTAGTTTGGGAAACTTGATTGATATGACGAGTTGGACTGAAGGATCTGTATGACTTTGACTTTATAAAAATTGAGATCTTAATGTGGACAGGTTTGAGCTGATTACTTATTGGAGGAGTTGCTGAATGTGGTTTGTGAACAGTTTCACTCCTGATGTTTTTATCTGGAGAAGATTGTTACTGAAGTAGCAGAGTACAGTTGAAACAAGAGTGCTTCATGGTTAGAGCTTGCTGTAATGAGTACTATGCTAACAATTCCCCTCGCTCAGGTATTTACGACTGAAAAGTTTCTCCTTGACCTTCTTTGTTCTTGATTTTGCTATCTTGATTAAAAGAGAATCTAAAAGTTGTCTCAAGAAATGGCAGGGAAGGGATCAGTGACCAAAAAGAAGATTTATTCTTGGAGTCAAAGGTCAGAGCTGATGAACTAAATGAATGCTTTGAATTTGTCCTTACCAAAGAAGAAAATGCTACTGAAGCCATAAAGAAGGAAGTGGTAGCTGAGACGCTGTTTGAGATAGAAGTTGATAAAGAAGATGTATTAGAAAGCCACCAGAACCAAATTGAGTATAGTTTGGGATGGGAGTGTGGTGGAACCTGAGAAAGCACAGTCTATAATCTTACAATCCATTTGGAAAAGCGGGTGGTGCCAGAGGGCTGAAGAATTGCAAATGTTACATCTTTGCTTAAAAATAGTTTTTAATAATTACAGATCAGTCAGTTTAATCTCATCAGGAACTCCTTCCACAATTTGTCATCACATTGTTATTTTCTAATCTGCATGAAGATAATTGCAGTCCCCCATTCTCACTCCTCTGCATTGTAGATAACAATGTGGTCTTTTCTACATTGGTGAGATGAAACACACTCTGGTTAACCACTTTACGTAACTCCTCTGCAATTTCTGCAACAATGAGCCTGACCTTCCAGTTGCAGAGTGGGGCTGAAAGTTCTGTCCTCAACATTTTCTGATTAAGCTGGCATTAGAAAGCAGTGATACTCAGTGTCCCAGGACCCCATCCATCTGAATGGATGGAGAATTCAGCAATTCTGGATGTAATTCTGGGAGTACGATTGTGTCAGTCTATTGCTTGGCTGTATGTTGTGTAACTCTATACTTATATATTAATCCTAACTATTAATGAAGAGCCATGATTTGGAGATGCCGATGTTGGACTGGGGTGTACAAAGTTAAAAAATCACACAACACCAGGTGTGCTTTCAATTAAACCTGTTGGACTATAACCTGGTGTTGTGTGATTTTTAAATGAATGAAGAGCAGTTGACTTGGCTAGTACAGGGATACAGACAGGTTAGGTGACTGGTCAAAACTTGATAGCTAAATATAATGGGAAAATGTGAAGTTATGCACTTTGGCAGAAAGAGTAGAGAAGCTGCATATTAAACAAGTGGAGAAAGACTACAGAAAGCTACAGCTCAGGAATTTGGAAGCCCTCGTTCGTGAATTAAGAACAGCTAGCATCCAAGTTCAGCAGATAATAGGGAGGCAAATGGAATATTGGCCTTTCTTTCAAAGGAAATGGAATATAGAAACAGGGAAATCCTGCTAAAACTGTACAAGGTACTTGTCTGACCAAGGTTGGAATACTGAGAAGAGTTTTGGCCACTTGTCGAAATAAAAAGCAAGGGAAGAAACTCCTGAACAGGAATAATTTATTGGGCCCCGAACAGTACCTCCGATGTAGGTCATTGTATAAACCAGAAAATAATGAGGGCTTGGCAAAGGGCATGACAGTAATTACGGGTGATTTGAACGTGCATATTGATTAGATTAATCTATTTGGCAAGGATATCCTTGAAGAAAGGTTCAGAGTATGAGAGTGTGTTTCTTACAGCAACATGCCATGGAGCCAAACAGAGAACTGGCTACTTAAGATTTGGTATTATGTAACAAAGAAGGATTGATAAGTGATCTTAGAGTTGTAGAGTCATAGAGATGTACATCATGGAAACAGACCCTTCGATCCAACCCGTCCATGCTGACCAGATATTCCAATCCAATCTAGTTCCCACCTGCCAGCACCTGGCCCATATCACTCCAAACCCTTCCTATTCATATACCCATCCAATTGCCTTTTAAACGTTGCAATTGTACTTGTAGGTCTCTTTTATATCTTTTCCCTCTCACCCTAAACCTATGCCCTCTAGTTCTGGACTCCCTGACCCCAGGGAAAAGACTTTGCCTATTTACCCTATCCATGCCTCTCATTATTTTGTAAACCTCTATAAGGTCACCCCTCAGCCTCCGACGCTGCAGGGAAAATAGCCCCAGTCTGTTCAGCTTCTCCCTGTAGCTCAAATCCTCCAACCCTGGCAGCATCCTTGTAAATCTTTTCTGAACCCTTTCAAGTTTCACAACACCTTTGCGATAGGAAGGAGATCAGAATTGCACGCAATATTCCAACAGTGGCCCAACCAATGTCCTGTATATTCGCAATATGACCTCCCAACTCCTGTAATCAATGCTCTGACCAATAAAGGAAAGCATACTGAACACCTTCTTCACTATCCGGTCTACCTGCAACTCCACTTTCAAGGAGCTATAAACCTGCACTCCAAGGTCTCTTTGTTCAGCAACACTCCCTAGGACCTTACCATTAAGTGTATAAGTCCTGCTCAGATTTGCTTTCCCGAAATGCAGCACCTCACATTTATCTGAATTAAACTCCATCTGCCACTTCTTAGCCCATTGGCCCATCTGGCCAAAATCCTGTTGTAATCTGAGGTAACCCTCTTCGCTGTCCACTACACCTCCAATTTTGGTGTCATCTGCAAACTTACTAACTGTACCTCTTTATGCTCACATCCAAATCATTTATATAAATGACAAAATGTAGAGGGTCCAGCACCGATCCTTGTGGCACTCCACTGGTCACAGGCCTCCAGTCTGAAAAACAACCCTCCACCACCACCACCCTCTGTCTTCTACCTTTGAGCCAGTTCTGTATCCAAGTGGCTAGTTCCTTCTGTATTCCATGAGATCTAACCTTGCTAATCAGTCTCCCATGAGGAACCTCATTGAATGCCTTACTGAAGTCCATATAGATCGCATCTGCTTCTCTGCCCTCATCAATCCTCTTTGTTGCTGCCTCAAAAAACTCAATCAAGTTTGTGAGACATGATTTCAAGCACAAAGCCATGTTGACTATCTCTAATCAGTCCTTGACTTTCCAAAACCATGTACATCCTGTCCCTCAGGATTCCCTCCAACAACTTGACCACCACCGAGGTCAGGCTCACTGGTCTATAGTTCCCTGGCTTGTTCTTACCACTCTTTTTAAACAGTGGCACCATGTTAGTCAACCTCCAGTCTTCTGGCACCTCACCTATGACTATTGATGATACAAGTATCTCATCAAGAGGCCCAGCGATCACTTCTCCAGCTTCCCACAGAGTTCTCGGGTACACCTGATCAGGTCCTGGGGATTTATCCACTTTTAACCGTTTAAAGACATCCAGCACTTCCTCCTCTGTAATCTGAACATTTTGCAAGATGTCACCATCTATTTCCCTACACTCTGTATCTTCCATATCCTTTTCCACGGTAAATACTAAATGAATATTTTGCATCAGTGTCTTCCCCCATTTTCTGCGGCTTCACACAAAGGCTACCTTGGTGATCTTTGACGGGCCCTGTTCTCTCCCTAGTTACCCTTTTGTCCTTAATGTATTTGTAAACACTCTTTGGATTCTCCTTAATTCTATTTGCCAAAGCTATCTCATGTCCCCTTTTTGCTCTCCTGATTTCCCTCTTAAGTATACTCCTACTTCTTTTATACTCTTCTACTGATTCACAAAGGGTTCACTTGATCTATCCTGTCTATACTTTACATATGCTTCCTTCTTTTTCTTAACCAAACCCTCAATTTCTTTAGTCATCCAGCATTCCCTATAGTTACCAGCCTTCCCTTTCACCCTGACAGGAATATACTTTCTCTGGATTCTCGTTATCTCATTTCTGAAGGCTTCCCATTTTCCAGCTGTCCCTTTACCTGCAAACATCTGCCCCCAATCAGCTTTTGAAAGTTCTTGCCTGATCCCGTCAAAATTGGCCTTTCTCCAATTTAGAACTTCAACTTTTAGATCTGGTCTATCCTTTTCCATTATTATTATTTTAAATCTAATAGAATTATGGTCACTGGCCCCAAAGTGCTCCCCCACTGACAACTCAGTCACATGCCCTGCCTTATTTCCCAAGAGTAGGTCAAGTTTTGCACCATCTCTAGTAGGTACATTCACATACTGAATCAGAAAATTTTCTTGTGTACACTTAACAAATTCCTCTCCATCTAAACCCTTAGCACTATGGCAGTCCAGTCAATTTTTAGGAAAGTTAAAATCCCCTACATAACCACCCCTATCTTTGTTACAGATAGCTGAGGTCTCCTTTCAAGTTTGTTTCTCAATTTCCCTCTATTAGGAGGTCTATAACACAATCCCAATAAGGTGATCACCCCTTTCTTATTTCTTAGTTCCACCCAAATAACTTCCCTGTGGAGTCCCAACAGTCTAGAGTTTCAAATTTAGATAAACGAGTGAAGACAGAGTCGCATACGAGAGTTTTACCGTTAGTTAATTGTAAAGGCCGAGGACAGAGATGGCCCAAGTGGACTGAGCAAAAATATCACAGGGCAGGGCGGTTGAAGAATAGTAACAAATGTTTAGGGAGAAAATAACTCCATCTCTAAGTACATTCCTGAGAGGAAGAGGAATTGTAAAAAGGTGAAAATCTTCCATGGATTAACAAGAAAGCCAACGATAACAGAAAGGCAAAACAAAGGGCATATCATACTGAAAACATCAGTGGTATTCTGGTGGATTGGGAGATCTTGAAACATTGGTTAAAAGTCACACAATACCAGGCTATAGTCAAACAGGTTAATTTGAAACTACAAGCTTTTGGAGCGCTGCTCTGTTGTGAGGTAGCTAGTGGGGCAGAATCATAGGAAACATCAGCAAAGAGTTACTGAAAGCAAAACTACTAAGATGAAATATGAACGAAAGCTTGCAGAAAGCATAAGTAGATATCAAAAGCTTATATAAGTTTATAAAAAGGAAGAGAATAGTGCAAGTAAATGTTGGCTCTTTAGAGGATGAAAACGGTGTGGTATAATGGGAAAATCTGAAATGGCAGATGCACAAAACCAATATTTTGTCTCGGTTTTCACAATGAAGAATTTCTTTGCAAAAACTTGGGAAGAGGAACTTGGTGAAATTACTATAATTAGAGAGAAGGTATGAACTAAACTGATGGGATTAATGGCAGGTAGGTCCCCAAGCACTTTGTAAAAGGCCTACTGGAAGCATAAATAGATCATGTTCGTTGGCTCTCCTTGGTCTTTTTTTTAAAGATATTTTTATTAGAAATTTAATATTTTGACAGATTTACAAAAATAAACAGAACTTTCAAGCACAAACATTAATATAAAAATAGATCTTAAGCTCTCCTTGGTCTAACTTGTTTGTTACCTCCTCAAAGAATTCTAACAGATTTGTCAGACGTGTCCTCCACTTGACAAAGCCACACTGACTCTGCTCCATTTTACTATGTAATTGTATGTACTCCACAACCTCATCCTTAATAGTAGATGCTATTGGCCTATAGTTTCCCATCTTCTGCTTCCCGTTCTTCTTGAACAGTGTGTTCCATTAGTCATTTTCCAGTCCTCTGGGACCTTCCTTGATTCCAGTGATTCCTAAAAGATCACTACCAATGCTCTACCATCTCCTTAGCTGTCTCCTTCAGAACTCTGGGGTGTACTCCATTTGGTCCAAGTGATTTATCCATTTTCAAACCTTTCAGCTTCCCCAGCACCACCTTATTGATGGCCACTATTGATGGACTCTCTGGTATGCTGCTGTTGTCTTCCACTGTAAGAACTGATGCAAAGTACCTCTTCAGTTACTCTGCCATTTCTTTGTTCCCTATTACTATTTCTCCAGCCTCATTTTCCAGTGATCCAATGTCCACTCCTACTCTTTATTTATCTATAAAACTTGAGCAATCATCTTTTTTATTACTAGGTTATTTTATGCTCGTGTTTCATCTTCTCCCCTCCATGGCTTTTTGTTTTGTTATCCTCCACTGGTTTTTAAAGGCTTCCCAATCCTTTGGCTTCCCACTAATCTTCACTACATTGTATGCTTTTGCCTTTGTATGGTCCCTGATTTCCCTTGTCAGCCTTGGTTGCCTCATCATCCCCTTAGTGTGTAGCCTTTTTCTTGGGGTGAAGATTGGCTGTGCTTCCCCAGAAATTTCTGCCATTGCTGCTCCAATGTTTTTCTAGCTAAGATCTCCTTCCAATCAACTGTGGCCGCCTGCACCCTCCTGTTTTTGTAGTTATCTTTATTCAGTTGTAATGCCATTACATCTAATCCCCTTCAAACTGCTGGGTTAATTTTATCATTTTTGAGAAGATTTGTAGCTCAGGATGAGGTTCAGGTTGTAAGTTTGCTCGCTGAGCTGGAAGGTTTGTTTTCAGACATTTTGTCACCATGCCAGGTAACATCAGTGAGCCTCCAGTGAAACGCTGGTATTCTGTCCCACTTTCTCTGTTTATGTGCCTTCATCTGTCAAGGTGGTTGATAGCAATGATATCAAACTTACAACCTAATTCTATCATTGCCTCATAGCCTTTCCTTCACCTTAAGCTCCTTAATCAAGTCTGACTCATTGCAAATCACCAAATCCAAAATTGCCTGTTCCCTGCTGGGATCTACCACAAACTGTCAAAGACAGTATCACAGCAGTGGAATGGACGATGGAAGAGGACTTGCCATCTGAGGTAGTTTGGGCTGAGGTTAGAAATAGGAAAGGTGAGGTCACCCTGTTAGGTGTTTTCTACAGGCCTCCTAATAGTCCTAGAGAAGTAGAGGATAATATTGCGAGGATGATTCAGGAAAAGAGTGAAGGTAGCAGGGTGGTTGTTATGGGGGACTTTAACTTCCCAGATATTGACTGGGAGAGCTATAGCTCGAGTTCATTAGATGGGTCGGTGTTTGTACAATGTGTGCAGGAGGGTTTCCTGACACAATATGTCGACAGGCCAACAAGAGGGGAGGCTATATTGGATTTGGTTCTAGGTAATGAACCAGGCCAGGTGTTAGACTTGGAGGTAGGTGAGCACTTCGGGGACAGTGACCACAACTCGGTGACTTTTACTTTAGTGATGGAGAGGGATAATCGTGCGCCGCAGGGCAAGAGCTATAGCTGGGGGCAGGGAAATTATGATGCAGTGAGGCATGACTTGGGATGTGTGGATTGGAAAAACAGGCTTCAAGAGAAGAACACTAATGAGATGTGGGGATTGTTCAAGGAGCAGCTACTGCGTGTCCTCGATAGGTATGTACCAGTCAGGCATGGTGTAAAGGGCCTTGTGAGGCAGCCGTGGTTTAGTAAGGAATTGGAGTCCCTTGTGAAAGGGAAGAAGGCGGCATATGTAAAGATGAGGCATGAAGGTTCAGTTGGGGCGATTGAGAGTTATAAGGTAGCCAGGAAGGAGCTAAAGAGGGAGCTAAGAGAAGCGAGAAGGGGACATGAAAAGTCTTTAGCTGGTAGGATTAGGGAAAACCCAAAGGCTTTCTATAGGTATGTCAAGAATAAAAGGATGACTAGGGTAGGTATCGGTCCAGTCAAGGATAGTAGTGGGAAGTTGTGTGTGGAGGCGGAGGAGATTGGAGAGACATTAAATCAGTACTTTTCATCAGTATTCACTCAGGAACAGGACACTGTTGCTGATGTGAATATGGAATCACAAATAATTAGAATGGATGCCCTGGAAATATGCAGGGAGGAGGTTTTGGGAATATTGGAAAGGATGAATATAGATAAGTCTCCTGGGCCTGATGGCATTTACCCCAGGATCCTATGGGAAGCTAGGGAGGAGATAGCAGAGCCATTGGCCTGGATTTTTATGTCGTCATTGTCTACGGGAATAGTACCAGAGGACTGGAGGATAGCGAATGTGGTCCCATTGTTCAAGAAAGGGAGTAGGGATAGCCCTAGTAACTATAGGCCAGTGAGTCTGACTTCAGTGGTGGGCAAAGTCTTAGAGAGAATGGTAAGGGATAAGATTTATGAACATCTGGGTAGGAATAACGTGATCAGGGATAGCCAGCATGGTTTTGTGAAGGGCAGGTCGTGCCTCACAAACCTTATTGAGTTCTTTGAGAAGGTGACTAAGGAAGTGGACGAGGGTAAAGCAGTAGATGTTGTGTATATGGATTTTAGTAAGGCGTTCGATAAGGTTCCCCCTGGTAGGCTAATGCTAAAACTTCGGAGGTATGGCATTGAGGATACATTAGAGGTTTGGATTAGGAATTGGCTGGCTGGAAGGAGACAGAGGGTAGTAGTTGATGGATTATGTTCATCTTGGAGCGCAGTTACTAGCGGTGTACCACAAGGATCTGTTTTGGGACCATTGCTTTTTGTTATATTTATAAATGATCTAGAGGAAGGACTTGAAAGCTGGGTAAGCAAGTTTGCGGATGACACAAAAGTCGGTGGAGTTGTGGATAGTGAGGAAGGAAGTGGTAGGTTACAGCGGGATATAGATAAGTTGCAGAGCTGGGCGGAAATGTGGCAAATGGAATTCAATGTAGCTAAGTGCGAAGTCGTTCACTTTGGTAGGAATAACAAGATGATGGATTACTGGGCTAATGGTAGGCTACTTGGTAGTGTGGATGAGCAGAGGGATTTTGGTGTCTATGTACACAGATCTCTGAAAGTTGCCACCCAGGTAAATAGTGCTGTGAGGAAGGCATATGGTGTACTGGGCTTTATTGGCAGAGGAATTGAGTTCCGGAGTCCTGAGGTCATGTTGCAGTTGTATAAGACTCTGGTGAGGCCTCATCTGGAGTATTGTGTGCAGTTTTGGCCGCCATACTATAGGAAGGATGTGGAAGCTTTAGAACGAGTGCAGAGGAGGTTTACCAGGATGTTGCCTGGAATGGTAGGAAAATCTTATGAGGAAAGGCTGAGGCACTTGGGGCTGTTCTCATTGGAGAAGAGAAGGTTTAGGGGAGATCTTATAGAAGTGTATAAGATGATTAGGGGTTAGATAGGGTAGATACTAAGAACCTTTTACCGCTAATGGAGTCAGGTGTTACTAGGGGACATAGCTTTAAATTAAGGGGTGGTAGGTATAGGACAGATGTTAGGGGTAGATTCTTCACACAGCGGGTTGTGAGTTCATGGAATGCCCTGCCCGTATCAGTGGTGAACTCTCCTTCTTTATGGTCATTTTAAGCGGGCATTGGATAGGCATTTGGAAGTTATTGGGCTAGTATAGGTTAGGTAGGATTCGGTCGGCGCAACATCGAGGGCCGAAGGGCCTGTACTGCGCTGTATCCTTCTATGTTCTATGTTCTAAATTGCTCCAGAAAAAAGACCTCATGATACTCCATGAATTCCTCTTCTTAAGAGCTGCTAAGTCCCACTTGATCATTATAAGAGTGCCTTTTTTACATGCCTTTCGACCTGCTAGTTAGCTTTCTTCCCCATACCCTGACGACTGCTATGAGGCCTGTACACAACTCTCATCAGGAGTTTTTTGTCTTTGTTGTTCGTCAACTCTACCCACACAGATTCTGTGCCTTCCAATTCTATATCACTTTTTGCTTTCGATTTATTTTCATTTCTTATTAACAATGCAACTCTTCCCCCTCTGCCCACCTCCCTGTCCTTTTGATAGGATGTACATAATTGGATGTTAATTTCTCACCTTAATCCCCTTGCAGCCACATTTCTGTAATACCCACAGCATTGTATTTCCAATTCCAATTTGTGCTACAAGCTCATTTACTTTAGTCCTGTGTTGAGCATGACCCTTTCCATACTCTGTCTTGTTACTACTTCTGGAAACGTTAAAGAACCTGTGATGGAGTCCCGTCCTGCCCTGGTGAACCTTCACTGGACTCATTAATGTATATTTGAACAACTGTTAGAATAATTCAGGAACCTTCAAGATTATCATTGTCATATTTATCCAGACTTTGTTAGATTTGTTTAATTCCTTTAACAGTTTTGTTAACTGCATTGACCCAGCCTCTTGATGCCATATTCAACGCTGTTTAGACTGGATTATCAGTGACATACAGTTAGCACTAAAGGATGTGGAGGCTTTGGAGAGGGTACAGAAGAGGTTGACCAGGATGCTGCCCGGATTAGAGGGTATGAGCTGTCAGGCAAGGCTAGAAGAACTGAGGTTGTTTTCTCTTGTGCAGCGGAGGCTGAGGGGAGACTTGATTGAAGGCTATAAAATTATGAAATGCATAGATAATGTTAACAGTCAGAATCTTTTCCCCAGAATTGAAATATCTAATCCTCGGGGGGGGCATGCATTTAAGGTGAGAGGGGGAAAGTTCGAAGGAGACCTGAGGAGCAAATTGTTTACACAGAGAGTGGTAGGAGTTTAGAACACACTGCCAGGGTGCTCGGTGAGGCAGATGGAATAAAGGCATTTAAGGGACTGTTAGATAAGCACATGAATATGCAAGGAATGGAGGGTTATGAACCAAGGGCAGGCAGAAGGGTTTGTTTTATTTGGCGTCATGTTCAGTATAACATTGTGGGCCGATGGGCTCGTTCCTGTGCTGTGCTGTTCAATGTTCTATGTAGTACCAGCGTGCTCCTATGTGAACCATCAAAGTCTGTCCACGTGTTTATTGATCTTGAATAGCATCAGGTCTAGGTCGTAAGTCATAGTCCTACAGCTACCTGAACTGCTGTGACCTGCTCCTCGGATGCTGCCTGAAGTGCTGTGCTTTTCCAGCACCACTCTAATTTAGAATCTGGTTTCCAGCATCTGCTGTCCTTATTTTTACCATAGAGTCATACAGCACAGAAAAGGCCCTTTGGCCCATTGTGTTTTCACCCAAAATCCACATGTACAGTTTGTAGCACTGTTGGGAAATAGGGATCTGCAGTGGAAACCTGGGAAAACTGATAGTTCTCAGCATTCTTGTTCCAGAAAATACAGTAATTGTCACACTGAGATCAGCTAGTTCAACATAGCAAATGTGGGACTTTATGTCAGTCCCACAGCAAATTGTCTATCTTCTGAGACTTTGAGGATCTCCTTCCCTTTCTTCATTTAGTTTCCTCTCTGGCATTCATTGTTAACACAACTACAGAGAAAATGCAGCACATAAATAGACTGTCCAGTAAAAGCAATCCATTTGTGGTCCACATTGGCACATCTTTCTATCTCTTGATTCACTTCTCTCTCCAATAATTATCCAGATTCCCCTTAAATCCACGTATATTGTTCACCTCAGCTACTTCCTGTAGTAATGAGCAGCACTCCTTCTAATTTTATTATTGGCTTTGTGGCCTGTGCACTGCAGTGGTTTCTGGAATCAGAAGTCAGTGTCAAAATTGGCATGTCGATGACGATCGCAATGTACGGAACATTGGAGCTTAGAGGCAGCATTGGTAGTGAGTACCACATTCTTATTAGTTTCTGGGTAAAGAAGTTTCTTTTGAATTCTCTACAAAATATTTTAGGGCAGAATCTGAATAACCTGGGCCAAGGCACAAAATCTGGCAGAATCACAAGGGATTCAAGACACCTCTCAATGTCAGAAACATCAGAGTTCCACTCATCAAGATGAGATTCTTGCCAGGGATTAGTGAGAGATGTTGTCACCCTCATTAACTGCAAAGCTTGCCTCATCTATCATACCATAAGGTGGATAGAAACTAGATGCTGAGAATTCTTGACAAGAAAGCCTGAGTTCCTCTGCTCTGCAGTCTTGGACATCAAGCACCAATATTTCGGGGAATGCTCCAGGGCTCTGACCATGCACATAGTTCGTAGGTGTTGTTATCTTACATGTGCCAGCCCCTCTCCACCTTCATGGAACATCTGTCCGCTTAGTCGAAGCCTCTGTAACTTCAGTTCTATAGTTTGCAGTGCACCTGCAACTATCATTAGAATGCTACTCTAAGGGCATTTCGTGTACAAGGGCAGGCTGGAACAGATTACATTTCCAGGCTGCTAGTTCACTTTTAGTTCTCATTAAACCAGTGATCACTCACTTGATGTCTCCCTGGGTGCTCACAGTATTTCTGTCTTGCCTTGACATTTTGTGCTTTGATCCCCTCAGCTACAGTCTGTGTGAGCCACTCATCCATCTTTTTTTCAAATTTAAAAAAGACACTCGGGGAGTTCAAAGCTGTTTACCAACTGCTGCTTGAAATGGCAGTACGTATCAGGGGCTGAATCGTCATCCTCTGCTTCGTACTATTCTGAGATGCCATTCTATTTGCTGCTGTTTATTTCCCATTACTAGATCCTGTAGTGAATGCTTCCTTGGACAGCTTCCATATTTTCCCAATTTTTCATCCCTCTTCTTAATTTTCATTGTTAGGTGGCCATTAGGAAGCCTCTTTCAAAGTGATTGATTCTTTATTATCATTCTCCGAATGGATCCTGCTTCTGCCTTATAGATGGCTATTACATTCAACTTCAAAATTTCCAAGTTATCCTACTTTGCCCTTTCCTACTGTATCTTTGCTAAACAATACATCCTGCCCTGAATTTTCTGGAACCAGTCTCAGTAATCTACACTGCACCTGGTTGTTGGCAATGTACTATTGCCTCCAGCCCTCCCTCCAGTTTAATGACAAGCATTATACGCATGATTGTCCTGCCAGTTTCCACTCCTTTTTCACAGTAGTTCCTTATTTCTTGAAACCATCCTTAAGCTCCTGTTGAACAACAGTGAATTTCCTGGCCATTTATATCCTACCCTAGGCTGCCTGATGTGCTCCTTTTCTGTTTCTGTAAGTTTTCCTGATGAAGGGCTCTTGCCCGAAACGTCGAATTTCCTGTTCCTTGGATGCTGCCTAACCTGCTGTGCTTTAACCAGCAACATATTTTCAGCTTCTGTAAGTTTTAGGCTTGTTTAGTTTCTTGTAGGTCCCACTACAAGTCCAACCTATTTAAAGCCTTTAAGGCCTCTTGCTCTGTGCTAATTCTTTTCTCTTATTTTGCTGGCATTCTTTTCACTAGATCTGGATGCGATTGTCAGGCGCTCTGCAGAAAAAGCGGAATACGGAAACCTCATACCGTGACATTGCCAAAAACAGCTCCAATGATGGGACTGTTGCAGCCAAACAGGTGAGGTGAATGAGGCCATTACAAAATGTCTTACATTTATATAATATCTATAACATTGAGGAGGAGGCGTAGTGCAATAAAAATGTATACCAAAGTGTAGATGGAGATGGTAGGAGAGATGACCAAGAGCTTTGTCATGAAGGTGGATTTTAAGGAGGGTCTTGCAGCAGGAGAGACAGAAAGCTAATGAAAGAAGGTTGGGATGAGAGTTCCAACTGATGAAAAGCCTAGCAGTGGTGCAGTGAATAGTGGGCATTTCGAGACCGAAGAGTTCTGGAAAGGACAATAAAGCTGCCACGTGCTCTTTTCGACAGTAAGTGTTTAAATTGGTAGGGGAGCAGAAAGACCAGGAGGTACTGATACAAACATTACCAAAAGTAGTGATGCAAGTTTTTTAAAAAAACATTAAAAAAGCAAACAAAGTACTGCAAATGGAATCTACCAATTTTGTGTGGGAACGATTTTTGTGGCAGCATTGATGGTTGACTGCCTAGAACAGGTTAGTATTTGGGAGTCAAATTGCCAATTTCTGTTCTGTTTCAGATTGAGAAAGACCTACTGCGTACAATGCCAAGTAACACTTGCTTCTCCAACATAAACAGTGTTGGCATTCCAAGATTACGAAGAATCCTACGTGGGCTGGCATGGCTATACCCAGAGATTGGATACTGTCAAGGGACCGGAATGGTACAGACTTTATTTAAAACATATTCTTCTTTGTTCTTCATTCCTTGAAACTCTTATTAGATGAGAGAAGACAATTGGATTCATCAAAGCCCTTCAAATGCAGCCTCATGCTCCAGTCCTTTAGATAGTTCTGTTCCATAATGAACTCGAAATTTTGCAGGGAATTTGAATCAAATGTGTCTTCAACCTTAACATTTCGAAAAGAATTAAGTCAAGAATTATTTTTATGTCTAGTTTGTGAAGTGTATCAACTGCCTTCAGCAATTCAGATTATAGTTAACTAGCTAACCCAAGTCTGATGCTTTACTGAATGGATCAGTGGAAGCGAGAGAGATAAGTTTCCAAAGCTTGTCATCTTGGACTAATTAAGACAAATGTCAGAATGATAAATTATAAATTATCACAGCAACTCATACCACAGGAGGAACGAGATGAGTTGGCTAGTTGACTCTGTTTGATTGAGGCAAATCAATGGAGAACTGTAGAGTCATACAGTGCAGAAAAGGCCCTTCCACTCACTAGTTTCCAACAACAATAGCTGCCACTAAAGGTGTGCTAATCGCAATTTTCTGCACTTGTTCCATGTCCTAGAATGATATGATACATCAGGTACTCGTCCAAATGTTTTTAAAAATTGTAAGATTTCCGGTTGCCACTACCTTCCCAAGCCATGCAACCCAGATTCCCACCACCCTGTAAGTGAAAACATTTTTTCTCAGATTCCCTCTGAATTCCCTGCCCCTTACTCTTATAGTATGACCCTTCAACCAAGGGGAACAGCTGCTCCCTGTTCATGCTATCCATACCCCTCTTATACACCTCAATCATGTCCCCCTTCAGTTTTCCCTGCTGTAAAGAAAACAATCCAATCCTTTCTAGTCTCTCCTTATAACCCAATTTCTGCAACCCAGGCAAATCTTAGTGAAGCTCCTTTGTACCTGCTCTAGTGCTATCACATTCCTCCTGTAGTGACCTGACCAGAACTGCAGACAATATTCCAGCTGTGGCCCAATCAATGATCTGTATAACTCCAATATTACCTTCTTGCTTTTATGCTCTCTGCCACAACTGATGAAACCAAGTGACTTAGATACCATCTTAACTGTCCAATTCATGTGCTTTCCTGACTTCTGGGATTTGTGAATAATTACCCCAAGGTTCCTCTGAGTTATCCAGTATCCTGCTGTTGTTGTGGTTCTGTTCGCCGAGCTGGGAGTTTCTGTTGCAAACGTTTCGTCCCCTTTCTAGATGACATCCTCAGTGCTTGGGAGCCTCCTGTGAAGCGCTTCTGTGATCTTTCTTCCGGCATTTATCCAGAAACATCACAGAAGCGCTTCACAGGAGGCTCCCAAGCACTGAGGATGTCACCTAGAAAGGGGATGAAACGTTTGCAACACAAATTCCCAGCTCAGCGAACAGAACCACAACAACGAGCACCCGAGCTACAAATCTTCTCCCAAACTTTGAGTATCCTGCTGTTCTTTATATACTCCCTCACCTTGTTTCTTCTTCCAAAGTGTCACTTATCAAGTTTAACTACCATCTACCACTGCTCAGCCCATCTGATCAATCCATCTTGATCTTTCTATAGCCTACAACCATCTTCTTCACTATTAACCTCCCTATCAATCTTGCTGCCTTCTGCAAACTTGTTGAACATTCCCCCCCATGTTTTCATCTAGATCATTTATGTATATAATAAACAATAAGGATCCCAGCACTGATTCTTGTAGCACATTACTGGATACTGGCCTCCAGTCACTCAAACAGCCTTCTATCACTACCCTTTTTACCTAATATTAAGTCAGTTTCTGATCCATCTTGCCAAATTAGACTTCTCGAAGTCACAGGTATTTCAAAAATGCTGCAAGATTTGAGCATATTTCATTGTTGTTGAAGAGAAGGGGTCTCTGCTTATGAATATATATCATTTGTAGCAAACTTAAATGGGCCATGACCCAAGCTCGATTGGTGATCTTGGAATGGTTGTTGTTACAGCAATTAATGAACTCAGAATTGTTTGGCAATGCAGTTTAATTGTGGATTCACAACTAGCAGTAAATGATTCATTTTGAGTTTTACAAGCTCATGTTGATTGCTTACAATCTGCATGAAACACACTAAAAATCATATCACACATTGCTCAGTTGTATGCAACTATGGATTGGTTAAGCAATCTGTTTCATACTGTTTCATGCAATCGCAACTCACATGGTAGCTCCCAATATCACACATTTAAACCATGTGGTAGAAGAATTTCATTGTCAGTACAGCACCAGATACATGGATGTATACCACAGCAATTGCTGGTTCAGCATGTTCCATCTATTGGTTGTTTTAGGAGGAGTAAATACTATTTGGATGAAGGGTGGCATAGTGATGATTCACTGAATTTAGTAATCCAGAACGCCAGGCCAATACTCTAGAGACAACAACAGAAATTGCTAGGAAAACTCAGCAGTTCTGAGCTCATCTGTGAGGAGAAAGCAGATTTAATGTTTCTGGTCCAGTAACTAGGGAAATGTGGCAGCTGGTGAAATTTGAATAAAATAAAAAATGTGGAATGACAATGTAGTTTTTTAACATTCTGTTTTCGTAGAATGTGGGTGTTGTTGGCTAAGACAGCATTTATTGCCCGTCCTTAATTGCCTAGAAGGGATCTGTGGGTAACTTGCTGCGAGTCTGGAATTAAATGTTGGCTAGACCAGGTAAAGATGGCAATTTCCTTCTGTAAAGATATTAGTAAGCCAGATGGGTTTTTCCAACAATCTGCAGTGGTTTCATAGTCATCCTTTAATTCCATGCTTTAATTGAATTCAAATACAGATTCCCAGAACATTATCTGGGTCTCTAGATTAATAGTCAGGGAATAATATCACTAGGCCATTGCTTCCCCAAGTTTCTCTAAATATTCTGAAAAAAATGTTTTCACCCAGAGGGTATTGATCTCTGGGATGCACTGCCTGGGACAGTTGCAAAGGCAGGAAACCACATAAGTTTTATAAAAGTACTTGGAGGAAAACTTGAAATGTCATAATAGTCAAGGCTGGAAAGTGGGACTTGTGTAGATTTAGTGTAGCTTTGGCAGTGATGAACCAAGGATCTTTTCTCTACTAGGTGATTCTGTGATTCAAGGCCTCATTTTATCAGGAAGATTAAAATTCTATATAACCAAGCAATAGTTAGTTTCTTCTTGACAAAGACATTTTAGTGTAATAGTTTTGAACAGCATGGAAACAGATCCTTTGGTCCAACTCTGATGTACCTGTCTGAACATCTTTTAAACGTAACTGTACCTGCATCAACACTTTCTCTGGCACTTCATTTCACAGATGAACCACCCTCCTCTCACCTTAAAAATATGCCCTCACACTGGGGAAAGGAACTTTGCTATTCAGCTTATTTATTGCCCATCAAGACGCTCCCTGTGGAAAAAAAAGTCCCAGTCTATCCAGCTTCTCTTTATGACTCAGTCCTGGTACCATCCTTGCAAAACTTTTCTGCATCAATAATTTCCAAAGTTATTAATTAACATTACAATGAAGAATTGTGGATGCTGGATATCCGAAACAAACTCTGGAGAAACTCAGCGGGTTTGGCAGTATTTGTGGACAGAAAACAGAGTTAACATTTTCAGTCCAGTAACCCTCTTTCAAAATTAGAAATATCTAGGAAAAGGTAGTATTAATATCAATTAAGGAGAGTTGAGGGGGGTAAAATGAATGAGCAGATCAGTGGACAAGTAACCTGGAAAGAGAGAAAAGGGTTGAGCAAAGAAAGGGACTATTGAAGTTAAGCCAGCAAAGATGGCGATAATAGGGACTATATGCTGTTGAAAATGGGTTGGCTGTGCTGAAAGCAGCCCGTTTCAGGACAGGACCTGGAATTGTGGGGAGGATAATAGACATGGATGCAGAGGTGTTTGTGCTCTGAAATTATTAAACTCAATGTTGAGTCCTGAAGACTGTAAGGTACCTTAGTAGAAGATGAAGTTTTGTTCCTGCAGCTTGAGTTGAGTTTGGCTGAAGCAATGCAGCAGGCCTGAGAGAGAAATGTGGGCATGGGAATGTGATGATGTGTTGAGGTGGAAGTCACCTGGAAGCTTGGAGTCATTTTTATGGACAGAATGTACGTGTTCCACAAAGCAGCCACTTAGTGTAGAGGAGACTATATCAAGAGCTGTGATACAGTAGACTAAATTGATTTAAAATTAGATTTATTGTCTTGTGTATTCAAGTATAGGAATACAGGAGTAAGTGGAAGTGTAAAGAATCGCTGTTTCACTTGGAAAGTGTGTCTGGGGCCTTGGATGGTAAGAGGATAAACAGATAAGTGTTGTACCTATGCGAGTGAATGGGACTATGCCGTGGCATGTGGGGAGGCATTGGAAGTGGAGGAGGAGTAGTCCAAAGTGTTCCAGAGGGAACAGTCTCTGTGGAATGTTGACAAGGGAGGGGAGGAGAATACGTGTCTGGTGGTGGCATCCTAAGGGGGTGGTGGAAATGGCAACTTTGGATGTGGAGGCTGGTGAGATGGAAAGTGAGGACAAGGGGAAACCCTATCATTATTGTGGAAGGGAAGGCAAGGTGCGAGGGCAGAAATGGAGGAAATGTAGTTGTACATGGCTGAGGGCCTTTCAAACACAGAAGCAGGAATCCTTGGTTGACGAAATCTTTAGTTATTGATGGGGGTGGTTGTGTTGTTGTTTGACCTCCTACTTTATGAATGCTAACTGTCAGCTGTCAGACACCACCTATCTCCCCAGACCATGATGCCATCAACGAATATCAGGGTGTTGTCCCCATGACCATCACTAACTTCTCCATCTGGGGATATCTCTTCCCATCTCATCTCCCAAAGAGTCCAAGCTCATTTTCCCCAACCCCTGCACAGCCCCCATCTACTTTTTCCCCAGAATCCACAAACAGGACTGCCTGGACAGAACCATTATTTCATCCTTATTTCTTTTTACCAGGACTCTCTTTATTTTTCTCCTCTTGTTCATTCCCTCCCACTTACAATTTTGATTCTTCTGACACTTTGCAGTTCAGTTTGTGAGCAGTAGCTGTCTTTTCATTATAGACATGTAGTCGCCCATCAGAATGGCCTTAGAGCTGTCCGCTTTTCCTTTGAAAGGAAGCCTTGAACTGTCCCCATCTGCCACCAACCTCTTCTGCCTGGTTGAGCTCATCCTCACTTTGAACAAATTCTCATTTAACTCTTCCCATGTTCTTAAGATCAGTGGTGTTGCTATTGGTACCTATATGGGCCCCAGTTATGCCTGTCTTTTTGTGGGTATATTGAACATTCCGTGTTCCAGCCCTACTCTAGTCTCTCCCCAAACTAGTTCTCCAGTACACTAATGACATTATTAGTACTGCTTTCCTGTCTCTCATTGAAATTAGAAAAAAATATAAATTTTACTTCCAATTTCCATCCTTCCTTGACCTTCACCTGGTCCATTTCTGACTCCTCCCTTGACATCTTTGTTTCTATTTTTGGGAATAGACTGGCCACCAACATCCATTACAAACCCATCAACACCTACAGTTACCTTGACCGTGATCTCAGAACTAACCTGCTTTATTTGCACAGGTTGCAGCTTGCCTGCTGCTGTTCCTGGAAGAGGAGGATGCTTTTTGGATGATGTGTGCCATTATTGAGGACCTGGTTCCTCCTTCATATTTCAGCACCACATTGCTGGGTGTGCAGACAGACCAGCGAGTTCTGCGTCACTTGATAGTACAGTACATTCCCCGACTGGACAAACTTCTCCAGGAGCATGACATTGGTAAGAGAAGCAGTAGTTTTGATCAAACAATCCTCACGTGGCAGATTGACAATATTTGATTTGATAGAAGTCAAAAAACACATTAATGTAAGATATCCTCAACTTACGCTGTGTGCCCACTTCCTGTCACGTCTTAGAAACACAGCATAGACTTCTCCTGTCCTTTGTTTTGTGTGATATAATTACTTGAAGGATCTCATCCTTATGAGATTCAGCTTTTACTTCTATGTTAATTGTACCTGCCAAGTCCCTCTATAGTCAAAGATTTTAAATAATCTGCTAGTGTATCTTCCACAATACTCTAGTCACCTCCAAAGCCATTGTCAAATCTCACACAATAAACTTCATCATAACACTGCTGCTTTATGCCCTGAATCATTCTGTAGCCATTACTTTAACAAGAAAGATACATATCCTCTTAAATCTGCTGATAGGGACTTTGCTTGATAGATAATAATTTTATTTGTTTTGATTTTTACAAAGCAGTCTCTTACTGAAACATAAGTATGCAATGCTGCAAAGTTTATTTTAACAATGAAACTCAAGTTTATTGCAAAAATAATGAAGGTAAAAATGGTATCATTCTATCTCTTTATAATATCATTTCAAACATTTTAAACACACGGTGAAAGTATAATCCCACTGACCCCAAAACTTGCCTAAATAAATTGAAAATAATCAAAATAAATTTATAGTAGTCAAAACACTATCCCAGTAAGTTCCCAAAATGTCACTCATGTAATACTCAGCACCAGAAGACTTGTACCTAATGCCTTGCTGGGTTTAAGTCACTTACAACTTCAACTTGGAGGCTGTAACTGTTATAACTGCATCCCGGAGCTGAGCTTCACTGCACTCAGCTTTAATTAGCCTTTTCTGGGTTCTTATCCTCGTGCATCTGGTCTGGGACTAACACGAATACGAAAGATAATTTAATTTACTAAATCTATCATTCCCTTGCTGCAGGAGCACTGTTCTATATAGCCATCCAGTTCCAAGATCTGCATAAGGACTGGCACTATGCAAAGTTAAAAGCTAATTTTGTTAGAATTCTTTGATGAAGTGACCAGGAAGGGTGATGAGAGCAGGGTGGTAGACGTAGCTTATATGAATTTCAGTAAGGCCGTTGATAAGGTTCCACATGATAGGCTGCTCAGGAAGATTAGATTGCATGGAATCCAGGGATAACTGGCAAATTGGATACACAATTGGCATGATGGTAGGAAGCCAAGAGTAATAATGGAAGGATGCGTGTCAGACTGGAGGCCTTTGGAGAAGTATGGCTCAGGGGTTGGTGCTGAGCCCATTGCTGTTTGTTACCTATATCAATGATTTCAATGATAATGTATAAGACATGATTGGTAAGTTTGCAGATGACACTAAAATAGGTGGTATAGTGGCCAGTGAAGAAGGTTATCAGAAATTGCAGCAGGATCCTACTCAACTGGAGAAGTGGGCTGAGAAATGGCAAATGAAGTTTAATAAAGATAAGTGTGAGGTCTTGCATTTTGGAAAGCCAAATCAAGGGCGGCACGGTGGCACAGTGGTTAGCACTGCTGCCTCACAGCGCCTGAGACCCGGGTTCAATTCCCGACTCAGGCGACTGACTGTGTTGAGTTTGCACGTTCTCCCCGTGTCTGCGTGGGTTTCCTCCAGGTGCTCCGGTTTCCTCCCACAGTCCAAAGATGTGCGGGTCAGGTGAATTGGCCATACTAAATTGCCCATAATGTTAGGTAAGGGGTAAATGTAGGGGTATGGGTGGGTTGCGCTTCGGCGGATCAGTGTGGACTTGTTGGTCCGAAGGACCTGTTTCCACACTGTAAGTAATCTAATCTAATCAAAGGTAGGAGTTTCATAGTAAATGGTAGGGCCTTAAGGAGTGTAGTGGAACAGGGGACATTGGAGTTCAGGTGCACAGTTCACTGAAAGTGGAGTCACTGGTAAACAGGGCAGTGAAGAAGGGTTTTGGCACACTGACCTTCATCAGTCAGGGCATTGAATATAGACATTGGGAAGTTAAGTTGCAATTGTACAGGATGTTGGTGAGGCCGTACTCGGAGTATTGTGTTCAGTTTTGGTCACCTTGCTATAGGAAGGATGTTATTAAACTGGATGGAGTGCAGAAGAAATTTACAAGGATGTTGCCTGAACTCAAGGTCTGAGTTACAGGGAAAGTTTGGACAAGCTAGGACCTTTTACTTTACAGCATAGGAGACTGAGGGAGGGAATCTTATAGCGGCGTATAAGATTATGAGAGGCATGGATAGGGTGAATGCACTCAGTCTTCTTCCCAGGGTGGGGGAATTGAGGACTAGAGGGCATCAGTTTTGAGGTTAGAGGGAAAAGAATAAAAGGAAACCTGAGAGGCAACTTTTTTTACACAGAGGATGCTACAGATATGGAATGAGCTGCCAGCAGAAGTGGTTGAGGCGGGTACATTAACAACATTTAAAAGGCATTTGAACAAATACATGGATAGGAAAAATTTTGAAGGATATGGGTCAAGTGCAGGGAAATGGGGTTAGCGTGGATGGATATTTTGCTCGGCATGGACCAGTTTGGGTCAAAGGACCTGTCTCTATGCTGAAGGACTCTGTAACTCTATGAAGCTAAAAGTTGCTGTTACAGATGTTTCTCTTAAGCTTGATAAAACCCAGATTCCAGAACACGCTGACAGCCCTTTTTGAGACCCCATTATTTTCCATGCTAGATCACAAATAATCTAAAATAAACAAAAATCTGTTACTGCACAAACTTACTCACATTCCAGCCAAGCTTCAAAAACTGCTTTTCAAGAAATTGCAGTGGTTACAGATATATTTACAAGTTAATTATTGACTTCAAACACACTAAAATCACTAGTTACTATCTCACCAAATGACATTAAAAAGTATACCTGTAAATCCCAAACTTTACATCATATGGTGAGCATTTCACATAGAGGGGAATAGAATTTTGAAATTCTTTCTCCCAAAAGCTATTGAGGCTGAGATAATTCAAAAATTTTAAAACAAATGAATAGACTTTAATTTGACCAGAGTATTAAGGATTATGCAATCCATATGAATGAATATGCTTAGATGCATATGAGCTGTGATCTCATTGATTGGCACAACACGCTTAGTGGGCTAAATGGCCTACTTTGATATTTAGGTTTTTAGATCCAGTGATCTAGAACAGCCTTTGTCGACCTTCTGAATAATAAATAGCCATATGGCTTTTTTCTGCCCACTGTTCCTCAGTTGTAGATTGCTATTTTTGGGGTGAGGGCTTGCTCCAGCTCTGTTTCTTATTATTGGCAAAACATCCAAATGATCATAGAAGCATAATATCCCTACAGTGTGGAAGCAGGCCATTTGGACTGTTGAGTCCACACTGATGCTCCAAAGAACACCCCACCCAGACCTGTTCCACCCCTGCATTTCCCATTGCTAATCCATCTAGCCTGCCTATGATGGGCAATTTAGCACGGTCAATCCATCTAATCTAAATATCTTTGGACTGTGGGAGGAAACGCACAGACACATCATTTACAGTCCACATTTGTAAAATGCATAAATCTATCAGCATTTTTATGGTTCTACCTATCAGTACTCCCACTTTCAAATCAAGGTCTGAATCCTGAAACCAAGCAGTTGCTTTTCTTTCCAATTCCTAATGCAAGAGCACTGGCAAAAATGAACTGCAGAGTAGTGTAAATCATTTGGGCTGGAGTTGTCATAAATATGTGCATTTCCCTTGTGACCATTTCTCTGCCATCATGTTACAAAATACTTTGAGCACAAATACTTTTGGTACAGCAAGTCCATACTACTACTCACCTTTCTGCCCTGAAGTGAATCTACAGCTCTCTATCTTCCTCCCACTTGTAAGCTTTTCTAGCTTCCCATTAAATGTATCTATACCAGTCACTCCAACCAGTCCATATTGTCATGAGCTGTACATTATGAGCACTCAATGGATATTCTCCCTTTTCACTCCCACTCCTTTTTCTCCTGAGTTTTTGATGGAATGTTGCTTAACTGATTTATATTGAAGCCACTTATTTTGTTGTCCCCACAAATGGAAACATGTTCCCTCAACTCACATTCTCAAATGTTTTCATAATCTCAAGATGTCAATAAGGTCAGTGGTTACTTTTGAGCCCCGGCCTGTTCAATCTTTCCTGCCAAGTATCAGTCCTCAGTTCTAGAATTATTCCAGTAAATCTCCTGTGTGGCTAGAATACTCCTGTATTTATCGTCATATACCTTAATTATTTAATTTTGAGTTTCTTTTTGTAATTATATTTATCCATTTCAGCATTTTTAGAATGATAGAATAATTATAGGTTATAGAAAGCCATCTGCACTAACTGTCTACAAAAGCAACTGAGCTCATACCACTCACGCATTTGCTCCTGCAATTATTTTCTTTTCAAGTCGATATTTAATTCTCTGTAGAAAGCCAGAACTGAATCTGCTTCCACCTCACTCTTAAAGATCTAATCATCTGTCGTTTAAAAACAAAATTTCTCAAGTCACCATTAGATCTTTTGTCATTGATCTTAATTCGATGTTCCCAGATTTTGACGTTCATCAATGAAAACAAGTCATCTAATTAGTCTGCCTCTAATGTGAACAGCCACAACATTATCAATCTGTCTATGTAACTGCAGTTCCTCATTCCTGACACCACTCTTTCCAAATTTTTCTGTACCCTTTTGAAACCTTTTTAACATTTTGAAAGTGTGCTGCATAGAATTGAGTACTCCAGTTCAGCCTGAAAAAGCCTTTTATAAATGTTCATCCTCGCTTCCTTGCTTTTATACATAATGTCTCTACATAGAATAATTCAGCACAGGAACAAACCCTTCAACCACCATATCTGTGCTGACCATGATACTTGAAATGACTCCACAGAGGCCGGTATCCCGTCACCCTTTATTTACAGATGGAGAGTCCTTGACACTGATGGAGCTTCCTCAGAGCCAGCTCTGAATATACAGAGCCTCTGGCACTCTTGTTTTTTTTTCGTTTTTACCCCCACACTACCACCTAACTGCAGTAGTGCTTACTTATTCCCCCGCACCCATGTTGTGTGTGTGTTGGTGTGTGACACAGTGAAACTCCTGTTTATATATGTCCACCAGGGCTTCATTACTGGACCAGATTAACAGCCTCAATCAGGGAACTCATATTTTATGAGATCTACCTGATTAATCTTGTTACAATCACAACAATACTATTCTAAACTAATCCCATCTGATTGCACATGGTCCATATCCTCTATTCTCTGCTGGTTCATGCGTCTGTCTAAATGTCTCTTGAACCTTGCTATTGCGTTTGCTTTTATCACATCCCCTGGCAACACATTCCAGATACCTACTGTCCTATATTGTAAAAAGACTTGCCTCGCACATCTCCTTTACACTTCTCCCATTTCACCTTAAACCTACATCCCAAAAGACCCATGGCCCACACATAAAGATCCTACATATCTTTTTAACCCCTTGAGTGAAAGTGCAATGTTGGAAGGCTAATTAGATTAGATTAGATTCCCTACAGTATGGAAGCAGGTACTTCAGCAAAACAAGTCCACACCAACCCTCCGAAGAGTAAGCCACCCCAACCCGATATTTATCCCTGCCTAATGCACCTGACACTACGGACAATTTAACATAGCCAATCCATCTGATGTGCACATGTTTGGATTACAACAGTATGGCAGTAACTGGAAGAATTGTGGGCGGCATGGTGGTTAGCACTGCTGCCTCACAGCCCCTGAGACCCGGGTTCAATTCCCGACTCAGGCGACTGACTGTGTGGAGTTTGCACGTTCTCCCCGTGTCTGCGTGGGTTTCCTCCGGGTGCTCCGGTTTCCTCCCACAGTCCAAAGATGTGCGGGTCAGGTGAATTGGCCTTGCTAAATTGCCCGTAGTGTTAGGTAAGGGGTAAATGTAGGGGTATGGGTGGATTACGCTTCGGCGGATTGGTGTGGACTTGTTGGGCCGAAGGGCCTGTTTCCACACTGTAAGTAATCTAATCTAATCAAATTAGTTTAGGGACAGCTATTTGATGGTTTTAAAGGCTCCCACTTAAAAGGACTCCCATATCTGAAAACCAGCATGTTCCTGTGAGGATGAAAGATAAGGATGGCAAGATTTGGGTGCCTTGGATGATGAGAGATGTTGTAAGATTAGTTAAAAAGTAAAAGGCAGCATATGTAAAGTTTAGGAAATAAAATCAAATAAGATCTTTGAGGGTTACAAATAAAATTGAAAACTTAAAAAAGAAATTAGGGCTAGAAAGGGCCATGAAATATCTTTGGTTTAAGGAGGATCCCAATGCATATATTAGAAGCAAGATGGTAACCAGGGAAAGAGTAGGTTTACTCAGCGATATAGGAAATTTATGTGTGGAGCTAGAGGAATTGAGTGAGGTGAGTTTTGAGAAGATTTGTAGCTCTGGTTGAGCCACCCCCTGAGAAAAGGAACAGAAAGTGGCTTCACCACAGGAAATAACATCACCAACTCAAAGAAACCTAAACATATTGTTGAAGAGGAGAGTGTGAAACGGACTGGTAAGTTAGAAGAGATACTTGTTAGGAAGGAAGATGTGTTGGACATTTTGAACAACTTGAGGATAGACAAGTCCCCCGGGCCTGACGGGATATATCCCAGGATTATGTGGGAAGCAAGAGAGGAAATTGCAGTACCGTTGGCAATGATCTTTTCGTCTTCACTGTCAACGGGGTTGGTACCAGGGGACTGGAGAGTGGCAAATGTTGTGCCCCTGTTCAAAAAGGGGAATAGGGATAACCCCGGGAATTACAGGCCAGTTAGTCTTACTTCTGTGGTAGGCAAAGTAATGGAAAGGGTACTGAGGGATAGGATTTATGAGTATCTGGAAAGACACTGCTTGATTAGGGACAGCCAGCACGGATTTGTGAAGGGTAGGTCTTGCCTTACAAATCTTATTGAATTCTTTGAGGAGGTGACCAAGCATATGGATGAGGGTAGAGCAGTGGATGTAGTGTACATGGATTTTAGTAAGGCATTTGATAAGGTTCCCCATGGTAGGCTTATGCGGAAAGTCAGGAGGCATGGGATAGAGGGAAATTTGGCCAATTGGATAGAAAACTGGCTAACCGGTCGAAGTCAGAGAGTGATGGTAGATGGTAAATATTCAGCCTGGAACCCAGTTACAAGTGGAGTTCCGCAGGGATCAGTTCTGGGTCCTCTTCTGTTTGTAATTTTTATTAATGACTTGGATGAGGGAGTCAAAGGGTGGGTCAGTAAATTTGCAGATGATACGAAGATTGGTGGAGTTGTGGATAGTGAGGAGGGCTGTTGTCGGCTGCAAAAGGATTTAGATATGATGCAGAGCTGGGCTGAGGAGTAGCAGATGGAGTTCAATCCTGCCAAGTGTGAGGTTGTCCATTTTGGAAGGACAAATAAGAATGCGCAATACAGGGTTAACGGTAGGGTTCTTAGTCAGGTGGAGGAACAGAGGGATCTTGGGGTCTATGTACATAGACCTTTGAAAGTTGCCACTCAGGTGGATAGAGCTTGTAAGAAGGCCTATGGTGTATTAGCGTTCATTAGCAGAGGGATTGAATTCAAGAGCCGTGAAGTGATGTTGCAGCTGTACAGGACTTTGGTTAGGCCACATTTGGAGTACTGTGTGCAATTTTGGTTGCCTCACTTTAGGAAAGATGTGGAAGCTTTGGAGAGGGTGCAGAGAAGATTTACCAGGATGTTGCCTGGAATGGAGAATAGGTCGTACGATGATAGGTTGAGAGTGCTAGGCCTTTTCTCGTTGGAACGGCGAAGGATAAGGGGTGACTTGATAGAGGTTTATAAGATGATCAGAGGAATAGATAGAGTAGACAGTCAGAAACTTTTTCCCAGGGTACAACAGAGTGTTACAAGGGGACATAAATTTAAGGTGAAGGGTGGAAGGTGTAGGGGAGATGTCAGGGGTGGGTTCTTTACCCAGAGAGTGGTGGGGGCATGGAATGCGCTGCCCGTGGGAGTGGTAGAGTCAGAATCACTGGTGACCTTTAAGCGGCAATTGGATAGGTACATGGATGGGTGCTTAAGCTAGGACAAATGTTCGGCACAACATCGTGGGCCGAAGGGCCTGTTCTGTGCTGTATTGTTCTATGTTCTATATAAATAGGAAGCAGGAATTTTCAGAAGTGCTTCGCCTGAGGCCCACTGAAGGTGTTACCTAGTAGAGTGACGAAACATCTGGAAATGAACCTTCCAGCTTAGCGAGCAAACCTATATCCAGAATTGAGTGAGGTGCTTAATGAATACTCTATCATTATTCAACAAAGAGAAAGACATTGGTGGTAAGTTTAGAGAGGAGTTGGTTGATACTCTAAGGAATGTTGATATTAAAAATATTGGGTGTCTTGAAAAACATTAAGTTAGATAAGTCCGAAGGGCCTGATGAAATCTAACCCAGAACACAGATGCAGACAAGGGAGGAGAATGCTGAGGCCTTGACAGATATCTTTGTGTCCTCTTTAGCCACAGGTGAGTCCCAGCAGATTGTAGAATAGCCAATGTTGTTCCTTTGTTCAATGAGGTCAGCAGAGATAATCCAGGAAATTATAGGCTGTTGAACTTTACATCAGTGGTGAGGAAATGATTGGAAAAGATGTTGTCTACTTGGACTTTACTGAAGCATTTGACAAGGTCCATCATGATAGGCTGGTCCAGATGATCAAATCTCAAAATCCATGGTGATTTGGCACGTTGGATACAAAATTGGCTTGACCACAGAGACAACTGTGGAGGGTGTTTTTCTGACTGGAGGTCCGTGACCATTGGTGTTCCACAAGGATCAGTGCTGGCACTTCTCTTGTTTGTAATATATATGGATGATTTTGACAAAAATATTAGTGGTCTGATCAGTAAGTTTGCAGATGACATGAAAATTGGTGGAACTGTGGAGGCTGAGAAAAAATGTCAAAGCACACAGCAAGACATAGATCATTTGGAAAGTTGGGTGGAGAAAATGCAGATGAAATTTAATCCAGATAAGTGTGAAGTGTTCCATTCTGAGAGGTCAAATGTCAGCGAAACGTATATAGTAAATGACCCAACCCTTAGGAACACCGACATACAGAGGGACCTTGGGATTCAAGTCCGTAGTTCCCTGAAAAGGATAACGTAAGTGGAAAATGTTTTTAAGAAGGCATATGGCATGTTTGTCTTCTTCAGTCAGGGCATTGAGTATAAAAGTTGGCGAGTGGTGTTTCAATTATATAAGTCAGGGCATATTTGGAATATTGTGCACAGTGGTCACCATACATTGGAAGGATGTGGAAGTTCACACAGTCGACACAGTGGCTCAGTGGTTAGCACTGCTGCCTCATAGCACCAGGGACTCTCGTTTGATCCCAGCCTCGGGGCAACTGTCTGTGTGGAGTTTGCACATTCTCCCACTGTCCATATGGGTATCCTCCAGCTGCTTGAGCTTCTTCGCACAATCCAAAGACGTGCAAGTTAGGTGAATTGGCCATGCTAAATTGCCCATAGTGTTCAGGAATGTGTAGGTTAGGTGCATTTGTCAGGGGTAAATGTTGAGTAATAGGGTAGGGGAATGGGTCTGGGTGGTTTACTCTTCGGAGGGATGGTGTGGACTTGTTGGTCCAAAGGGCCTGTTCCCACATTGTAGGGACCCTGATTCAGAGAGGAAAAGTGATTTATCAAGATGTTGACTGGATTGGAGTGTATTAGTTAGAAGGAGAAATTGGACAAACTTAGTCTGACACTCTCGTAAAAACAATCTGAGGGGTAACCTGACAGAAGTATATAAAATGATGAGAGGCTTGGATCGGGTGGATCGTTGGAGTCTTTCTCCCAGGATGGAAATGTTAAATACTCGGGACACAAGTTTAAGGTGAGACAGGGAAAGGTTAAAGGAGATGTGCAAGGCAAGTTTTTTGGATAGAGAAACTTTTTTTTGTGGGTGCCTGGATGAGCTACCAGGGGAGGTGGTGGAAGCAGCAACACTAGAAAAGTTTGAGGCATTTAGACAGATACATGAACAGGGAGAGAATAGAGGGTTATGGATGTCCAGGCAGATGCAATTAGTTTAAATAGCATCATGGTTGGTACAGGCACAGTGGGTCAAAGGGTCTGTTGCTATGCTATACTATTCTATGATTTATGTTCTAACCTCAATCTCAATCTGCCCTGTCAATTTGTGAGCATACACACTCCGAGTCCCTTTGCTCCTTTAAAATTCTACCCCTTTTCACATTGCCTGTCCTGATTCTTCCGAACAAAAGATATTGCTTCGATTTGTTAGACTCCGTCTACAGCACACCTGTCCATCCCACCAGCTTGTCTGCATCCTTGTGAGCTCTGTCACTATCCTCAGATCACAATACCTCTTAAGTTTTGTGTCATCTGAATTTTTTTTTGATGTTGTGCTTTGTACAGCAAAGTTCATGTCATTAAATATTAAGAAAATGAGTAATTCTCCCACCTACAGTACCCAGCTATTCTCTTCCTCCAGTCTATAAAACAGTTCTGCATTGTTACATTGTTTTCTGTCAGTCTTACAACTTGGGATCCACAAACCCACTCTTCTCGTTTAATGCCTTCAGTATTCCTGACAAACCCTTTTTATGCCAATTGATCACCTGCCTTTTGGAAGTCCATGCAAAGGTCTGAGCTGACTTTCCCCATTCGTGCACACTGTGTCCTAATAGTACTGTAGATGTCCATACATCCCAAGGACTGCAGCAGTTCAGGAAAGCAGCTCACCACCACCTTTTCCAGGGCAAGTAGAGATAACCAATAAATGCTGGCCTAGCTAGGGATACCCACTTTACCTTGAACAAATAACGACTACTATGAATTTTATTTAGAAATATATTTATAGCTGTTATCCTGCCACCACGATTAAACTGCAGTTCTCTGCCAACACCTGTATCTAAGAAGTCATAGAGTCATACAGCAAAGAAGCAGCTCTTCTGCAGTGTCATCCTTTACTTCTTTCTGTATTTGCTCTTCTTTATTCTCACACTGACTTCTCTCTTTGCCTCTCCTGGATTCTGTCACCTCACTGCCTGTCTTTGCTGAATAAGAGCAATATACCGCAGATGCTGGACATTTGGAGGTGTATCAAGATGGTGGCAGAGGAGAATGGGCCCAATGGTGAAAGAAGGCAGCTGAAAAGTAGCAGCTTCAATGTTGGCTGAGTCCAGTGTAGACAGCAGGAAGGTGTTGGAGGAGGGATGATGGTGGAGGTATTGTTGGTGATTTGGTTCAGGACGAATAGACTCTCTTTAAGCTATATCTTCCTATATTTTTTCTTATTCTTAAAGCTATTCAAAATGGTGTCAGATGGTGGTGACAGTTGAAAAGGTATTCACTGTATTTTGCTGTTTTTCTCACTGTAAAATACACGTGACAATAAAATCATTCATTACCGTAAGTAAAAATAAAACAATGCTGGAGAAACAGTTAAGTTGGTGTATGGCCTAGTTTTGTCATTGTTCTTATTTTTTCATTCATTTATGTTATGTCTTTATTAGCTGGCTTGTTCTTGCTACTTAATGGGATATATTTCACCTGAATTTGTTTTGCATTTGAAATTCTCTCCACTTATTATTTATGATTAGATTCCCTACAGTGTGGAAACTGGCCATTCACCCAACAAGTCCACACCGACCCTCCGAAGAGCAACCCATCCAGACCCATTCCCCTACGTTTACTCCTGACTAATGCACCTAACATTACAGGCAACCATGGCCAATTCACTTAACCTGCACATCTTTGGAATGTGGGAGGAAACCGGAGCACCCGGAGGAAACCCACACAAACACGGGGAGAATGTGCAAACTCCACACAGGCAGATGCCCGAGGCTGGAATCGATCCTGGGACCCTGATGCTGTGAGGCAGCAGTGCTAACCACTGATCCACTAAGCTGCCCCCATTACAAATTGTTAAGCTTTTCCCCTGTTGTAGTTTCATCTCATTAAAATGTGCCACTTTCTTACTTTGATTTGATCATTATTATGTCTTGCTTGATCTTTAGGTTGTAATTGCTGTTGCCTAGACGTTTCTCACTGCTATTTCCTCTTATCAGTTCTAGATATCATGTACCCCTTTTGCTGCTTACGTGGCCATTTATTGGTGAAGGTAAATTTATTCTAATTTTGTCCTGTTTTGTTTCTCCCATAGAGCTGTCCTTGATCACTCTGCACTGGTTTCTGACTGCATTTGCCAGTGTTGTGCATATCAACATACTTCTCAGAGTCTGGGACCTATTCTTCTGTGAGGGCTCTGTTCTCCTTTTCCAGATCACACTGGGAATGCTCAAGTTAAAGGTATGTAGGTTACCATGAGGATAGTAAGATGGGATTTTTGGGAATATTTTCCAGCCCTTTTGAAGCCGCTAAGAACATAACAAGGATTAGGAGCAAGAGTGGGCAATTCAGCCCCTTGCTTTGTCTTTTAGTATGATCATGGCTGATCTCATTTTGGCTTTAAGTCTCACCTCCTTGTAATGGGAGCATTGCAGCAGCCATTCTTGCTGCATGCCATGTTGAGAAAACACATGGAGAGCACGATGGGAACAGTACAAGCACAAGCTTGAGTAACTGGACATATCTTGGAAATGGGTATTGTAGATTTAGTACCTCGTATCAGTAGAGATGAGTAGGGTGATTGCACACATTGATCCTGGGTCTGAATGGTGTACACTTGCTGATTTTGGGTCTGAATAATGGATACTCACTCTATACTGGGTCTGAATAATATACACTCACACAAATACTAGGTCTGAATAGCAGACCCTCACACATCTGAACCGAAAGTACTCACGTTCTTCCTGTAAAGGCCACTGCTTTTCCATTTTTGTATGGGTATACATAACCACTATCATACATATTCACATTATCCATGTTAAAAATCACACAACACCAGGTTATAGCCAACAGGTTTAATTGTGTGCTTCCAATTAAACCTGTTGGACTATAACCTGGTGTTGTGTGATTTTTAACTTTGTACACGCCAGTCCAACACTGACACCTCCAAGTCATCACATTATCAACACTCACTTATATGGGTGTTGCATTCCCAGTAAGGCTCATTAGGTGGCAGTATGAGCCTTATTTCCTCCTCCACATCACAAGGCTGCCCAAACTGAATTGCTCAGATAAAATTCCTCAGTACAGGCTGGCTCTGTATTGAGGAATTTGACTGTAACCCTCTGGACTGAGGCAATGTGAGTGTGGGTTACACCGATAATATTAGTAGAAGTGAAAATAAATATCTCATAGGAACAGGAGTAAGCCAGTTAAGCCGCTCAAGTCTGTTCTGCTACTCATTAAAATCATGGCTGATTTGTGGCCTAACTCCATATTACCTGCCTTTGGCCCTTAATAACTTTTGCTTAATAAAACAAATTGTTCCTGCATCCACTGCCATTTGTGGAAGAAAGTGCCAAATATTTACCACCTTTTGTATATAGAAGTGCTTCCTAATATCTCTCCTAAACAGGCAGGCCTTAATTCTCAGACTATTGTGTGCGAGTCCCCAACCAGTGGAAATAATCTATCTACCCTGTCTTTCTGTCGGTATCTTGAAGATTTCAATGAGATTACCTTTTAACCTTCTTGAGAAAACAGACCTAATTTATGTAATCTCTCCCCTTAAGCACTGAAGTCCAGGTGTCATTCTTGTAAACAATTTGTCAATCAATAATAACTAATTAATGATGGTGGTCCAGTCAGTTCTAATAATTTATTAGTAGAAAACTAGTAATCAGTCAGTAATTTGTTAATTAGTCGGTCAGTAATAACTAACCAACGACAGCATCTGGTCAGTTAATTAAATAGTGGCATAGCCCATTTTGTGACGTTACTATCTTGAAGCTGTTTTTATGAAAAAGCTATGAAGCAGTTCAGTTGGGAGGCTGCAGGAAATCTGACACCTTTGGGAACCATGACTGAGATTGTCAAGCTTTCATAAATGGTATGTGAAGGCAGGGAGGATGTTGGCACATAAATGTGAATTTTTGACGAAGTAGTTGATGTAACACTGCAGGTTGACTTCTGTCGTTCTGGTAGTTGTCTGAGAAAGGTTATCCTCTTCTCACACAATTTTTCAGCTCACCAATTGTAAGCAGTAGAACTCTGAGAGAATAGATTAAGCTCTTTCCCGTCTTAAGAGAAACACATTGTATTACCAGATTTTGAGGGATGCAGCATTGTTGGAGTGCTTGGAGCCTTACCCTTTAAGATACTGGAGCCAAGTTTCTCTGATATCTAAAAGATCCCAGTATCCTCACCAACCTTCCCTCAGAATCATCATCAAAACATACCTGTCTTTTCCTTCATTCATTTCTGTTTGTGTATTACAAATTTGCTTCTATAACAGCTGGAGATGTAGCAGCATTGAGTTAGATTTTGTATTTAATGAGATTTGTTGATTCTTTAGGAAGAGGAACTGATTCAGTCTGAAAACTCAGCGTCTATCTTCAACACATTATCAGACATTCCTTCACAGATTGATGACCCAGAGATCCTCATTAAGGTCAGTGTCATTTGACCGCGAAACAGGTATAAGCCGATGTAGCTAAGTTTCTTTGAGAATTAAGAATCTGAAAAACCTCTGAATCGATCATCATTTTAATCAGCGATGAATTACTTGCACACTATGTAGTCAGTAACAACAATTAATTAATGAGGTCTGCACTTCAGCTCAGAAACATTAATGTTGGGCGGCACAGTGGTTCAATGGCTAGCACTGCTGCCTCACGGCGCCAGGATCTTGGGTTCGATTCCCACATCGGACGTCATCTGTGTGGAATTTGCATGTTGTCCCAGTGTCTGCATGGGTTTCCTCTGGACGCTGTGGTTTCCTCCCACAATCCAAAAATATGCAGTTCAGGTGAATGGGCAATTTAGAATAGCCAATAGTGTTAAGTGCGTTAGTCAGGGGTAAATATAGGGTACAGAATGGGTCTGGGTGGCTTACCCTCTTCGAAGGGTCAGTGTGGCACTGTTGGGCCAAAGAGCCTATTTCCATACTGTAGAGAATCTAATGTAAACTCTAGAATTAAGGCTTCTAGCATCCACAGGGTTTTGCTTCTTTACATAATTAACTAATGACAGTGTTTGGTCACTCAGTTAATTAGCACACTGCTAATAGTCAGTAGTAATTAATCAGATAGTGTTTTGTCAGTCACTAACTGATTAGTTCACACTGTAATCAGTCAGTAATATTTAAATTAATAACAGTGCTTGGTCAGTCACTAAACAATTAGTCAGTTGGTAGTAATTAACTAATGACTATTTGGTGAGTCAGTAATAATTAATGACAATGTTAGGTCAGTTACTAAGAATGAATGACAGTATTTGGTGAGGTCGAGATAGTGTTCACTCTGTTAGTTAATTGTTACTAGCATGTATGTAACCAGTCTGTCATAATTAATTAATGATAATGTTTGGCCAGTCAATAATAATTACTAGCATGCTATCTAGTCAGTCAGTAATAATTACAACAGTTAGTAATAATTAATTAGTAGCATAGTGGTCGGTCAGTAGTAATTGATAGTATTTAATAATTATTTACTGTCTTTAGTCAATCATTAATAACTAATTACAGTAGGAAAAACTACAATATTTTTCCGGTCAGTAATATTTAATGAATGACAGCATTTTGTTATTCAGTAATAATTAATGGCAGTAGTCATTCATTCCATAATATTTAATTGATGAAAGTATTTGGTCAGTTAATAATGTCTAGATTGAGACAGATCAAGCCTTTAGCCTTGCTGGTTTATGTAAGGCCTGATATATGGAATTGTTCTGTGTTTTGCTCTGGAGATTTTTGAATTATGTTTGTCATGTAATCCAGGATGGAGGACGGGAAAAATTTCTGGCTGTAAGAGCTGCTCCTTTTTTTGGGCAATTTTAGGTGTTGGAGGGGATTTCCTCAAATTTCAGGAGCAGCAATTACTGTTTTATATGCTGTTGCAGTGTTTTGGAACTTTGGAAAAGAAAAAGTCAAAACAACAGCAGTTTAAAAGGGAGAAGGTCAGACAAAGGAAGCACATGGTGAGGACAGTGCAGGAGAGAGAGAGAGAGAGAGAAAAAAAGTCTGCACAGTTACCACCTTTGTTTGAATTTATTTATCGCTGGACATCGGAGTGCATCTGGGAAAATTAACAAACAGTGAAATTCACAACTAATCTTGGAGGAACTGTTGGGCAAAGTTCACAGCACAGAATCAGATAAGTTAATTGTTGTTTTAAGTCTGTCCAATAGAAAGGCTGCAGTAGTGGGATTCTTTCTTGATTATATGTTTTTGGAGATAAGTCTCTTGATTAAACTTAAAATATAAGCTGTAGCTATTAATTTAACCCAGGGCAGTGTTTGTAGAGGAATAAGACGGTGTTATTTTCTGGGTCTGTAGATTGTGAAGGAGCAAGAATGGCCTTTGCAGTGATATGTACTTCTCGTCAGAGGTGGGAATTTAAAGAGAGTTTAAGGGTTACTGCGGATTATATCTGCCATAAATGCTATTGGATGCAAATCTTATCAGATTGAGTGGATCGGTTGGTGAGACAAATAGAAGCGATGAGGAATTTGCAACAGTATGTGATGGATGGCTGTCGTAGAAAGTGGGGAACGTCTCAGATACAGTCACATAGATGGGTTAACTCCAGGAAGGGTAAGAGAGGTAGGCAGCTAGAGGAGGAGTCTTTTGTGGATATACCCATTTCAAACAGGTATGCTGTTTTGGGAAATGTAGGAAGTGATGGATTCTCAGGGGAACGTAGCACAAACAGCCAAGTTTCTGGTATTGAGACTGGCTCTAATGCAACGAGGAGTATGTCGGCTTCCAAGAGATCAATTGTGTTCGGGGATTCTGTAGTCCGAGGTACAGACAGACATTTCTGTGGCCAGCAGAGAAAAAGCAGAATGTTGTGTTGTTTTCCTGGTGCCAGGATCAAGGATGTCTCAGAGAGGGTGCAGAATGTTCTCATGGGGTAGAGGGGCCAACAGGAGGTCATTGTCCACATTGGAACCAATGATGTTGGAAGGGAAAAGGTTGAGACTCTGAAGGGAAATTACAGAGAGTTAGGTAGAATTTTAAAAAGGAGGTCCTCAAGGGTAGTAATATCTGGATTAGTCCCAGTGCTACGAGCTAGTGAGGGCAGGAATAGGAGGATAGAGCAGATGAATGTATGGCTGAGGAGCTGATGTATGGGAGAAGGATTCACATTTTTGGATCATTGGAATCTCTTGGGGTAGAAGGACGGATTGCACCTAAATTGGAAGGGGACTAATGTACTGGCAGAGAAATTTGCGAGAACTGCTTGGGAGGATTTAAACTAGTAAGGTCGGGGGGTGGGACCCAGGGAGATAGTGAGGAAAGAGATCTATCTGAGACGGATACAGCTGAGAACAGAAGTGAGTCAAACAGGGCAAGACGAATAAATTAAAGTGCATTTATTTCAATGCGAGAGGCCTAACAGGGAAGGCAGATGAACTCAGGGCATGGTTAGGAACATGGGACTGGGATATCATAGCAATTATGGAAACATGGCTCAAGGATGGGCAGGACTGGAAGCTGAATGTTTCAGGATACAAATGCTACAGGAAGGATAGAAAGGGAGGCAAATGAGGAGGGGAAGTGGCATTTTTGATAGCATTACAGCTGTGCCAAGGGAGGATATTCCCGGAAATACATCCAGGAAGTTATTTGGGTGGAACTGAGAAATAAGAAAGGGATGATCACCTTATTGGGATTGTGTTATACACCCCCCAATAGTCAGAGGGAATTTGAGAAACAAACTTGTAAGGAGATCTCAGCAATCTGTAAAAATAACAGGGTGGTTATGGTAGGGGATTTTAACTTTCCAAACATTGACTGGGACTGCCATAGTGTTAAAGGTTTAGGTGGAGAGGAATTTCTTAAGTGTGTACAGGACAATTTTCTGATTCAGTATGTGGATGTACCTACTAGAGAAGGTGCAAAACTTGACCTATTCTTGTGAAATAATGCAGGGCAGGTGACTGAGGTGTCAGTGGGGGAGCACTTTGGGGCCAGTGACCACAATTCTATTCGTTTTAAAATAGTGATGGAAAAGCAATGACCAGATCTAAAAGTTGAAGTTCTAAATTGGAGAAAGGCCAATTTTGACGGTATTAGGCAAGAACTTTCAAAAGCTGATTGGAGGCAGATGTTTGCAGGTAAAGGGACGGCTGGAAAATGGGAAGCCTTCAGCAATGAGATAACAAGAATCCAGAGAAAGTATATTCTTGTCAGGGTGAAAGGGAAGGCTGGTAACTATAGGGAATGCTGGATGACTAAAGAAATTGAGGGTTTGGTTAAGAAAAAGAAAGAAGCATATGTCAGGTACAGACAGGATAGAACGAGTGAATCCTTCGAAGAGTATAAAGGAAGTATGAGTATACGTAAGAGGGAAATCAGGGAGGCAAAACGGGGACATGAGATAGCTTTGGCAAATAGAATTAAGGAGAATCCAAAGGGGTTTTACAAATATATTAAGGACAAAAGGGTAACTAGGGAGAGAATAGGGCTCCTCAAAGATCAGCAAGGCAGCCTTTGTGTGGAGCCACAGAAAATGGGGGAAATACTAAATGAATATTTTGCATCAGTATTTACTGTGGAAAAGGATATGGAAGATATAGACTATAGGGAAATAGATGGTGACATCTTTCAAAATGTCCAGATTACAGAGGAGAAATTGTCTTGAAACGGTTAAAGGTGGATAAATCCCCAGGATCTGATCAGGTGTACCTGAGAACTCTGTGGGAAGCTCGAGAAGTGATTGCTGGACTTCTTGCTGAGATATTTGTATCATCGATAGTCACAGATAAGGTGCCAGAAGGTGGAGGTTGGCAAACGTGGTGCCACTGTTTAAGAAGGGTGGCGAGGACAAGTCAGGGAACTATAGACCAGTGAGCCTGACCTCTGTAGTGGGCAAGCTGTTGGAGAGAATCCTGAGGGACAGGATGTACATATGTCTGGAAAGGCAAGGACAGATTCAGGATAGTCAACATGGCTTTGTGCTTGGGAAATAATGTCTCACAAACTTGATTGAGTTTTTTGATGAAGTAACAAAGAAGATTGATGAGGGCAGAGCAGTAGATGCGATCTATATGGACTTCAGTAAGGCGTTCGACAAGGCTCCCCATGGGAGACTGATTAGCAAGGTTAGATCTCATGGAATACAGGGAGAACTAGTCATTTGGATATAGAACTGGCTCAAAGGTAGAAGACAGAGGGTGGTGGTGGAGGGTTGTTTTTCAGACTGGAGGCCTGTGACCAGTGGAGTGCCACAAGGATCGGTGATGGGCCCTCTACATAAATGATTTGGATGCGAGCAAAGGAGGTATATTTAGTAAGTTTGCAGATGACACCGAAATTGGAGGTGTGGTGGACAGCGAAGAGGGTTACCTCAGATTACAACAGGATCTGGACCAGATGGGCCAATGGGCTGAGAAGTGGCAGATGGAGTTTAATTCAGATAAATGCGAGGTGCTGCATTTCGGGAAAGCAAATCTTAGCAGGACTTATACACTTAATGGTAAGGTCCTAGGGAGTGTTGCTGAATAAAGAGACCTAGGAATGCAGGTTCATAGCTCCTTGAAAGTGGAGTTGCAGGTAGATAGGATAGTGAAGAAGGTGTTTGGTATGCTTTCCTTTATTGGTCAGAGTATTGAGTACAGGAGTTGGGAGGTCATATTGCGGTGTACAGGACATTGGTTAGGCCACTGTTGGAATATTGCGTGCAATTCTGATCTCCTTCCTATCATAAAGACGTTGTGAAACTTGAAAGGGTTCAGAAAAGATTTACAAGGATGTTGCTAGGGTTGGAGGATTTGAGCTACAGGGAGAGGCTGAACAGGCTGGGGCTGTTTTCCCTGGAGCGTCGGAGGCTGAGTGGTGATCTTATAGAGGTTTACAAAATTATGAGGGGCATGGATAGGATAAATAGGCAAAGTCTTTTCCCTGGGGTTGGTGAGTCCAGAACTACAGGGCATAGGTTTAGGGTGAGAGGGGAAAGATATAAAAGAGACGTAAGGGGAAAGATATAAAAGAGACGTAAGGGGAAAGATATAAAAGAGACGTAAGGGGCAACTTTTTCACGCAGAAGGTGGTACATATATGGAATGAGCTGCCAGAGGATGTGGTGGAGGCTGGTACAATTTCAACATTTAAGAGGTATTTGGATGGGTATATGAATAGGAAGGGTTTGGAGGGATATGGGCCGGGTGCTGGCAGGTGGGACTAGATTGGGTTGAGATATCTGGTCGGCATGGACGGGTTAGACCGGCCATGCTGTACATCTCAATGACTCTCTGTAAATGTGAGAGAAGGTGGGAAAAAAAAAGTTATTTCTGTGCTGTCATTGTATGGGGTTGAACCTTGCATCTTTCCAGAAGTGAGTGTTTGGCTTAAATGCATCAAACTGAGAGTAAAGCTTGAGAAAAGAAGAGTCATTGAGCCATGCAACATGGAAGCAGACCCTTAGGTCCAATTTGTCCATGTCAGCAAAGTTTCCCAAACCAAACTATTCCCACCTGTCTGCATTTGGGCCATATCCAATAAACCTTGCCTATTCGTGTACCTGTGGAGAAAGTGAGGACTGCAGATGCTGGAGACTAGAGTTGAAAAATGTGATGCTGGAAAAACCCCGCAGGCCAGGCAGCATCCGAGGAGCAGGAGAATTGACGTTATGGGCATAAGCCCTTCTTCAGGAATGAGGCTGGTGTGCCAGGTGGGCTGAGATAAAAGGTAGGGGGGAGTGGTGCTGGGAATACAATAGGTGGAAGGAGGTGAGGGTGACAGGCTGGAGAGGGGGTGGGGGCGGAGAGTTCGGGAAGAAGATTGCAGGTCAAGAGGGCGGTGCTAACTCTTTAACAAAGGAAAGCACAGCTTTTTACAATGATATTAAGACACAGTGTAGTTACAAATATAGGAGCAGGAATAGGCCATTCAGCCCTCTGAGCCTGCTTTACTGATGCTAGATCATGGCTGATCATTTGCCATATCCCACTGATATCATTAGTAACTAGAAATCTATGAATCTCTATCGCTAATTTAGTTAATGACCGAACTTCTGCAGTCCTCTGAGTTCAACAATTTCAGAGATTCATCACAGTCCTTATTGCAGTCTTGAATGGTTTGTCCCTTACTTTATGGTTTCCCTTGGTCTAAACTGCACACTCAGTGATAAAAGCCTTTCTGCATCAAACACTTCCTGGTGCTTTAAGAATTTTGTAAGCTTCAATGAATCGCCTCTTATTCTTCTAAACCCCAGAGAAGACAGACCCAGTCTCCTCGATCTTTCCTCATACGACAATCCTGCCATCCCAGGATCAGTCTGGAGAACCTTTGCTGCATCCTTTCCATGGCAAAAATAAGAAAGAAATGTCTGGCAAGGATATCAATCCTCCAGCTGCAGTCTGACCAGTGTTCTGTACAATTAAAGCAAAACGTCTTTGTTTCTGCACTTATGAACAAAGACACGCATCTCCCTGTGGAGATCGGGTTATAGCAACCATTTAGTTCGCTACGTAAAATACACTGTGAAATGTTTCTCTGCAGGAGTCGATGAAGCTCGCTGGATCGTTGACAGATGCCATGATTGAGAGCCAGAGGAGGAAGCATCTGGCATATCTGATTGCAGACCAGAACCAGGTCCCACAATCAACCATGCCAAACTATACAAAGGTGTGTACCACTGATGAGGCAGCAATCCGTACAAAGCCATAAAGATTCTGTTAGTACATATGTTATTGGCATGAAGAAAGACAGAATGTAACGCGGTGACGGGGAATGAAGGGCGAGTGGGGCTGACGGGGTGGGTGAAGGGTGAGTGGGGGTGACGGGGGATGAAGGGTGAGCGGGGGATGACGGGGGTGAAGAGTGAGCAGGGGTGGGGGGTGAAAGGTGAGCGGGGGTGATGGGGGGGTGGAGGGTGAGCGGGGTGATGTGGGGGTGAAGGGTGAGTGGGAGTGATTTGGGGAGTGGGAGGGAGCGAGGTGATGGATGAGCAGGGTGACGAGGATTATCTAAATTTCAGCTGAAAATGTGTTGCTGGAAAAGCGCAGCAGGTCAGGCAGCATCCAAGGAGCAGGAGAGTCGACGTTTTGGTCATGAGCCCTTCTTCAGCCCTTATCTAAATTTCAAGCAGGCATGTTGGTTTTTTGACCTGTGCCAAACGTTCTAGTTTGAGATTTCTTCTCCTGGCTTCATCTTTCTGTAAATAACAGGAAAGGTTCTTGTCCCCAGCTTGTCTTTACTGGTCTCAGAGATATAGCCAGGCTGACTTTTGTCATGTCCAAATGTAATGTGAGTAGGCTCTCCATTGAGATCTGTCTTTCTTCTCTGTATAGATTGTTCGACGACAGTCCCAACGCAGGAAGTCTGGACTGGGGGCTCTACTCTTTGGTAAGCTCACTGTCCCTTAATCATCGAAGCATGGTGGGGTGTTATAGTGGGATACAGGTATCGGGCAGGGACAAGTGTATATGGCTGTAATGAGGATGGCAGAGTCTGCCAATGGTAGCAAATCACAGACAATTACATAAAAACAGAAAACAATAGAAATACTTAGCTTTTTATTTCAGACTGATACCCTTTTCATTACTTCTGCTACTGCCTGAGTTGTTAGGAATTCCCAGCATTTGTTGGTTTGATTTCATGTTTCCAGAATTCATGGAATTTGGTTCCACATTCAGGGGATATTGTGGAATAAATGTTGTTATCTCCAATTTTCATTGTTTACTTCATGGTGTGTTCATGAATTGACCATTAATCATTGTTAACTTTTCAAATGTGTTTTTGTAAATTTCTTCCCTTTCTTTCCTCTTCCTGCCTCTTATCTATTTCATGCTAGTCTTCATTCCCTGTAACTGCATCTCTACGTTCTCTTCTGTCATTTTCCCTCCATACCCACCCTTTACACTTTGTACCTTATGCATTGCCATCTCACACGTTCAGGATCCTTGTGTTGTGTGAACAAGCACTTTGCTAACTTCACGAGAAGCCATCTTGATCAGCTGTTAAAATGTGCTGGTGCAGCAAAATGCATTTTGACCAACCTTAATCCTTGCTAATCTCCTAGTTATGTCTGAAACTTTCCACTTCCCTCGCCTGCTCCCACACCTGTTCACTATATTTCTTTAACACTCTTTACCCACTCTCTTACTGACAGGTGACAATGAAGATGCAGAGGCAATGAAGGCAAAAAACATCAAACAGACTGAGTTGGTGGCAGATTTACGGGAAGCCATTCTGCAAGTAGCTCGACATTTCCAATGCCTGGACCCCAAAAATTGCAACATTGTGAGTAAATAACTAAGGGAGAACCTGTGACAACTCTAACTTCCTTGGCATGTGTCTATATCACAAGATGTATACAGGCAACAACAGAAGTGGCTAAACACACTTGTAGCATGTTGTAGGACAATTTTTTAGCATTTGGGAATCTCATCTCCATACCACCGAATGTCCCTATTCAGTGGCTGGGAAGTGAGGATGACAGAGGGAGCAATGGTGGTGAGTTCTGACATCTCAACCAGATCAGAATTTTCAGCTTTTTAAATAAAGGTCATAGTGAGACTAATGGCTTCTCTGAAACAGGGTCATGTACAAGACAATAGATAGCAAGTTTCCTCCTTTAGTCCTCTTTAGCCCTCCCAGTTGTCTTTTTATATTTGGTGGAGTCCATTCTGCTGTCACTGGTGAGCTGTTTGTCTGGGAGGAGAAATATGTGTCCTGCCAATCTCCATCATCTCTCCATCAGGATGTAGAATTGTGAAAATACTCATTTCAAATTTTTTATAGTTTTTTTTTGTTTGAAGTTTCAGATTTTGGAAAAAAATACAATTGGCTTACACTGTCCACATTTAAATACATCCATCATCAAATTCCAGTAATCTGCTCCTTGGGTAAGTGTCTCCTATACTCCTATCTCCAAGATTCAACCTGAACCTGTCCAGGTGGAGACACTGTTCAGTATCCAGGCTTGGGCTGACAAAAAATTAGATTTTTTTAAAAATTAGATTCCCTACAATGTGGAAACAGGCCCTTTGGCCCAACAAATCCACTCCGAAGAGTAACCCACCCAGTCCCATTTCCCTCTGATTAATGTACCTAACACTATGAGCAATTTAGCATGGCCACTTCACCTGGCCTGCACATCTTGTGGACTGTGGGAGAAAACTGAAGCACCGGAGGAAACCCACGCAGACACAGGGAGAATGTGCAAACTCCACACAGACAGTCCCCCAAGGCTGGAATCAAACCTGGGAACCTGGTGCTGTGAGGCAGAAGTGCTAACCACTAAGCCACTGTGCCGCCCCAAAGTGGCAAGTAATGTTTGTACCACCAATTCTCAGGTAATGACCGTCTCCAACCAGAGAAACTCCAACCATCACCCCGTTCATTAGCAATACCACCACTGAATTTCTATTGCTATAAACCATATTCTGCAAGTTTAACTCACAGAAAAGTTATGAACATCAGATTCAGCTTTCGAGAAATCGGTGTGGAAACACCCTGAACCATGATTACAATATGGGTATATCCTGAGTTTTACTTTTGTACATAAGATAAAGGTCAGCATTTATCTAAAATAAAATGATTGAGCTGCTGCAGAGTGACAGATACTATTGAATAAAAGTGCTGTCTCAATTTATAAATAATGCAAACTGTTGAAGATTGTGGGAGTGAGGTTCTGTTGTGTAATTTCTTTGAAAGTGCAAGTCCAGATGAGTATGAAGCAACAAAGATCAGCACTTTCTGAATTCTATAAAAGGACATAATTTGCAAGACCTAGGAGGTAGAACCATGTAGTACAGAAGAGCCCTTTGACCCATCACACCTGCACTGCCAAAAATATGCCACTGCCTACACTAAGCCCATAGCCTTTCATGGCTCATCCAAAGTTGTCTTTAAAGTTTGTGATGTTCCCCACCTCAAATATCCTCTCAAAAAGTGCATTCCAGATCCTCACCACCCTCGCTGTGAAAAAATATTTCCTCAAATCCCCTTTAAACCTCCTGCCTTTCACTTTAAAATTATGGCCCTTTTATTGACCTTGCAACTAAGAGGAACAGCTGCTTTCTATTAACTCTGTCCATGTCACTCATAATGCTAGACATGTCTGTGTTTTCTGCACCAAAGAAAACAATCAAGCCTCTTTTCATAGCTGAAATTCTCCATCTAAAGAAACATCCTAGTGAATTTACTCTGCAATGTATTCACATCCTTCCTATCATGTGGTGACCAGAACTGTGCACAGCACTGCAGCTACACACCTCTGGCATCACTCCTCTTGTTCTAATCTATCTCACAACTGATCTTGTATGTCTCCTTAACTACCCTGTTACCTGTCCTGAAACCTTCAGGGATCTGTTAACAAGCAGCCGAGTTCCCTCTGTTCCTCTGAGCTTCCTGCTGTCTTTTCATTCATTGAGTACCCCCCGTGTCTTGTTTCTTCTTGCAAATCTCACATTTATCAGGGTGGAATTGCATTCTGCCAATTCATTTCGTGTAATTTTCTCCCTCATTGTCCACAGTCGCCTGGGACACAACTCACCCGAAGCTGGCGATTTATCCACTTTTAAATTTGTCAGAACCTCCAATACCTCTTCACTTTTGTTATCAATCTGCTCAAGAATTTCACAGTCCACTTTTTTCAGTTCTGGAGTTGCATCCTTCTTTTATGCAGACAGATGTGAAGAAATCATTTAACATATTTCAAGATGTCCTCCAGCTACAAAAACAGATTGCTCCCTTGGTCCCTAATGGGTTCTGCTCTTTTCCTGGTTAGTCTCTTCCCCTTAATATACTTGTAAAATTTCTGGGAATTCTCCCTAAACTTGCCTGCCAGTGTTTTTTCATGTCCTCACTTCACTCTTCTTCAGATCTCTCTGCACTTCCTACTCTTCTGTCATGTGGAGGTGCCAGTGTTGGTCTGGGGTGGACAAAGTTAAAATCACACAACACCAGCAACCTGATGAAGGAGCAGCACTCTGACAACTTGTACTTCCAAATAAACCTGATAGGCTATCACTTAGTGTTGTGTGATTTTTAACTTCATACTCTTCTAGAGTCTCCATTCTTTTGCTCTCTTTTTACCTGTTATATGTCTCTCTTTTCCTTTTAAAGTCTGGTTGAAGATTTGTAGCTCGGGTGTCCGTTGTTGTGGTTCTGTTCGCCGAGCTGGAAGTTTTTGCTGCAAACGTTTCGTTCCCTGGCTAGGGAACATCATCAGTGCTATTGGAGCCTCCTGTGAAGCGCTGCTTTGATGTTTCTTCCGGTATTTATAGTGGTTTGTTCTTGCCGCTTCCGGGTGTCAGTTTCAGCTGTAGTAGTTTGTATGTGGGGTCCGGGTTGATGTGTCTGTTGATGGATCTTCTTGCCATTTCCGGGTGTCAGTTTCAGCTGTAGTGGTTTGTATATGGGGTCCAAGTCTATGTGTCTGTTAATGGAGTTTGTGGATGAATGCCATGCCACGGCATTCATCCACAAACTCCATTAACAGACACATAGACTTGGACCCCATATACAAACCACTACAGCTGAAACTGACACCCGGAAACGGCAAGAAGATCCATCAACAGACACATCAACCCGGACCCCACATACAAACTACTACAGCTGAAACTGACACCCGGAAGCGGCAAGAACAAACCACTATAAATACCGGAAGAAACATCAAAGCAGCGCTTCACAGGAGGCTCCAATAGCACTGATGATGTTCCCTAGCCAGGGAATGAAACGTTTGCAGCAAAAACTTCCAGCTCGGCAAACAGAACCACAACTCTCTTTTCCTTTTTATCCAGCCATGAATATTCCTGGATATTCATGGCTCTCTCGGGTTATTGCTCTTGTGTTTCACTCTAAAGGGAACATGTTGGGTCTGTACTCCCCTCCACCCAATAACTTCTTGAAATCCCGTGATTCTGCTGTAGATGTACCTTCAAAGGGCTGATAAATGTATACAAGACTGTAATTTGTATTGTTTTGAGAGTCCAATGGAGAAATGACTGTAAATTCGTAGTATTTCAAGAAATGACAATAAAGGGGAAACAAATTGTTACCTTATGAAAAGACAGTGCCCATTGGTTGGCAAGTGGACTCTGGTTGGTAGAGATCTTGTCGTGAGAATGGAGCAGTTAATGATCATTGACTATTAACTGCCAAATTTTTTTTCGGTTTCAAATCAATTGCTGCTGATTGATTGGTCAGAACATTGTTCTGAGACATCAACCAGCAAATATTTGTGACCTATTTTGTTTAGTTCAGACAGATGCAATGCATGTTCATGTTCTTTCTATCTGCAAAGAACTTTGTGAGGATAATAGTATTGATACACGAGGATAATATCAGAAGCTTGATTTATGAAGAAGAACATTAGAAGTTAAAACAAATTAGGCCATTCATTGGAACAGGAGTAAGCATTCAGTCCATTGAGTCTGTCCTGCCATTCAATATGTTCATGGCTGATTAAATACTTTGATGCCTTTTAGCCACTCCATCCCCATATGACACTGGTAATCTGAAACCTATCAGTTTTTACCTTCAACACACTGAAAGATTGAGCTTCCACAGCCCTCTGGTAGAGAATTCCAAAGGTTCAGAATCTTCTCCATTAAAAGATTCTTCTCATAAATGTTTGAAGTTATGCTGCCTGATTTTACAGGGGAAACATCTTACCTGTATCTATCCTGTCTGTCCATTTAAGTATTTTGCAAGTTTCAATTAGATCACCTCTCATTCTTTAAAACTCTAGAGAATACAGGTCCAGTTTACCCAATCTGTCTCAAGAGGACAGTCCCACTATCTTGGGAACAAGTCTGATGGACCTTTAATTGCACTCCCTTTATGATAACAATATTTTGCCTGAGAAAAGGAGACCAAGCCTGCACACCATACTCTCGGCATAGTCTACCCCACATTTAAATTCTCCTGCAATAATGGCTAACATTTCCTTAACCTTCCAAATAGCTTTCTATAACTGCACTTTAACCTTGAGTGACTTATCAGAAAGGACACCAAGGTCCCTTTGTGCATCTAATATTTCCAACCTCTTCGCATTTAAGAAGTACAGTACTCTGTGAATCTGTTTCACCTACCAAAATGGAAAGTCTCAGATTTTTTCACATTGTATATCATCTGCCATGTTCTAGCACATTCATTAAATCTCTACAAATCCTCCTGAAGATACCTTATCTCTTCCTCCCAACACATTCCCACTTAGCTTTATATGCTGGGTCTACTGTTGTTCATCATTTATATAAGTGATTTGAATGAGAATATAGGAGGTATTCTTCGTTATTTAAATATGACACCAAATTGGTGATATAGTGGATAGTAAAGAAGGTTATCTAAGAGTACAACAAACCTTGATTAATTGGGCTAGTGGGCCGAGGAACAGCAGATGGAGTGTCATGCAGATAAATGCGAAGTGTTGCATTTTGGTGAGACAAACCAGGGCACGATTTGCACAGTTAATGTTAGGGCTCTGGGAAGTTTTGCTGAACAAAGAGATCTAGAGGTGCAGGTATATTGTTCCTTGAAAGTGGTGTCACAGGTAGACAGGGTAGTGAAGAAGGTATGTGACACGCTTGCCTTTATCTATCAGAGCACTGAGTACAGGAGTTTGGACATCATGTTATGGCTGTAGAAGAAATTGGTAAGGCCACATTTGGTGTAGTGCATACAGTTCCGGTCACAGTGCTATAGGTAGAATGTTATTAAACTGAAAAGGATGCAAAAATGATTTACAAGGATATTATTGAGACCAGAATGTTTGAGCGATAGAGAGAGGCTGGATAGGCAGGGACATTTTTTTTAACTAAAGCTTAGGAGGCTGAGAAAAGACCTTATAGAGGTATATAAAATCATGAGGGGCATAGATAAGGTGAAAAACCCAGAGTAGAGGTTCCAAAACTAGAATGTATGGGTTTAAGGTGAAACAGGAAAGACTCAAAAGGGATATCACACAAAGGGCCATGCAGATATAGAATGAGCTGCCAGAGGAGGGGGTAGAGGTGAGTACAATTACAACATTTAAAAGATTTTTGGACAGGTACATGGATAGGAAAGGTTTAGAGGGATATGGGCCAAATGCAGGCAAGTGGGATGTATTCAGTTTAGAAAACCTGGTTGGTATACATGAATTGGGTGAAAAGGTCTGCTTCTATATGGCTCTATGTGGAAATATTACTTTCAGTTCTCCCCTCCAAATCATTGTGCATAACTAGGGCCCAGTACTGGTCTTTGCAGTACCTCACTCATCACAGCCTGCCGACGTGAGAATGACCCATGACTTCCTACTCCCTGCTTTCTGTTTGTTAACCAATCGTTATTCTCTGCGAGTACACAACCTCTTATCTCATGTGCTTTAATCTTTCTAGATTTATAAAATGCCTTCTGCAATACCTACGTCTATCAGCTTTTCTTTATTATCAATTTTGTGAGTAATACCTTCCAAATGGTTCAATAAGTTTGTCAAACACGATTTCCCATTCACAGATCCATGTGCTGGCTAAATCCAATCAGATCATTATCAATCCAACATCTATTTATCCCATCCATTAAAATTGATTCTAACATTTTCTCTCACCCTGATGTAAAGCTAGCAAGTGTGTAGCTCCCTGTTTTCTCTCTCACTGTCTTTGTAAATAGTGAGGTGATTCCTTCATAGTTGAGACTCAACGTTAGCTTTGCTCTATTTCCATAGATGCTGTCTGATCTGCTGTGAACTCCATCATGTGGGGTTTTCAGCACAGATTCCAGACAATCAGCACTCCTTTTGTCTTTCAGTCAAAATAGTGTTGATTGTTTGAAATTTGACTTTCTTGGATTTGTCTTGATGAGTGCAAGATGACATGCCTCACTAAGGCAACTCTTTTATCACCAAGAAGCAAGGTACAAAAAGCAACTTTCCCTCCAAACCACTCGCCATCCTAGTTTGGATTCTGCCATTCCTTCATTGTTGCTGAATCAATATTGTGAAATTCCCTCCCTCACGACATTGTGGATCTAGCACATCTATTAAATTTTCAAGAAGGCAGCTCACCAACACCTTCTGGAGTTACAAGTGAGAAGTCAGGAGTAATAATATCAGGAGAAACATTTTTGCCACAGTGTCGCCAAATGGTGCAATAATGGAACAGGGAGTATAAATGGAGTGAAGGGATTATCAGGTTTGTTTCTGGAGAGAAAAGGGATTGATGATTATGAAGATAAGGCAGCTGAAAGCTGCATGGCATGGGCTAGTGCAAATTAGAAGTAAGAGCATGGGGGTTAGACTTAAAGGAATCGGTGGTACTGAAGAATGGAGAGGTTTTTTTTAAATTCACTTGGTAAATAGATGTCGCTGGTTGGGTCAGCATATAATGCCCCATCATGCAAAGGTGTTGGTGAGCTGCCTTCTTGAAACTTTACAGTCCATGTGCTAGACCCACAATGCCGCGAGGGAGGGAATTCCACAATATTGATTCAGCAACAATGAAGGAATGGCAGAATCCAAACTAGGATGGTGAGTGGATTGGAGGAGAACTTGCAGATGGCGGTGGTGTTTCCATGTATCTGCTCCCCTTGTCATTCTAGATTGAATTGGTTGTGGGTTTGACAGCTGCTGTCTGAGAATCTTTGCATATTTCTGCGGTGCATTTTGTAGATACTCAGTAGCAGCAGCGTGTATTATCAGTGGTGGACCAACTATATGTTTGTGGATGTGCTGCCATTCAAGCAGTTGTGTTGCTCTGGATGGGTGTTACTGCAGTTGCATTTCTCCAGGCTTAAGGGGAATGTTCCATCAGATTCCTGAATTGTACCTTATAGGTGGTGGACTGGCTTTGTGGAGTTAGGAGATGAGTTACTTGTTGCAATATTCCTAGGCTTTGACCGGCTATTATAGCCACTGTATTTATATAGTGTGTCCAGTTCATTTTGTGGTCAATGGTAACCCCAGGATATGGGGTATATTGAAGGAGTATGTGGATGGGGGATGTTGAGGGGTTTGGTTAAATGGGGGAATATTGGGGAAAGTGGAGCGAGGTATTGAGGGGGAAGCTGGATATGGATTATTGATTATGGAAAGGTGAATGTATGCCATTGAGGATGAGGTAGAAGACAGGCGATGGGGGAGAATGGGTAGATTGGGTGTTTTGATGGGGAAGGTGCATGTCAGTGTTAAGGGGAAGGTGGATAGGAATTATTGAAGGGGAGAGTAGGTAGGGAAATTGAGAATGGACTTTTCATTTGGGACATGGGCATCGCTGGTTTGGTTAGCACAAATTACCCACCTCTAGTTGTCCTTGAGAAGGTGGTGATGAGCTGCCATCTTGAAACATTGCATTACATGTGCTGGAGGCAGAACCACAATGCCACTAGGAGGGAATTCCAGGATATTGACCCAGCAACAGTGAAGGAATGTCACCATCCAAGTTAAACAATCACACAACACCAGGTTATAGTCTAACACAGTTATTTGGAAGTACAAGATTTCAGACCGCTGTTCCTTCAGGTAGCTAGTGGGGCAGAATCTTCGGATACAGAATTTATAGTAAAAGATGAAAGTGTCAGGCACCTGATGCAATGTAATGAGCAAATCTAGATTGCTGTTAAATTTTTAATCACTTAGAATGGGGTTGCAGGTTTCAATTCATTAATATGTAAATCCCGAAAATTCTTTCAAGTCAGAATCCCAAGATAACTTAAGGTTCCATTTAAAAAAGGTGACATTTCAGCTCAGAGAATGCATTAAAGGTATGAGGTTAGGTATCCCAACATGGAGTCAGACTGGTTCTATTTCCAAAGTAGGAATTGATAAAATGTCACATAGACTGACTGCTTACAGATTGTGTGCTTTTTGAACAAAATAGAATGCATCTGCAAAGACAAGTTCACCCCAAAGACTTTTATGTATGTGTGCATACATATGTCATCCCCCCCCCCCCATCAGACTTACCACGGACCACACTTTACAATCAGACTCATTCTTGGACAGACACATCTCCATTAAGAATGGGCACCTCAGGACTTCACTCTACCACAAACCCACAGATAACCTCGCTGCACTTCTCCAACTTATTTTTGTTACTTTGGAAATAGAAGTAGTCTGACTCAAGACTGGGATACAGACAGACTCTAACCTCACACCTTTAATGCATTGTCTGAGCTGAGATGTCACTTTTTTAATATAAATCCTAAAGTTATCTCAAGAATGTTACTTGAAAGAATTTCTGGGATTGACATGTTAATGAATCAGAATCTGCAACCCCATTGTAAAAAGTGATTAAAGGCTTAACAGCAATCTAGCTTTGAAAAGTCTGGTGCAGCTTCAGGCTTATACCCGAAACGTCGATTCTCCTGCTCCTAGGATACTGCCTGGCCTACTGCGCCTTTCCAGCACCACACTTTTCAACTCTGGTCTCCAGCATCTGCAGTCCTCACTTTCTCCTAGCAATCTAGGTTTGTTCAATACGTCAGTTGTATGGGTACTTTGATCTCTTAAATATATATATATGATTCTGCCCCACTAGCTACCTGACAAAGGAACAGCGCTCCGAAAGCTTGAACTTCCAAATAAACCTGTTGGACTATAACTTTTTGTTGTGTGATTTTTAACTTTGTCCACTCCAGTCCAACACTGACACCTCCACATTATGGCTGCCATCCAAGTAAGGATGGTGAGTGGCTTGGAGGGGAACTTGCAGATGGTAGTGTTTCTGTGTATCTGCTACCCTTGTTGTTCTAGATTGAATGGTAATGGGTTTGGAAGGTGCTGTCCACAAATCTTTGACAAATAAGAGCACTGCATTTTTGTAGATTGTACACATCGCTGTTACTCAGCATTGGTTGTTGACCGACTAAATGTTTGTGAATGTGGTACCAATGAAATGGGGTGTATTGAGGGGAAGGGTGAAGGTGGTATATTGACAGGAAGGTCAATAGCAAGTCTAAAGTGGAGTGTTGATGGTGAAGTAGTTGAGGGTACATGGACTGGAATTGAGAGAGATTGTCAGAAGAATTATCAATGTATTGGGCAGTTGGAGCAAAGCAATGAGGTAAAGTGGAAGGGGTATCATCAGTTCTACAAAGGAGAATTTGTTTCTGCTGGTGACCCTCTCCTCCAAGAATTTTTGTTTAATAATCTCTAGATTGGGAAATACTTGCAAGTTACTAATATGCTGCTAGTGAGGATGGTAGAGACAGAAATCCTATAACAACTAAGTAGTTTTTGGATGTGCACTTGTGATGTTTCAGCATCAAAGTCTAGAACAATAAAAAAATGATACATGAGAGAAGGGGGCCATTTGGGCCATCTCGTCCATGCTGACCCAAAGACATGCAGATGCCCTTGCTAATCCCAGCTTCCTACATATCGCTCATAGTCCTGCAGCTTATGGCACTTAAAGCGCAGATGCAGGTACTTTTTGAAAGAGTTTAGAGTCTCTGCCTCCACCACCAACTCAGACCACTAATTCCAGACACCCACCATCTTCTGCGTAAAAACCTTTTTCCTCACGTTCTCTCTAATCCTTCTGCTTGAAGCTATGAACCCTGGTTTTTAAACTCCTTGCCAAGGGAAAAAGATTCCTCCTAGCTACTCTATCACTACCCCTCACAATTTTGTATTCCTCAATTATGTCACGCCTCAGCCTGCATCTTTCCTGTAATGTGGTGACCAGAACTGCAAGCAATATAGTTGTCTTCTGCAGTTTAATTTTTATATCCTTACTTTTGTGTTCTATACCTGTGACAGTGAAGGAGAGCATTTATATGCCACCTTTACAACTTTATCTGCTTATGAGTTATGAGCCAAATGCTGGAAAATGGGATTAGAATAGGTAGGTGATTGTTTTTGATGGGTGTGGACGTGAAGGACCAGAAGGCCTTTTGCCATGCTGTAGGTCTCTATGATGGTGTGCTTATTACTAAGCTCCAGATGAAAAAAAACCTTCATCTTGAGCTGTAGCAGGTTTAGGTCATGTCCTAAATACTTCCTGTGTTGAGACTCTTTTGTCACCTTGCCTGACTATAGTGTTTGAGATGTAACAACTGAAATGTCTCCCTTAATAGGAGCTGACCCCAGACTACTCCATGGAGAGCCACCAGAAAGACCATGAAAATTATGTTGCTGTATCCCGGAACCGAAGACGTCGAGCCAAGGCACTGTTAGATTTTGAACGTCACGACGATGATGAACTGGGGTTCCGAAAAAACGACATCATCACGGTAGGTGTGAGTTACTGCAGGTCTGACAGGCAATGCACTTTTGGACAAGACAGCACCCTTCCTTGGGGGATGTATGCACAAACCACATACTTAGCGGAGCTTGCCGTAAAGCCTGAGCACTAATCTTGTGGATCATATGTTTTTCCTATATGGCTAGGATGGCATGAAGAAGATAAGTTGGGGCTTTTGTGGAGCATGCATGGAGATGAATTTATCAAAGGGCTGTTGTGCTGAACTTCCCTGGGTTAATGCCAATTATAGTATATGTTGTACTCAGAGAAATTACAGGGCACTGAATCCCTCCCATTGGGCTGTACAGAGACAACAACAACTTGAATAATATAAAGCCTTTAGTGAAGAAATTCATCAGAATGCCTGAGATGTGAGAGCTATTGAACAAAATTTGACACGTTTGTCAAGTGGTTGCAGTTTTAATGGTTGAGTATTTAGGGGATAGTGACCATAGTTCTAATTTCCAAAGTCATTATCAAAAGGAATAAGGGTAGTGCAGAAGTTAAGTGTATATATTGGGGAAGGCCAATCTTAATGTTATGAGACAGGATGAGCAATAATTGACTGGGAACCGCTTCTTGCAGGTACTTGGAAAGTAGGGATCTTTTAAAAAGAGTATAGTGAGATTTCAGGGCCAGTGTTATTCTCTAAGAGTGAAGGGACGGCGTATTGAAAGTTTGATAAAGAATAAAAAGGAAGCATATTTTAGGTAAAGATCATTAAAAACAGGGGAGGCACTTCAAAAGCATAGAAAGGATAAGGGGATACTTTAAAAAAAAAATTAGGAGGGCAAAAGGGCTTTGAACTATCTTTGGCAAATAGAATTGAGGAAAACTCCAAAGCATGTTGTAAGTATATTAAGAGTAAGAGAATTATCAAGGAAAGAATGGGGCTATTAGATGCCAAGGGGACAATCTGTGCATGAGGACGTGGGTGACATCTTTAATGAGTATTTCTCTTTTGGATTCACAAAGAAGAAAAACATGTAGCCAGGGATTTTAGTTGGGATGGTGACAACCTAAAGCATGTTGAGATGAATAAGGAGAAGGAATTAGATGTTTTAGTGGACATCAATGTGCACAAGTCCCCAGGCCCTGATGAGATGTATCCCAGGCTGATCTAGGAGGCAAGGAAGGAGGCTGCCAGGGCCCTAGCAAAGATATTTAATGTTTTGTTGGCCACAAGTTAAGTGCCAAGGTGACTGGAGGGTAGAGAATGTGGTTCCTTTGTTCAAGATGGGCAGCAGGGATAGGTTCAGTAATTACACACCAGTTAGTATGACATCAGTCGCAGGGAAATGATTCAAAATAATCAATCCTGTAGAGGCAGAGATTGAGCAGGGTAATCATAGATTTGTTCGAGGGAAATCCTGTCTAACTAATTTACTTGCGTTTTTTTCGAAATATAACAAAATATATTGATGAGGGTGGTGTAGTTGATTTGGTTTACATAGATTTCAGTAAGGCCTTTGACAAGGTTCCACATGGAAAGCTAGAAAAAAGGAAAGAGCCCTTGGGATCTAGGACAAGGTGGCAAAATTGGCTGAAGGTAATGGTGGAGGGTTGTTTTCTGATTGGAAGCTTGTGACCAGAAGTATACCACAGGGATCAGTGCTAGTATGCTTGCTGCCTTTTTTGTATGTTAATGTCCTGGATGTAAATGTAGAAAGTACAGTTAGTAAGTTTGTGGATGACATGAAAATTTGAGGTATTGTTGATGGTGAGGAGGATGGTCTCAAACTACAGTTTAATGTTGATCAGCTAGTAAATTGGGCAGGGTAATGGCAGATGGAATTTATTCCTGTTATGTTTGAGGTGATGCATTTTGGGAGGTCTAATAAGGAAAGGATATATACAATGAATGGTAGATCTTTAAGGAGTATTGGGGAACAACAGGACCCTGGTGTACAAGCCCATAGATCCCTGATGGTGTCAGCACAGGTAGACAGCAGGGAGAATGGATAATGCTGGCCTTCATTAGCCAAGGAAGTCTTATCATAAATCCAACTTTATAGAACATGGGTTAGGCCACAGATGAAATACTGGTTGTCACACTTTCGGAGTGATGTGAGTGCGTAGGAGGAGATTCACAAAAATGTTGCCTGGGTTGAAAAGCCTCTATTATGAGGAGAGACTGGATAGGCTTGTTTCCTTTGGAACAGAGAGGCTGAAGGGGGTTCTGATTGAAGCATGCAACATTGAGAGACATAGACAAGGAAGATCATGAGAATCTTTCCCCCATTGCAGATGTGTCTAAGACCACAAGGCACAAGTTTAAGGTGAAGAGTAAGTGGTTTAGAGATGATCTGAGGACGTGTTTTTTTTTTAACCCAGTGATACCCACGTCCTGTGAATGAATAAAAAAAATCTCATCTGACCGGCCCATCTATACTATCCTGTACTAACAAGATGGCGTAGGGAAATCATTCAAAATAATCAATCCTGTAGAGGATTTCCAGGCAAATACCATTGGGGCAGATGAAAAGCAATGAGTAATTCTGAATGTTTGTAGACCCGCAGCTTTTTCAATTATGAGGCACCAGACACTCAAACCTTTCATAAGTTGACCGATTTAGTTAAGGAATAATACGACCCCAAGTCACCTCCTAATTCTGAGATGCTATCAGTTTTACTCGGCAATCAGAGAACCCATGTTGGGATTTTTGACTAGATTAAGATGACTGGCAGAGGCATGTGTCTTTGGTTTGATCCTTAATGAGATGCTGAGAGATCATTAAGGCTGTGGGATTAATAATGTAACCATGCAAAAGCTAGCTAGAGTCCAGCTGGACTTCAAACAGAGTGCTACAACAGGTTTTATCAGTGGAAGGTGCAGCAAGTGGAGCATTTGAGTTGCCGTGTATTCCAATGGGAAGTGAATACTTTCACCAGTCTGACCGAGTTGGGGATCACCAATTGAATGAAGGGATATTAGGTCAGCCCACAGTAAAACCCCAAAATGAAGCCAAGCCTCAGCCAAACAATTAAAATTTTCTTCAGGATCTGGACCAGCAAGCCATTGTGCTGCCAGTATATGGACTCAACACGGCAAAAGAGTCCCACTAGACCTAAATGGAATAAGAGAACTCCCAGGCCATATCCAGGAGAGTGCACACCCTGGTAAGTCCATTTACATCTGATGTGGAACAGCTAAATTGTTTAGCAATATCCAAATCAGAACCAATCAAAATAAATGTCTGGTTCAGTGGTCACCTGGTTGTAATGGAGGTCAATACCAGCACGGCAGTTTGTGATTGCAGAACCAGACTTTAACAAAATTCGCTCTGGACTCCAAGCCTTAAGTTTGTACAAGACCTCATCTTGACTGAGAACCAGGGAACTTTTACAGATTAAGGGGACAACTTTGGTTCTGGTCTCTTATGAGAAACAGCTGGTTCATTTACTACTGATTGTATCAATAGGTTGGGGCCCAAACTTGATGGGGAAAAGTTGGTGGAGAAAGATTCACCGAGATTGGCTCAACATTTTCTGATTAGAAAGCGGTTATTTAAGTGAAGTCCTAATTAAATATCCAGAAGTTTTTCTGGAAGGTCTAGGGCCAAGGCCTCCTTCCATGTTGACCAGGAAGCAAGTCCACAATTTTACAAAGCCTGCCCAGTTTCATTTGCCTTTTGGGCAGAAATTAGAAGGCTGAAAAGAGAAGGAATCAGAAAAGCAGAATGTGCAGCACCAGTCATATCGCTGTGAAACCTGATGAGTTGGTTCGCCTTTCTGGGGATTTTAAACAAATGGTAAACTGCTTTTTGCAACTGGATAAATACCCAATCCCTTGCATGGAGGATTTATACACCATGCCAACAGTGTGGGAGGGGGGGCGGGGAGCAGCTGTCCTTTACAAAAAAAAAAGCTGAACATCAACCATATGTTCTTGCAATTATGGTTAGATGAGGATTCCCAGCGGTCTGCTACAGTTAATACCAAAAAGCCTTATACCAATATATGAGGCTGCCGTTTGGAGTATTATCAGGCTGTGCAATTTTTCACCAGATCATGGAGACCATTTTATAATGTCTACCCCCACTAAGTTGCCGTTTATCTAGATGACATGCTAATAACAGAAGACCAACAAGGAGCCCTTAGTGAACTTGGACATGGTCCTTAGACATTTCTCCCAGACAGGTATATGCTTTAAAAGGGCAAAGTGTGAGTTCCAGGCACCAAGTGACCTACTTGAGCTACAAGAGTCAACAAGATCAGGTTACGAGCATTGGAAAGTAAAGTGAGGGTAAGTAAAGATGCCCCAGCTCCCACATCTGTACTGGAGCTTAGGTCTTTCTGTGTGTTGGTGAATTATTATGGAAAATTCTTATGTAACTGTTCTCCATCCTGGCACTTTTATATAAGATTAGATTAGATTCAATTCCCTACAGTGCGGAAACAGGCAATTTGGCCCAATATGTCCACACTGACCCTCCGAAGAGTAACCCACCCAGACCCATTTCCCTCTGACTAATGAACCTAACACTATGGGCAATTTAGTATGGCCAATTCACTCTGATCTGCATATCTTTGTGACAGTGGGAGGAAACTGGAACACCCAGAGGAAACCCATGCAGACACAGGGAGAATGTGCAAACTCCACACAGACAGTTGCCCGAGGCTCAACTTCAAGTGCTGAATGAAATTTTTTTTTAAAAAGGCCTCCACTCCAAATTCATACCGCCTGCTGAGTGAAAAAGTATATTTTTCTGAAATCCCCTCTGAATCTCCTGCCCCTTACCCGAAAACAATGCTGTCTTATGATTGGCCTCTTAACCAAGGGGAACAGCTGCTTTCTATTCGCCCTGTCCATACCCGTCATAACATTGAACACCTCAATCATATCCTGCCCTCTGCCTACTCTGCTATAAAGAAAGCAATCCAAGCTTATCCAGTCTCTCCTCCTAGCTCACTTTTTCCATCCCAGACAATATCCTGGCCGACCTTCTCTATATCCCCTCTGCACACAGTACTCTTGCTTATACTCTATGCCACAACTGATGAAAGCAAGTTACCTCCATATGCTACTTTAACTATCCTATTCTATCCTAACTCCCCTCATATAATTACTTGATTAACTCTTCAAAAAAGGGTCAGCCTCTGAACTGTCTATATACTTGCTGCTGTATTTACGACTGACTCTTTAGGGGCCTATGGTACACTTCTCGTAAAGTGGCTGCCCTCTTAACATTCAAGATAAGGGAGTATTTAATGGAAGGCAGAAAACTGCTCTGTTCCTCTAAGCTACCCAATCTTGTGGTAATTATTCACAGATCCCCGAGTTGGCCGAGCATTTGAATAGATAATTCACTCACTTATCATACACCTCACATTCTAATCTATGTCATTTACAAATATCACAAACAGTAAAGGACCTGGCACCGATCCCTGTGGTACTCAACTGCAAAGGTGACTCCAATCACTGCCCTCTACCATCACCTCTGTCCCCTGTCACTAAGCTATTTTGAGTTCAGTTTGCCAAATTCTTGTTGATACCCTGAGCTTTTACCTTCTTTATCAGTTTCCTACATAGGACTTTGTTAAAGGCCTTGCTGAAAACTATAAGCTACATCAACTGCCCTATCCTCATCTACACACTTGGTCTCCTTCTCTCAAACGTCCATGAACCTTGTTAGGCATGATCTTCCTCTGACAAAGTCATGTTGACTCTTTTTATATTCAGTTATGGGATGTGGGCATCACTGGCATTTATTCCGTGTCCATAGCTGCTCTTGAGAAGGTGGTGGTGAGCTGCCTTCTTGAACCACTGCAGTCAGTGTGATGTAGATTCACCCACTTGTCTTATGAAGGAATTCCTGGTTTTTCACCCAGTGACAGTAAAGGAAAAACAAGTCAGGATGGTGAGTGGCTTGGGTGGGATCTTCCAAGTGGTGGTGTTCACACGTATCTGCTGCCCTGTCCTTCTAGATGGAAGTGGTTGTGGGTCTGAAAGATGCTGTGTAAGAATTTTTGCATTGCATCTTGTAGATGGAGGTTGAGTCCTCCCTTCTACCCATCCCAGCTGCCTATCAGATTCATTTCCCCCATTGACCAACCAGGTCGTACCCTCTACCTGTCTTCACCTATCCCCACTTCACCACCCTGCCCCACCATCCCCTTTATCTGCAGCTCCCCCTACACCCACCCCCAGTCCTAAAGAAGGGTTTCACCTGAAATGTCAACTTTATTTCTTGATGCTGCTTGGCTTGGTGTGTTCTTCCAGCGTCCTGTCAGTCTACTTTGTGCTGGATGGTGTCAAGCTTCTTGAATGTTGTTGGAGCTGTCCAGGCAAGTAGGGAATATTCCATCACTCTTCTGACTTGTATCTTATAGATGATTTGGGGAGTCAGGATGTGAGTTACTTGCTGCAATATGTAGCCAATGCGTTTACAATTAGATTTTATTGACACGTGTTTATGTACTGAGTCAAGTTGAGTTTGTGGTCACTGGTAGCTCCAGGATGTTGATAGTGGAGCATTCGGTGATGGTAACTCCATTGACCGTCAAGGGCAGTAGTTTGGTTGTCTTTTATTGGTGATGGCCATTGCCAGACATTTGAGTGGTGTAAATGTTACTTGCCACTTGTTGGCCCAAGCCTGGATACTGTCCCAATCTTGTTGCATTTGAACATGGACTGCTTCTGTATTGGAGGATTTGTGAATCATGTTGAACATTGTGCAATCATCGACAAACATTCCCAGTTCTGACCTTGGGATAGGGAACATATCATTGGTGAAGCAGCTCAAGATGATTGAGCTTAGTACACTACCTTGAGTAACTCCTGCAGAGGTGTCCTGGAGCTAAAGATAACTGACCTCCAACAACCACATGTGCAAGGTATGACTCCAACCATTGGAGAGTGTGTCCCCAGTACCCCATTGATTCTAGTTTTGCTAGGGCTTTGTGATGCCATACTTGGTTGAATGCAGCCTTGATGTCAAGGATTGACACTCTCACCATTTCTGGAATTCATCTGTTTTGTCTATGTTTGAACCAAGGCTGTAATGAGGTCTTGATCCCTGATCAATCCTTGCCTGTCTAAGTAGAGATTAATTGTCTGCTTTCGAATTTTCTCCAATAGTTTTCCTTTCACTGATGTTAAACTCACTGGTCTGTAGTTCCCTGGCTAGCACTACACCCTTTTGTAGCATTGAACCATATTCATTGTCCTCCAATCCTTTGGTACCTCCCCTATGACCAGAGAGAAATTAAACATTTGGTCAGGGTCCATGTAATTTCCTCTGTTGTCTCCCACAGCAACCTAGGATACAATTCAACTAGACCTGAGAGTCTGTCAAAACCTCAAATACTGCCTCACTACTTGTATCAATTTGCTCAAGGACTTCACAATTATCGTACAGTTATCCTTGCTGTTACCAATAATACTAAACTACTGCTATTAATAAATTTTAATAAAACTGAAATCCTACTTAACCTACTACTACTTTTGGTAATTCACCTTTAGATGAAAACTCAAGGTGAAAAGAACTGCTCTCAGACTATTTGCTTGTTATTTCCTGTTGCTACTTACAGTCGTTAAGTTTTCAATTTCCCAGTGTTTAACTGGACTTCTTTCCTTGCTGTACCAAATTTTCTCACTCAACATATGCCCAAGCTGTCTTACTCTGCCTTGTTGCACTCAGTGATGAGCTGCTGTAGTTTTGCTGTTGACAGCCAATTTTTGTAAAATTTGCAAAGTGCTTGAATGAACAACAGAAAATCCAGTATTGAGCCCTGTGGAACCTCACTGGAAAATGCCCATAACCTTTTGGGTACATAGTGAGCATGGTAATAGTGAGGTCATTTAAGATGACAAAATCAATTGACTGTGAATATGGGTAGGTGATTGAAATGGAGAGAGAGAGGTTAAGCCAAAATAGGCAAGTATGATGTGGTGAGATACAGTTTAAAATTACTGTGGTTTGGAACTTGTTCAATATAGAGACGGAAGAAGGAGATATCTTAGTCAAAAACATGGTGAAATTTCAGTAAGAGGTAAGTTTGAGGATTTTAAAGGAAAGTCAAAGGGGTGGAACAAGCTAATTTGCTTAAAGGGAGCTTAAAGAGAAAGATGTGATCTTATAGTAGTGGTCACCATTTCATCTTGGAGTGTACATCAACTTGTATAAGATATATTCTGTTTCTGAAATTTGTGGAAACGTGTTATTTAAATGCAATCTTTTCCTCTTGAGTAGTTTGTTTTAAATTTGCAGTCATATTTTTATTGTTGCATTTCAAGTGTTCCTGCCTGACTGAGATCACCACTTGTTTCTTTCAGATTATATCTCAGAAGGATGAGCATTGCTGGGTTGGTGAGCTGAATGGGCTGCGAGGTGAGTAACATTACATTATTCTTAAGTCTGATCAAAGAACCCCTGTACAAGAGGGACCGCCATATGAGAGGGTCTGCTAACACCAACCATGCTACAATATATTCCAACTGGGTATACTCGCAAATAGGTATGCATCGTAAAGCCAATGTATAAAAATTCAAAACAATTTCATGTTATTTAAGGTTTTATTTCTCATTAGCATATTTTTCCCTTTTAATTTTTAAGGGTTAGATTTTTGGGTTTTTTATATCGATTTTTTAATAACATATTGCTGCTACTGCACGTCTCCTTAAGGTCAGCAAATTGCTGTTGGACGAGCTTTTGCTATCAGCTGAGTGCAGCATTTTGCGCTGCATAGCAAGTTTTCCCCAGTCAACATCAATAACTGCTCATTCCTGACACAATCCATGAAGAAAAAGTCACAATTAAAGTTCATTTTTCTGTGTGCCAAGGTAATTCATGAACCAGCCAAGAGAGAGCCATCTTCAACAAATTTATGTTAGATTTAATGCTAGTTGTAGAATCTTGGAGTGACTGCTTCGAATGGTTGTTTCAAGTTTTCCTTTTGTCACCATTAGTAATAACGTTACATCCATCTTGAGCTGCTTTTGACACACCTGACTTATTACTAGCCAAATATCAGTGTCTCTGTTTCACGCTGTCTTTCTCTATTTCTCTTGGTTCTGCCTCTCTCACTCTGTTTCACTCCCTACTCCTATCTCTTGCTCTCTGCCTGTCTATTTATTTCTCTGTCTCTCTCTCTCTTTATCTCCATTTTTCCCTATCTGTCTCTCAATTCTGTTTCACATTCTCTTTGTTTCTGTTAGTCTTATTCTCTGTCTCACTATTTTGTTACACTCAGTCTCTCTCTCTCATTCTGTCTCTCTTCCTTGCACTGTTTATCTGTCTCCCTCACACTGTCTCCTTCTCAGTCTTTCTCTCACTGTGTCTCTCCCTCTGTGTTTTATACTTGCTCTCTGTGTGTGTGTGTGTGTGTGTGTGTGTGTGTATCTCTGTCTCTTTCTCTCTGTTTCTGTCTCGCTCTCTCTGCCTCTCTCATTTTCTGTCTGTCTCACTCTCTCATTCCCTAGCTCTCTTACTCACTCAGTCCCTCTGTGTTTCACTGTCTTTGTGTTTGTCAGGTTTTTCTGTTTGTCTCTTCTCTCTTTTGTTTCAGTTTCTTTGTATCTCTCTCCCAATCTCTGCCTCTCCCTATCTTTTTGCCACTCACTTTCTCTCTGTTGACACACTCATTGTGTCTCTTTGGCTTGCTGTTTTTCTCTCTGTCTTGTGTCTTTCAGTCTCCACTCTCTGTCTTCCTCTTGCTGTCCATCTTCCCCTCTGCCTGTCTGACTCTCTGTCTCTGTCTCCCTATCTCTCTATCACTTTGTCGCTTTCAGTCTCTCACTCACTCTCCTTCCCTCTGTGTCACTTTGTCTCACTGTCTTTGCATCTCTCAGTTTATCCCTTTTTTTTCTGATTGTCTTGTGTCTCTCAGTATCTCTCTGTCACGCCACTTTTCTCTCTCACTCCCTCTGAGTAGTCAAATAAAGTGTGAAATGTGTGAAGCTCACTATCTTCCTACCCTCCCCCTCACCGTGAGGCAGCTTGGTGGCTCCATGATTAGCACTGCTGCTTCACAGTGCAAGGGACTTGAGTTCAATTCCACCCTTTGTGCAAGTTCCACATAGATAGTTGCCATTCTCCCCATGTCTGTGTGGGTTTCCTCCAACAGTCCAAAGATATGCAGGCTAGATGGATTAGCCATGGGAATTGCAAGGTTACAGGAGTAACAGGTAGAGGAGTAGGTCTGGGTAGATGCATTTCAAAGGGTTGGTGTGGACTCGTTGAACCAAATGGCCTTCTCCCAAACTATAGGATTCTATGATCTGTTCTCTGTATTTTCAAGTTACCTGCCATATTCAACATAAATAATCAAAGTTCACTTGAATTTTTTTTTATCAACTCAGTCATTCTGGGTAATGAGGAAAGGCAGAAAGCAGTAGGCTTCATCCACTTTTGAAGGCCATATTGTAAAAAAGGCAGGAAAAGGGAGTACCCTCATTGAAGAGGGGAATATAGTGTGTCCATCCTAGATGTCAGCCTAACTTAGTTTCTTACTGCCTGCTGTCCAAATGCTATACCCCATGATCCTCCCCAATCCCTGAGCTCTCAGACTCTCCGGCACTGTCAGTTATCTTCTCTTCCAGCTTTTCCTTGCAATGCTAGCAGTGCCCACTATTGAGCTTGGTGCTGTCAAGAGCAAGACTTGCTACCATGGAGGGACAGCTAGAACCCCCACTCTTACAATGTTTAGCCAGTCTGCAGAGAGTTACAACTGTGAGGCAGGCTCCTTTCAGGCATATCAGCTGCTGACTGACTTTCCTTCTCTGGGAACAAGCAGACCATACCCAAGATCCACTCCCCACAAAATCCAGGTCTTACCTGTCTGTCTCCCATCACTCACTTCCATTTCCTCTCCCTCTCTCTCATTCTCACTCATGAGGACAAAGAGTCAATTTCCTGCTTCAGTGCTGAGCTTGACATCCACTTATCGAGACCGTGCTCGGGAAGGATTGCAATGTGTGTATTTGATGCCTGCTTAACTGGCAAGTAAATCATATTTGCAATCATTGCAAACTGCTCATTTTTCTTCTCAACAATTTGCAGCATCGCAAAGCTAACCAAAATTTTGCAGACATGTGCATTCTCTGCATGAGAATGGGCAGTACTGAAGCCTCAAACGTAAAGAGAGTTTATAACATGTCCAAGGAAGATTTGCGTATTTGATTGAGTTAAAATTAGTTGTGAGCTGAAAATGTGTTGCTGGAAAAGCGCAGCAGGTCAGGCAGCATCCAAGGAGCAGGAGAATTGACGTTTCGGGCATGAGCCCTTCCTGAAGAAGGGCTCATGCCCGAAACGTCGATTCTCCTGCTCCTTGGATGCTGCCTGACCTGCTGCGCTTTTCCAGCAACACATTTTCAGCTCTGATCTCCAGCATTTGCAGTCCTCACTTTCTCCTTAAAATTAGTTGTGCACCTTAATGTTCTATCATGTGCCTGATTATTCCTCAAATTTGTAATACTGAAGCCGATGTGAACGAAACATTACTGGAGAAATTGAGCAAGCCTGGCGGCAGAGAGCGCAACAGAGTTGACATTTCCAGTTAATGATCTGTCACCAAAAGTGGTCGCAAATTGCTCCTGACTAGTCTTAATAGTCTCTTTTGTATTGAACAGGATGTGAATTTAAATAATGGAAATTAAAAGATAATGCTTGTCCCAGATTGCAGTGGAAATGAGAGGACTGTTATGTTTGCCTTAGATTAGCTCTTACAGAAAGTCATATTAATTATACTGTGTTTGCTGCAACTTACAGTGCCACAGGTCTCTGCACTGTTAATGTTCTGTACCGAAATATTGGAATTCTTATACAGAGAATAAGTATTCCAAATGCACACCACACACTATAATATCTTGATCCACATAAGGTTTTGCTGCATCTTGCTATTGATGTTTGACTTCTTCCTACAGGCTGGTTTCCTGCAAAATTTGTGGAGGTTCTGGATGAACGAAGTAAAGAGGTAGGTTCAGTCACGACATGAATATGTGAAAATTGAGTATATCAGTCCTTCAGCTTTTGTGAATCACTGTATACAGAGAATAGTGGTAACTGTGCCTGTGTACCTCAAAACTAAAATGACTATTGCTTTTGACGTGCATCCGTGATGATACACTGCTATATTTTGTCAGACCCTAATCCTGCCATGGATTTGCATATGTACAGAATGTGCTGTACTTTTGATTTTTCTGTGATTATTGTCATTGGAGAGTGTCTTATTATGGACTGATTGCCACCATGATCCAGAATCTATGCTCCTGTTGAAATATCCCAGAACAGAGCTTTGTGATAGCTAGAATTGTATGGTTGTGATATGAATGTCACAAACTTTGGAATGCCCATGCAGTAATGTTGCACAAGTGAATTATGTTAATGGATCTCTGACAGCTCAGTGAGAAACTGTGCACACTGGATGGAACCATCAGGTACTAAACAGAGAATGCCAAGTTCATTAGGCATTATTTCAAAGAAAAATGAGCTGTTTGCAATTTTTGGAAGTCATGCTAGTAATCAGTCAGAAAATCTACTCAAATACATTGCTCAGCACAAGGTGGCAGTCTTTACTGAATTGTCATGTTAATTGTGAATCATTTGCACAGTGGAACAGCCAGAGAATTCCTGGGTGAGGGACGAAGAGAGTCAGATTCTCTTGGTGCTGTTCATTGTTCAGTCACTGTGATACATCACCATCAAGCCAGCAGAACAGCCCAAATTCAAAAAGGAGAGTTTGAAGAGCACCTCTCAACTGAGGAACTATACCGGTGAAGCTGTGACACAGGACTACATGTATGCTAAGCAGTGAAATCCGTATGTAACAACCAGAGTAAGCAGTCTCACAACCAACAGACGAGGTCATAGCTCTGAGATTCTACCATATACAGTCATGAAAGAAGGCTTTGTGAATCTCTCCATCCTCAAGGGTGACAATATGCAGCACCTGAGATGAAAAGATGACGATGAAACATTCACACCAATCTTGAGCCAGAAGTGTCAGGTGGATGATTCATCTTGCCCTTCTCAAGAAGGTAAAATCATCAAAAGTGCCAGTCTTCAGTGAACTCGACTTGCTCCATGAGTATTTAAGAAATGACTAAAGACAGCAGGCCCTCACAACATTCCTGCAACTGAAGACTTGTGCTCCAAATCCAGCTGCACACCTACCCAATCTGTTCCAGTACGGTTACAACACTGGGATCCATCAAACAATGGGAAAAATTGCTTACATGGGTCCTACCCACAAAATACCCAATTAAAATAAATGCCACCACCCCTTCAGGCAGCGCATTCATACATGAAAGAAATTCTCTGCTTTCTGCTTCATGACCCACCAGTTGCCTGAAATCTGTCTTCTGATTAAAGCTGCTTGGACAGCACCTTCTGAACCTGAGATTTCCACCGCTAAAGACAAGGACAACAAGTGGTATCCTCCAAGTCACTCACCATCCTGTGTTAAAGCTGTATTGCCAACTGTTTATTGTCACTGGGTCAAAATCCAGTGCGGGTCAGGTGAATTGGCCATGCTAAATTGCCCGTAGTGTTAGGTTAGGGGTATGGGTGGGTTGCGCTTCGGCGGGTCGGTGTGGACTTGTTGGGCCGAAGGGCCTGTTTCCACACTGTAAGTCTAATCTAAAGTGGGCGGCACGGCGGCACAGTGGTTAGCACTGCTGCCTCACACCGCCTGAGACCCGGGTTCATTTCCCGACTCAGGCGACTGACTGTGTGGAGTTTGCACGTTCTCCCCATGTCTGCGTGGGTTTCCTCCGGGTGCTCTGGTTTCCTCCCACAGTCCAAAGATGTGCGGGTCAGGTGAATTGGCCATGCTAAATTGCCGTAGTGTCAGGTAAAGGGTAAATGTATGGGTATGGGTGGGTTGCGCTTCGGCGGGTCGGTGTGGACTTGTTGGGCCGAAGGGCCTGTTTCCACACTGTAAGTAATCTAATCTAATCTAATCTAAAAAAAATCCTGGAACTGCTGACAGGACAGCAATATTTCCACACTGTAAGTCTAATCTAAAAAAAAATTTCAAAAGACTGCTCTCTACCACCACCTTGAGGGCAATTAGGGATGAGCAATAAATGCTGAGTTACCCAGCAATGACAATGTCCCATCAACAAATTTAAAAAAGCACAGTGGGGAGTGCTTGGTCAGAATAATGGACAGGCTTAAGAGCCTTTCAACAGTGTAACTGAATAGTTACAGCACAGAGCATTTGACCTGTGTCTGTTCTTCTATTGTGAGAAAATGATTTTTCTACTTTTTCGAAAATCAATTCACCTGCCTTGATCTCCATTTGCTCCTTGATCTGCATTTTTGTGGCTTTCTGCCTCCACATGGCACTTGGTCCTCTGACGAGAAATTACAGCAGCCACAGCAGTAGTTACATTCTCATAAGCCACATGCCAGTCAACAGAACAGAAGAGAGGAACACAGATCCACCTTACAGGAAGGGAGACCTTCATAGGAGGGCCTGAACCTCTCTCAGCACCTGTAAATGCCAGGATCACCTGAGGCCCAGGCTTTCAAAGCAAACCATTGCTGGTATCTGCACCCTCCTGGAATAAGACTTCCTCCTTAGTGGAACATGTGGAATGGATTTTCACTGACCGTCAAGGTGGTATCATTTGAGGGTGCTGTACAGATGTTGTGCTGTTCTCTGCCTTTCCATAAAGTTCTGCACCCTCTTTTCTTGCCTGGAGAGAATATGGAGAATTGAAGGTCAGGAATAAGCTAGTGGAGAGATGGAAAGAGCAACCCTTGTAGAGGGTGACTGAGAGTGTGAGCAATCTTTTTCAGCTGGCCAGCATTTACTGCCCATCCATAGCTGCCCTTGAGAAGGTGGTTATTAGCTGCCTTGTAGAGTCATAGATTCATACAGCACCTATATCCATGCCAACCAGGTATCTTAAACTGAGCATTTGCCTATGTTTGGCCCACGTCCCTTACATCTTTCCTATTCGTGTACCTATCCAAATGATTTTTAAATGTTTTAATTGTACCCATGTCTACCACTTCCTCTAGCAACTCATTCATACATGCACCACAATCTGTGTGAAAAAGTTACCCCTCTGATCCCTTTTAAATCTTTCCCATCTCACCTTAAACCTATGCCTTCAAGTTTTGGACTCCCCTATCCTGGGAAAAAGGCCTTGGCAATCCACCCTATCCACGCCCCTCATGATTTAATAAACCTCTATCAGGTCATCCCCCAGTCTCTGACATTCCAGGGAAAAGGTTGCTGACTATCTAAACCCTCTTTATAATTCAAACCCTCCAGTCCCGGCAACATCCTTGTAAATACTTTCTGTACCATTTCTAGTTTAACAACTTCTTTCCTATAGCAGGGTGACCAGAATTGTACACATTATTCTAAAAGAGGCCTGACCAATGTCTTGTACAGCTGCAAATGCTGCCCCAACTCCTGTACTGTATGCTCTGACCAATGTATACAAACATGCCAAATGCTGCCTTCACCCTGTCTACCTGCAATGCCACTTCCAAGGAAATATGTATCTCTACCCTTAAGTGTCTCTGTTCAACAACGCTCCCGAGAGCTGTACCTTTAACTGTGTAAGTCTTTCTTAGCCTGCTTGGCACACCCTCCTCATTCCTGAAGAAGGGCTTATGCCAATTCTCCTGCTTCTTTGCTGCCTGACCTACTGCGCTTTTCCAGCAACACATTTTTCAGCTCTGACCTCTAGCATCTGCAGTCCTCACTTTCTCACACTGTGTAAGTCCTGCCCTGGTTTGTCTTACGAAAATGCAACACCTCACATTTATCTAAATTAAAGTCTATTCGCCACTTCTTGGCCCATTGGCCCATCTGATTAAGGTGTTGTACTCAACGATAATCTTCACAGACCACTATAACATGAATTTTGATGTCATCTACAAACTTACTAACTGTACCAAATAGTTGATAGAAATTATGAACCAATAGTGGACCCAGAACAAATCCTGACAGCACATCACTGGTCACAGGCCTCCAATCAGAATAACAACCCTCTACCATCACCCTCTGCCTTCTACCATCAAGCCAATTTTGAATCCAATAGGCTAGCTCTCCCTGGATCCCATGCGGTCTAACCTTACTAACCGGTGAATAAATAAAGTCTACTATGTGAGACCTTGTCAAAGGCCATGTAGACAATGTCTTCCGCTCTGCCTTCATCTATCTTCTTTGTTACTTCTTCAAAAAAAATTGAATCATATTTTTGAGACCTGATTTCCCACATGCAAATCCATGTTGACTATCCTTAATCAATCCCTTTTCATATGTATGTAAATCCTATCTCTCAAAATCACCTCCAACAACTTACCTGCCACTCTTGTCAGATTCACCTGTCTGTAGCTCACTCGCATTTCCTTGCAGCCTTTTTTAAACAATGTCACAAGATTAGCCACCCATCAGGCACTTCACCTATGGTTGTCGATGATGCAAATATGATACAAGGGGCCCAGCAATCTCTTCCCTAGCTTCCCACAGTGTTCTGGGATACGCCTGATCAGGTCCTGGGGAATCTTCCTTTATTTGTTTTAAGACCTCCATCACCACCTATTCTGCAATGTGGACTCTTTTTTTTGGAAACATCACTGTTTATTTCCCCAGTTTCCATCTCTTTCTCCACAGTAAATATTGTGGCAAAATATTCATTTAGGATCTCACTCATGTCCTGTGGTTCCACACATAGACAGCCTCATTAATCTTTAAGGGGCCATATTCTCCCCCTAATTAATCTTCCCCACAATGCAGAATCTTTTAGGATTCTCCTTAACTTTATTTGCCAAAGCTATCTCATGACTCCTTTTTGCTCTTCTGATTCCCCTTTGTAATGTACTCCTCCTCCCCCGATATGCCTCCAGGGATTCACTTGAACCCAACTGTCTATACCTGGCAAATACCTCCTTTCTCTTGACCAGAGCAGTCTCAGTATGTAGATTAGATTAGATTACTTAGAGTGTGGAAATAGGCCCTTCGGCCCAACAGGTCCACACCGACCCACCGAAGCGCAACCCACCCATACCCCTACATTCACCCTATCCTTTTCCATAACTGTCTTAAACTAATAGAATTATGATCACTGGTCCAAAGTGCTCACTCACTAACATTTCAGTCACTTGCCCTTCCTTAGTTTCCAAGAGAAGGTTGAGTTTTGCTTCTTCTCTAGGAGGGGCTTCCACATCGCTACAGTCCACAAGATGTAGCTTGACTCAAAATGCACTTGGGAAAAGAATTCCAGGATTTTGACCCAGCAACAGTGAAGAATTGATGATTTGTTTCCAAGCTGAAAAATGTGCTGCTGGAAAAGCGCAGCAGGTCAGGCAGCATCCACAGAGCAGGAGAATCGACGTTTCGGGCATGAGCCCTTCTTCAGGAATAAGCCCTTCTGCAGTCCTCACTTTCTCCTAGAAGATTTGTTTCCAAGTCAGGATGGTAAATGACTTTGAGGGAGACTTGCAAGTGATGGTGTTCCCATGTCTCTGCTTCTGGTTAAAAGTGGTCATTAGTTTGGAAGATGCTGTCTAAGGAACGTTGGTGAATTTCTACAGTGCATCTTGTAAAAAGTACACATTGCTGCTACTGAGCGTCCATGATGGAAGGAGTGGATGCTTGTGGATGTGGTGCCAATCAAGCAGGCTGCTTTGTCCTGGATGGTAGGAGAAAGTGAGGACTGCAAGCGTTGGAGATCAGAGTCAAAAAATATGGTGCTGGAAAAGATTGGTTCCACAGGTTGCCGCAACATCGAAGGCCGAAGGACCTGTACTGCACTATTATGTTCTGTGTACTTCCTAATGAAGAGCTTAAGCTCGAAACGTCGATTCTGCTGCTCCTCAGATGCTGCCTGACCAGTTGTGCTTTTCCAGCACTGTACATTGTGAATTTATCCTGGATGGTGTCAAGCTTCTTGGATTTTGTTGGAGCTGCACCCAGCCAGGTAAGTGGGAGGTATTCCATCACACTCCTGAGTTGTACCTTAAGTGCAAGGCTCTGGGGAGTCAGGAGGTGAGTTGCTCACTTCAGTATTCCTAGCCTCTGACTTGCTTTTGTTGCCACTGTGTTAATGTGGTTAGTGGTAACCCCCAAGATGTTGTTAGTGCAGGATTCAGCGATGATAACACGATGGAATGAAAAGGGGCAGTGGTTAGATTGTCTCTTATTGGTGATAGTCATTTCCTGGCATTTTTGTGGCACAGATATTTCTTGCCACCTATCGTTTCCAAGCCTGGAGATTGTCCATGTCTTGTTCGATTTGGACATGGACTGCTTCAGTATCTGAGGAGTCACAACTGGTGCTGAGCATTGTGCAATCATCAATGAACAGCCCCACTTCTGATCTGATGGAGGGGAGGTAATCAATGAAGCAGCTGAAAATGTTTGGGCCCAGGACACCATCCTGAGGAATTCCTGCAGAGATGTCCTGGAGCTGGGATGACTGTTTTTGCGTAAACCTCAGGAGATGGGAGAGCTATTAAATGACTGTTTTGTGTTAGTTTTTTTACTGCGTAGGAAGAAATGGAGACTAGAGAACTCTGGGAAATAAATAGTGACATTTGAAAGCAGTTCATATTACAGAAGAGGAAGTGCTGGAGATCTTAAAAATTATAAAGGTGGATAAATCTCCAGCACCTGATTTAGTTTATCCAGGGTGTTGTGGGAAGTGAGGGAGGAAATTGTGGAGCCCCTTGCAGAAATATTTGTATCATCTATAATAACTGGTGAGGTGCCAGATGACTGGAGAGTGGCTAATGTTATGCATTTGTTTAAAAAGTTACATTATTTTAAAAATGGTTTTGTGATTTACACATGAAAGAAGTGAAACTATCATGGTATTCAAACAGATGAAAGGCTTAACAGACAATCAATTTTTCAATGTATAATTTCAGTTACATCACACTGTAAATTTTTGCTATAAATTCTGTGTGTTAGGATTGAGCCCTCCACTACCACCTGATGAAGGAGTGACACTCCGAAAGCTAGTGTGCTTCCAATTAAACCTGTTGGACTATAACCTGGTGTTGTGATTTTTAACTTTGTACACTCCAGTCCAACACCAGCATCTCCAAATTCAGATTACAAAAAGATCTTGATCAATTGGGTCAACAAGCTGAATGGTGGCAGGTGGAGTTTAATTTGGATCAATGCCAGGTCAATTTTGGTAAAACAAACAAAGGCGGGGCTTAAACAATTGAAAGTAAGGCCTTGGATGGTGTTGTAGAGCAGAGATACCTAGGACTTCAGGTGTATAGTTCTTTAAAGTTGGTATCAAATATCAATAGAGTGGTTAAGGAAGTGTTTAGCACCCTTGCCTTCAGCCAGGAGTTGGGACATTACACTGAGGTTTTATAGGGTATTAGTGAGGCCTGTTCTGGTATACTATGTCCAGGTCTGGTCATCCAATTATAACAAGAATATTATAAAGCTGGAGAGGGTTCAGAAGAGATTTACCAGGATGTTGCTGGAAATGAAGGGTTTGATCTATAAGGAGAGGTTGAAAAGGCTGGAACTTTTTTTCACTGGAGCTTAGGAAGTTGAGGGGTGATCTTGCAGAGATTTATAAAATCATGAGGGGTATAGATAAGGTGAATGACAGGTGTCTTTTTCCTAGGATGGGGGATTTGAAGATTGGAGGCATTTTTTAAAGTAAGAGGCAAAAGATTTGAAAAAGACGTGGGGCAGTTTTGTTTATAGTGGTTCATTTGTGGAATGAAACTAGAGGAAGTGTGGGATGCAGATACAGTTATGACCTGTAAAAGATATTTAGATAAGTACATGAATAAGAAATGTTTGGAAGAATATCAGCCACGCACAGGCAGGTGGGATCAGTTAAGTTTGGGATTATGGTCGACATGAAGGGTCTGTTTCCATGCTCTGTGACTCTATGACCTCCAACAACCACAAACATCTTTCTGTGTGTTAGGATGACTCCAACATGTAGAGAATTTGCTCCTGATACCTGTTGATTCCAGTTTTGCTGAGCAGGTATTGCATGATAGCACTTTTGATGACTCCTTCTATCACTTTATCGATGATCAAGAATAGCCTGATTGGGTTTGATTTGTCCTGCATGTCATGTACAGGACATGGCTAGGCAACTTTCAACATTGCCAGGTAGATGCCATTGTTAGAACTGTATTTGAAGAGTTTGGCTAGGGGAGCAACAGGTTCTGGAGCACAGGTCTTTAGTACTATTGACAGAGTGTTGCAGTCCTGCACCTTCCAATGGTTGTGAATTGACACAATGGTGAGGTTGAGTCTAAATGTTCAGGTGCTGAGAGAGAAGCATGCGGATTACAAAAACAAAGTGTTGGAGCATTTCAGCAGTTCTGACAGCATCTGTGGAGAGACAGTTAATTTTTTTGAGTCTGATAAGTCTTGTCCTACTCCAGACAGATCAATGTGTAACAATGAAGTGCCATACAGCATGCTGGAGAGACCAGCCTTATTTACCTGACAACAACTGTTTTGTTTTGAAAGATTTTCTTTGCTGTGTGTTTGTGACTTATGGTGTGGTTTATATTTTTGTTGACAGTACTCGATGGCTGGAGATGACTCAGTAACGGAAGCAGTAACAGACCTGGTCCGAGGATCACTCTGCCCAGCACTCAAGGCAATATTTGACCAGGGCTTAAAGAAACCATCAATCCTCGGTGGGCCTTGCCATCCTTGGCTTTTTATTGAAGAGGTAAAGAAGTGGACTATGGATTCTGAAAAACATTTGAATGACAATAAACAATAGGTGCAGGAGTAGGCCATTCTGCCCTTCGAGCCTGCACCACCATTCAATATGATCGTGGTTGATCATCCTTAATCAGTATCCTGTTCCTGCCTTATTAGATTACTTACAGTGTGGAAACAGGCCCTTTGGCCCAACAAGTCCACACCGACCCGCCGAAGCGCAACCCACCCATACATATACCCCTTACCTAACACTAGGGGCAATTTAGCATGGCCAATTGACCTGACCCGCACATCTTTGGACTGTGGGAGGAAACCGGAGCACCCGGAGGAAACCCACGCAGACACGGGGAGAACGTGCAAACTCCACACAGTCAGTCGCCTGAGGTGGGAATTGAACCCAGGTCCCTGGCGCTGTGAGGCAGCAGTGCTAACCACTGTGCCACCGTGCCGCCCAAACTGTGTCACCGTGCCGCCCGTATCTCCATAACCCTCGATTCCATAATCCTTGAGAGCTCTATCCAACTCTTTCTTAAATGAATCCAGAGACTGGGCCTCCACTGCCCTCTGGGGCAGAGCATTCCACACAGCCACCACTCTCTGGGTGAAGAAGTTTCTCCTCATCTCTGTCCTAAATGGTCTACCCTGTATTTTTAAGCTGTGTCCTCTCGTTCAGCACTCATCCATCAGCGGAAACATGCTTCCTGCCTCCAGAGTGTCCAATCCTTTAATAACCTTATATGTCTCAATCAGATCCCCTCTCAGTCTTCTAAACTCAAGGGTATACAAGCCCAGTCGCTCCAGTCTTTCAGTGTAAGGTAATCCTGCTATTCCAGGAATTGACCTTGTGAACCTACGCTGCACTCCCTCAATAGCCAGAATGTCTTTCCTCAAATTTGGAGACCAGAACTGCACACAGTACTCCGCAAGGCCCTGTACAGCTGCAGAAGAACCTCTTTGCTTCTATACTCAATCCCTGTTGTTATGAAGGCCAGCATGCTCTTAGCCTTCTTCACTACATGCTGTACCTGCATGCTTACCTTCATTGACCGGTGTACAAGAACACCCAGATCTCTCTGTACTGCCCCTTTACCTAATTTAATTCCATTTAGGTAGTAATTTGCCTTCCTGTTCTTGCCACCAAAGTGGATAACCATACATTTATCCACATTAAACTGCATCTGCCATGCATCTGACCACTCATCTAACTTGTCCAGGTCACCCTGTAATCTCCGAACATCCTCATCACATTTCACCCTGCCACCCAGCTTAGTATCATCAGCAAATTTGCTAATGTTATTGCTAATACCATCTTCTATATCATTAACATAGATTGTAAAAAGCTGTGGTCCCAGTACTGATCCCTGCGGTACCCCACTGGTCACTGCCTGCCATTCCGAAATGGAGTCGTTTATCACTAATCTTTGTTTCCTGTCAGCCAACCAACTTTCAATCCAAGTTAGTACTTTGCCCCCAATACCATGCGCCCTAATTTTGCTCACTAACCTCCTATGTGGGACTTTATCAAAAGCTTTCTGAAAGTCCAGGTACACTACGCCTACTGGATCTCTCTCATCCATCTTCAGAGTTACATCCTCAATGTTTGAGAGATTTCTCAATTTTCATATATAAATTATTTGCGTTGTGCCTCTCACTATGGTTTTTCTTCTGCTTTTCTCTCCCTATTTATACTCCTTCCCAAAATACTGTTTCTCCTCTATCTATTGACTATCTCAGCATATCCCTTATTTCACAGGCTGCTGGAAAGGAAGTGGAACGGGACTTTGACTCTGTATATTCTCGACTAGTGCTGTGTAAAACATACAGGTACATTTTACACTTTCTTACCAGCTAGAACAGTGTAGTGGGGCCCATATTCTGCATTTAATCCTGCACTGTATCTTCCTTGGGAATATTTGACGGAGGCCGTGCAAAGAGACCTTTACTTTCAGTTTAAAAGTGTAGAGGGAGCTTTATGTTGTATCTAACACCGTCTTGGGAATGTTTGATGGAGAAAGCGTAAAGGGAGTTTTACTTTAAGCTTAAGAGTTGAGAGAGCTTTTCTTTCAGTTGATAAGAGTAAAGAGAGCACAACTTTCTGTTTAAAAGAGTAGGGAGAGCTTCTCTTTAATATTGAAAGCGGAGAGGTAGCTTTACCATGTCTCTCTCCCCATGCTGTACCAGTCATGGGAGTGTTTAATGGGTACATTGTAGAGACAACTTTACTTTCCATTTAAAAGAGTAAAGGGAGCTTTTCTAATTCGGTTGTGGAACATGGGTGTTGCTGGCTGCCAGCATTTATTACCCATGCCCTAGGGAAGGTGGTGGTGAACTGCCTTCTTGATTCACTCCAGCCTATGTGCTTTACTGTGTAACTGATTGCATGATATACCTCCCCGGGACTGTTTGATTGGGATAGTGTAGAGAATTCACCCACCATCTATCACAGAGGCCAGAGAGTAGCAGTGGAAGAATATTTTTCAGATGGAGATCTATGACCATTGGTGTTCAGGGATCAGTACTGCCAGATATATGAGGAGAATGTAGATGGCCTGATTAGCAAATTTGCAGATGATACAAAGATTGACAGAGTTGTGAATAATGAGGATTGTCAGTGGATACAGTAGCATATAGATAGCCTCAAGACTCGTGCAGATGGAATTCCATTTGGACAAATGTGAGGTGATGTATTTTGGGAGCCTAATGCAGGAGGAAAGTATACAGTAAATGACAGAACCATAAGTAGCATCAACATAGAGAGAGATCTAGGTGTACAGGTCAACAGTTGCCTGAAAGTGGGAACATAAATGATGGTCAAGAAGGCATATTGAAGCTTGCCTTCATCGATCGGAATATATGAGTATAAACATCGGCACGCTGTGTTGTTGTATAGTTGTGCTGCATAGAACTTTAGTTAGGTCATATTTGGAATATTGCATAGTTTTGGTTGGTACACTGCCAGAAGGATATGGAAGCTTTGAAGAGGGTACACAAAAGGTTTCCCAAGATGTAGTCTGCTTTGGAAGGTATTAGCTGTGACAAGAGATTGGATAAACTTGGTTTGTTTTCACTTGAACATTGAAGGCTGAGAGGCGACCAAAATTACGAGAGGCATGGATGGAATAGATAGTCTGAGTTATTTTCCCAGGGTAGAAATGTCAATTACTTGGGGACATAAGTTTAAGGTAAAAGGGGTTAATTTTGAAGAAGATGTGAGAGGCAAGTTTTTTATATGAAGGATAGTCAGTGTCTGGAATGTGTTCCCAGAGGAGGTGGTGGAGGTAGATTCAGTAATAATGTATAAAAGGCACCTTGACAGATATCAAATAGGCAGGAAATAAAGTGAGACAGATCACATAGAGGCAAAAGACTTTTTTTCTGTTATAAGATCACAGGCCTGAAATGTTACCTCAGTTTCTCTCTCCAAAAATACTGCCCATGCTTTGAATATTGCTAGCATTTACTGTCTTTATGCAAGACTCAGGGGTTTGTTAATCCACGAGCAACTACAACATTCTATTGCAACAAAGGTGACTAAACAAGCAGTGTTACCTCAAACGTCTCAAAATCCAAGATCCATCAATCATGTTAACCTTATCTTTGACAATCTATCACAATAGAGACATCCATAAATAAATATTAGATCATTTACAATCATCACTTCTTTTTGGACTCCATGAAAGTCCCCAAACTGAGCATCAGTGAGCAGAGTATTACTGAGCAGGTACTGCGTGATAGCACTGCTGATAACATGTTCCATCACTTTATTGATGATCGAGAGTCGATGATGGGGCAGCAGGTGGCTTGGTGGATTTGTCCTGCTTTTTGTGTACAGGACATATCTGGGCAATCTTTCACATTCATAGATGTGAAGCTGGAAAAGCACAGCAGGTCAGAGAGCATCCGAGGAGCAGGAAAGTCAATGTTTCAGGCTGAAGCCCTTCGTCAGGACTGGGGAGAGGGAGGGAGCCCTGAAGTATATAGAGGGAGGGGATTAGGGCTGCGGCTGGGTAGGTGGGATGGTAATAGGTGGAAGCAGGTAGGAAGTCATTGTGATTGGTCAGTGGGAGGGGTGGAATGGAAAGGTTTAGATTTAGATTCCTTAGATTAGTAGGAAGATAGAGAGGTCAGGTGAGATCAGGGATAAGGCTGGGAGGTGAAGGGATTTTGAAGCTGGTAAAGTTAATATTGAGGTGATTGGGCTGAAAGGTTCCCAGGCAAAATATCAGGTGTTGTTCTTCCAGTTTACATGTGGCCTCACTCAAACAGTGGTGGCGACAGAGGGTGGACATGTTGCCATTGGAGTGGGAGGGGGAATTAAAATGATGACACCTGGAAGATCAGGTTGGTTGATGCATGCAGAGTGCAGATGCTCTGCAAACCGGTCCCCGAGTCTGTGCTCAGTCTCCCCAATGTAGAGGGCACCATATCGAAAGCAGAGGATGCAACAGATGAGGTTGGATGAAGTGCAAATGAATCTCTATCAGATCTGGACGGATTACTTGCAGCCTTGGACGAATGTGAGGGGAAGGTGTAGGGGCAGGTGTTGCACCTCTTATAGTTTCTGGGAAAGGCACTGGGTGTGGTGGTGAAGTTGGTGAGAAATGTAAAGTTGACAAGGGCATTGCAGACTGAACAATCCCTGCTGAAATTGGACAGGGGTTGGGAAGGAAATATCCTTGTGGTGGTGGGGTCTGATTGTAGGTGGTGCAATTTGTTTACATGTGGGTGAAGGGTAATGAATGCAAGCCCTTTGCTGAGGACTCAACGTTCAGCCTCAGTGAGGGACACTGGGAGGGTGATGAATACAGGGTAGGGCTTGGGGCTGGAGCTGAGTGTGGAGCTGGGGCCAGGTGCGGGGTGGACACATCATCAGGAGTGGGTGTGTGCACAAGAGAAACCTGTTTGCGCCACCGTCCACTGACCAATCACAATAACATTCTAGTTGCATCTACCTATCACCAATCCATCTGCCCTTCCCTAGCTCCACTCCTACCCTCTATATATTTCTGGCACCCTCCTTGTCTGTCTAATGCTGTCTAACCTGCTGTGCTTTTCCAGCTTCACATCTATTCATTCTGGCTTCCGGTATCTGCAATCCTTACTGTCTGAAATTTTCTACGTTGTCAGATAGATGCCAGTCTTGTAACTTTAAAGGAAGAACTTAGCGAGGGGAGTGGCAGGTTATGGAGTACATGTTTTGAATTGAATTGAATTGAATTTATTGTCACATGTACTGAGGCCCAGTGAAAAGTTTTGTTTTGTGAGCAGTACAGGCAGATCACATGGTTAAATAGCTTAGATAACAAATAGTAGGTAAACAGTGGCAAAAACAAAAACACAGGTATAGACAAACACTGAGAGTTAGTGAATCCATTCAATATGAGAGTCATAGACATAGAGTCATAGAGATGTACAGCATGGAAACAGACCCTTCAGTCCAACCCGTCCATGCCGACCAGATATCCCAATCCAATCTAGTCCCACCTGCCAACACCCAGCCCATATCCCTCCAAACCCTTCCTATTCATATACCCATCCAAATACCTCTATGCCCTCTAGTTCAGGAGTCCCCGATCCCAGGGAAAACACTTTGTCTATTTATCCTATCCATGCACCTCATAATTTTGTAAACCTCTATAAGGTTACCCCTCAGCCTCCGACACTCCAGGGAAAACAGCCCCAGACTGTTCAGCCTCTCCCTGTAGCTCAGATCCTCCAACCCTGGCAACATTCTTGTAAATCTTTTCTGAACCCTTTCAAGTTTCACAATATCTTTCCGATAGGAAGGAGACCAGAATTGCACACAATATTCCAACAGTGACCTAACCAATGTCCTGTACAGCCGCAACATGACCTCCCAACTCCTGTACTCAGTACTCTGATCAATAAAGGAAAGCATACCAAACGCCGCCTTCAATATCCTATCTACCTGCGATTCCACTTTCAAGGAGCTATGAACCTGCACTCCAAAGTCTCTTTGTTCAGTAACACTCCCTAGGATGTTACCATTAAGTGTATAAGTCCTGCTAAGATTTGCTTTCCCGAAATGTAGCATCTCACAATTATCTGAATTAAACTCCATCTGCCACTTCTCAGCCCATTGGCCCATCTGGTCCAGATCCTGTTGTAATCTGAGGTAACCCTCTTCGTTGTCCACTACACCTCCAATTTTGGTGTCATCTGCAAACTTACTAACTGTACCTCCTTTGCTCGCATCCAAATCATTTATGAAAATGACAAAAAGTAGAGGGCCCAGCACCGATCCTGGTGGCACTCCACTGGTCACAGGCCTCCAGTCTGAAAAACAACCCTCCAGCACCACCTTCTGTCTTCTATCTTTGAGCCAGTTCTGTATCCAAATGGCTAGTTCTCCCTGTATTCCAAGAGATCTAACCTTGCTAATCAGTCTCCCATGGGGAACCTTGTGGAATGCCTTACTGAAGTCCAGATAGATCACATCTACTGCTCTGCCCTCAATAATCTTCTTTGTTACTTCTTCAAAAAACTCAATCGAGTTTGTGAGACATGATTTCCCACGCACAAAGCCATGTTGACTATCCCAAATCTGTCCTTGCCTTTCCAAATACAAGTCCATCCTGTCCCTCAGGATTCCCTCCAACAACTTGCCCACCACCAAGGTCCGGCTCACTGGTCTATAGTTCCCTGGCTTGTCCTCACCACCCTTGTTAAACAGTGGCACCTCGTTTGATAACCTCCACCTTTTGGCACCTCGTGTGACTATCGATGATACAAATATCTCAGCCAGAGGCCCAGCAATCATTTCTCTAGCTTCCCACAGAGTTCTTGTGTACACCTGATCAGGTCCTGGGGATTTATCCACCTTTTAACCGTTTCAAGGCATCCAGCACTTTCTCCTCTGTAATCTGGACATTTTGCAAGATGTCACCATCTATTTCCCTACAGTCTATATCTTCCATGTCCTTTTCCACAGTAAATACTGATGCAAAATATTCATTTAGTATCTCCCCTATTTTCTGTAGCTCCACACGAAGGCTGCCTTGCTGATCTTTGAGGGACCCTATTCTCTCCCTAGTTACCCTTTTGCCCTTAACATATTTGTAAAAACCCTTTGGATTCTCTTTTAATTCTATTTGCCAAAGCTTCTTATGTCCCCATTTTGCCCTCCTGATTCCCCTCTTAAGTATACTCCTATTTCTTTATACTCTTCTAAGGATTCACTCGATCTATCCTGTCGATACTTGACATATGCTTCCTTCTTTTTCTTAACCAAACCCTCAATTTCTTTCGTCATCCAGCATTCCCTATACCTACCAGCCTTCCCTTTCACCCTGACAGGAATATACTTTCTCTGGATTCTTGTTATCTCATTTCTGACGGCTTCCCATTTTCCAGCCGTCCCTTTACCTGCGAACATCTGCCTCCAATCAGCTTTCGAAAGTTCTTGCCTAATACTGTCAAAATTGGCCTTTCTCCAATTTAGAACTTTAACTTTTAGATCTGGTCTATCCTTTTCCATCACTATTTTAAAACGAATAGAATTATGGTCACTGGCCCCAAAGTGCTTCCCCACTGAAACCTCAGTCACCTGCTCTGCCTAATTTCCTAAGAGTAGGTCTAGTTTTGCACCTTCTCTAATAAGTACATCCACATACTGAATCAGAAAATTGTCTTGTACACACTTAAGAAATTCCTCTTCATCTAAACCTTTAACACTATGGCAGTCCCAGTCAATGTTTGGAAAGTTAAAATCCCCTACCATAACTACCCTATTATTCTTACAGATTGCTGAGATCTCCTTACAAGTTTGTTTCTCAATTTCGGGTAGAAACTGTTTTGAAACCGGCTGGTGCGTGTATTCAGGCTTCTGTACCTTCTCCCCGATGGTAGAGGTTTTAGAAAAGCATTGCCAGTGTGGGGTGGATCTTTGAGAATGCTGACAGCCTTTCCTTGACAAGGGGCCTGGTAACTGGATTCTGTAGATGGGAGGTTGGCCTTTGTGATTGCCGAGTTCACCACTGTCTGTAACCTTCTCTGAATTGAATGGTACGTTTACCGTACCAGGGAGTGCTACATCCAGACAGTATAATTTTCAGAATGTTGTCCAGTCCGACAGCTTTTGCAGTATCTGATGCCTCCAACTGTTCCTTGAGGTCACATGGAGTAAATCGAATTAGCCAAAGACTGGCATCTGTGATGCTGGGAACCGCTGAAGGAGGCGGAGATAGATCAATCTCTCGGCATTTCTGGCTGAAGATTGCTGAGAGTGCTTCAGCCTTATCTTTTGCACTGATGTGCTGGGTTCTTCCATCATTGAGGATGGGGATATTTGTGGAGCCTGTGCCTCCAGTGAATTTGTTTAATTGTCTATTACCATTCATGACTGGATGTGTATAGGCAGCTGTGGGTGTATCCTTCTCTTACTGCAGCAAGTCTTCCAGAGTGGGGCCTTTGCTAACAGCATCACATGTCCTACTTACATCAGACGCTGAAGCTGGACCCTTCATACCACTCTGTATACAGATCGGAAAAGACAGTATAATAAAATGAGCAGAGAAGTTAAAATACAATTAGGGAGACTGGCAACTTGACATAGTGCATTGGAAATCAAGCCCTCCTATTCCCAGAGTGGTCATAAAACTGGTTGACAGAAAACACAGGCAATGCTTCTGTCCTTAACAAGGATTGCTACTTAATACAAATAATTAGACTGTAGCTGCTGGTAAACAAATACAAATGATAGGTATATATGACAGTACAAATGAAAACTCTCACCCTCTTATGAACTATCCTTTTATTTTACACACACTCAAACTCTCACTCTGAGGAAAACAGGGAGACAGTTCGCTAGTGCTTATTCACACATTGCTGAGATAATTATGACTCATATACTGGTCTGTAATCTTTCTTCGGATGATTCCATTGTTTTGCAAGAGACAGATAAACTGGTTGTATTTGGGTGTTAAATGGATTTTGACCCCAGAGAGCTAGCTCCTGTGCAGGTGACGTTCAAAATCTTTCTTTGATCTTGTTCCCAGTGCCCAGATATTCAGATACCTGAGAACAAATCATATGGTGTTGACAAGCAAGAGTTTTGTCATCAATAACTGGCCACTTATCCATAGACAATCACCAAGGTGTTGTCACCTAGCTGCATCTATAGATAAACCCCTGGCTCCAGTTTACCTACAACCAGTTTCTGCTTTTCAAACAGCTGGTGACACAAAAGTAACTTGCCTGGTTACTTTTCAAAACCTGTATGAAAGCATTGGCACTAAAACTGTTGTCAGTCATTATGGTCCACAATTTTAAAAAACAATAAAATAAAAGGCACAGCCTTTACAGGAAGGCAAGGATGGGCTATGAAATTAAATTAACAAGGAGCATAAAGCAAAATAGTAAAATAGTTCACAAGTGTGTCAATAAAATAGAAAGCGTGTGATGGATATAGGGCCACGATGGGATAGACCCATAAGCTACAAAAGAGATGACAGGAATCTGAAATCGTTGATTTTCCTTCTATACTTGCCAATAAGATAGAACAGAGTGAGCCAATGTTTAATCGTGAGGTTTGTAATAGTCTATTTGGTATAACAATTCAGGATGTACCCAATAAATGAAATGCACTCGAGAGTGAAACCCCTGATCTGGATGCATTGCATTCACATATTTTAGAATAATCTCGGTAAGAGATTGCAGAGAAAATACCACATGTATTTGAGAATTAATTAGGAAAGCTGCAGTGCAAGAGAGCTGGCAAATAATTAATGCTATTCCTATATTTGAGTTTTGAGTCCAGTATGTCGTCTTTGAAGATGTTTTCTCTTGGACTTAAAACATCAACTCTCTTCATGGATGCAGTCAGACTGCCAGAGTATTTCCAGTGCATTCCACTTTAATTTCCTTAGAATTTTATATGTTTCAGTTTAATCATCTTTCATTCTGCTAAACTCCAATGTGTATTGACCAATCTGCTCAACTGTTCCTCATCAAACCATACCAAGAATCAGCCTCTGAGACCACCCCTGAACTACCTCCAATTCAACTATATCCCTGTTTAAGTAAGGCAACCAAAACTATACGTAGTACTCCAGATGTGATCTCATCAACATTTTGTCCAAATGTAGTAAGACTTTTCTCCTTCTCAATTCTGCTTGCCTTCCTCATTACTTGCTATATCTGCAAGCTGACCTTTTGGAATGTGTTTACAAGGAGACCCTTTGCACTGCAGCACTCTTCCTGTCAAGCTCCAAGATCAGAAATAGAGAGCGGGAGTAAAGGGTAGTTATTTAGAGTGGAAAAAGGCTGGAAGTGGAATTCCACTGGGATCACTAAAATTCACAATTTACATAACTATTTGAATTTTAATATCTGACACTTCCTAAATTTGTTGGTGACACCATATTAGGTGATAGTCAACAATGAGCAGAACTGCAACAAATTTCAGGAGGAAATTAATAAACTTGCAGAATGGGCACTCATTGTCAAATGACATTCGTTGCCAACAAATGTGAATTAGAATGTTTTGTTGGGAAGGCTGTATTACTTGGAACATTTTGTTTAAGAACAACAAAGGAGTTGCATGGGACAAATATTATTCACTAAAAGTTGACCCCTGGTAGGGAAGGCCATAGAGAAAATTGAACCAGGACTCAGGCATAGAATTACAAAGTATGCAGGTAACACTGAATCTTACTGAACTTTGGTAAGACCACACTTGGAACACTGTGAGCAGTGGTGAGTTTAAAGAAAGGATGTAGAAGCACAGGAGAAAGTGCAGAGAAGATTTACAAAGAAAGCAGCAGAAATGCATAGATGTAAAGATCAGAGAAAGATTGGCAGGCTGGGTCTCAAATTGAGGTTGTTAAACTGATGAAAGGTTTTGCTCAAGTAGATCAGTGGAATATAGGATATCCTTTTATTGTCACATATTCTCCATTGTAGGAGTAATGTGAAAAGCTTTTACAATGTCTGCCTCCTTAAGGCAGCATCTTAGATGCGAGTACCTACGTACAATACTTTGATACAGCAGTGGAATAAAAGTAATTGCATTACTTTACAGAGTTGAAACATAAGTTAAAATAGGACACCATTAAAGGGTTGAAATTACATTAAGATATAGTAAATTTCAAATGGACATTACAGTGTAGCAGCTCAGCGCACAGCCTGTGTGTGGTCTGACTACCTGTTCTAAACCCCAGTCCAACAGCTATCCTATTCTGCTGCAAGCCCCAGACCGCTCCGCACCAGCCTTCAGTTGCTCCAATGGCAGGTCCAAAACAGCCTCCACTGTGCTGGTCTCCGCCAAGGACTTGCTGCCTGCACAATGCTCTGGGGCTGCTTCCCCACACTGCTCTGGGCCTCACAATCCATCTGCACCAGGGGCTTGCTGCTCCTGTTGTCCTGGGGCTCACAGCCCACACCCTGCACCAGAGTTCACTGCTCACAATGTCCTCAGACTCCCAGCCCACATCCTGCCCCAGAGCTCACTGCTGACACTGTTCTGGGGCCCACAGCCCACACCCTGTGCAAGGTTCACTGCTCACACTGTCCTCAGACTCACAGCCCACACCCTGCCCCAGAGCTCACTGCTCACACTGTCCTGAGGCTCACAGCCCATACCCTGCTTCACAATTCTCTGCTCACACTGTCCTGGGGCTCACAGCCCACACCCTGCCCCAAGGCTCCCTGTTCACACTGCCCTGGGGCTCACAGCCCACACCCTGCTCCAGAGTTTATGCTGGCAATCTGCTGCTGCTCCAGGATTCATTGTTAAGGGAAGAGAAGAATAAAAGAAGGAGAATCCAAAGGGTTTTTACAAATGCATTAAGGACAAAAGGGTAACCTGGGAGAGAATTGGGTCCCTCAAAGATCAGCAAGGCGGCCTTTGTGTGGAGCCACAGAAAATGGGAGAGATACTAAGTGAATATTTTGCATCAGTATTTACTGTGGAGAAGGATATGGAAAATATAGACTGTAGGGAAATAGATGGTGAACCAGAGGACTCAGCTTAAAAATACGGGGTAGACCATTTAGGATAGAGATGAGGAGAAACTTCTTCACCCAGAGAGTGGTGGCTGTGTGGAATGCTCTGTCCCAGAGGGCAGTGGAGGCCCAGTCTCTGGATTGATTTAAGAAAGAGTTGGATAGAGCTCTCAAGGATAGTGGAATCAAGGGTAATGGAGATAAGGCAGGAACAGGATACTGATTAAGGATGATCAGCCATGATCATATTGAATGGTGGTGCAAACTCGAAGGGCAGAATAGCCTACTCCTGCACTTATTGTCTATTGCACCTATTGTCTATTATCTTGCAAAATGTCCAGATTACAGAGGAGGAAGTGCTGGATGCCTTGAAATGGTTAAAGGTGCATAGATCCCCAGGACATGATCAGGTGTACCCAAGAACTCTGTGGGAAGCTAGAGAAGTGATTGCTGGGCCTCTTGCTGAGATATTTGTTTCATCGAACTCACAGGTGAGGTGCCAGAAGACAGGAAGTTGGCAAACATGGTGCCGCTGTTTAAGAAGGATAGTAAGGACAAGCCAGGGAACCATAGACCGGTGAGCCTGACCTCGGTGGTGGGCAAGTTGTTGAAGGGAATCCTGAGGGAGAGGATGTACATGTATTTGGAAAGGCAAGGACAGATTTGGGATAGTCAACATGGCTTTGTGCGTGGGAAATCATGTCTCACAAACTTGATTGAGTTTTTGAAGAAGATTGATGAGGGTGATCTATATGGACTTCAGTAAGGCGTTTGACAAGGTTCCCTATGGGAGACTAATTAGCAAGGTTAGATCTCATGGAATACAGGGAGAACTAGCCACTTGGATACAGAACTGGCTCAAAGATAGAAGACAGAAGGTGGTGGTGGAGAGTTGTTTTTCAGACTGGAGGCCTGTGACCAGTGGAGTGCCACAAGGATTGGTGCCGGGCCCTCTACTTTTTGTCATTAACATAAATGATTTGGATGTGAGCATAAGAGGTACAGTTAGTATGTTTGCAGATGACACCGAAATTGGAGGTGTAGTGGACAACGAAGAGGGTTACCTCAGATTACAACAGAATCTGGACCAGATGGGCCAATGGGCTGAGAAGTGGCAGATGGAGTTTAATTCAGATAATTGTGAGGTGCTGCATTTTGGGAAAACAAATCTTAGTAGGACTTATACACTTAATGGCAAGGTCCTGGGGAGTGTTGCTGAACAAAGAGACCTTGGAGTGCAGTTTCATAGCTCCTTGAAAGTGGAGTCACAGGTAGATAGGATAGTGAAGAAGGCGTTTGGTATGCTTTCCTCTATTGGTCAGAATATTGAGTACAGGGATTGGGAGGTCATGTTGCAGCTGTACAGGACATTGGTTAGGCCACTGTTGGAATATTGTGTGCGATTCTGGTCTCCTTCCTATTTGAAAGATGTTGTGAAACTTGAAAGGGTTCAGAAAAGATTTACAAGGATGTTGCCAGAGTTGGAGGATCTGATGTACAGGGAGAGGCTGAGCAGGATGGGGCTGTTTTCCCTGGAGCGTCTGAGGCTGAGGGGGTGACCTTGTAGAGGTTTACAAAATTATGAGGGGCATAGATAGGATAAATAGACCAAGCCTTTTCCCTGGGATCGGGGAGTCCAGAACTACAGGGCATAGGTTTAGGGTGAGAGGGGAAAGATATAAAAGAGACCTAAGGGGCAACATTTTCATGCAGAGGGTGGTACGTATATGGAATGAACTGCCAGAGGATGTGGTGGAGACTGGTACAATTGCAACATTTAAAAGGCATTTGGGTGGGCATATGAATAGGAAGGGTTTGGAGGGATATGGGCTGGGTGCTGGCAGGTGGGACTAGATTGGGTTGGGATATCTGATCGGCATGGACATGTTGGACCAAAGGATCAGTTTCCATGCTGTTCATCTCTATGACTCTATGACTCTAAGAAGCTAAAGGGAAAAAGAAATAGGTAGAGCAGAGGTTCATCCTTTTATGCCCCCATCGTGCTGCATGAGCATAACCAGAGGCTGTTGATTTGAGAGTCTCCAAGAAATCCACTCAGGTGGGACACCTTCACATAGATTAGGGAGAGTGTAGAACTGACTCCTACAAAGTGTTTGGCTAAGAATTTGGCTGTCTTTCATTTACTCAGTTCCTATTGCTAAGCACACCTTTCTCTTTGCCTTTGCTTAATTTTAAAATATTAATTTGGCCTCCACATGAAATACCAATGTTAATTGAGAGAACTTTACAGTAAGTCCTCACTTAAGGTCTTGGTTGTGTTCCTGAAAGTCATAACTAAAGTGAACCATGAGTTTATGAATCAAGATATTTCTTTGCCTGAAAAAAAAAGTGTACAAGTGCATATTCAGCACTGTGCATTCCTAGGTGAACTAACATGCAAGCTAAAATGTATGCTTGGAGTTATTTTAATCATCCTGTTCAGACATGCTATGAGCCGACAGGTGGGACTTGAACCTAGACCTTCTGGCCTGAGGTAGGGACCATACCGTTACATTACATTTCCTTTTAAATTCTGCCAGCTGCTGTGGTGGGATTAGAGTGTCCCTACATCATGAATCTGGCCTTGAATTACAGCACTGCTAATTCCTCAGGTAGTTTTGCTACTGCTTTTGGGAGGAGTTTAAACTAGTCTGGCAAGGGGACACAGAATATCAATGAAAAAGAGATACATCATGCTACAGCATAGGAAGCAAGTCACAGTGAGTTCATCGTTGTTGAATGACAAGAGAGTAAGGCAATGCTGGCTGGTTTTTAATGCTAGAAGTGTAATAGGTTAGATTGATGAGTCTGTGGCGTGGATTGACACATGGAAGTCTGATATTTTTGCCGACACAGAAACATGGTTCCAGGATATGGGATCTTTAGACGAGGCGGAGGAGGGTATAAAAATGGTGGTGGTGCAGCACTATTAGTTAAGGAGTCAATTAATGCAGTAAGGAGAAATGATATCTTGGAAAGGTCCTCAAACAAGGTGTTGTGAGTAGAACTTAGGAATGTTAAGGGGGAGCCACTTTACTGGGAATGTTATAGGCCTCCAAAGAGTCAACAGAAAAATGGAAGAGCACATCTATAGACAATTCACAGAGGTGTGTAAGAGTTATAATCAGGAACTTTTGCTTGAGGATTTCGATTTTCCCAACATAAACTGGGATAGTCATAGTGTTAAGGATTTAGAAAGGGTGGATTTCTTGAAATGTAGGAGAAAGTGAGGACTGCAGATGCTAGAGATCAGAGTCAAGGAGTGTGGTGCTTGACAAGTGCAGCAGGTCAGGCAGCATCTGAACAGCAAGAGAGTCAATGTTTCGGGCATAAAGGCTCTTCATCAGGAATGTTGGGGGGAGAAAGGGGGCTGAGAGAAAAATAGAGTGAGGTGGGGATGAAGGTAGGTTGGGGGTGATAGGTCAGAGGGGAGGGTGGGGTGGATAGTTGGGAAGGAAGATGGACAGTTCAAGAGAGTGGTGCCAGGTTGGAGGGTTGAATCTGGGATGGGGCTGAGGGGAGATTAAGAAACTAGTGAAGTCGATGTCATGTATCCAGGGCAGTTTTTTTTGTATCAGTATGTAGAAAGCCCAACAAGGGATAGCGCAATGGATCTGGTTCTGGAGAAAGAAACCTGGTAGTTGGGGAACATTTTAGTGACCCAACATTTAGATTAGACTTACAGTGTGGAAACAGGCCCTTCGGCCCAACAAGTCCACACCGACCCGCCGAAGCGAAACCCACCCATACCCCTACATTTACCCCTTACCTAACACTACGGGCAATTTAGCTTGGCCAATTCACCTGACCCGCACATCTTTGGACTGTGGGAGGAAACCGGAGCACCCGGAGGAAACCCACGCAGACACGGGGAGAACGTGCAAACTCCACACAGTCAGTCGCCTGAGTCGGGAATTGAACCCGGGTCTTCAGGCGCTGTGAGGCAGCAGTGCTAACCACTGTGCCACCGTGCCGCCCAACATGGTAGAGTTCAAATTCCTTTCAGTTGAAGGAAAAAGGTGACTTGCAAAATATGGCTTTGAATTAGGGGAAGTCAGATTTTATTAAAATAAAGCTGAATCTGGCAAGAGTTGACTGGTAACAGAGTAAGTCTACAGCAGAGCAATGAGGGGTATTCGGAAAGCTGGGGAGAGTACAGGTCCAACATGTAGGAGGGAAATATAGGAGCATTAAATTCAGAGAACCCAGGATGTCTAGGACGATTCAGGACTGGATGAAGAAGAGAGGAGCTTTCAGCAAGTCTAAAGGCTGCAATTCAGTGCGGCCCTGGAGAAATACAAGAAGTGGAGGAGGGAACTTAAGAAAATAATTAGAAGAACAAAAGAGGGTATGAGAAAGGATTTGCAAACAGGATTAGGGAAAATCCTAAAGTATTTTATAAATACATAAAAGGAAAGAGGTTAACCAAGGAAAGATTAGGGCCGACCTGTGTGGAAGCCGGTGTGTATTGGAAGGGTGTTAAGTGAATACTTATCTTCAGTCTTCACTCTAGAAAAGGAAAACATAGCTATAGAATTCAGAAAAGGGGACTGTGATGGACTTGTACATCTTGACATGGGAAATGGGGAGTTATTAGAGGTTCTGTTGGGCTTTAAAAAACAGACAAGTCCCCTGGCCTGAATGAATTGCAATCGCCACAAATTCACCTGCACCTCCACACACATCATCTGTTGCATCCGCTGCACCCGATGTGGCCTCCTCTATATTGGGGAGACAGGCCGCCTACTTGCGGAACGCTTCAGGGAACACCTCTGGGACACCCGGACCAACCAACCCAACCACCCCGTGGCTCAACACTTTAACTCTCCCTCCCACTCCACCGAGGACATGCAGGTCCTTGGACTCCTCCATCGCCAGAACACAACAACACGACGGTTGGAGGAAGAGCGCCTCATCTTCCGCCTGGGAACCCTCCAACTACAAGGGATGAACTCAGATTTCTCCAGTTTCCTCATTTCCCCTCCCCCCACCTTGTCTCAGTCGATTCCCTCGAACTCAACACCGCCCTCCTAACCTGCAATCTTCTTCCTGACCTCTCCGCCCCCACCCCACTCCGGCCTATCACCCTCACCTTGACCTCCTTCCACCTATCACATCTCCATCGCCCCTCCCCCAAGTCCCTCCTCCCTACCTTTTATCTTAGCCTGCCTGGCACACTCTCCTCATTCCTGATGAAGGGCTCTGGCACGAAACGTCGAATTTCCTGTTCCTTGGATGCTGCCTAACCTGCTGTGCTTTAACCAGCAACACATTTTCAGCTCTGAATTGCATCCCAGGCTGTTGGTGGAGGCGAGGCAGGAAACTGTAGGTGCTCTAACATAAATTTTCTTTATTCCTCTCCGGCCACAAGGGAAATGCCAGAGGACTGGAGGTTAGTTAATCTGGTTCCACTTTTCAGGAAGGGTGGTAGAGATGAACCAGGAAATTAAAGACCGGTGAGTCTCATGTCAGTTGTAGGGGAACTATTGGAGAAAATTCTGAAGAAGCGAATTAATACACACCTGGAAGAGCATGGATTAATCAGGGATAGTCAGAATAGTTTTGGCAGGGGGAGGTCATGCCTAAGTAAATTTGTTAGAACTTTTTGAAATTGTGATCAGATGTGTAGATGAGAGAAGTTCAGTTGCTGTAGTTTATTAGCAAAACTTTTGACAAGGTCCCACATGGGAGACTAATTGAGATGATTAAATGGCATGGAATTGAGGGAAGCTTGGAGAGATGGATCAGAAATTGGCTTAGTCATAGGACACAAAGAGGAGTGGTAGAAGCCTGCTCCACTGACTGGAGGCTGCTGTACAGAGGTATACCAGAAGGATCAGTACTTGGGACCCTTATTGTGTGTTCTATACATAAATGGTATAGATAAAAATGTTGGGAGGGGGATTCTTCAGCAAATTTGGAAACGACATCAAAATTGATTGAAGATGAAGATGAGTATAGGTTGCAGGAAGAAATGGATGGGTTGGTCAGGTAGGCAGACCAGTGGCAAATGGTGTTTAGCTCTGATTAGCGCGAGGTGATGCATTTTGGAAAAAAACAGTTGAGGGAGTATTTAATGAAGGCAGGTCACTGAATATCTTAGAGGAACAGGGGGAATCTTGGGGTAATTATTCACAGGTCCTTGAAATCATCAGAGCATGTGAATATGATAGTTAAGAAGGCAAGTGGAGTGCTTGTTTCCATTAGAGCAAGGAGGTCGTGTTGGAGTTGTAAGAGTGTTGGTCAGGCCACAACTGGAATACTGTGCACAGTTTTTGGTTACCACACTGCAGGAAGAACAGTATAACACTAGAAGAGGTACAGAGGAGGTTCACCAGAATGTTGCCTGGGAGGAAGAATTTGAATTTAAGGGGAGTCTAAACCAGTTTGGATTGTTTTCTTTAAAGCAAAGACTGAAGGGAGACATCATTGAGATGTAAAGGATAATGAAGGATATGGACAGGATGAAGAGAGTAACTGTTCCCCTTGGTTGAGAGGGCATAGTTTTAGGGTAAGGAGCAGGCGATTCAGAGGGGATTTCAGAAAACAAAACTTAGCAGGTGATGTGAATCTGCTATACACTGCCTCGGAAAGTAGTGGAGGCTGGAAACCTTACAAACTTTTAAAATATTTGGATGAGCATTTCAACTATCATGACATTCAAGGATATGGGACAAGTGCAGGGAAATTGGGATTAGTTACGTCGGTGTAGACTCGATGGGCTGAAGGACCAAATCTGTGCTGTATGAGTAGATGAATCAGTGTACCCTCACTTAATGGTTGGCTTGCCATAATCATGTGATCTGTATCTCTACTGTAGGTATCCTCATGTGGCTACATTTAACGTCTTGTAGAACAAAAGAAATGTAACATAATGTACCTCCTATCCGACTCATGATTTTTAAAAATCTGTTCAAATAGTATCTGTCTTTTTAGATTGATCGTACTCCATTTATGGCAGAGGTTAGTAAGTGCAGGGAGTTAGTTGGTGTGGGATGCTGCAGAGTTCATGCTTCAACCAACTTCTGCCATGAGATAAAGCCCTTCCATATGAGTTCAGAAATACAGTCGGGGGGAGGAAGCACTTAAATAGGTAAATCAAGGAGGATAGTTCAGGGGTTAATGGTGTGGCGTGCTGCAAGGCAAAAGTGTGCATTTGTGGAGGGAGTCGGCAGGTATAGGTAACTGCGGAAGGAAGGCTGGGAAGGAGATGTGCAGGGAAATCAGTGACGTTGAGTTGAAAATACCCACATAATTTGAGATAACAAATCCTAAAAAACAAACATGTTAAAACAGAATCATATTACGCAAAGTTACTTGAAGTGATTTACCTATGCTTTGTCTAATGCCATGATGTACAATCCCGAGGAGAGTTTAATGGGGACTTTTGGCATCAGGATATTACAGAGTCATGTAGCTATATCCTTATTGAAATATCTGACATTCAGTGGGCAATTGACAAGTAGATACTGATGGGATGTTTCCACTCATTGGGGAATATGGGGCATAAGGGGGCACATGTTTAAAATAGGGGCCTCCTATTTAAGTTGGAGGTGAGGAGGGTCATTAATCTTTGGAATTTTTTCTCCATGGAGTGTGGTGAAGGCTGAGTCATTGAATATATTCAGGAAAGCATTAGAGAGATTTTTGTTATGGAGATCAGGCAGGTAAGTGGAATTAAAGCAACAAGAAAATCATCCTCAATCTTACTTAAAAGAGTAAGAGGATTGATGCTAGATGGCTTACCCCTTCTCCTCGCTGTATTGATTGTACAAGGGTTATACAATTTGCGACATTTTAATGTAATTGGATGCTCAGCACCACTAATTAATGTTGATTCGTTTTTACAGGTTGGATGAAGATGGGAAGGTGCTGACTCCCGAGGAACTTCTGTACAGAGTGAGTGATAGAGTAGTAGTAGGAATACGGGATGGGGGACAGAAACAATGGAGTCACCAGAGGAGTAATGGTAGATAAGAAATGCAGAATGTGAATGATGGAGGGTTGAGGGATTTGGTTGATGGAATACGGGAGGTTCAGGGGAGAGGAGATTTGAGTGATGGAGTATGGGGGAATACCGGATGAGGAATGTGAGTGATAGAACTGGGGGACAGAGGATATGACGATGAACTTGGGAAGAGATATGTGACAGAAAATGTAAGCGATAGAGCGAAGAGCCATGTGGGACGGAGGAAGTCAGTTATGAAGTGGGAGTGCAATACGGCACAGGAGAGGGGACTATTTAAGTGGGGTGGGGCATCATGCAGGTCAGGGATAAGAGTGAGTTGGGCTGTGGGAATAAAGGGGTTGAAAGTGAGTAACAAAGCTAGTGGAGAAGGTGCTAAGTTGAGGGGTTGACAGGGAAGATAAGGATGAGTGCTGAAGTGGGTTCAAATCTATGTGCAAACTGAATGAAAGCTAAACACTGGCTGGGACTGAGCGGAGAAATATTTTAGGGGCAGAATCCTAGAGCCAGGGTGGAAAACGAACAAATAAGTAACAAGAGCAGGTCTGAAGTTAGGAATCATTTTTTTATTCATTTGTGGAATCTGATAAGAGTGGTTACATTATTGCCATTAGTGTAACATTTTATTGCAACTTTTTATGAGTTCAAATCCCACCATCTGCCATGATGTGATTTCAGCCCATGTACAACATACATTAGGCTGGGGTTCTGGAGTACTACTCAAGTGACATTTCAGTATCAGCTCCTGACTCCCCAAAGCCTAGCCATTATCTAGAAGGCACAGGTCAGAAGTGTGACGGAATACTCACCATTTGCTTGGATGAGTGCAGTTCCAATAACACTCAAGAAGCTTGACACTATCCAGGACAAAGCAGCCTTTAATTTGGGATCACATCTGCTACCCACAATATCTATGCCTTCCATCTTTGATTCATAGTAGTAACACTGTGTGCCATCTACAGGGTGCTGTGCAGTCATTCACCAAAGCTCCTCTGATGGCACCTTCCAATCCCACAATGTTTCACACTCAGAAGAACAACGGCAGCAGATACATGGGAACTCCACCAGTTCTCCTTGCAGTCACGCACCATCCTGACTTGGAATATAATGCCATTCATTTACCTCACTGGGTCAAAATTCTGGAATTTCATTCCTAACAATATTGTGGGCATCCTGACCCCATATACTCTGCACTATTTCAAGAATGCAGCTCATCACTACCTTATCCAGGGAAATTAAGGATGAACAAGAATTGCTGGGTTGAGGAATGAGGTATCAGGCCATTTCAGCAGTAGGCTGTAATCTTGTATGCCTCACTCTGTCTAAGCACCCTGTGAGCTGTATGTCTTTGTTTGCTATGATATGCCTGCACTGCTTACAGTACTTAGGCACGTGTGACAACAATAAATCAAATCAAATCAGTGTAAGGGGCATTGGGGTGGCCACGGGTGGAATATGGTTTCCAGGTGAACAGGAGGGCAGCAGGTCGGAGTCTGTGGTGTTATGGATGTGGAGCTAATATAGTTGGGTAGGGGAGGCGTATGTATGGCAGGTTTTGTGTTAATACTTAACCAGGAATTAAGTTCAGTTTTTAATTGTATAACTTTTCCTGAGTAACTATTAACTTAATTGCAGTGAGTCCCTCCTAATTAGATTACTTACAGTGTGGAAACAGGCCCTTCGGCCCAACAAGTCCACACCGACCCGCCGAAGCACAACCCACCCATACCCCTTTACCGAACACTACGGGCAATTTATCCTGGCCAATTCACCTAACCTGCACAACTTTGAACTGTGGGAGGAAACCGGAGCACCCGGAGGAAACCCACGCAGACACGGGGAGAACGTGCAAACTCCACACAGTCAATCGCCTGAGTCGGGAATTGAACCCAGGTCTCTGGCACTGTGAGGCAGCAGTGCTAACCACTGTGCCACCGTGCTGCCCAATTCTCTAATACACGAATGTCCTTCAGTGAAGGAAATCTGCAGTTCTCCCCTGGTCAGGTGTACATTTGATTCCAGATGCACAGCAATGTGGTTGACTCTCAATTCCCCTCTGAAATGACCTGGCAAGCCATTCAGTTGTATCAATGGCTACAAGTGCAGGGAAAGTTTTTGTTGGGTTATTATCCCTGCCTAATGCACCTAACCTACACATACCTGAACACTATGGGCAGTTTAGCATGGCCAATCCACACTAACCTGCATATCTTTGGATTGTGGGAGAAAACTGGAGCACCCGGAGGAAACCCACACACACAAGGGAGAATGAGCACATTTCATGCAGGCAGTCGCCCGAAGCTGGAAGCGAACCCAGGTTCCTGGCACTGTGAGGCAGCAGTGCTAACCACTGAGCCACTGTGCTGCCCATTAATTTTAAATGTCAAGTAAAGATATTAAGGAATATGAGCTATGATGAGCCATGATCTCATTGAATGGTGGAACAGGCTGAAGGGTCTGAATGGCATACTCCTGTCTTATATTCCTAAGGTAGTATACTATCTTTCTGTCTTCACAGATGATGCCAGATCTGCTGAGTATCTCCAACATCTTGTCTTTATACTAAATTCGGTTTCCCTTCTTTCAGGCTGTCCAGTCAGTGAACATGAGTCACGATGCTGCACATGCACAGATGGATGTGAAATTTCGGTCACTGGTGTGTGTGGGACTAAAGTACGTGATTATCTTCAGTGCTATGCCTTTGTGTCCAAATGTTGATGAGTGCATGGATCAGGGTTGGGTGTATCAGCTTGGAGTTCCAACCTAAATAAGATATTCAGACTCAACAAAAAGTTGGGCAAATGTATTTTGGAATGTAAGTTATCAAGGAACATCAATAAACTAGATCCTATAAATAGGCTGCAAGAAACAGTTCAATTGGAAAACAAATTTAAGGAGATGAGGAAATTCTGGTTGTAGGAAATTAATCAAAAAATAGAATTGCTGTTAGGCTTTAAAAATGAGATCAGACTAGTGTGGCATGCCCCATAAGCACATTTAGTTATTGCCATTAAATCTGAGGATTCCTTGTGTGACCAAGATGAATATTATATTCTGATGCTGAGGTAACAATATGTCAATTGCACCATCCATTTAAGGCCACATGTTATCATCACGGAAAGTCTGAGGCCATTTAGATGTAAGTAATCATCATTGAGAGAACATTATCACTGAGAGTACATTATCGCTCAGCTGTAGAATCATTGAGTCACAGAGATGTACAGCACTGAAACAGACTCTTCAGTCCAACTTGTCCATGCTGAGCAGATATCCTAACCTAATCTAGTCCCATTTGCCAGCACTTGGCCCATCTCCCACTTAACCCTTCCTATTCATTTGCCCATCCAGATGCCTTTTAAATGCTATAATCGTACCAGGCCTCCTCCACTTTCTCTGGCAGTTCATTCCGTGTACACACCACCCTCTGTGTGAAAAAGTTGCAACTTAGGTCCTTTTTATATCTTTCCCCTCTCACCCTAAACCTATGCTTTCTAGTTCTGGAGTTCCCTACCCCAGGGAAAATACTTTGTCTATTTATCCTAACCATGCCCCTCATGATTTTATAAACCTCTAAAGGTCACCCCTTAACCTCCGACGCTCCAGGGAAAACAGCCCCAGCCTATCAGCCTGTCTAAAGCTCAAATCCTCCAACCCTGGCAAAATCCTTGTAAATCTTTTCTGAACCCCTTCAAGTTTCACAACATCCTTCCGATAGGAAGGAGACCAGAATTATATGCAATATTCCAAAAGTGGCCTAACCAATGTCCTGTACAGCCGCAACATGACCTCCCAACTCCTGTACCCAATACTCTGTCCAAAAATGAAAGCATACCAAACGCCGCCTTCACTATCCTATCTACCTGTGATTCTACTTTCAAGGAACTATGAACCTGCACTCCAAGGTCTCTTTGTTCAGCAACACTCCTTAGGATTTTATCATTAAGTTATGAGTCCTGCTATGATTTGCTTTTCCAAAATGCAGCACCTCACATTTATCTAAATTATTCCCCCTCTGCCATTCTTCAGCCCATCTGATCAAGATCCTGTTGTACTCTGAGGTAATCTTCTTTGCTGTCCACTACCCCTCCAATTTTGGTGTCATCTGCCAACCTACGAGCTATACCTCCGATATTCACATCCAAAGTCATTGATATAAATGATGAAAAGTAGTCGACCCAGCACCGATCCTTGTGGCACTCCACTGGTCACAGACCTCCAGTCTGAAAAACAACCTTCCACCATCACCCTCTGTCTTCTACCTTTGAGTCAGTAACAGCCAGTTTGCAAACTATAATATTTCAAAAATGGCACTGTGATGAAACCTGGTTAGCACTGCTGCATCACAGCATGAGGGACCTAGGTTCGATTCCAGCCTTGGGTGACTGCGTAAGGTTTGCACATTTTCCCTGTCAGCATAGGTTTCCGCCAGGAGCTGTAGTTTCTTTCTACCATTCAAAAATATGCAGATTAGGTGGATTGGCAGTGCTAAATTGCCTGTTCGTGTCCAGTGATATGCAGGTTAGATAGATTGGCCATGGTAAATGTAAAGTAAAAGGGATAGGAATGAGGGTCTGGTAGAATGTCTTTGGAGGGTTGACAGAGACTAGAACTGAATCTGCACACTGTGTAGGGTTTCATTGACTCTATAATATATTTTACTGATATTGATGAAAGATTAGCTAGTAGCCAGGATCAGTAGTGGCATAGGATGTTTCCTGCACAAGCAAATAGGGCCTCAGTTTTACAAAATCCCTATGGTGTGGAAACAGACCATATGGCCCAACAATTCCTCACCAACTCTCCGAAGAGCATCTCTCTTCTCTATCCCTGTAACCCCGCATTTCTCATGGCTAATCCACCTAATCTACACATCCCTGGACATTATGGCAATTTAGCATGTGCAATCCACCCTAACCTGCACATGTTTGGACTGTGGGAGGAAACCAGAGCACCTGGAGGAAACTTGAGCAGACATTGTGCAAACTCCACACAGACAGAAGTCCATGGCTGGAATTGAGCCCTGGTCCCTGGCACTGCTAAGCAGTAGTGCTAACCATTGAGCCACCACACCACCTTTTTAATGTTTTAACTGAGTGTCCAGCACCTATGAGAGTGCAGTGATGCCTCCGTGCTTCTGCCTTCATTTTGTTTTTGTCCTAACACTTGTTGGAACTCAGGAGAATGAGAGGCAACCTTACTGAAACATGCAAGATCCTTAAGGGACTTGACAGGGTCAGTGCATCGATCTTGTTTCCCCTTATGGAAGAGTCCAGGATCAGAAGGCATAATCTCATAACAAGTGGTTGTTTATTTAAAGCAGAAATGAGGAAGAATTTCTTCTCTTAGATAATGGTGAATCTGGAATTATTCACTGTAAAGGCTGAGTCACTAAGTATATTCAAGGCTGAGATGGACAGATTTCTAATCTGCAAGGGAATTGAAAATCATGGGGAGAAAGTGCATTATCACATCAGGCATGCTTTTGTTAAATAGCAGTACAGATGGGCTGTGAATGGCTTACTTTTGCTCTTACATCTTATGGTCGGTTTGCATCTGTTCCGATAATTGCAGTGACAGTAATTCCAGTACCCTGCCCCTTCAGTGAGTGATATTGTTTTGTAGCTTTTTAACAAATGTACAAGAGAGCTTTATTTGGAGATGGCTTGTCTTTCATTTCTTTTGTCTGTTATCTAAAGTTACTCTTGGATTAATGCTCCAATCTGTGGAACTCAGTTTCCATCATCCCTGCCTTCCTGTGTTCAGAGTACTATTGCTGTGTGCAGCACCCTGACTTTCTTAGAGGATGACAGGAATTGGAGTACACCATTCAGCCCATTGAGCCTGCTCTGCCATTCAGTGGCTGATCTGTGCCTAACCCCATATGCCTGCCTTGGACCCATATCCCTTAATACCCTTGCTTAATAAAATTGTCTATCTCAGATTTAAATCTAACAATTGAATTAGCATTGACCATCATTTAAAGAAGAGAGTTCCAAATGTCCACTACTCTTTAGCATGTAGAAGTGTTTTCTAACATCTCCCCTGAATGGCCTGACGCTAATTCTTCGACTATGCCCTAGTTCTAGAATCTCAATCAGTGGAATTAGTTTATCCTTATTTACGCTGATGTTCCCTCTTCGTATCCCAAAGACCTCGATTAGGTCACCACTTACTCTTCTGTTCTGGAGAGGAAAGTCCTAATTTGTCTAATCCCTCCCTTGTAACTTAACCTCTAAAGTATAGGTGTCATCCTCATAAACCTATGCTGAATTCCCTCCAGGGTCAAAACATCCTTCCGAGTGTATGGTGCCCAGCATTACTTTCAGTACTCTCCGTAGAGTCTAACCTGGGTTTTGTATAACTGCAGCATAACACCTGGATCCCCATACTCTAGCCCTTTAGATACAAAGGCCAGCATTTAGATTAGCCTTCTTGACTATTTTCTGCACTTGCTTGTGGGAGATTAAAAAGCTATGCACTTGATTCCGAAATCTCTTTAGATATTCACTATATTTATTTTTATGCCTTTTAAAAAATACCCTGATCTGTTCTTTCTCAGTCTAAACTCAATAATCTCCCATATGCTTATATTAAAATCCATCTGCCACTACTTTGCTCATTCACTAATCTGTCAATGTCATGTTGTAATTTTATGCTGCTGTCAACACTGAGTACAATCCTGCCTAATTTTGAATTGTCAGCAAATTTCAATTTTTAACTTGTTATAACACCTATCTAAGTCGTTAATGAATACTGTGAATAATTGAGGCTCCAACACAGATCCCTGTGGGATCACACCAGTCACATCCTGCCAATTTAACTACTTACCCATTCTTCCAATTCCCTGTTTTATGCCACTCAACAAATTTCTGATCCATGTCAGTAATTTGCTTCAATTCCATGGGCTTCCACCTAGCTCTTCCACCAGTCTTTTATATGGGACATAATCAAAAGCCTTCTGGAAGTCCACATAAGCCACATCCTCAGACTTACCACTGCCCACTACCTTTGCCACCTCTTCAAACAACTGAGGTTTGTCAGACATGACCCTTCATGAATCCATGCTGAATCTCCCTGACTGATTGAAATTTTTCAAGGTGTTCAGTTACCCTATCGTTGATTATAGTGTCTAACAATTTCCCCATCACAGATGTTAGGCTAGCTAGTTTGTAATTTCCTGGTTTCCCTTTGTTACCTTTCTGAAAGAGCAGAGTGACATGAGCAGTCCAGAGGCACAACTCCTGAATTCAGGGAACTCTGAAAGATTAGGGTTAGGGCATCAGCAGTGTACTGTCTTACCATTTTTAACACTGAGGATGGAAACCATCAGGTGCTGGGAATATGTCTCTCTTCAGTTCCATTAATTTCTCCATTATTGATGATTCCCGCCTCAGGCGACTCTGTGTGGAGGTTGCACATTCTCCCCATGCCCACATGGGTTTCCTCTGGGTGCTCCGGTTTCCTCCCACAATCCAAAAATGTGCAGGTTAAGTGAATTGGCCATGCTAAATTGCCCGTAGTGTTTGGGGTAGGGGAATGGGTCTGGGTGGGTTGTGCTTCGGCGGTTCGGTGTGGACATGTTGGGCCGAAGGGCCTGTTTCCATACTAAGTAATCTAATCTAATCTAATTTAGTTAAACTAATTTTACTTAGGTGCTGTCCCTGATCCTCTGAGACTTTTAATAAGCTATCCTCCTTTTCTGTTGTAAATACTAAAGCAAAATAATTGTTCATCATATTTGCCTCGTGGTCACTGACAATATCCCCACTCTCAGTTTCAGTTGGCCAGTAGTACTCTTTAGGAGATAATGAGGATTGCAGATGCTAGAGAGGTCAGAGTCAATGAGGTGTGGTGCTGGATAAAGCACAGTAGGTCAGGCAGTGTGTGAGGAGCAAGCGAGTTGACATTTTGGGCAGAATCCTTCATCATTCCTCACTGTCTCCTAGTTACTGAAAACCATACTGCGAAGCCTCTTTCAAGGATGCTAACCTTGAACAAGTTCCAATGTGGACCACAACTCTGGCTGTTTACCCTCCTCTTTCAGAATGTCTTGTGTCTGCTCAGAGATGTCCTTGACCCTGGCACCAGGGAGACAGCACAGGCTGGAGTCCCACTTACAGCAACAGAAATGCATACCTGTGCCCTGACTATAGAGTCTCTGATTGCAGCACTTACCTGCACTTTGACCCTCCCTGCTTTACAACAGAACCAGCTGTGGTGCCACTGTTTTAACTATTGGTGACATCATCCCCTAACAAGCCAATTTCCCACCCACCCAGCAGTATCCAAAATGACATACTTGTTTGAGAGGGGGTTTGGTACAGGGGTCTCATGCACTGACTGCCTACCCTTGCTGGTGTTCACCCATCTATCTGCCTCAACTTTGGTTGTGACCTCATCCCTGAAATTTCTATCTATGATGCTTTCCACCAGCTGCATGCTCCTAGGTGTGTGCATCTGCTGATCCAACCAATCCACATGGCCGTTCGAGAGGTCCTTGATCTCCCACATCTTGCAGGAGAAGCATACAACCCAATGAATTGCCATTTCTAACCCTCTAGTGACTACTCAGTTAGAAATTAAATAAGTAAATGAATAAATCTTATCTAGTTACTTAAATATACAGTTGTTGCTTACCAACTAAGAGGCTTTCTAAATACATTATCCACCATAAAACAATCATGTACTCTACCCTGCACTACAGTCCACTATTTCCACTATTCTAAGGCTCTGAATTAAATGTGAGGAAAGAAAGTCACCTGATTAATATTCACCAGTCAGGAGCCCTACTGTGCAGCAAATCATTTTTGAATTCCTAATGCAGTCAGGACCTTGTCTGAAGATTCTTCCACAATTCCTTTTTGAGTCATGGTGAGCAAACCGGCTTCTCCCAGAACCCTCCTCAGTCACTTCTCACTGCCACCCTCTCTGCCCAAAGTGCTCATTGTATTCCTTTTATTCATTGCTCTTAGGTTTGTGACATTAGTAATGTGTGTTATCATTATTTTGGATTGCATTGTGCTTGTCATGAATACTATTCTTCGATGCTCCTTACAGTGAGCAGGTTCTGCCACTATGGCTGGAGGTTCTCTGTTCAAGTATACAGACAGTGGAGAAATGGTATCAGCCATGGTCGTTCCTCCGCAGTCCTGGCTGGGTCCAAATCAAGTGTGAATTGAGGTGAGAAAGTGGTCTGAATGATGTTGCTGTGCAGGAATAGTTCCTGTATTGTTAATCACTTCTTTTAACTGAAGTCAGTTTCTTTTGTCTTATTGTTGCTTCTCTGGGAGTCCATGCTAATGTCTTGTTCCTGAAAGTTTGCAATGACACCTACCATTAATGTACCCAATTCCACTTCACAAAAGATGCCCCCTCTGCCATTCTCCCCACCTCATCCAGGAGGGGATTATGCTTGATACTCATCACCTGTACCAGTCAAATGGAGAAGCTGTGTGGTGTAGTGAAAATGTCAGAAGCCTAGGCTTATGGTCTGGGAATGTGGCTTGTATCACATTATGGCAAATAGTTGAATTTGAATTCAACAAAAATCTGGAATAAAATAAATATTGTGGCCATCCAATTGTCGTAAAAACACAATTTTTTTTAGGGAAGAAAATCTACTGACCTTACCCAGTCTGAACTATACATGACTCTAGACCCACAGCAATGTGGTTAACTGTTTATCTACCCTATGGGCATTTAAGGTTGGGCAATAAATGCTGACCTAGCCATACCAACATCTATGAGCAAGTAAAGAAAATTCCCCTCTATCTGTTGCTGGCTTTACTACAGAGTTTATCAGTGGGCCCATATGATGAGTATCTGTGGCATTGGTGTTGGAACATATCTGGAAAATGTTTAGTGAGCGTGCCCTGACATTAGAGAACTTGATTAATAAAGAGAATTACACTTTCACTGTGATTACATTTTCTTCAATGTTTTAGCACTCACTCACGTCACTAGCAGCATGTCTCTTGTTCTATGGTATAATATCTATGGTAAATGAATTCTCTCATTCTGTGTTACAGGGTTTTATCCAGGTTTGCATTCAGCCTTTCTCCGGATTGGGAACTGCCCATTAGGAAAGAGGTAAAGAACAAACCATGTTGAAGGTGCTATGTTTCAATCCCATGGAGGTTGCACCCAGACAATGAGCCCGTACCCATTCCACTAGGCATTACACCCCTGAAGATACTCCATCCTCTCCACTTGACAGTACATCTCTACAATATGCAAGTGTCCACTCCACTGGATATTACACCTTACATTGAGCCATTGTCCACTTCATTAGACATTACAATAAGGAATGAGGTCCTGAAAGCAGCATTCAGGGAGATATGGAAGGAAATTAAAAAGCAGTTATCATGGGATTACTCCCAGCGCCATGTGCTAATGATCATAAGAGCAGGAGGATTGATTAATTGAGCACATGGCTAGAGAGCTGGTGTTGGATGGAAGCCATCCGAATTCTGAGGCACTGGGACCAGTTCAGGAGCAGATGGGTCTCTGTATAAATTGGACAGATTACATTTTATTGGGCTGGGATTAATATCCTCACAGAAGGATTTGCTAGTGCTATTGTGGTTTGCTTAAACTTGCTTGTCAAGTGGATAGGAATTTGGAAGGCAGTTAAGCTGGTAGCGGGAGTACAAAAAGCTACAAGTGAGGTAAGAAACAAAGGGAAGGTACCAGGTCTGTCTCAAATACAGAATAATACCAAAGATACAAAACTAAAGGTCACTTTACCTGAATACATTCCGCTACTGGTGAAATTAGTGGAGCTGGATGGTCAGATATTCCTGGGACTTGATGGTCTACATACCGGAATGTTGAAAGAGATGGCTACAGGCATGCATTGGTAATAATTTTCCAAAATACCATAGATTCTGGAATGGTTTCTGAAGATTGGATGCTTGTAAATGTCACCCATTGTTTTACAAAGAGCAAAAGAGAAGTACTGCGTAGGAACAGGCCCTTCAGCCCTCCAAGCCTGTGCCAATCATCATGCCTTAACTAAAGTAAAAAACAAGCTTTCTTCCTTTATTTGGTCTGTATCCCTTTATTCCCTCCCTATTCATGTAACTATCCAGATGCCTGTTAAATGTCACCCATGTGCCTGCTTCCACCACATCTTCTGACAGTGGCATTCCAGGCTCCTACTACTCTTTGCGTGAAAGACATCCCTTGCACATTCCCTGAAACTTTCCTCCTCTCACCTTGAACCTTTGCCCCCTTGTAATTGAAACTTCAACCCTGGGAAAAAGCCTCTGACTATCTTCCCTATCTGTGCCCCTCATAATTGCATAGACCTCTCAAGTGTCCTCTCAGCTTCCGTCTTTTTAACTTTTCCTCATTGCTAATGCCCTCAAGATCAAGGAGCAAGGGGAGAAAACAGGGAATTTTAGATTTGTCAGCCTGATATCAGTAATACAGAAAATGCAAGAATCTTTCAATAAGGACTTGATAAATGGATAGTTGGATAAAAATAATCTGGGGTAGTCAGCATGGATTTTGCAAGGGGCGAATCATATTTGAGAAACTTGAAATTTTTTTGAAAATGTTTCTAACAAAATCAAGAAACGAAAGTTGATGGATGAAGTATATTTAAACTTTCAGAAAGCTTTTGATAACAAGTTGGGAAGCAAAATTAAAGTATATGGGATAGGAGATAGTCTACTGGAATGAATTAATAATTGGGCTGTTCAACAGAAAATAGAGTAGGGATAAATGGGTTGATGGAGGACGTTGGTCTTGTGGATATTCAGAGGGAGACCTATACCCTCACATGCCTCTGTAAAGGTGCTGACAGTGGTCTGGAGTATGTCCTCAGAGGTTGCACATCTCCAAGAATCATCTGCATCCTGCAGTTCGATTACACTGATTGGAGTGATTTTGGATTTGTTTGAAGGCGAAGGAGGTTTAATAATTTCCTGCAGTTTGTGTAAGTTAGCTCCACTCCAGCAGGGAGCTTGTCAGTAATGAGGGGAAGCATTGTAGCGAGGTAGATCGAGAACAGTGTTGGGGCAATGACACAGCCCTGCCTGGCACTGTTCCAAATGGGCAATGGGCCGGTGATGGATCCAAGGACGCTCTATTCTTCCCCACTAATGCTGTCAAAGGCCTTTGTGAGGTCGAAGGCGGCCATGTGCAGGTTCTTTTCTCTGCGTTTCTCCTGTAGCTATCGCGTGATGAAAATCATGTCGATTGTGCCCCTTTGTGGCAGGCAGTCACACTGTGGTTCAGAGGAGGAGTTCCTCAGCCACAGATAGGAGACGCTTGAGTAGGACCCTCACGATGACTTTTTTCCAACGGTTAACAGCGAGGGGATTCCCCTGTAGTTACCACAGTCAGACCTGTTCCCTTTTTTTGAAAATACTCATGACTCTGTCGTCTTGGAGCTCTGCCAGGATACTCTTCTCCTTCCAGATAAGGCAGACAAAGGTGTGGAGCTGCAACAGGAGCTCTTTGCTCTTGCTTCAATGCCTCAGCAGTGATATGGTCTGCTCCAGCAGCCTTGTTGTTCTTAAGTTGGCAGATGGCCTTCTCCACTTTGTGTAAGCCTGGGGTGTTGCTGAGCTCGTGGTGTGTAGTATGATATGGGATGCATTCAAGGGCGCTTGGATCAACAACAGAGCCCTATTGAGGAGGTCTCTAAAGTGCTCCCCTCACTTTTGATGGCTTTTTTTGGGGGGTTTTTGATAGCTTTTTTGGGGTTTTTGATGGCTTATCTTTGATAAGAGTCACTCTGTCCTTGACCAGCAGTGGGTGTGCCTTGAGGGTTTGGTCCATAGCTGGTGTTGACAGCCCAGAAGAAACCCTGCATGTATGTCATTGTTGTCGGCCACTCATTGGGCCTCTAATGCTTTCTCCATCCACTACCTGTTCGTTTATGTCAGCGATATGGATTTGGACCTCTGCCATCAGTCACCTGTAGATCTGTCATTTCTCTTCCTAGTGCATTTATTGTTTTACACGCAGAAATTACACAGTTTCATAATTCTTGGATCTCATGATCATTCTCATCAAACCAGTTTTGGTGTTTCCTGGTTGAGTGACTGACTGGATTTTTGCAGGCATTGGCTATATCAGTCTTAGGGATGGACCAGAGACTGTTGGAATCCCGCAACTCAGTGTCACTGAGGGTCACGAGGTGTGTGGAGAGGAGTTGGTTGTATGACACTATTTATTCCCGGTCTTTGAACTTTTTGCAGCATTGCTTCTGTTGTCGCTGCTGTGGAGAAGCTATATTTATGTTGATCCTGGCTCTAATCAGGCAATGGTCCATACAGCAGTCAAATCTCCGTCACGACGTGGATAATTTGAACTTATTTTTTATTAATTCACAGGATGAGAGCATCGCTGGCTGGGCAGGGTGCAGTTGAGAGTCAGCCATATGGCTGTGGGTCTGCAATCACATGTAGGCCAGACCAGGTTAGAATGGCAGTTTCCTTCTCTGAAGGGCATTAGTGACCCAGACAAGTTTTTCCAACAATCAACAATGGAGTCATGGTCATTGTTAGCCTCTTAATTTCAGTTATTCATTGAATTCAAATTCCACCATCTGTCATGGTGGGATTTGAACCTGGATCCCCAGAGCATTACCTGGGTCTCTGGATTAACAGTCCAGTGATAATGCCACTAGGCCATTGCCTCTCCGATCCCTTACTCTGATGATGACATAGTCAAGGAGATGCCAGTGACTGGATCTCAGGTGTTGCCACATTGTCTTGTATTTGTCCCTTTGGTGAAACAGTCTGGTAGTAATGAGGAGATTGTGTTCACAGCATTTGGTCAGGAGAAGGATGCCTTCGGAGTTTTGCTTCCCTACTCTCTCTTTCCTGATTACATCGTCCCAAAGGTCTCCACTTTCGTTGAGGACGATTAGTTTGTCTGCAGCAGGGGCCCGTGAGAGAGATTCGTCAAAACTGGATTAGAATTTCTTCTTGTCCTCATCTTCTGCATCAAGCTCTGATGCATATGCAGAATCGCATGACATACTGGTTCCCAGCAAGGGGGGTTAGGACTGTCATGAGGTATTCGCTTATTCTGCAAAGGGAGTCTTTAAGTTGATTCAGCAGTTCATTTTTGACAGCAAAACCAACACTATGGATGCAGTGTTCTCCTTCAGCCTTGCCCCCCCCCATGGGTTTCACTTACGGCAGCAATGTCAATAACATAGCGCCTGAGTTCCAGGCAATGATGGCGGTGTGGCGTTCCAGTCTGTCACTGATGGGACAGTTCATAAGGGTCCCAAACTTCATCCTGAGGATGTGGAAAGTGCCTGTACAGTACTTTTAATGTGAGGAGACCGTTGCACACCGACTATCACACAGGCGAAGCAACTCAATGTCCAATAGTGAGGGGAGGGGAGGCCAGGCACTGCTGTTTGGCCTTAGATTGCCAGCTGTGGAGTGCAGACAAACAGCTTGGTGCTGGTCAGCTGCTCATGCTGTGTGAAAATGGGAGGAAGGGGAAAAAATGGGAAGGACTGTGCAATTGCTGCTATTGTCCTTGTCATCCTCAGTTTGTGATTGTGAAATCACTATGTGGGGGGTGTTGTAAAAATCACTAAGCTGGGGGTTGGGGAGAATTTATATCAAAACAAATTAGACTTGGTTGGTGGAGTTTATAAAATCACTGAATTGGTTGGTGAGTAGTTTATAGATTACTGGGCTGGGAGGGTGTAATAAGATTATTGGACAGAAGGCATTTTAAAAAAACACAACTTGGGTGGGGGTTGTTTTATAAAATTCTGGATTAGTGGTGCTGGAAGAGCACAGCAGTTCAGGCAGCATCCAAAGTGCAGCGAAATCGACGTTTCAGACAAATGCCCTTCATCAGTGAGCCTGAAGCGTGGAGAGATAAGCTAGATGAGGGTGGGGGTGGGGAGAAAGTAGCGTAGAGTATAATGGGTGAGTGGGGGAGGGGATGAAGGTGATGGGTCAGGGAAGAGAGGGTGGAGTGGATAGGTGGAAAAGGAGACAGGCAGGTTGGACAAGTCCGGACAAGTCATGGGACAGTGCTGAGCTGGAAGTTTGGAACTAGGGTGAGGTGGGGGAAGGGGAAATGAGGAAACTGTTGAAGTCCACATTGATGCCCTGGGGTTGAAGTGTTCCGAGGCGGAAGATGAGGCATTCTTCCTCCAGGCGTCTGGTGGTGAGGGAGCGGCAGTGAAGGAGGCCCAGGACCTCCATGTCCTTGGCAGAGTGGGAGGGAGAGTTGAAAGGTTGGGCCACGGGGCGGTTAGGTTGATTGGTGCGGGTGTCCCGGAGATGTTCGCTAAAGCGCTCTGCTAGGAGGCGCCCAGTCTCCCCAGTGTAGAGGAAACTTCATCGGGAGCAACGGATACAATAAATGTATTAGTGGATGTGCAGGTAAAACTTTGATGAAACACTGGGCTCTCGAGGTGTTAAAAAAGAGAGGATCACTGGACTGGGAGGGTGTTATGATATTACTGAACTGTGGGGTGGCATAAAAGCACTGGGTAAGGGGGTTATAAAAACAATGGACTGGAGTTTATATTAACACTGGAATGGGGAGGACAGGGAGTTTTATGAAAATCTCGCCGTAGTTGCAACAATAGGAGCTCTGGGGTTGATGGGCAGGCAATTTATAGGCTGTGCTTGGCCCTGTTAAGAGCAGCCAGAAGACTGGAAGAGTGGTGTTCAGGTCTCAGTCCCTAGAGGTGTGAGCAGGAGAGGTTGAAGAAGGGGCAGTAAGGGAGGAAGGACAGGAAGGTAATTGTGGACCAGGTTATCCCCACCATCTTTCCTATTGCCATAGTGGGAATGTAACAAAGGTTCACTTGACTTGTTCACAGAATGGTGGGGCTGCCCAATGAAGAAAAATTGGGCCTGTATTCCTCACAGTTTCAAACAATGAGAGATTTTCTCATTAAAATTTGAAAATTACTATCGCAGGGGCCTGTGGAAGCTCTGTCTTTGAGTATATTTAAAGTAGTGGTTGACAAATTTGTATTATCAATGGTATAAAGGTTATGGAGATAGGCTATGCAAAAGGCACTGACACAGTTGTCTTGATGGGCTGAATGACCTACTCCTGTTCCTACCTCGCTACAGTAAATTGGTGTCCATTCCACTGGACCTTACATCACCACAGTGAGCTAGCATACAGTTCATTCGACATTTTATCTCTGTGGGTACCCAGGATCTATTTTCTTGACAATATACCTTTATAGGGAATCAATGGAAATTAGAAGCTGACAGTTTTCCAGTGTCCACTCCACTGGTCATTGAAGCCTGACAGGAAGTTCAGTGCCCACTTCATTGGAGTGTATGCCTGACATTTGACCCTTGCTCGATGTGCATAAACACAGTTTGGAGGCTGTTCAGTGTGTTGAGGGGGTGTGCCATTTGCAATCAAGTGGTTCTGTCTGTGTTTATGGAAGTGGAGGGTGGGGAAGGATCCGGTAATAGTGATGTTTCTGTTTCTATTTGGGTGTGAATGCACTGGTGGAGGGAGTGAAATTACGAAGGGTGCAATGTTTATGATGTGATATGGTCTGTATGTGAGGGAAGTTGGGATGTGTGTAAGGTGCTGATGGGGTTGGCCTAAGTGAGGTTTCTGTATATAGAGAAGTTCAACAGGATAGTGATACCTCAGAGGGGAGAGGTGTGTGTGGGGCAGAGTTTGTATCTTGTGGAATGTGAATGTGGGAGTAATAGTCTTACAATGTTCTGTGTGGTTGTGGCTATAGAAGGATGATCTCTGTGTTTCTTCTTAGTTGCAGTATGACTGGGGAAAAGACCATGAACACTGAATAAGAAGAAGCTCTGTTTAATTGAGCAATACCATCTGACCACAACAGCTTTTTTTTTCTGCTTAGGACAAAGAGAAGAAGCCTCTAAAAGATGGAGTCCAGGACATGCTGGTGAAGCATCATCTCTTCAGCTGGGATATTGATGGTTAATAACACCTCTCCTCCAATGAAAACACTCAACGCCAAATCTCCATGAGTATGTGACTCTACAGGTGCCTGTTGACATTGTGATCCCCCAATCCAAATCAGTCCTGGCAAAGTCCTGCCTTGCACTCAAACCACAGTGAAACAATATTTCATTATAATCCTGTAAATATTCCTCTGAACCCCTCACATTCCATGCCCTATTCCCTCTCTCCACACCAAAACTAGCACACAGCTCTTCCATAATGCTCATTGACATGCTTGGGGGTCTTTGCTATCCTGATTTCATTTGGTGAGTTGGCCTGTGCTGTAGCCTTTCCTTTCCTGCTAAGGGAATCCACCCTTTAGAAATGGTATTTTAAGTGTCTCATCACTCCCTTGATTCTAGTCATTTTTTTTTGTGTGAAGGCCAGAGTTTGGGCTTTGATACAGCTCAATAACAAATGTTTGAGTGAATAAACCAAACATGGGGCAGTGCCTCTCTGAGTAAAATCCTCCAGCCTGTCCTATAGAGCGCTCGATGTTCTTTACCAGGAGAGCAGTAAATATACTGAGCCTAGAAGACAGCAAAGGACACACCCATGTCACTTTGTCATTCTTGGTGATGGATCTCGGCGTGTAGAAATGATGATGAATGCAGTTCCCCAATGTCCTACATGTTCCAATAATATGGACCATCTGCACTGCTCAAAACTGGATCAATTCAAACAGATGCTAGCCACAACTACCAGATGTTGTAAGGGATCAAATTGACAATGCAGCGCATTTTAATGTAATGAAATACTCTAAAGCAGTTAAAAGCTGCCATAACTATATTTATTTACCATTTCTGGATGCCTGTCTGCTTTTAACAATCGGGGTTGCGCTCTCTTTTAGTTTGGTTGCTTTAGCATGGGAAGGTTGATTTCCTAATGAAGCAGTTATTAGTGATTTCTGAAGGAGTGTGTCTGGAAATAGCTATCTCCTGTGTCCTGAAAGATTGATCCAATAAGCAGGTTTTACCTGATAGTCCAGTGTATTTACATTAACCTACAGCTGGGGGAGGGGGGGGGGGTGGCGGTGGAGGGGGAAGGGCAGAGATGCTGCCACTGACTGACAGACAATTAAAGAACAAAAGGCTCATTTATTGCCACCCAGGCTGCAGAATATTGTCTGAACGGCAGGGTACAATGAGGCCACAACGAAGGAGAAACCATAAGAAGGCGACTTATGCATCTTATGGAATGCAAAAAGAATATCCGTCTCCCTAAGTACCAAAAATTTCCATCTCCTGAACTTCTTGCAGCCTTGTTTGCCAGTAAGGACTGCTGACCATTAGCAAAGACCTCAACAACTGGGAAACTGTGCCAATCTAAATGCAAAATTACTGTGTAATTAAGTAGAAAAATTACAAAATGAATTTTGTGACAACTGTCCCAGCATTTTTCTGATTCCTGGAAATGCCATATTATTCCAAAACCCCTCTTTCCCAGCTGGAAATGGTTCTAGCAACAAGTCACTTTGTTGGGATGGTATGCAGTGCAGGTCCTGTAGGATTCAGCAGATTCAATATCATCCACATATCTTCTCCCAGTTTGAATTTCCAGATAATTGAGTTTTATTCTTTGTCTTCCTTGACTTTTCTTCAATCATTGGTCTTTGTGTACAAACTTTTTATCATGTTAGCTATTTGTAAATAAGAAATAAATGATTACTGGGTTACTGATGTCGGGTGTCTATGCCGTTTATTGCTTCCACATTCCAAGACAATGGTAGAATCGCAGTGCAGTATAAGGGCTCCTCAGTGCAGGAACCTGGAGCTCGTCTTCTCTACTTTACTTCCTTTTCCAGTGCTATTTTTAAACAAAAGAATTCCATCCCTTTTAACGTCTTTGACAGCAGATATCTTCTCCTGACCCAGGCCCAGCAACTTGGAGACTTCCAGCAGCCCAGAATGATAGTATAGTCCTAGCATCTGACAGGATGGTTTCCCTGTGTCTTGTCCAGGAGGGTTGGTATCGGCCTGATGTGGTGACCTTGCCCCAGTGTGGAAGTTTTCTTTAGCAGCTTCAGGGTATTAAGGTCTATTCCAGCACAAAGGTCTCATCCTGGCCTGGAGAACTCATCCTTGCTTCAGAGGAGGCTTCTGTGTCCTCCAATGGCCTGCGGTGGAGGTCTCGCCTCTGGGTGTCAGAGAGGTTTCAGCAGTGGCAGTTTTGGCCCAGTTGTTCAGCAGACCCGAAACCATGGAACCATGTGATGAACTCTTACTTTTTTATTTACTTATCTGGGACTTATGGGATTAAATTGGGTGCTGTGATATGTCAACTTATAAAACTTCTCATTGTATTTTTGTGAAAATGCATGTGTCAATAAATTACTATTCTATTTCCTGCTCCTTACAACCTGCAGCTTATGATTGCCTCTCACATCAGAGATGTTGAGGCACCCACTGATTGATCCTCTGGCAAACTCATGGTAAAGCTCTGCTAACTGTTAATGATCTGTCAGAAGGAGGGAGAGGGAATCTTGGTTCTACTGCAACAATTTCATACAGTGGTAAGACATTGTAAAATATAAGAAAGCTTAGGAAAATGCATAAAATACAGGAACCCACAGTCTATTGCCCCATCAGTATTAATGCTGGAGGACAGGAATTGAAAAAGAGAGGTGGACTGGGTGTCAGGTTAACAATTCATCTAGACCAGTGTGGACTTGCAGTGCAAAGAATTGACTTTGGCTCCATATCACAATGCAGCTTTGCAAATGGTTAAACAATTGAACAAGGAGCAAAAGACATCCCGTTTAGCTTCCGAAAAGGCTGCATGTGATAATTTATATTGACACTAGTCTTCAGCAATCACTCGCTAACGAGTATGATTGTTCCCCCGGGATATTCTGTGTGACTGATCATGGGTTCTGTGGGTCCTTGGGAGTCTGGTCCGATGGCACACATTTGGCAGGTGTTTCTGGGAAGTGGATTGTTGGCATTCCTTTCTCCAGTTCCTTTTCCATACTTCCTCTTGCCGATTGGTGTTTTGAGAGAATTGTATCCTCCAAATTCCTCCACAATAGTTTCTTCTGAACAAGCGTGTTGACTTCCTGAGGGAAGCTTTCCAGACATCTTTAAAATGATTCCTTTTTCTCCCTTGATTTGTGTGCCTGTTGTGTGCAGGGCAAAGATAGCTTGCTTTGGCGGACAGAACTCAGGCATCTTAAGGACATGACCAGCCCAGCGGAGTTCGTTTTGGATGACCATGGCTTCAATGCTGGTGCTATTGACTCTTTCAAAGATGCTGATGTTAATACTCCTGTCCTCTCCGCTGATGTGGAGAATCTGTCTCAAATGACGCTAATTGGTTCTTAGACGCCACCTCAAGGGCACTCACTATGTGTAGTCCAAGATTTGAAGTGATATAGAAGTGTCAGAAGGATGACTGCCTCATACACAAGGACCTTGGTATCAGCACGGATGTCATCATCATTGAAAACTCTATCCTTAGATATCCAAAGATGGAACCCACAGATTAGATGCAATGTTGAAACTTTATATCAATGTCAAACTTAACTTAGAATAGTTTCCTAGGCAGAGGAAGTGGGAGGAGTTCTCCATTGATCTTAGTGGAGGAGTAGACCAGTGCTTGACCTGGGATAGGTTGGTCAAGGTTTGAGTCTTGAGGTTGAGGCCGAGACAGATTCTCTGGTTTCCTTCCGTGAAGGGTTGCAAATAGTATTCCGTGCTAAAGAGAGAATACTCTTGAGTCAGTGACAGAGTCTATTTGGCTGAAGCTAAGAAACAACAGAGAAAACATTACATAACTTGATGTATTTTAAACGGCACGGTGGCACAGTGGTTAGCACTGCTGCCTCATAGTGCCAGAGACCCCGGTTCAATTCCCGACTCAGGCGACTGACTGTGTGGAGTTTGCACATTCTCCCCGTGTCTGCGTGAGTTTCCTCCGGGCGTTCCAGTTTCCTCCGGGTGCTCCGGTTTCCTCTCACAGTCCAAAGATGTGCAGGTTAGGTGAATTGGCCATGCTAAATTGCCCGTAGTGTTAGGTAAAAGGAGTAAATGTAGGGCAATGGGTAGGTTGCGCTTCGGCGGTTCGGTTTGGACTTGTTGGGCTGAAGGGCCTGTTTCCACACTGTAAGTAATCTAATCTATGTAAAGGCTATCTGATAATGGGGAGGGGATGAAGGAGCATATTTGAAATATAATTACTGAGATATGTGAGAACTACAAAGTAGTGATAATGAGAGACTTTACTCCAGTTGAATACAATGGCAACTGTACAGTGGAGAGAGGGGCAAGAGTTTCTGAAATATGTACTGGAGAATTTTCTTAATGTGTGTATGTTGTTGTTATGACCAGATGCCCAGTAAGGTTCCCAATTTTTTGCTGTTCCAGACAAAATACCCCAAACTGTTCAGGTGTCAAGTGGGGAGGGATGAACTGGCTCCACGTTTGTAGTTGGTTGCAACAGGGATAATTTACAATGAATGTCTTCCTGTGTGAATGACATTCTCCTAGAAATTAATGTGAGACGAGAAATGAATGCAACATACACTGAAAAAGATTAAAGGTATTTTTTTAAAAGAAAAAAAATCTAACTCTGAATTGTTCATAAAAGAGTGAATATTGAAACCATTGCAATGAATGGCAGCATGGTGGCTCAGCGATTAACACTGCTGCCTCACAGCGCCAGGGAGCCAGGTTTGATTCTAGCCTCAGGTGACTGTGTGGAGTTTGCACGTTCTCCCCGTGTCTGTGGGGGGTTCCTCTGGGTGCTCTGGTTTCCTCCCACAATCCAAAGATGTGCAGGTCAGGTGAATTGGCTATGGGAAATTACTGATAGTGTTCAGGGATGTGTAGGTTAGGTGCATTAGGGGTAAATGTAGAATAACAGATATGCATTAAACCCCAATGCAGGCTGGGGGACAGTTTTCAAAATTTGCAAAATTTAGTGTATTAAACGATAAGGAAGATGAATAATAGTCCTTGAGAGAGCATCAGACTTTTGAATGAGTGGATCTATGGCTAATATATTTTGAAAGGGAGAATTTTGAAGGTGCAACAGCAGAGAGGCTTTTTTGGTGCATAAATCTTAGAAAGTGACAGGACACGTTAACGACTGATGAAGGGCCTTTGCCCGAAACGTCGATTCTCCTCCTCCTCAGATGCTGCCTGACCTGCTGTGCTTTTCCAGGAACACTCTCTCGACTCTGATCTCCAGCACCTGCAGTCCTCACTTTCTCCAGGTTAACACGATGCTTTTACAAAGCAGAACTTTATAAATTGAGGGACAGAGTGTAAAAGCCAGGAAAATATTGCCAGTTCCTTTGATAAAATAAATGGCGCTAGTTGGCGTATTGTTACAAAATCTGGGCAGGGAAACAGCTGAGGCTTTGGAGATTTCAGAGGTTATTGACAGAACAACCAGTACGATTGATTACTTAAACAGTTAGATTGGAAAAGCTAGGATTTTCTTAGAAAACAGCTCAGGGCATATTTGCTAGAGATTTGAACTCGTGAAGATGATTGGAACAATCAACATGATGTTTTTGTTTCCATCATGAATGGTTATGATTTGCAGTGCGTTGGTATTGGAAACAGATTCAGGAGTGAACCTTTGAAAGTTTCTGTGGATGAGACACTTCAGTGATGAGGTAAAATTAGAGAACTTGGACTGTTTTCTTTGAGAGAAGATGGTTAAGAGAAGATTTGATAGAAGTTTTCAAAACTATAAGGTGTCTAGACATAGTGAATAGAAAGAAACTGATCCTGGTCATAAATGGATTGAGAACCTGAGGACTCAGTTTGAAGAGTTTTCCAATAAAAAAAAACACAAGTGCAGGTAGGGAAAAGCTTTTTCCACAAAGAGATCTGTGTCTGGAATATACTGCCAGAATGTCGTGATTGTAACAAGGTCAGCCAGCTGGAATATGCGTTCCCTATTTGGGACTGTTAATCTGGTCCAAACAAGGAGCTCTGGCTGACGGATATAAAGAGAAGTGTCAAACATTCTGACAATCTGAAAACTGGGTCTGATGGAGCTGGACCAGTGTCAAGGACTTTCTACATATCAATAAAGCGTCACTTGGTGATGGGATACTGGCCTACGTGGAGTTGAGAATAAAACATGGTCCTGAAGAAACCTGTTCACAACAGTTATCTTTGAGTTAGCGTAAATATTTCAGGCTTCATGCTGTTATATGGGAAGCTTGACTCGTTTGTTCCTGCCATCTAAGACTGGGCCCAGTATGTGGAAAGAATACATAATTTTTTTCTGGGCAAATGACATTGGGGCAGAAGAAAAGCAACGAGCAAGTCTCCTAACAGTTTGCAGACCCGCAAGATTTTCATTTATTAAGAGCCTGAGGCTCCAGATACTAAAACTTTCCAAAATTTGACAGATTTAGCTAAGGAATGTTACAATCGCAAGACTCCTGTAATTCTGAGACACTTTCGGTTTGACTCAGCAATTTGAGAACCGAGTGAGTCCATACCTGGATTTATGACTAGGTTAAGACGACTGGCAGAAGCATATGGCTTTGGTTTAATCCTTAATGAGATGCTGAGAAATCGTTTGGTATGTGGGATTGATGATGTAACCATGCAAAGGACCTTCTAGCTGAAGCCCAACCGCACTTGAAACCGGCACCACAACTGGCTTTATCATTGGAAAATGCGGCAAGTGGAGCGCACAAGTTGCAAGATATTCCGGTCCAACTGAGCTTGGGGAACACCACTTGAGTGAAGGGAATTGCATTGCCTCATTCAGGATATCTGAACAGAGGGACTGTAGCTCAGCCCACAGCAAAACCCGAAAACAAAGTCAAGCCTTGACCAGATGGTTAAAATTTTCTTTACGATCCAGGCCAGCAGGCCATTGGTAGTTGCTGTCGGTGTGTGAACTTGAGGCAACAAAGGATTTCTATTAAATCTAAATTGAATAAGAGAATTCGTAGGCCAGTATCCAGGAGAGTGCACCTTACGTCTGATTTGGAACAGTTAAATTGCTTAGCAATATCCAAATCAGAACTAATCGAAATAGACATCTGGTTAATTGGTCATCCAGTTCTGACGGAGGTCGATACGGGCTGTTTCAGTGATTGTAGATACAGTCTCTAACAAAATTCATTCTGAACTGGAATCCTTACGTTTGTACAAGATCTTGGCTAGACTGAGAATCTATACTAGGGAATGTTTACGGATTAATGGTACAACTTCAACTCTGGTCTCATGAGAAGCAGCTGGATCAGTTACCACTGATTGTAGTGAAGGACTCAAGCCCAAGCTTGTTGGGGTGAAATTAATTGAGCAAGGTTCACCTTCATTGGCTCAATTTTTCGATTAGAAAATGGCCACCCCTGAGTGAAATCATAACTAAATACCTGAAAATCTTTCAGGAAGATCAAGGGACTTCCAAAGTGGCCTTACATGATTGGATGATTTTATTGTCATGTGTGTTTTACAGTGGGGGAAAAAAAAACACAGTAAAATACAGTAAAAAGCTTTTTCACTGTAGCCACAATCTGGTGCCATTTTGAATAGTTTCATGAATAAGAAAAAACACGGAAAGATATAGCTAAAAGAGGGTCTGTCAGTCCTGAGCTAGCTCGTTATCAATGACATGCACCCCTCATCCTTCACTGCCTCACAGCTGTCTAACAGCAGACACAACCTGCGTTGAAGTGTCCACTCCTCAGGTGCCATCTTTCACCACTGGGCCGATCCTCATCCCCCACCACCTCACCACTACATTGAACCCACTGTCACAGTCACATCTCTCATTGTTCGGCCCACCTCATCAATGCCCCTGTGATGCCCTTCTGCCATTGCTTCACTGTTATCAGTGCTGAACCCAGCCAATGACAAAATAGCCAATCCTCAGGCATCATTCTTTGCTGCTGGGCCTGTCACACCAACATTACCTCCACCAATGGATAAATCGCTTATTCCGATGCCAGATCCTAATATCACATTGGAAAAGTAAATAAGGCCTTACTCGTGTCCACTCTGGGCTGACTTGCTGTCACCATGAAGTCCACACTGGGAGTCGTACCTGAGGACTGGAGAGAGGCAAACGTAATTCCTCTCTTCAAGAAAGGAAATAGTGAAATCCCCGGCAATTACCAGTAAGTCTCACGTCTGTCGTCTGCAAGGTGTTTAGAAAGGATTCTGAGGGATAGGATTTATGACCATCTGGAAGAGCATGGCTTGATTAAATGCAGTCAACACGGCTTTGTGAAGGGCAGGTCATGCCTCACAAACCTTATCGAGTTCTTTGAGGATGTGACTAGAAAAGTTGATGAGGGTCGAGCTGTGGATGTGGTGTATATGGACTTCAGCAAGGCATTTGATAAGGTTCCCCATGGTAGGCTCATTCAGAAGGTCAGGAGGAATGGGATACAGGGGAACTTAGCTGTCTGGATCCAGAATTAGCTGGCCAACAGAAGACAGCGAGTGATAGTAGAAGGAAAATATTCTGCCTGGAAGTCTGTGGTGAGTGGTGTTCCACAGGGATCTGTCCTTGGGCCTCTACTCTTTGTAATTTTTATTAATGACTTGGATGAGGGGATTGAAGGATGGGTCAGCAAATTTGCAGGCGACACAAAGGTTGGAGGTATCGTTGACAGTATAGAGGGCTGTTGTAGGCTGCAGCGGGACATTGACAGGATGCAGAGATGGGCTGAGAGGTGGCAGATGGAGTTCAACCTGGATAAATGCGAGGTGATGCATTTTGGAAGGTTGAATATGAAAGCTGAGTACAGGATTAAGGATAGGATTCTTGGCAGTGTGGACGGACAGTGGGATCTTGGTGTGCAGGTACATAGATCCCTTAAAATGGCCACCCAAGTGGACGGAGTTGTTAAGAAAGCATATGGTGTTTTGGCTTTCATTAACCGGGGGATTGAGTTTGAGTCGTGAGATCTTGTTGCAGCTGTATAAAACTTTGGTTAGACCGCACTTGGAATACTGCGTCCAGTTCTGGTCACCCTATTATAGGAAAGATGTGGATGTTTTGGAGAGGGTTCAGAGGAGGTTTATCAGGATACTGCCTGAACTGGAGGTTTTATCTTATGAGCTCGGACATTTTTCATTGGAGAAAAGGAGGAGGAGCGGGGACCTAATTGAGGTATACAAGATAATGAGAGGCATAGATAGTCTCTGGCTATCGACATTTGGGCGGCACGGTGGCACAGTGGTTAGCACTGCTGCCTCACAGCGCCAAAGGCCTGGATTCAATTCCCAACTCAGGCAACTGACTGTGTGGAGTTTGCACACTCTCCCCATGTCTGCGTGGGTTTCCTCCGGGTGCTCTGGTTTCCTCCCACGATCCAAAAATGTGCAGGTTAGGTGAATTGGCCTTTTTTAATTTAACCGTTGTGTTAGGTGAAGGGGTAAAGGTAGGGGTATGGGTGGGTTGTGCTTCGGCGGGTCGGTGTGGTCTTGTTGGGCCGAAGGGCCTGTTTCCACACTGTAAGTAATCTAATCTAATGTATTTCCCAGGGCAGGAATGACTAACAGGAGGGGTCATAGTTTTAAGCTGGTTGGAGGAAAGTATAGAGGGGATGTCGGAGGCGGGTTCTTTACAGAGTTGTGAGAACATGGAATTCGTTGCCAGCAGCAGTTGTGGAAGCAAGGTCAGTGGGGATGTTTAAGAGACGACTGGACATGTATGCACCCTCAAATTTCTGTGACCATATGCATGAGGATTAGTGGTCGGCACAACATCGTGGACTGAAGGGCCTGTTCTGTGCTGTACTGTTCTATGTTCCACTACTCAGGTCTGTGTAGTGCCTACAAGAATCTGCATTAGGGTTCCTCACTGCTGCCGATGTTGTTCAAGCTGAGGACAAGATGTAAGTAAAAAGAAAAATACAAGGAAAAAAAGAAAGAAAACGGGTCGGAGTGGAGGAGCCCTGCCGCCATCTTGACATTTGCATGTTGACCAGGAAGTAATTCCGTGATTCTGCATGGCCCGCCCAGTGCCATTTGCCTTATAGGCAAAAATAGAGGCAGAAATCAGAAGGCTGGAATGTGAGGGAATCATTAAATCAGTCCAGTTTGCAGAATGGGCTGCATCTGTCATACCAATTGTGGAACCTGATAGGTCAGTTCCCCTTTGTGGGGATTTTAAACCATAAGACCATGCGGCATAGGAGCAGAAATTAGGCCATTCAGCCCATTGAGTCTGCTCCACCATTCAATTATGACTAATAAGTTTCTCAACCCCATTCTCCCTGTAACCCTTAATCCCCTTTGCAATCAAGAACCTATCTATCTCCATATACTCAATGACCTGGCCTCCACAGCTTTCCTTGGCATAGATTCACCACTCTCTGGATGAAGAGGTTTCTCCTTATCTCTGTTGTAAAAGGTCTTCCCTTTACTCTAAGGCTGTCATTTGAATCCTAGTCTCCCCTACAAATGGAAACATCATCTACTCTGTCCGGCGCATTCAGTATTCTGTAAGTTTCAGTTAGATCCCTCCTCATCCTTCTAAACTCGTTTGAGTATAGACCTAGAGTCCCGCAATGTTCCTAATATGTTAAACTGTTCATTCCTGGGACCATTCTCGTGAATCTCCTCTGAACGTGCGCCAGGGAAAGTACGTCCTTCATGAGATATGGGGCTCAAAACTGCGCAAAATACTCCAAATGTGGCCTGATCAGAGCCTTATAGAGCCTGAGAAGTACACTCCTGCTTTTATATTCAAGTCCTTTCAAACTAAATGCCATTGTTGCAGTTGCCTTCCTAACTACGACTCAACCTGCAAATTTACCTTGAGAGAGTCCTGAACTAAAACTCCAAAGTCTCTTTGCACTTCCATGTCATACAAACAGTAAACCGCTTTTTGCAGCTGGGTAAATACCCAATCCCTCACACAGAGGACTTATACACAAATCTGGCAGGGGGGCTATCCTTCATGAAACTGGACATGAGCCACGTATACTTGCAATTATGGTTCTATGAGGATTCCCAGAAGTGTGTTACAATTAATACCCAGAAGGGTTTGGACCAACATACGAGATTGTCTGTGCCATTTTTCAGTGGATGATGAAGAACATTTTACAAGGCCTACCATTTATTTAGATGATGTGCTAATAGCAGGAAGGCAAATAAGGAGCACTTAGAGAACTTTGACAAAGTCCTTAGACATTTCTCCCAGGTGGGCATACATCTTAGAAGGGAAAAATGTGTGTTCCAGACACAGGAAGTGATCTACTTGGGCTATAGCATCAACAAGACCAGGTTACACCCATTGAAACATAAATTGAGGGCAATCAAAGGTGCACTGACTCCCATGTCTACATGAGAGCTTAGGCCTTTCCTTGGGCTGGTGAACTATTACAAAAAGTTCATACATAACCTGACCTCCATCTTGGCACCTTTGCATTAACTCCTCAAAAAGGGCCAGCCTTGGAAATGCTCACGTAACTAAGCCATAGCCTTCAGTAAAGTGAAGAAGCAGCTTTCATCCTTGAAGGTGTTGGCACACTATGTCAGATCTAATATTGACATCTGATGCCTCCCTAAAAGGCGTCAGGGTAGTATTAACCCAATGGAGAAGAGCACCCAATAGCCTATGCAGAGCGTAAATGCATACAGGTAGAGAAGGAAGGTTTGGCAGTCATATTTGGAATCAGGAAGTTCTGTCAATATCATTACAGATGTAAATTTGTAATGATGATGCACCACAAACCCATACCAGGTCTCCTTAAAGAGGACAAGGCAGTGCTTCAGGCCGAATTCTGCAGTGGGTTTTAATACTAAATGCATATAATTGCAAGTTGGAACATCGTCCAGGAGGCCAAGCAACGAATGCAGGTGAATTCAGCTGCCTCCCACTGGCAAATGCACCACCAGTGGTACTATCACTCCATAAAGATGTTACATTTTTTGGACACACTTCTGGAGTCACAGTTAACAGTATGAGACTTTGGACACACAAAGATCTGGTCCTGGCAAAACTGAAACAGCTGGTGCTGTTGGGGGAAACCAAAGGGCCATCACAACCACAACTGAAATCATTTTGGACTCAGAGAGACCAGATCACAGTAGAGGGAGGCATATTATTATGGGGAGCAAGAGTGATTGTCCTGAGCAAAAGTCACTGCTAAATGCTGGCTGAACTCCACCAGGGTCCTCCAGGGCCTCCAAAATGGCGATGTTGGTGAGGTATTATGTCTACTGGCTGGGATTATATGCAGACATAGCCACATGGATAGGGCAGTGCCCAAAGAACCAACAAGGATTAAAATTACTGTCAGCAGCTCTCTGACATTCATGGGAATGTCTGGGTAAATCCTGGACTCAGTTGCACGTCAACTATGCAGGTTTTTTCATTGGCTCAATGTTCTTAGTCACTGTAGATGCCCACTCCAAATGCTTGAATGTGCATGGATTTCATTAATCAAATATGAGGACAATGCTAGAAAAGCTGTATGCATCATCTGCAGTACACAGACTCCTGGAAGTCTTGGTCACAGATGTAGGAGGAATAGAGTGGAGTGAATATCTCCCAACATGCTCTGATTTCAAGAGTCCACTGTTTATCAGCAGGAAATTTTAAGTATTTCCTTAATTCAGCTGGGATTCGGCAAACAAGGATAGCTCCATGCCATCTATCATCCAATGACCTGGCAGAAAGAGCTGCCCAAAATTTGAAGTTGGGCTTGAAGAAACAGCTTCGAGGAGAAAGCGAGGTCTGCAGATGCTGGAGATCAGAGCTGAAAATGTGTTGCTGGAAAAACGCAGCAGGTCAGGCAGCATCCAAGGAATAGGAGATTCGACGTTTTGGGCATAAGCCCTTCTTCAGCGATTCCTGAAGAAGGGCTTATGCCCGAAACGTCGAATCTCCTGTTCCTTGGATGCTGCCTGACCTGCTGAGCTTTTCCAGCAACACATTTTCAGCTTTGAAGAAACAGCTTCCAGCTTCACTGAATATCTATCTGTCCAGGTTTTGATAGTGGAACTGCCATTCATGCAACTCCTGGGAAAGCTCCAGCAGAGTTGCTAATGGAGAGAAGACTTTGCACCAGGTTAAATTCAATCTTCCCAAACTTGGGCGGAGAGGGTGAAACAGTATCAGGAATGCCAGTGCTGGACACCAGACTCCACCAAGCAAGGCAGTCAGTTTATTTGGGGGATGAAATTTAGTGCAGGAACCACAGAAATCCCCCTGCATGGGTAAGAGGCATGGTCAACATAAGGTCAGCATTAGTGATGTATAAAGTTCGGGTAGGAGCGATGGTCATGGACAAGCAAGTGAACCATGTGAAAGCCATGAACTCGCAGACAGTGTGGGAGCAAAATGTGCCCTGCTTCTTGGAATAGTTAGAAAAGCAGTCAGAACCTGTGTGTTGATGAAAATGTGTTGACGGAAAAGCGCAGCAGGTTCGGCAGGATCCAAGGAGCAGGAGAATCGACGTTTTGGGCATGAGCCTGTTTTCCCTTTCCATGAATCTGAGGTAGATGCAGCTGATCTTGTATCGAAGAAGAGAGTGACTTTCCCCCAAGATGCTCTGGGCACAAGAGGCAAGCTACTGTGTTACACGCTGCCCATATCCACCACAGAGTCATAGGAACCTGACTCAGTGCTAAAATGCTACAGGAGGTACTACAAGAAAAAGGACCAACCTACGTCCTTTGACTCAAAGGAGGAACATTATAGTAATTGTAACAAGGTCAGTCAGCTGGGTCTCATAGAATGTAAGTCCCCTGATTGGGGCTGTTCATCTCATCCAATTGGAGTCTGGGCTGACAGATAAAATAGAGGTGTGTCAAACATTCTGACACCCTGAGAGCTGGCTCTGAGGGAACTAGAGCAGTGTCAAGGACTTTCCACATGAAAATAGGAGAGTTACAGATTAGCTAGGAAGGATTTAAAGAGAGAGTTAAGAAGAGCAAGGAGAGGACCTGAGCAGTCTTTAGCAAATAGAATAAAGGAGAGCCCTAAAATTTTCTATAGGTATGTGAGGACTGAAAGGATGACTAGGGTAGGAATAAGGTCAGTCAAAGACAGAGTTGGGAAGTTGTATGTGGACCCTGTGGAGATCTGAGAGGTGCTAAACGAATATTTCTCATCTGTTTTCAATCAGGAAAAGGAGAATATTGTAGAGGAGAAGACTGAAATATAGGCTATAAGACTAGAAAGAATTGGGGTTAGTAAGGAGGAGGTGTTATCAATTCTAGAAGGTGTGAAAGTAGATAAGTCCCTGGGCCAAATGAGATTTTCCTAGGATTCCCTGGGAAGCTGGCGGAGATGGCGGAGCCTTTGGCTTTGATTTTTGAGTTGTCATTTTCTACAGGTTTAATACCAGAGGACTGGAGGATTGCAAATGTTGTGCCCTTGTTCAAGAAGAGCAGTAGAGATGACCCAGGTAATTATAGACCAGTGAGCCTTATGCCTGTTGTAGGAAAAGTTTTGGAAAGAATTATAAGAAGTAGGACTTATAATCATCTAGCAAGCAACAATTTGGTTAGAGATGGTCCACATGGTTTCGTCATGGGTTGGTCATGTCTCACAAACCTCATCGGGTTTTTTGAGAAGGTGACCAAGCATGTGGATGAGGGTAGGGCAGTTGACGTGATATACATGGACTTCAGTAAAGCCTTTGATAAGGTTCCACAAGGTAGGCTGTTGGAGAAAATGCAGAGGCATGGGATTGAGGGTGATTTAACATTTGGGGTTAGAAACTGGCTTTCTGTAGGAAGGCAGCGGATAGTGGTTGATGAAAAATATTCAGCTTGGTTACTAGTAGTGTGCCACAAGATTCTGTTTTGGGACCACTGCTGTTTCTCATTTATAAAAATGATTTAGACGCAGGCATAGGTGGATGGGTTAGTAAGTTTGAAGATGACACTAAAGTCAGTGGAGTAGAGGACAGTGTAGAAGAATGTTGCAGGTTGCAGGGAGACTTGGATAAACTGCAGAGTTGGGCTGAGAGGTGGCAAATGGAGTTCAATGCAATTAAATGTGAGCTGATTCACTTTGGGAAGAATAACAGGAAGGCAGAATACTGAGTCAATGGAAAGATTCATGGTAGTATGGATGTGCAGAGGGATCTTGGGTCATTGTACATAGATCCCTGAAAGTTGCCATCCAGGTTGTTAGTGCTGTTAAGAAGGCATACGGTGTGTTACGTTTTATTGGTAGAGGGATTGCGTTCTGGAGCCCTGATGTCATGCTGCAACTATATGCTAGTGTGGCCTCACATGGAATATTGTGTACTGTTCTAGTTGCCCCATTACAGGAAGGATGTGGAAGCATTGAAAAAGGTGCAGAGATTTACCAGAATGTTGCCTGGTCTGGAGGGAAGGTCTAATGAGGAAAGGCTGTCTGTTCTTGGGTCTGTTCTTATTGGAAAGAAGAAGGCTAAGAGGGGATTTGATAGAGACATACAAGATAATCAGAGGATTAGATAGGGTAGGCAGCGACAGTCTTTTTCCTAGGATGATGACGTCAGCTTGCACAAGGGGGCATAACTACAAATTGAAGGGTGATAGATTTAAGACAGATGTTGAAGGCAGGTTCTTTATACAGAGAATGGTAAGGGCGTAGTATGCCCTGCCTGCCAAATTAGTTAACTCAGCCACATTAGGGAGATTTAAACAATCCTTGGATAAGCACATGGATGATGACGGGATAGTGTAGGGGGATGGGCTTAGATTAGTTGACAGGTTGGCCCAACATTGAGGGCTGAAGGGCCTGTTCTGCAAGGCTGTAATGATACAGGAGCTGAATGGCTCTGGAGGAACCCAAACTGGGTGTTAGTGAGCAGGTTTTGTAAAATAAATACAACTTTCTGACACCTTCCATCACTTTGCTGAAAGTGGGACAGTAATTGGTCAGGTTTGATTTGTCCTCCTTTTTTGCTGACAGGACATATTTGAGCAATTGTCTACTGTCAGGAAGATGCCAGTTTTGTAGCTGTAATGGAATAGCTTAGCTATAAGTACAGCATGTTCTGGATCACAAGTCATAGAACAGTACAGTACAGGGACAGGACGTTCGGCCCATGACGCTGTACCAAACACGACATTAAATTAAACTGATTCCCTCAGCGCCCCCATGGTCCATATCCCTCCATTCCTTGCTTATTCATGTGATTATCTAAAGCCCCTTAAACACCCCTGTTATATCTACCTCCACCACTACCCACGTTCCAGACTCCTATCGCTTTCTGTGTAAAAAAACTTGTCCCTCACATCTCCTTTGAACTTGTCCCTCTCTTACTTTAAATGCATGCCCTCTGGCATTAGATATTTCAACTCTGGGGAAAAAAATTCTGTCAAACTGATCTATGAGCTTATGAAACTGCACGAAAAGAAAGCTAACTTTGATGGTATCAGACATCTTTTGGCTAGGATAAGCTGGCCAACGATATTTAAGGAGTTGACTGCAGATAGTCAATGACAGAAATTTAAAGAACACATTGATGAACTTCAAAAACTGTATATCCTTGTCTGGCATAAAAGTAAAATAGGGAAGATGGATCAAACCATGGCTAACATGGGAAATCAGGGATAGTGTTAAAGCCAACGAGGAGGCGTATGAATTGGCCAGATAAAGCAGCAAACCTGAGGACTGATAGAAATGTAAAATTCAGCAGAGGAGGACAAAGGGTTGAATTCAGAAGGGGAAAATAGTAAGTTTGTGGAAACCATAAAAACTGCCTGCAACAGCTTCTGAAGATATATGAAGAGAAAAAAAACTGGTGAAGACAAATATTGGTGCCTTGCAGTTAGATTTAGGTGAATTGAGAATAGACAACAAAGAGATGGCAGATCAATTGAACAAATACTCTGGATCTGTCTTCACTAAGGAGATCACAAATAACCTTCTGGAAATGCTCAGGGACAGAGGGTCAACCATGAAAGAGGAACTGATGGAATCCTTATTGGTCAAGATATGGTATTAGTGGAAATGTTGGGATTAAAACCCAATAAGTCCCCAGGGTTTGATGCTCTGCATCCCAGAGTACTTAAGGAAGTGGTCCTCTAAATAGGTGATCATTTTCCAGCATTCTATAGCTTGGAAGAGTACCAATAGATAGTTAGCGTAACACCACTTTTTCAGAAAGGAGGGAGAAAACAGGGAATGATTGATCAGTTGGCTTAACATTAGTGGTCTGGAAAATGCTACAGTCAATTATTAACTGAGCAATTGGAAAGCGGTGACAGAATCAGTCCAAGTCAGCATGGCTTCACTAAAGGAAAATCATGTTTGACAAATCTTCTGGATATTTTTGAGGATGTGACTGGAAGAGTAGACAAGGACGAATCAATGGATATTGTGTATCTGAACTTTCAAAAGGATTTTGACAAAGTTCGAGATTAGTAATCAAAATTGACAAGAGATTAGAAATCAAAATTAAAGCCTATGGTATCAGAGGTAATGTATTGATGTGGATAGAGAACTGGTTAGCAGACAGGAAGTAGATAATTGGAATAAAGGGGTCCTTTTCAGAAAGGCAAGCAGTAATGAGTGGGGTGCTGTAGGGTTCAGAGCAGGGACCCCAGCTGATCACAATATACATTAACCATTTGGATAAAGGAATTGATTGCAATATCTCCAAGTTTGCAGGTGACACTAAGCTGAGTGGCAGTGTGTGCTGTGAGGAGGATGCTAAGAGGCTGCAAGGTGACTTGGACAGACTGGCTGAGTGGGCAAATACTTGGCAAATGCAATATAATGTGGATAAATGTGAGGTTATCACTTTGGTGGCAAAAACAGGAAGGCAGATTATTATCTGAATGGTGGCTGTTTCTCATAGAAACATATAATTTTCTGGTGGGACTGGTCAGGCTAGATGTGGAAAGAATGTTCCTGACCCTAGGGAAGTCCAGGACTAGGAGTCACAGTCTAAGAATAAGGGGTAAGCTGTTCAGGACTGAAATGAGGAAGAATTTCTTCACTCAGAGAGTTGGGAATCACTCAGAGGTTGGGGATCTCTGGAGGAGGCCAAGGACTCCGTCGATTATTTGCTGTTTTTGCTGTTTGGCACACAAATAGTCCTGTTTTGTTGCTTCATCAGGTTGACACCTCATTTTTAGTTATGCCTGGAGCTGCTCCTAACATGCCTTCCTGTAGTCTTTATTGATCTCCTGGCTTGATGGTAATGGCTGTAGTTTGAACATGTCACAGATGCATAGATCCCTGAAACTTGCCACCCAGGTTAATAGGGTTGTCAAGAAGGCATACAGTGTATTAGCTTTAATTAATAGAGAGATTGAGTCTCAGAGCCATGAGGTCATGTTGCAGCTGTACAAAACTCTGGTGTGGTCACACTTAGCGTATTGCATGCAGTTCTGGTCACTGCATTATAGGAAGAATGAGGAAGCTTTGGAAAGGGTTCAGAAGAGATTTACTAGGATGTTGCCTGGTATGGAGGGAAGGTCTTATGAGGAAAGGCTGAGGGACTTGAGGCTGTTTTTGTTAGAGAGAAGAAGGTTGAGAGGTGACTTAATTGAGACATATAAGATAATCAGAAGGTTAGATAGGGTGGACAGTGAGAGCCATGTTCCTCAGATGGTGATGGCCAGCAAGAGGGGACATAGCTTTAAATTGAGGGGTGATAGACATAAAACAAGATGGCAGAGGTAGTTTCTTTACTCATAGTAGGGGCATAGAACACACTGCCTGCAACGTTAGTAGACTCGTCAACTTTAAGGGCATTTAAATGGTCTTTGGATAAACATGGATGAAAGTTGAATTGTTTAGGTTGGATGGGCTTCAGATTGGTTTCACAGGCCGGTGCAACATCGAGGGCTGAAGGCACTTAATGTATTGTAATGTTCTATGTCCTCTGACTATGTGTGCCCTTACTATTTCTGGTCCTTTCCTTTTATCAGTCTTTGCAGCAACAACTGGGCAACTTATTCTGCTATTTGAGTGGACCACAGTGCGGTCACAAAACAAAAGGGCAGACCAAGTTTCCAGACAGGCCATTTACAACAATGGACAATGGTTTCATGATCACCATTAGATGAGCTTTTAATTCCAGATTTATTCATTGAATTAAGAGTAAAAGTAAACTGAAGCTGGGTCTTCATTTCCTGGAGAGTATTGAGTCCCTGGCATGTATAGCTGAACAGGATATCACCCATGTCCCCGGGATTTGCATTTCTGGATTACCAGTTCAATGACTATACCACCACACCCTTCCCTCCTCCCCTTACAGACCTAAACACAGAGAATGCTGGAGAAACTCAGCAGGACCAGCAGCATTTGTGGAGACAGAAATAGAGTTATCGCCTGGAGTCCATTGTGACCCGTCTACAGAACCAAGTGGCATTTTTATGTAGTACATCATTAGTTATGGGACCAGGGTAAAGAAGAGGTTGGAGGTGATAACAGGGTCAGGAGCAGCTAGAGGCATCTGATACAAGCTGACTGGACAAATAGAGGAACAGATTGATCTTTGACCTTTCAGTGACAATTCATCAGCAGCAAATGAAAGTCAGCATAAAGTATGAAAGAGAGGTAAACAAGACGATCTTTATTCGAATCAGGGTTTTATTTGCTAAACAGTATTTATGATCGCAAGTGTATATTTTCATTGACAGTAAAGGGGTGCACTTAAATGTAAAAAGATTGACCTCTGCAAAGAGGTCACACAATGACAAGTGGCTTCAAAATTACATTAATTTAGAGTCATTCATGTTCACAAGTCCAACACAAAATATACTTCTCCTCCATAGTGAAGTTATTGAAGCAATAAAGGATTCCATAAAGAATGCAGCACAGAGGCCAGTCAGCCCATTATGACTGTACTAGTCAGTTGGTATCTCATTACTCACACTGCTCTGTCCTTTCCTCGTTGTTGTGTATTTTTCCCTCTGCTAGTCTTTTTATCTAATTCCCTTTCAAATCTGTTTTCACTGCCCTTTCAGGCACCACATTTCAAATCATGACAACTCGCACAAAACAAAATCCTAATTTCCTTTATCCCGATCATTTGATAATCATCAGGGAAGCTCCCAGCCCGTCCCGAGGCCTTGTCACACTTCATCGTCACTGGCAATAGAGCGGCAAGAATGATTCCAAGCCTCAGAGTTGCTGGACTGCAGGTCCTTGACCTATGACTTTAAAGCAGCAATTGGCCTTTTGACATCCTTAAAGCAATAAGGTTGCATTGTAGTGATACCAGTTTAAATGGAAACATGCGAATGAAGAAGTAACTGGGAGCACATGTAACTAGCAACCACTGTCAATCTAACCTGCAGCATGCAATATAAAGGAAGGCAGTTGAGTTTTCGCGAGGTGATATTTGCTGAACCTTTACAATAATTTTACATGCTAAGCAATCCCGCAACAGATCTTCAACTCGACTGAACAAACATCCAGATGATTGTATCCGTGTGAAACTGGAACATTTTATGTGTAAACACAAAGTGACAGCAGTATAACCTCACAGTCCCTGACTGGCCACCAGTTATTGCCCATCCTTAATTACCCTTATGAAGGCGGTGGTGAGCTGCCTTCTTGAATTGCTGCAGTCCACATGCTGTAGGTTGACCCACAATGGTATTTGAGAGGAGGTTCCAGAATTTTGACCCTGAAGGAACAGCCTTTCATTTCCAAATCAGGATGTTGGGTGGCCAGGAAGTCAACTTGTAGATGATTGTCTTCCCATGTTTCTGCTGCCATTGTTCTTTGAGATGAAAGGTTGAAAAGTGTGCAGCTGAAACAGCACAGTAGATCAGGCAGTATCTAAGGAGCAGGAGAGTCGATGTTTCAGGCATAATTCCTGGTGAAGGGCTTGTGCTCGAAACATCAACTTTCCTGCTCCTTGGATGCTGACTGACCTAGTGTGATTTTCCAGCGCCACATTCCAACTCTGAACTGCAGAACTCACTTTCTCCTTCTTCTAGATGAAAGCAGTTGTAAGTATTGAAGGTGTGACCTCAGGAGTCTTGGTGAATTTCTGCAGTGCATCTTGTAGATAGTACACAGTGCTGCTACTGTGCATCAGGATGACTGGGGATATGGTGCCAATTAAGCAGGCTGCTTTGTCCTGGATGGTGTCAAGTTTCTTGGTTATTGCTGGAGCTGCATCCATCCAGATAAGTAAGGAATATTCCATTACACTCCTGACTTGTACCTTGTAGATCATGGACAGGCTTTGCGGAGTCAGGAAGTGAGTTACTCACTGCAGATGTCATTTTAAATTGTGTGAGAGTAAAAATAAACTGAAGACAGGGCCGGTCTTCATTTTCTAGAGAATATTGAGCCCCTGGCATGCACGTCTGGGTGATGTACAAGGAGCTGGACAAGGTTTTGACTGTGGGAGAGATTTTGTGATATAAACAGTTTCGTATGGACGCTACCAAATGGACAGTATTTGGTTTTTACAGAGAATTCTTCTTCCAGTTAATCTCCTGGGATGCCTTTGATTTCCTGAAAGGATTTGGGAGAAATTTACTGAATTGTTTTTCATTTATTGACTGTGGGTTTTTCTGTCTAGTTCTGGGGGGAGCATGGAGAAAGCTTTTCATCATGATTATCTGACCACCACAGTTTGGCAGTCTTGGTTGAGCTCATCTCTATTTGCATTTCAGTGTTTATACAGAGTGATCCTGTTAGCAATGAGTGTGAGGTTCTTGGCTAACATAGCTTCTCGGAACTTGATACTGGCAGAGGCAGACCAGGATTTGATATTGCAGAGGCAAACAAGATGGTTGCCATATGAATTATTACTCCAATTTTTTTTCTTGCAGCTCCCTCTCCTGGTACTTTCTGTATAGCAGCTTTCAGAGAACATGATGTAAAATTGTATTTCAGAATAGCACAACATGATATCAAATGGATCTGACACTGAAAGGGACTGACTACAAGACAGCAGTTAAACAGTGATCACAGAGTACCAGAATGCCGCAGAAGGAGACAAATCTCCCTGAATTATACCAGACCCTTTTGACATAGACTTTAACAGGTTATCTACAAAAAAAATCGTGTTTTAGTATGTGAACTTTATATTCTGTCCATAGATCAGAGACCCAGCTCAACCTCCCTGTAAATATCCAACAGAGTTTTGTTACAGGGTCAGTTAATTAGGAAAAAAATGTTCAAAAATAGAAAGTGAAAGTAGCAGATATTATGTTAGGAGAATTTACAGAAACTCCAGTCAACCATTTCCAGTCTTTCCCATGTTGTCCTGTTAATTCCTGCTATGCCCCTGTGCTAAGTAATTCCTGCTCTGATCATTTATAATCACAGAACCATTGAGTCATACAGCATGGAAACAGACCCTTTGGTCCAAGCAGTCAGTGCCAAACATAATCCCAAACTAAACTGGTCCCTGCACTTAGCCCTCCAAACATTTCTTGTGCATACACTTATTAGATTAGATGACTTAGTGTGGAAACAGGCCCTTTTGCCCAACAAGTCCACACCAACCCTCTGAAGAGTAACCTCCCAGACCCATTTCCCTCTAACACACCTAACACTATGGGCAATTTAGCATGGCCAATCTATCTGACCTGCCCATGTTTCGGACTGTGGGAGGAAACCGGAGCACCCGGAGGAATCCTACGCAGACATGGAGAGAATGTGCAAACTCCAGACAGACAGTCGCCTGAGTGCTAACCACTGAGCCATTGTGCCACCCTAAATGCTTTTTAAACATTGTTAGTATACCTGCATTCACCACCTCCTCTGTAAGTTCATTTCACACAAGAACCACTCCCTATGTGAAAAAATTGCCCCCAGGTCTTTTTTAAATCTTTATCCTCTCACCTTCAAATTATGCCTCCAGTCTTGAAATTCCCCATCCTAAGGAAAAGACACCTGCCGTTCACTTATCTTTGCTCCTCATGATTTTATAAATCTCTTTAAGATCACTTCTCAACCTTGTACACTCCAGTGAAAAAGGTCCCAGCCTATCCAGCCTCTCCATATACCTTGAACCCTCCATTCCTGGCAACATCCTGTTGAATCTCTTCTGAACCCTCTTCAGCTTAATAATATCCTTCCCATGACAGGGAGACCAGAACTGGACACAATACTCCAGGAGAGGCCTCACCAATGTCCCACCTCCTATGCTTCAAATTCTGAGCAATAAATTTCAAATAATTATGTACCTGAACCCCTGGGCCTCTCTGATCTACAACACTACCCAAAGCTCTACTTTTAATTATATAAGCCCTGCTCTTGTATTACCAAAATTCAATACCTCACATTTATCCAAACTAAATTCCATCTGCCACTTTTCAGCCTATTGACCCAAATGATTAAGGTCTCTTTGTAATCTTGGATAACCTTCTTCAGAGTGTCTGCTATAACACCAATCCTGACGTCATTTGCAAAATTACTAATCATGCTTTCTCTATTCTCATCTTAATCAGTTATATAAATGACAAACAGAAGTGGACTCAGCACCGATCCCTGTGGAACACCATTTGTCACAGGCTTCCCAGTCTGAAAAACAACCCTCCACTATCACTCTCTGTCTCCTCCCATCAGCCAATTTTATATCCAATTGGCAAACTCATCCTGAATCCTACGTGATCTAACTTTACTAATTATTCTATCATGCACAAACTTGTCGAAGGCTTTACTAAAGTTTATTTATTGACTTATTTTATTTAGATTAGATTCCCTACAGTGTGGAAAAAGGCCCTTTGGCCCAACCAGTTCACACCGACCCTCCGAAGAGCAACCACCCAGACCCATTTAACCCTGACTAATGTACCTAACACTATGGTGTAATTTAGCATAGCCAATTCACCTAACCTGCACATCTTTGGACTGTTGGAGGAAACCGGAGCACCCGAAGGAAACCCACACAGACATGGGGAGAATATGCAAACTCCACACTGACAGTAACCCAAGCTGGGAATCAAACCCGGGTCCCTGGCACTGTGAGGCAGCAGTGCTAACCACTGAGCCACTGTGCTACTCCATTCCTATTCCTGCCATGTCTAGGTATTCTATACATCTGTTGCAGATGCAATGATAGATGGTTTGGAAGGTCAGCATAGCACTTGAACATGGAGATGATGGCAATGTCACTGGACTAATATTCCACAGCCCCAGGCTAATATTCTGTGACAGGGATTCAATCTAATAACAGTAGATGGTGAAATTTGAATTCTGAAATTTAAATCTAGTGTAGCCTATTGGGTAACGATGCAAAACCCAAATGGAAAGTCTCCCTTCCTCACATGATCTCACCATGAGGACTAATACAGTTGTTTGTATTACTTTACTGTCCCTGCAATTTGCTCAATCTAGGGATTTGTGCCAAAACTGGGAGAGGTGTTCCACAGATAGATCAAGCTACTGACGTGCCCATAGAATCACGGCCTCCATTGTGTTATTACTTTGCTGTATGGGTGAAAAAACTTTCTGTTTTTGACAGTTGGCAGATGTTGAACAAACTTTCTGTTTGTTAGTAGTTTATGAAGGGATATTTGTCATTAAATATAAATATATCATGAGAACTATATCATTAGAAACAGTTGGAAATGGGAGAGAAATTGAGATCTTAAATGTTGTTTGAAATGTGCACTTGGAACGAATCGACAATGTTTCTGGGATGGCTTTATGATTTGGGGAAGATGACTTTTGAGGAAGCAGTAACTGATACTTTAATCTAGTCAGATTCAGCCACATTTAATTCTACAACATGAACCGGATAAAGAATTTCAGAATTCCCCCAAGCTGAAGTACATGTTAAACAGAACTTCTATACCATTGCTTTAGAAATGCTGAAGAAATAGGTGTGAGCATCCTTTAAGCAGGAGTTGTTGATGGGCTGGACACTTCCACCAGACATCAGAACAATGGCTCATGTTAGTGGTTCCTCCACAGAGAATAAATGCACCAACTCCCATTGGTTTTAAGCAGCTTTAGTTTCGGAAAGATTAATTCCCCGGATTAAATATGAACATCCAAGACTATATCATTTGGCTACATTATTTACAAAGCAGGATGAGAAAAAGAACCCTTCAAACATTTTGTAAATGTTTTTTGATGAAAGCAAGTTTTTAATCTCATCCAAACAATCTATTTACTGCAGAAAAGTTGACTGGAGGCTGACTTTTAAAACTTTATCTGTGATAGTCAACAGGAATGAATGTACAGAACTTCTCTGCAGTGTTTTTAAAGTGAGCATGCTTGCCTCATATTGTGAGTCTTTCATTACAATGAATTCAAACAGACAGGAGAGCGAAGAACAGCTTGAGCTCAAATCCTTCCTGTCGTTTTTCCTGCATTCGAATTATTGATTGTGAAGCGAACTCCTTGATGCATTGGCAGTGTCTGCAGGTCACAGTGTTCAATGAGTGACCTGTATTTTATTTCAAATCCTGCAGAGCATCGAAGACTTTTTTAAACTCAGTAATGGCACCTTTGAGATTAAATTTCCGACTCTCTTTGGTAAGCGAGACTGTCCAATGGGATGGTAGATTGTAGCCGGTCAAATTCGAACTGGTTGTCCACATCCAGGATGCGGTTTGCCTGTTCCTCATCCTCCTCTTCCCGACTCAGCAGTGCTAGCTCATTCTCATAACAAAAGGAATTGTTGCCTGGCACCATCGAAAAGGAATTGTTCACCAGATCTTTGGCACTGCACCTAGGGGTTGTGGGCACTTCGTAAGTCTTATGGAACCGTGAGTAATCCACTTTGTAGTGGTTCTTTTCCTCAAAGAGCACAGGCTCAAATCGATGGCTCCAAAGGATCTCATTAGCCAAGTAAGAACTTCGTGCTTGTGTTGTCATCGCTGTGGCTTCCACCATCCCCTCCAAGATGACAACAATTTCAAAATCTTCAGTCTCCAAATCTTGCTTACTAATCCCATAAAGAGGGCTCTCCTCATCAATTTCATGGACTATAATTATCGGGGACACAAGAAAGATGCGATCAAATCCAACATCATAACCAACGTTAAGATCTTTTTGTTCGAGAGGGAGATACTCCCCTTCTGTAGTGACATGAGGTTTAATCAGCTGGGCCCTGACATGAGCTTCCACAATATGACTTTTTCGGAGATTACCCACTCGCCACATCAGACATAATTTGCCATCTCTTATCGATATTACAGCATTATGGCTGAACAGTAGAGTTTGGGCCCTTTTCTTTGGCCGTGCCATCTTTGCCATGATGGTGCCAATCATAAAAGAGTCAATAATGCAGCCAATGATGGATTGGAATACAACCATGAAAACAGCAGCTGGGCATTCTTCAGTGACACAACGGAAGCCATAGCCAATGGTAGTCTGTGTCTCAATGGAAAACAGAAAGGCTGCTACAAAGCCATTAACTTGCATGATGCATGGTCTGAAGTTTTCCTCATGCTTTGACTTGTCTAGGTCTCCGTGCATCATGGCAATGAACCAGAATGCAAAACCAAAGGCCAACCAGGAAATCAGGAAGGCAGTGGAGAAGATCATGAGCATGTACCTCCACCGAGTGTCCACACAGGTTGTAAAGATATCAGCCATGTACCTCTCTGACTTGCCACTCATGTTGCTGAAGTAGATGTTACACTGACCATTCTTCTTTACAAAACGGTTGCGGCATTTACGATGCGTTTGGATCTTGCCATTATCCTGCTCGTTGGCAGCTGATGAGATGCTGAGTTTGTCGCCATCTTTGTCGGATGACACCATGTTGTACTGGTTGGCCCGTACTGAACCCATTGCTGTGATGATCATGAGTCTTTGGGAAGAAGACTGGATGGAAGTTTTCTGAAAAACGTTCCAGGAACTTCTCAAATCCCTAATCCCATGGATTAGCCATGAACTAGTGCAAGCACAAGGATCTGGAAAGACAAAAGAAGTATCACTATTTAATTTTAATTCCATCTTGCCTTAATCATAGTAATCACCTACGCAGATACACACACACAACATACCACATCCACTATAGCCATTGAACGAACTATATCTCTCTACCCCAACTATATAGCATACCCGTCACACCACACACACCATTCTTATCACATCCACCAAAATGTGACAGATACCCAGGCAACAGGGGTTAAAATCTGATGCATTCATGCATTTGTATCCCAAATGAATTCTGAAAACCACTACTCTCTCCTACCTGGGCACAATCACACTCTCTCTGTCCTCCCTGAGTCCAATTACACACTTCCTCTCCTCCCTCAGCCCTGTCACGTTCTTCCTCTCTCCCTCTTCTCCCTCTACACTGTCACACTGTCCCTCTCTCCCTGTCCTCCCTGGCCAATGTCACACTCTCCCATTTCTTTTCCTTTTCCATCTCTCTCTTTCACTATGCACTACCACAAGAAGCACCCATAGATATTTCCACAGGTTTCCCTGGTAACAGGGAGGTGATTAATGGGATTCTGTGCCTGTTACAATTAGTACAGACTCAATTACACCGGCACTTTAGCAGATCAAATTATGACTATTATTTTTAAAGCAAGAGTGTCTTGTTTGCAAAAGAATTGGAGAGTACCAGAAATAGACTGGTTTTAAAGTCTGCTTTACTAAAAGGAGGAAATCTAGAAACATATCTCTGAAACATTCTGCCAAAGAGACAACAGCAAAAATGACGAGTTCCAACAGAAGATAAATCAATTGTAAGAAAGCTCAGTCAGAACAGATAAATAAAGAGGTAGCGTAGAGCGCGGGAGTTACTGGAAGATACAGGACGATGGCTGTGCCCTAGATTCCACACACTCACTGCTTTACAAAACCACACTGCTGCGTTTACCTGCTCCGCCTGTGTCCTTCCCTACAATTACCTCAAAAAATGGAAACAAGGACACGTCAACTCCACTTCCTTTCCAGATTTTCCAAACACCATTCACAACATTGCAGACAAACCCCAGATTAGTCAGCAGTTTGAAGTCTCAGATTGACAGTGTCAGAGAATACATTTTAATTGGTTTATACAAGGAGCCTGTCAGAGGCTCAAATATCTGCTGCTCCCTCTCCTTATGCTCTGTTCATTTCTCTCTCTCCTCTGTCCTCTTTCTCCTCTGTTCTCACACACTCACCCTCTCCTTGTTCTTTTCCTCACTCTCTCCCTCTTCTCACTCTCTGTTTATTTCTCTCTCTCCTCACACTATCACTCTCTCCCCTGTCTGTTCACACTCCTCCCTCTCTCCCTCTCTCATTACTCTCAGTTCATCTTTCCATCACCCCTCACTCTCTGTTCTTCTCCATCTCTCCCTCTCTCTTCACATTCTCCTCCTCTTTCATACTCTCATCCTCCCCCTCTCCACACAGATTTCTTTCACCTTCTATCTCTTTCTGCTCCATTCCTTCTCCTATTCTCCTCCTTTATCTTATTTCATTCATTTGATCTTTTTTCTCACTCCTTCCACTTTGGTTCTGAAAAGGAAACATTGCAGTGTGTTCCAATCATTGCAAAACTGGAAACAGTGAAAAGCCAGTGACTGGAAGGTCTGGGTCTGGGGTGGCACAGTGGCTCAGTGGATAGCACTACTGCCTCACAGTGCCAGGGTTCGATTCCAGCCTCGGACTGTCTGTGTGGAGTTTACACATTCTCCCCGTGTGTGTGGGTTTCCTCTGGCTGCTCTGGTTTCCTTCCAGAGTCCAAAGATGGATTGGTCTAGCTAAATTGCCCCATTGTGTCTGGCTAAATACAGGGTTACAGGGATTGGATGGGATGAGTCTAGGTGGGATGCTCTTCGAAGAGATGATGTGGACTCAATGGGCCAAATGGCCTGATTCCACACTGTAGGGATTGTATGAACATTCAATGATATGGGACAAGCTGTAGGAAATTGGGATTAGTGCACACTTAGTCATAGTTATTGCTTGTGCAGACTCAATGGGCTGAAGGGCCTTTCTGTACTGGGATGATTCTATGTTGGGTTGGGGGAGTTTAAGGCCCAGGCAGCATGATCAAAACATTTGAGTGAGGATGCTGTGGAATGAGAGGAGAAAATGCCGAACATGGGCAGTAGGAGATTAGCCCACTTCCTCCTGTTTAACTGCTCATGGGATGTGGCTCTCACTGTGGATTATACTTATTGTCTGGCCTGAGTTGGCCTTGAATGGCCTCCTCCTGCTCCTACAAATTTTGACAAAAGTTAGGCTAAATATGCAAATAAGTATCAAAAACCAAAATATAAGTCAGGAAAATGAAACGCCATTAAACGTACATTCTACCCTGTTCAGTCTATAGCGCAAGGCTGTTGCAGAAGATGACCTGCAGATATGTCAGTGACCAGGAGAGTCCAGTGATAAGCACTTCCACAGAGCTGGAGAACACATTGTTGCAAATGGAAGAGGGGGTGGGTGGGTTTGGGCTCTGTATGTTAGGCGAAAGCAAAGAGTGAAGCTATGGAACAAGGAGGTTTGTGAGAGAAATACAGCTGGCATTTGGAGAGAAAGGGTGGCAGCTAAGAGAACAGAAATATTAAGCGTTGAAGATTCCATCCCCCAACACCCCATGTTCAATGATTCACGTACACGCACATCGAGATCCCTCTGAAAGTGAACAGGTTTCTGTTCCTCATGGTGTAAAAAGTATTCTGCCTTTTATTTTTCTACCAAAGTGAATCACTTCACACCTCATTGTGTACCATCTGTTCTTATCCATTTCTTTAATCTGTATAAGACTTTTTGTTGCATCTTCCAATCCTCCTTTTTGATTAATTTCCTCCCTGTCAGCAGCATACTCGGACACATTCCGCACTATCCTTTCGGTTATGTCATTGATCGAGATTCTCAGTACCTGAAAGCCTAACACTGCTCCTGGTAGCTCATGGTCACAGGCTGCCAACCCAGGAAGGAGCCTTTAATTCCTCCTCTCTGTTTTATCCATTAACTAGTCCTCATGCCAAGCTAATATATTACTGCCAATCTCATGAGTCCTAATCTTGGGTGACAGCCGTTTGAGTGACCGCTAATTGACTGTTTTTCAAAATTCCAAAAATATCAGCTCATTAATAGCAGCACGAGAGAATACAAAGGTACATCCTCTGAATTTTGATGAACTCTGATGAAATTTCTACTGGACAGGTTGAGTACCTCAAATGCTACAGTGACGTTGTCCCTTGCCAATCGTATATGATGTTGACATGTTCCACCTTTCAACCCTCAACCTTCACCATTATTCCCCGTACGCCCTTCAGCACTCAAAGCTCACCTGAACTGCCAATTATCCTCCCAACACACATTCAAAGGAGACAAGAGAGACCAGCCCACATTTATAAATGGCCTTCAGCCACTTGGATTAATCTCCTCATAATCCTGCTATGAGGAGATTAAATTATAAAAAGAATTGAGGTTATATCAAACTCTTAATACTGACGAGGTCACTAAGGATGGTGTAAATTAGATATTAACTAAGGAATGAGAATCAGAAGGGTACTAAAACATGGAGAGACTGGAAAAGATGACGAGAAAGGTCAAAAGGAAGAACAGAAAAATAGCTGAAGAACAGAGATTCAATAGAAACACAAATTGCCAGTGGTTCTTGGACAGTCACAGACTCACACCCAGTCTCTCACCGTCAGAGATTCACACTCAGTCTTGGACAGGTGCAGTCTCACACTCAGTCTGAGACAGTCGCAGACTCACACTCAGTCACAGACTCACACTCAGTCTTGCACTGTCACAGACTCACACTCAGACAGTCAAAAACTCACACTCTGTCTCTCACTGTCTCAGACTCACATTCAGACAGTCACAAACTCATAGTCTCTCACTGTCACAGATTTACACTCAATCTCGGACAGTCGCAGACTCACACTCAGTCTCTCACTGTTGCAGATGCACACTCAGTCACAAACTCACACTCAGTCTCCCACTGTCGCAGACTCACATTCAAACAGTCACAGACTCACACTCAGTCTCTCATAGTCACAGGCTCACACTCAGTCTCTCACTGTCACAGATTCACACGCAGTCTCGGACACCCGCAGACTCACACTCAGTCTTGGACAGTCGCAGGCTCACATTCAGTCTCTTACTGTTGCAGATCACACTCAGACAGTCACAGACTCACACTCAGTCTCTCACTGTTGCAGACTCACACTCAGTCACAGACTCACACTCAGTCTCTAACTGTCGCACACACACTCAATCACTCACTGTTGCAGACTCACACTCAGTTACAAACTCACAGTCTCTCACTGTCTCACACTCAAGCTCAGTCCCTCACTATTGCAGACTCACAATGAGACAGTCACAGACTCACACTCAGCCTTGGACAGTCGCAGACTCACACTCAGTCTCTCACTGTCGGAGACACACACTCAGTCTCTCACTGTCACAGACTTACACTCAATCTCGGACAGTCACAGACTCACACTCACTCTTGGACAGTCGCTGGCTCACACTCAGTCTCTCAATGTTGCAGAGTCACACTCAGTCACAAACTTACACTCAGTCTCCCACTGTCGCAGACTCACATTCAGACAGTCACAGACTCACACTCAGTCTCTCATAGTCACAGGCTCACACTCAGTCTCTCACTGTTGCATATTCACACTCAGTCATAGAATCACACTCAGTCTCTCACTGTTGCACACTCACACTCAGATAGTCATAGAATCACACTCAGTCTCTCACTGTTGCACACTCACAATCAGACAGTCATAGAATCACACTCAGTCTCTCACTGTCGCAGACTCACACTCAGTCTCTCACTGTTGCAGACTCACACTCAGACAGTCATAGAATCACACTCAGTCTCTCACTGTCGCAGACTCACACTCAGTCTCTCACTGTTGCAGACTCACACTCAGACAGTTATAGACTCGCACTCAGTCTCTCACTGTCGCAGACTCACAGTCTCGGACAGTCGCAGGCTCACACTCAGTCTCTCACTGTTGCAGACTCACACTCAGTCACAAACTCACATTCAATCTCTCACTGTTGCGCACTCACACTCAGACAGTCATAGAATCACACTCAGTCTCTCACTGTCGCAGACTCACACTCAGACAGTCACAGACTCACACTCAGTCCCTCACTGTCGCAGATTCACACTCAGTCTCGGACAGTCGCAGATTCACACTCAGTCTCTCAGTCACAGGCCCATACTCAGTCTCTCACTGTCGCAGACTCACACTCAGACAGTCACAGACTCACACTCAGTTTCTGACTGTTACACACTCACACTGAGTCTCTTACTGTCGCAGACTCGTATTGACACAGTCACAGACACATACTCATAGTCACAGGCTCACACTCAGACTCTCACTGTCACAGACTTACACTCACATTCAGTCTCTCACTGCCACAGACTCACACTCAGTCTCTCAATCGCAGACTCACACTCAGTCTCGGACAGTCACAGACCTATAACTCAGTCTCTCACTGTCGCAGACTCACACTCAGTCTCTCACTGTTGCAGACTCACACTCAGTCACAAACTCACATTCAATCTCTCACTGTTGCGCACTCACACTCAGACAGTCATAGAATCACACTCAGTCTCTCACTGTCGCAGACTCACACTCAGACAGTCACAGACTCGCACTCAGTCTCTCACTGTCGCACACTCACACTCAGTCCCTCACTGTTGCAGACTCACACTCAGACAGTCACAGACTCACACGCAGCCTTTGACAGTCGCAGACTCACACTCAGTCTCTCACTGACAGACTCACACTCAGTCTTGGACAGTCGCAGACTCACGCTCAATCTCGTACACTCGCAGACTCACAGTCAGTCTTGGACAGTCACAGGCTCACACTCAGTCTCTCACTGTTGCAGACTCACACTCAGTCTCTCACTGTTGCACACTCACACTCAGCCATAGAATCACACTCAGTCTTTCAATGTCGCACACTCGCACTCAGTCTCTCAGTGTCGCACACTCACAGTCTCTCACTGTCGCAGACACACACTCAGACAGTCACAGACTCACACGCAGCCTTTGACAGTCGCAGACTCACACTCAGCCTCTCACTGTTGGAGTCTCACACTCAGTCTCGAACAGTTGCAGTCTCACACTCAGTCTGAGACAGTCGCAGACTCACACTCAGTCTCTCACTGTTGCAGACTCACACTCAGTCTCTCACTGACACAGCTCACACTCAGTCTCTTATTGTTGCAGACTCACACTCAGATAGTTACAGACTCACAATCAGTCTCTCACTGTTGCAGACTCACACTCACATTCAGTCTCTCACTAACACAGACTCACACTCAGTCTCGCACTGTCACAGGCTCACACTCAGTCTCTCACTGACACAGACTTACACTCACAGTCTCTCACTTTCATAGACTCACATTCAGTCTCAGACAGTCACAGACTCACACTCACATTCAGTCTCTCACTAACACAGACTCACACTCAGTCTCGCACTGTCACAGGATCACACTCAGTCTCTCACTGAGAGACTCACACTCATTCTCGGACAGTTGCAGACTTACACTCAGTCTCTCAGTCACAGACTCACACTCAGTCGTGGACAGTCAAAGACTGACACTCAGGCGCTAACTGTTGCAGACTCACACGCAGACAGTCACAGCCTCACACTCAGTCTCTCACTGTCGCAGGCTCACACTCATACAGTGACAGACTCACACTCAGTCTCTCATAGTCACAGGCTCACACTCAGTCTCTCACTGTCACAGACTTACACTCACATTCAGTCTCTCACTGCCACAGACTCACACTCAGTCTCTCAATCGCAGACTCACACTCAGTCTCGGACAGTCACAGACCTATAACTCAGTCTCTCACTGTCGCAGACTCACACTCAGTCTCTCACTGACAAAGGCTCACACTTAGTCCCTCACTGTTGCAGACTCACATTCAGTCTTGGACAGTCGCAGGCTCACACTCAGTCTCTTACTGTTGCAGACTCACACTCAGTCTCTCACTATCGTGGACTCACACTCAGTCTCTCACTGTCGCAGACTCACACTCAGACAGTCACAGACTCGCATTCAGTCTCTCACTGTCGCACACTCACACTCAGACTCTCACTGTCGCAGACTCACACTCAGACAGTCACAGACTCACATGCAACCTTTGACAGTCGCAGACTCACACTCAGTCTCTCACTGTTTGAGTCTCACACTCAGTCTCGGACAGTTGCAGTCTCACACTCTGTCTCGAACAGTTGCAGTCTCACATTCTGTCTGAGACAGTCGCAGACTCACACTCAGTCTTTCACTGTTGCAGACTCACACTCAGACAGTCACAGACTCACACTCAGTCACGGACACACACTCAGTCTCTCACAGTCACAGACTCACACTCAGTTTCTCAGTGTTGCACACTCACACTCAGTGTCTCACTGTCGCGGACTCACATTGAGACAGTCACAGACACACTCATAGTCACAGGCTCACACTCAGACACTCATTGTCTTGGACAGTCAAAGACTGACACTCAGGCGCTAACTGTTGCAGACTCACACGCAGTCACAGACTCACACGCAGCCTTTGACAGTCGCAGACTCACACTCAGTCTCTCACTGACAGCCTCACACTCATACAGTGACAGACTCACACTCAGTCTCTCACTGTCGCACACTCACACTCAGACAGTCACAGACTCGCACTCAGTCTCTCACTGTCGCACACTCACACTCAGTCCTTCACTGTTGCAGACTCACACTCATACAGTCACAGACTCACACGCAGCCTTTGACAGTCACAGACTCACACTCAGTCTCTCACTGACAGACTCACACTCAGTCTTGGACAGTCACAGACTCACACTCAATCTCGTACACTCGCAGACTCACACTCAGTCTTGGACAGTCACAGGCTCACACTCAGTCTCTCACTGTTGCAGACTCACACTCAGACAGCCATAGAATCACACTCTGTCTCTCACTGTCGCACACTCACACTCAGACAGTCACAGACTCACACGCAGCCTTTGACAGTCGCAGACTCACACTCAGTCTCTCACTGTTGGAGTCTCACACTCAGTCTCGGACTGTTGCATTCTCACACTCTGTCTCGAACAGTTGCAGTCTCACACTCAGTCGGAGACAGTCGCAGACTCACACTCAGTCTCTCACTGTTGCAGACTCACACTCAGATAGTTCACACTCAGTCACGGACTCACAATCAGTCTCTCACTGTCGCAGACTCACAGTCTCTCACTGCTGCAGACTCACACTCAGACAGTCACAGACTCACACTCAGTTTCTCAGTGTTGCATACTCACACTCAGTCTCTCACTGTCGCGGACTCACATTGAGACAGTCACAGACACACTCATAGTCACAGGCTCACACTCAGACTCTCATTGTCACAGACTTACACTCACACTCAGTCTCTCACTGTCGCAGACTCACACTCAGTCTCGGACAGTCGTAGAGTGACACTCAGTCTTGGACAATCGCAGGCTCACACTTAGTTTCTCACTGTCACAGGCTCACACTCATACAGTGACAGACTCACACTCAGTCTCTCACTGTCGCACACTCACACTCAGTCTCTCACTGTTGCAGACTCACACTCATACAGTCACAGACACACACTCAGTCTCTCATAGTCACAGGCTCACACTCAGTCTCTCACTGTCACAGACTCACACTCACATTCAGTCTCTCACTAACACAGACTCTCACTCAGTCTCACACTGTCACAGGATCACTCTCAGTCTCTCACTGAGAGACTCACACTCAGTCTCTCAGTCACAGGCTCACACTCAGGCTCTCACTGACACAGACTTACACTCACAGTCTCTCACTGACGCAGACTCACACTCATACAGTCACAGACACTCATTCAGTCTCTAACTGTCAGAGACAAACACTCAGTCTCTCACTGTCACAGACTCACACATTCAGTCTCTCACTAACACAGACTCACACTCAGTCTCGCACTGTCACAGACTCACACTCACATTCAGTCTCTCACTAACACAGACTCACACTCAGTCTCGCACTGTCTCAGGATCACACTCAGTCTCTCACTGAGAGACTCACACTCAGTCTCGGACAGTTGCAGACTCACACTCAGTCTCTCAGTCACAGGCTCACACTCAGTCTCTCACTGACACAGACTTACACTCACAGTCTCTCACTATCATAGACTCACACTCAGTCTCTCAGTCACAGACTCACTCAATCTCTCACTGTCACAGGCTCACACTCAGTCTCACACTGACACAGACTCACACTCAGTCTCTCACTGTTGCAGACTCACATTCAGTCTCTCACTGTCGCAGACTCACACTCAGTCTCTCACTGTCGCAGATTCACACTCAGTCTCGTACACTCGCAGACTCACATTCAGTCTTGGACAGTCACAGGCTCACAATCAGTCTCTCACTGTTGCAGACTCACACACAGTTTCTCACTGTTGCACACTCACACTCAGACAGCCATAGAATCACACTCAGTCTCTCAATGTCGCACACTCACACTCAGTCTCTCACTGTCGCAGACTCACACTCAGACAGTCACAGACTCGCACTCAGTCTCTCACTGTCCCACATTCACACTCAGTCTCTCACTGTTGCAGACTCACACTCATACAGTCACAGACACACACTCAGTCTCTCATAGTCACAGGCTCACACTCAGTCTCTCACTGTCACAGACTCACACTCACATTCAGTCTCTCACTAACAGACTCACACTCAGTCTCGCACTGTCACAGGATCACACTCGGTCTCTCACTGGGAGACTCACACTCAGTCTCGCACTGTCACGGGGTCACACTCAGTCTCTCACAGAGACACACACTCAGTCTCATACAGTTGCAGACTCACACTCAGTCTCTCAGTCACAGGCTCACACTCAGTCTCTCACTGACACAGACTTACACTCACAGTCTCTCACTGTCATAGACTCACATTCAGTCTCGGACAGTCACAGACTTACACTCAATCTCTCACTGTCACAGGCTCACACTCAGTTTTACACTGACAAGGACTCACACTCAGTCTCTCACTGTTGCAGACTCACACTCACATTCAGTCTCTCACTAACACAGACTCACACTCAGTCTCGCACTGTCACAGGCTCACACTCAGTCTCTCACTGACACAGACTTACACTCACAGTCTCTCACTTTCATAGACTCACATTCAGTCTCAGACAGTCACAGACTTACACTCAGTCTTGGACAGTCAAAGACTGACACTCAGGCGCTAACTGTTGCAGACTCACACGCAGACAGTCACAGCCTCACACTCAGTCTCTCACTGTCGCAGGCTCACACTCATACAGTGACAGACTCACACTCAGTCTCTCATAGTCACAGGCTCACACTCAGTCTCTCACTGTCACAGACTCACACTCACATTCAGTCTCTCACTAACACAGACTCACACTCAGTCTCGCACTGTCACAGGATCACACTCAGTCTCTCACTGAGAGACTCACACTCATTCTCGGACAGTTGCAGACTCACACTCAGTCTCACACTGACACAGACTCACACTCAGTCTCTCACTGTTGCAGACTCACACTCAGTCTCTCACTGTTGCAGACTCACACTCACTCTCTCACTGTCGCAGACTCACACTCAGTCTCAGACAATCATAGAGTGACACTCAGTCTTGGACAATCGCAGTCTCACACTGACACAGACTCACACTCAGTCTTGGACAGTCAAAAACTGACACTCATGCGCTCACTGTTGCAGACTCACACACAGACAGTCACAGCCTCACACTCAGTCTCTCACTGTCATAGGCTCACACTCATAAAGTGACAGACTCACACTCAGTCTCTCACTGTCGCACACTCACACTCAGTCTCTCACTGTCGCAGACTCACACTCATACAGTCACAGACACACACCCAGTCTCTCATAGTCACAGGCTCACACTCACATTCAGTCTCTCACTAACACAGACTCACACTCAGTCTCGCACTGTCACAAATTCACACTCATTCTTGTACACTCAGTTTCTCAATGTCGCACACTCACACTCAGTCTCTCACTGTCGCAGACTCACACTCAGACAGTCACAGACTCGCACTCAGTCTCTCACTGTCGCACACTCACACTCAGTCCATCACTGTTGCAGACTCACACTCAGACAGTCACAGACTCACACGCAGCCTTTGACAGTCGCAGACTCACACTCAGTCTCTCACTGACAGACTCACACTCAGTCTTGGACAGTCGCAGACTCACGCTCAATCTCGTACACTCGCAGACTCACAGTCAGTCTTGGACAGTCACAGGCTCACACTCAGTCTCTCACTGTTGCAGACTCACACTCAGTCTCTCACTGTTGCACACTCACACTCAGCCATAGAATCACACTCAGTCTTTCAATGTCGCACACTCGCACTCAGTCTCTCAGTGTCGCACACTCACAGTCTCTCACTGTCGCAGACACACACTCAGACAGTCACAGACTCACACGCAGCCTTTGACAGTCGCAGACTCACACTCAGCCTCTCACTGTTGGAGTCTCACACTCAGTCTCGAACAGTTGCAGTCTCACACTCAGTCTGAGACAGTCGCAGACTCACACTCAGTCTCTCACTGTTGCAGACTCACACTCAGTCTCTCACTGACACAGCTCACACTCAGTCTCTTATTGTTGCAGACTCACACTCAGATAGTTACAGACTCACAATCAGTCTCTCACTGTTGCAGACTCACACTGCCACTGACTCACACTCAGTCTCTCACTGTCGCACACTCACACTCAATCTCTCACTGTTGCAGACTCACACTCAGACAGTGACAGACTCACACTCAGTTTCTCACTGTCGCAGACTCACATTGAGACAGTCACAGACACACACTCAGTCTCTCACTGTCACAGACTCACACTCACATTCAGTCTCTCACTGTTGCAGACTCACACTTAGTTTTGGACAATCAAAGACTCACACTCAGACTCTCACTGTTGCAGACTCACACTTAGTCTCGAACAATCGCAGACTCACACTCACATTGTCTTTCACTGTTGTAGACACACTCAGTCTCTCACTATCACAGACTCATCCAGATTCAGTCTCTCACTATCACAGACTCACACTCACCCTTGGATAGTTGCAGACTTACACTCAGTCTCACATAGTTGCAGGCTCACACTCAGTCTCTCACTGTCACAGACTCACACTTAGTCTCGAACAATCGCAGACTCACACTCACATTCAGTCTTTCACTGTTGCAGACTCACACTCAATCTATCACTGTTGCAGGCTCACACTCAGTCTCTTACTGTTGCAGACTCACACTCAGATAGTCACAGACTCAAACTCAGTCTCTCACTGTCGCAGACTCACATTGAGACAGTCACAGACTCACACTCAGCCTTGTTCAGTCGCAGACTCACATTCAGTCTCTAACTGTCAGAGACAAACACTCAGTCTCTCACTGTCGCAGACGTACACTCAATCCCGGACAGTCACAGACTCACACTCACTCTTGGACAGTCGCTGGCTCACACTCAGTTTCTCACTGTTGCAGACTCACACTGTCACTGACTCACACTCAGTCTCTCACTGTCGCACACTCACACTCAATCTCTCACTGTTGCAGAATCACATTGAGACGGTCACAGACTCACACTCAGCCTTGTTCAGTCACAGACTCACACTCAGTCTCTCACTGTCACAGACTCATACTCACATTCAGTCTCTCACTAACACAGACTCACACTCAGTATCGCACTGTCACAGATTCACACTCACATTCAGTCTCTCACTAACACAGACTCACACTCAGTTTGGACAGTCACAGACTCACGCTCAGTCTCTCAAAGTCGCAGGCTCACAATCAGTCTCTCACTGTCGCAGATTCACACTTAGTCTCAAACAATCGCAGACTCACACTCACTCAGTCTCTCACTGTCACAGACATACTCAAATTCAGTCTTTCACTGTTTTAGCCTCACATTCAGTCTCTCACTGTCTCAGACTCACACTCAGTCTCTCACTGTCTCAGACTCACACTCAGTCTCGCACTGTCGCAGACTCACAGTCTTGGACAGTCGCAGACTCACACTCAGTCTGTCATAGTCGCAGACTCACAGTCTTGGACAGTCGTAGACTCACACTCACACTCAGTCTATCACAGTCACAGACTCACACTCACATTCAGTCTCTCACTGTCACAGACTCACACTCAGTCTCACACAGTCACAGACTCACACTCACACACAGTCTCTCACTGTCACTCTCACACTTAGTTTTGGACAATTGCAGACTCATACTCAGTCTCTCATAGTCGCAGACCCACACTCAGTCACTCTCTGTTGCAGTCTGACACTCAGTCACAAACTCACACACAGTCTCTCACTGTTGCAGATTCACATTCAGTCTCTCCTTGACTCACATTCACACTCGGTCTCTCATTGCTGCAGACTCATACTCAGTCTCTCATAGTCGCAGGCTCACACTCGGTCTCTCACTGTCGCAGACTCACACTTAGTCTCCAACAATCGCAGACTCACACTCAGTCACTCATAGTCGCAGGCTCACAGTCTCTCCCTGTCACAGACTCACACTCATACTCAGTCTCTCACTGTCACTGACTCACACCAGTCTCTCATACTCACTGACTCACAGTCCCTCACTGTCGAAGACTCACACTCAGTCTCGCACTGTCGCAGACTCACAGTCTTGGACAGTCGCAGACTCACACTCACACTCAGTCTCTCATTGTCACAGACTCACACTCACATTCAGACTCTCACTGTTGCAGACCCACACTCAGTCTCTCACTGTCGCAGGCTCACACTCATATAGTGACAGACTCACACTCAGTCTCTCACTGTTGCACACTCACACTCAGTCTCTCACTGTCGCAGACTCACACTCATACAGTCACAGACACACACTCAGTCTCTCATAGTCGCAGGCTCACACTCAATCTCTCACTGTCACAGACTCACACTTACATTCAGTCTTTCACTGTTTCAGACACACACTCAGTCTCTCACTGTCACAGATTCACACTTAGTCTCGAACAATCGCAGACTCACACTCAGTCTCTCAATGTCGCTGACTCACAGTCATGGACAGTCGCAGCCTAACACTCACGCTCAGTCTCTCACTGTCACAGACTCACACTCAGTCTCGGACAGTCGCAGACTCACAGTCAGTCTCTCAGTCACAGGCCCACACTCGTCTCTCACTGTCACAGACTCACACTCACACTCAGACTCTCACTGTCGCAGACTCCCACTCACATTCAGTCTCTCACTGTTTCAGACTCACGCTCAGTTTCTCAATGTCGTAGACTCACACTCAGTCTTGGACAATCGCAGACTCACACTCAGTCTCTCACTGTGGCAGACTCACACTCACATTCATTCTTTCACCGTTTCAAACTCACACTCATTCTCTCAATGTCGCAGACTCACAGTCTTGGACAGTCGCAGGCTCACACTCATATAGTGACAGACTCACACTCAGTCTCTCACTGTTGCACACTCACACTCAGTCTCTCACTGTCGCAGACTCACACTCATACAGTCACAGACACACACTCAGTCTCTCATAGTCGCAGGCTCACACTCAATCTCTCACTGTCACAGACTCACACTTACATTCAGTCTTTCACTGTTTCCGACACACACTCAGTCTCTCACTGTCACAGATTCACACTTAGTCTCGAACAATCGCAGACTCACACTCAGTCTCTCAATGTCGCTGACTCACAGTCATGGACAGTCGCAGCCTAACACTCACGCTCAGTCTCTCACTGTCACAGACTCACACTCAGTCTCGGACAGTCGCAGACTCACAGTCAGTCTCTCAGTCACAGGCCCACACTCGTCTCTCACTGTCACAGACTCACACTCACACTCAGACTCTCACTGTCGCAGACTCCCACTCACATTCAGTCTCTCACTGTTTCAGACTCACGCTCAGTTTCTCAATGTCGTAGACTCACACTCAGTCTTGGACAATCGCAGACTCACACTCAGTCTCTCACTGTGGCAGACTCACACTCACATTCATTCTTTCACCGTTTCAAACTCACACTCATTCTCTCAATGTCGCAGACTCACAGTCTTGGACAGTCGCAGCCTCACACTCTCAATCAGTCTCTCACTGTCGCAGACCCACACTCAGTCACTCACTGTTGCAGACTGACACTCAGTCACAAACTCACACACAGTCTCTCACTGTCGCAGACTCACTCTCAGTCTTGGACAGTCGCAGACTCACACTCAGTCTCTCAGTCACAGGCCCACACTCAGTCTCTCACTGTCGCAGGCTCACATTCACTCTCTCACTGACACAGACTCACACTCAGTCTTGGACATTCGCAGACTCACACTCAGTCTCTCACTGTCGCAGTCCGACTCTCAGTCTTGGACAGTCGCAGCCTCACACTAACACTCAGTCTCTCACTGTCACAGACTCACATTCAGTCTCACACTGTCACAGACTCACATTCAGTCTCACACTGTCACAGACCCACATTCAGTCTCTCACTGTCGCAGACCCACACTCAGTCACTCACTGTTGCAGACTGACACTCAGTCACAAACTCACACACAGTCTCTCACTGTCGCAGACTCACACTCAGTCTCTCAATGTCGTAGACTCTCAGTCTTGGACAGTCGCAGCCTCACACTAACACTCAGTCTCTCACTGTCACAGACTCACATTCAGTCTCACACTGTCACAGACTCACATTCAGTCTCACACTGTCACAGACCCACATTCAGTCTCTCACCGTCGCAGACCCACACTCAGTCACTCACTGTTGCAGACTGACACTCAGTCACAAACTCACACACAGTCTCTCACTGTCGCAGACTCACACTCAGTCTCTCAATGTCGTAGACTCTCAGTCTTGGACAGTCGCAGCCTCACACTAACACTCAGTCTCTCACTGTCACAGACTCACATTCAGTCTCACACTGTCACAGACTCACATTCAGTCTCACACTGTCACAGACCCACATTCAGTCTCTCACTGTCGCAGACCCACACTCAGTCACTCACTGTTGCAGACTGACACTCAGTCACAAACTCACACACAGTCTCTCACTGTCGCAGACTCACACTCAGTCTCTCAATGTCGTAGACTCTCAGTCTTGGACAGTCGCAGCCTCACACTAACACTCAGTCTCTCACTGTCACAGACTCACATTCAGTCTCACATTGTAACAGACCCACACTAGGTCTTGCAGTGTCGCAGACTCACTGTCATGGACAGTTGCAGACTCACACTCACACTCAGTCTCTCACTGTCGCAGAATCACACTCAGTCTCAGACAGTCGCACACTCACACTCAGTCTCTCAGTCACAGGCCCACACTCAGTCTCTCACTGTCGCAGACTCACACTCACATTCAGTCTTTCACTGTCACAAACTCACGCTCAGTCTCTCACTGTCGCAGACTCTCACTTAGTTTCGGACAATCGCAGACTCATACTCAGTCTCTGACAAACGCAGGCTCACACTCAGTCTCTCAATGTCGCAGACTCACACTCAGTCTCTCATAGTCGCAGGCTCACACTCAGTCTCTCACTGTCACAGACTCACATTTACATTCAGTCTTTCACTGTTTCAGACACACACTCAGTCTCTCACTGTCACAGATTCACACTTAGTCTCGAACAATCGCAGACTCACATTCAGTCTCTCAATGTCGCTTACTCACAGTCTTGGACAGTTGCAGCCTCACACTCACACTCAGTCTCTCACTGTCACAGACTCACATTCTGTCTCTCACTATCACTGACCCACACTAAGTCACTCACTGTTGCAGACTGACACTCAGTCACAAACTCATACACAGTCTCTCACTGTCGCAGACTCACACTCAGTCTCTCTGTCACAGGCCCACACTCGTCTCTCACTGTCGCAGACTCCCACTCACATTCAGTCTTTCACTGTTTCAGACTCACACTCAGTCTCTCAATGTCAAAGACTCACACTCAGTCTTGGACAATCGCAGAGTCACACTCAGTCTCTCATAGTCACAGCCTCACACTCAGTCTTGGACAATCGCAGAGTCACACTCAGTCTCTCATAGTCACAGCCTCACACTCAGTCTCTCACTGTCACAGACTCACACTCACTCAGTCTCTCACTTTCGCAGACTCACACTCACATTTAGTCTGTCACTGTTTCAGACTCACACTCAGTCACGGACACTCGCAGACTCACACTTAGTCTCTCAGTCACAGGCCCACACTCAGTCTCTCACTGTCGCAGACTCACACTCACACTCAGTCTCTCATAGTCGCAGGCTCACTTTCAGTCTCTCACTGTCACAGACTCACATTCAGTCTCTTACTGGCACAGGCCCACACTCAGTCTCTCGCTGTCGCAGATTCACACATAGTCTCGAACAATCGCAGACTCACACTCAGTCTCTCAATGTCGCAGACTCACACTCAGTCTCTCATAGTCGCAGGCTCACACTCAGTCTCTCACTGTCACAGACTCACATTTACATTCAGTCTTTCACTGTTTCAGACACACACTCAGTCTCTCACTGTCACAGATTCACACTTAGTCTCGAACAATCGCAGACTCACACTCAGTCTCTCAATGTCGCTTACTCACAGTCTTGGACAGTTGCAGCCTCACACTCACACTCAGTCTCTCACTGTCACAGACTCACATTCTGTCTCTCACTATCACTGACCCACACTAAGTCACTCACTGTTGCAGACTGACACTCAGTCACAAACTCATACACAGTCTCTCACTGTCGCAGACTCACACTCAGTCTCTCTGTCACAGGCCCACACTCGTCTCTCATTGTCGCAGACTCCCACTCACATTCAGTCTTTCACTGTTTCAGACTCACACTCAGTCTCTCAATGTCACAGACTCACACTCAGTCTTGGACAATCGCAGAGTCACACTCAGTCTCTCAATGTCACAGACTCACACTCAGTCTTGGACAATCGCAGAGTCACACTCAGTCTCTCATAGTCACAGCCTCACAATCAGTCTCTCACTGTCACAGACTCACACTCACTCAGTCTCTCACTTTCGCAGACTCACACTCACATTTAGTCTGTCACTGTTTCAGACTCACACTCAGTCACGGACACTCGCAGACTCACACTTAGTCTCTCAGTCACAGGCCCACACTCAGTCTCTCACTGTCGCAGACTCACACTCACACTCAGTCTCTCATAGTCGCAGGCTCACTTTCAGTCTCTCACTGTCACAGACTCACATTCAGTCTCTTACTGGCACAGGCCCACACTCAGTCTCTCGCTGTCGCAGATTCACACATAGTCTCGAACAATCGCAGACTCACACTCAGTCTCTCAATGTCGCAGACTCACAGTCTTGGACTGTTGCAGACTCACACTCACACTCAGTCTTTCACTGTTACAGACACACTCAGTCTTGGACAGTCGCAGACTCACACTTAGTCTCTCAGTCACAGGCCCACACTCAGTCTCTCACTGTCGCAGATTCACACTTAGTCTCGAACAATCGCAGACTCACACTCAGTCTCTCAATGTCGCAGATTCACGGTCTTGGACTGTTGCAAACTCACACTCACGCTCAGTCTCAGTCTCTCACTGTTACAGACACACTCAGTCTAGACAGTCGCAGACTCACACTCAATCTCTCACTGTCGCAGACTCACACTCATTCAGTCTCTCACTATCACAGACTCACACTCAGTTTGGACAGTCACAGACTCACACTCAGTCTCTCATAGTTGCAGGCTCACACTCAGTCTCTCACTGTCGCAGACTCACATTTACTCTTGAACAATCGCAGACTCACACACAGTCTCTCATAGTCGCAGACTCACAATCTTGGACAGTCATAGACTCACACACACAGTCAGTCTATCACGGTCACAGACACACACTCACATTCAGTCTCTCACTGTCGCAGACACACACTCACTCAGTCTCTCACTGTCACAGACGCACACTCACTTTCAGTCTCTCACTGTCACAGACTCACACTCAGTCTTTCACTGTTTCAGACACACTCACATTCAGTCTCTGACTGTCACAGATTCACACTCAGTCTCGGACAGTCGCAGACTCACACTCAGTCTCTCATAGTCGCAGACTCACAATCTTGGACAGTCGTAGACTCACACTCATACTCAGTCTCTCACAGTCACAGACTCACATTCACATTCAGTCTCTCACTGTCGCAGACTCACACTCATTCTCTCACAGTCGCAGACTCACACTCAGTCTCTCACTGTCACAGACTCACACACACATTTAGTCTCTCACTGTCGCAGACTCACACTCAGTCTCTCAATGTCGCAGGCTCACACTCAGTCTCTCACTGTCACAGATTCACACTCAATCTCGGACAGTCGCAGACTCACACTCAGCCTCTCACTGTCGCAGGCTCACACTTAGTCTCAGACATTCGCAGACTCACAGTCTCTGACAAACGCAGGCTCACACTCAGTCTCTCTCACTGTCACAGACTCACACTCACATTCAGTCTCTCACTGTCACAGAACCACACTCAGTCTCGCAGTGTCGCAGGCTCACACTCAGTCTCTCACTGTCACAGACTCACATTCAGACAGTCACAGACTCACACTCAGTCCCTCACAGTCACAGACTCACATTCTGTCTCTCACTGTCGCAGACCCACACTCAGTCACAAACTCACACACAGTCTCTCACTGTCGCAGACTCACTCTCAGTCTTGGACAGTTGCAGACTCACACTCAGTCTCTCAGTCACAGGCCCACACTCAGTCTCTCATTGTCGCATACTCACACTCACACTCAGTCTCTCATAGTTGCAGGCTCAGATTCAGTCTCTCACTGTCACAGGCTCACACTCAGTCTCTCACTGACACAGACTCACACTCAGTCACTCACTGTTGCAGACTCACACTCAGTTTGGACAGTCACAGACTCACGCTCAGTCTCTCAAAGTCGCAGGCTCACAATCAGTCTCTCACTGTCGCAGATTCACACTTAGTCTCGAACAATCGCAGACTCACACTCACTCAGTCTCTCACTGTCACAGACATACTCAAATTCAGTCTTTCACTGTTTTAGCCTCACATTCAGTCTCTCACTGTCTCAGACTCACACTCAGTCTCGCACTGTCGCAGACTCACAGTCTTGGACAGTCGCAGACTCACACTCAGTCTGTCATAGTTGCAGACTCACAGTCTTGGACAGTCGTAGACTCACACTCACACTCAGTCTATCACAGTCACAGACTCACACTCACACACAGTCTCTCACTGTCACTCTCACACTTAGTTTTGGACAATTGCAGACTCATACTCAGTCTCTCATAGTCGCAGACCCACACTCAGTCACTCTCTGTTGCAGTCTGACACTCAGTCACAAACTCACACACAGTCTCTCACTGTTGCAGATTCACATTCAGTCTCTCCTTGACTCACATTCACACTCGGTCTCTCATTGCTGCAGACTCATACTCAGTCTCTCATAGTCGCAGGCTCACACTCAGTCTCTCACTGTCGCAGACTCACACTTAGTCTCCAACAATCGCAGACTCACACTCAGTCACTCATAGTCGCAGGCTCACAGTCTCTCCCTGTCACAGACTCACACTCATACTCAGTCTCTCACTGTCACTGACTCACACCAGTCTTTCATACTCACTGACTCACAGTCCCTCACTGTCGAAGACTCACACTCAGTCTCGCACTGTCGCAGACTCACAGTCTTGGACAGTCGCAGACTCACACTCACACTCAGTCTCTCATTGTCACAGACTCACACTCACATTCAGACTCTCACTGTCGCAGACCCACACTCAGTCTCGCACTGTCGCAGACTCACGGTCTCGGACAGTAGCAGACTCACACTCACACTCAGTCTCTCACTGTCACAGACTCACACTCAGTCTTTCATAGTCGCAGACTCACACTCAGTCTGGGACAGTCGCAGTCTCACAATCTCAGACAGTCGTTGATTCACACTCAGTCTCTCATCGTCACAGACTCACACTTCGTCTCGGACAGTCGCAGACTCACACTCTCAGTCTCTCACAGTCGCAGACTCACACTCACACTCGGTCTCTCACTGTTGCAGACTCACACTCGTCTCTCATAGTCGCAGACTCACACTCAATCTGGGACAGTCGCGGATTCACTCTCAGTCTTGGACAGTCGCAGACTCACACTCAGTCTCTCACAGTTGCAGACTCACACTCACGCTCGGTCTCACTGTTGCAGACTCACACTCGTCTCTCATAGTCACAGACTCACACTCAGTCTCGGATAGTCACAGACTCACACTCAGTCTTGGACAGTTGCAGACTCACACTTAGTCTCTCTCTGACACAGACTCACACTCGGTCTCTCACTGACACAGACTCACACTCAGTTTCTCTCTGACACAGACTCGCACTCAGTTTCTCTCTGACACAGACTCACACTCACTCTCTCTCTGACACAGACTCACACTCAGTCTACCTCCCTTCCAAGCAGTGACTTACAGATTCCTCTGCTCCCTCTGAAAGCTCAAGTGATGCTCCCTGACCCCGGTGACAGACTATGACATCACTACAATGGGTAGACCCAACGCAACGTGAAAATTAACGCTTTCAGAATTATTACCTGATAATGCCAATGGCTGGTTGCACAGATGTGTATTGGAATATTCAAGGTGAGAGTGTGTGAAACACAGGAACATGGTCATTTGGAGCAGAATTAACTCCACCACTCAATATCATCATGGCTGATCACCCACTTCAGTACCCTGTACCCACTTTCTCCCCATATCCTTTTGATCCTTTTATTTGTTTAAAAAAAATTGAACTCATTCTTGAAAAGATTAATTGTTTCAACCTCAATTACTCTGTTTCAGAAATTTCCATAAGCTTACCACTCTTTCAATTAAGAAATTTCTCCTCTTCTCTGTCTCGCATCCTTCCTCTGTAACCCCTGGTTTTCAACTCCCCGGTGATTGGAACCTCCCTCCTGCATTTACTCTGTCCTGTCCTGTTAGGATTTAATAGCTTTCTATGAAATTCTCCTCCTCCTAAACCACAGTGATATAATCCTAAGTGAACCAGTCTTTCTTCATAAGTCTGTCCTGCCACCTCAGGAATCAGTCTGATAGATCTTTGTTGCAAACGCTCCATCGCCAGAACATGTTTACCTCAGAGGAGGAGGCCAAAACTGAACACAATCCTCCAGGTGTGTTCTCACCAAGGCCTTCTATAATTGCAGCAACATATCCCTGCTCCTGTACCTGGATACTTGGCCAGCATACCACTTCCGTCTTGTCCCCTTGCTGCATCTACATTCTAATATGGTGAATAAGGACAGCCAGGTCTTGTTCTGCCTCCCTCTTTCACAATCTATCATCATTCAGACAATAATCTGCTTAACTGTTTTTGCTATCAAGGTGAATAACTTCATATTTATCTCCATTATATTTTATATACTCTGCATTTTCCCACTCACTCAACTTGTCCAAATCACACTGAAGCATCTCTGCTGCATCCTCTCCATTCACCCACCCACCTGCCCAGCTTTGTGCTGTCTGCACAATCTTTGAAATATTACATTTAGATCCCTCATCTAAATCATTAACATATATATTGCGAATTGCTGGAGTGATCCCCGCATACCCCACTAGTCACAGGTTGCCACTCAGAAAATGTATTCGTGATCTTTGATTAGATTAGATTCCCTACAGTGTGGAAACAGTCCCTTCGGCCCAACAAGTCCACACTGACCCTCCGAAGAGTGACCCACTCTCTCCTGACTAATGCACATAACACTATGGACACTTTAGCACGGCCAATTCATCCGTCCTAAGCATCTTTGGACTGTGGGAGGAAACCGGAGCACCCGAAGGAAACCCACGCAGACACGGGGAGAATGTGCAAACTCCACACAGACAGTTGCCTGAGGCTGGAATTGAACCTGGGACCCTGGTGCAGTGAGGAAGCGGTGCTAACCACTGAGTCACCATGTCACCCCAAAATCACAATCTTGCTTTCTCTGAGGATTGAACTCAGGGCCTTCAGATTATGGGACTGACACACTGCCTACTGTGTTGGATGAGGAAGATTTACACCTAATCTTTGTTTCTTGTTGGCCAACCAGATGTCTATTGATGCCAGTACACTAACCCCAACCCCATGCACTTTAATCTTAAATCATCACTTATAAAGTACCTTAAGAAAAGCCTTCATTGAATTATGCAGTGCCATCAAAAGTACAATTGTTCCACTTTCCCTCACTAGCCCCATTGTCTTAACTGTTATGAAACTTCAAGTGCTCATCCAAGTACTTTTTAATGGTTGTGAGGTTTCGCATCTCATACCCTCCCAACAATGCATTCCAGACCCTTAGGTCAAAATATTGTTCCGCAAATATCCTCTAAACTTCCTGCCTTTCACTTTAAAATAATGATCCCTTCTTAATGACCTTTAAAGTAAGGGGAACAGCTGCTTTCTATTCACTCTGTCCATGCCCTCAGAACCTGCTGTCAGGATCCCCCCCTCGGCCTTCCCTGTACTAAAGAAAACACCTGAGTCTGGCCAGCCTTTCTTCATAGCTTCAGAAAATCCAAGTAAACTACATCCACTGGCTCTCCCTTATCAACTCTACTAATCACATCCTCAAAACATTACAGCAAATTTGTCAAGTGTATTTCTCTTTTGCAAATCCATGCTGATTTGTCCAACCCTGTGATTGCAAAGGTATGGATCGGGGTTTCAGCAGCTGATGAGCTGAGCTAAGGACCAAGCATCTTCAGTGAGATCCCACTTTGTACTGGCAGGCACAAGGTTGAAACTCAGTCTTGTTGCAAACAAATTGAAAAATTGAGCCATCAACAAATGGAAAAGTTGCCAACAAGTCCATATTATTATGGATGACATAATCAGGTCATGAAGGAATAGTTCCAATAGTATCCTGTCATGAATGATATTCCGGAGGAGGTAGAATTACTGAAGCTTCAAACACAACACTGTTCCACGAGGAAGATTCAATTCCCAGAATCACTTCATAAAATATCAAATGATTCAGCAAAACAGACAGCTCTTCAACAATCTCATTTGGGCTAGATTGGAGGTGAATGTCTCAAATGCATTTGCTCACAGAGATGAATCTATGAAGTAAAATTAATTGTCTCCACACACTGTCAATTACAAACAATCTTTTTTTTACAATGACATCCATTAGCCCTGAGTACAGTCCTCAAAGCACATGAGCCCCTTTAACCCCATTCTAAGATACTGAGGCTCATTTACCCCTCTGGCTGATGCACTCTGACAATGAAGCACATTAACCCCCTCTGGTATCCTCCAATACAAATTAACCCCTCTGTCTGATACCTCTGATACTAGGGTACATTAACCTCTCTATTTGATATTCTCCGATATTGCACATTAGCTAGTAAATCAGACAGCATTTGTTGACAGAAACAGAGTTAATCCAGTGGGAAGGGCAAAGGAGATGATCTGTGATAGGGTGGAAGCCAGGGTGATTGAATAAAATCATGATACCAACAGTCAAAAAGCGTGAGTAATGGATATAGTCTAGAGTGTGGTGCTGGAAAGGCACAGCAGGTCAGGCAGCATCCGGGGAGCAGGAGAATCGACGTTTCAGGCATAAGCCTTTCATCAGCCCCATTCCTGATGAAGGGCTTATGCCCGAAATGTCGATTTTCCTGTTCCTCAGATGCTGCCTGACCTGCTGTGCTTTTCCAGCACCACTTTCTCGACTCTGATCTCCAGCATCTGCAGTCCTCACATTCTCCTGGTAATGGGTATAGCAAAGATAAAAGATTGTTTCCAAATGGAGTGTGGATTGCTGCACATAAACCACCTGATGATGTAGGGCAATCCTGCAAAAAAAAGGGGGAAACCACATGCTGAATAGAATAGAGGCAGAGGTTATGATCTAAACTCGTTGAACTTAATGTCGAGACCAGAGGCCATCGACCTCAAAGAGGAAGAATGCCATTCTGATCTTACAGTAGGGTTCAGTGAAACATTGGAGCAGGCTGAGGTCAGAGTTCAGCCAAGGTGGAGAATGAAAATGGGAACATTAGGTCATGCCTGTGGATGGATTAGAGGTGTTCCAAACATGGTCACTGAGGAAGCAATGGTGTACTGGCAATGTCATCCAAAACCCCAGGCTCATGTTCCAGGGACATGGGTTCAAATTCCACTATGAAAGATGGTGAAATTGCGTTCAATAAAAAAAACCTGATGCCACCTCACTGTCGTCACTTATTATTAAAAACCCATCTGGTTCCCTAACGCCATTTAGAGAAGAAAATCTGCCATTTTTACCCAGTCTGGTCTACATGTGACTGCAGATTCACAGAAATGAGGTTGACACTTAACTGCCCTCCGAACAATCTGAGCCAGCTGCTCATTTAATGGATGACAAACATTGGTCACAAGCCATTCGAGGATTTGAAAAAGTCTGTGTTTGGTCGCCCGAGTGCAGAGGAATTGAAAGGGTAAGTGTTGCACAGGATCATAGAGTTCCTATAGTGAGGAAGCAGGCTATTTGGCCCATCAAGTCCACACTCATCCTCCGAAGAGCATCCCACCCAAACCCACCTCGTCCCTATAATATACCGCATTTCCTGCACATCCCTGGACACAATGAGAAATTTAGCATGACCAATCCACCTAACATGCACAACTTTGGACCGTGGGAGGAAACCGGAGCACCCATGCAGACGGGGTGTATGTGCAAACTCCACACTGTCACCTGAGAACACAATCGAACCTGGGCCCCTGACGCTGTAAGGCAACAGTACTAATTTGTTCTGTGTTCACATGAAATATAGTTGTTGGATTGAATGAGCAGTGGGTTTGTTGTCACAGTGGGAGCAGTCCCTCCAGAATGCTGAAAAGGTGATGTAGGGAGATTGGGTTTGCAGACTGGAGCTGGTAGATACGGCAGAGGATGATCCGTGAATGCAAGTAATGTTTTGTGGAACCTGAAGACCCAGGAACTTGGTTTTGGTAGAGAGGGGAAGATGGAGAGCAGGGGTGTAAGAGGTAGCTGGACACATTGGCAGGCCTAGTCAAGTGGGAATCCTTCATTGACGTAAGAGGAGGATATTGTTGCGCAAGGCAGCATTATCAGACCAGATGCAATGGAGACAGAGACACTGGGAAAATGGAGTCCTTTTGGGAAGGAGGATGTGAGGAAGTGTATGCTAAAAACATCCTAAACTGTCTTCTGTAACTGTCTTTTTCTTTTTTTGTATTGTAAACCTAATCCTATGTTCACAGAATCACAGAAGGAGGCCATTTGACCCAAAATGTCTGCACCCGTTCTTCCTAATGAGCATCATTACCTCATGCCAATCTCCTGCCTTTTCCTCATACCCTTGCGCACTATTTTTACCACTTTCAGTCTATGCCATCCCATCCTTGTTCCTTTTATGAGTGGGAAGGACTTCTTCCTATCTCCTCTGTCCAGTCTGCTCATGATTGAAGCTTCTCTTTCCTGGGACCACTCTTGTAAATCGCTTCTACGCTCTCTGTAATGCATTCACATTGTTCATATAATGGGACACCCACAACTTGTACACATTACTCCACTGAGGCCTGACATGCGTCTTGGACAAGTTCAACATCACTTCACTGCTCCGGCATGGTCTGATCCTATTAATAAAGGAAAAATGAGTTAATGAATGGCAAAACCTAGAAGCTCAGATGAACGGAGGGATCTTGGGGTGTTTGTCCACAAATTCCTGAAGGCAGCAGATCAGGTTAAAGAAGATATTTGGCACAGTTGCCTTTATCAGTCATGGCATGGATAATAAGAGCAGGGAGGTCATGCTGAAGCTGTGAAGGAGTTTGTTTGGTCACAGCTGGAATACTTTGTGCAGTTCTTATCACCACACTGCAGGAAGGATGTGATTGCAGTGGAGTGGGTACAGAGGAGATTCACCAAGATGTTATCCAGGATAGAACACTCCAGCCATGAAGGGAGGCTGGGGAAGGTCGTGCTGTTTTCATCGGATTAGAGAAGATTGAGATAGGAAACTGATCGAGGTGTATGGTGCATGGACAGGGTGAATGGGTAGCAGCTGTTAGTTGAAGGGTCAATGTCAATTTTAAAGGAGAAAATCAGGAGGTTTAAAGGGGATTTGAGGAAAGGTTTTTCACATAGAGAGTGGTAAGGATCTGGAATGAACTGCCGGAGAGGGTCATTGACATAGACCTTGGGAACCTCACAAGTTTTAGAACGTGTGTGGATGAGCACTTGAAATGTCAATATCATCCGAGACAATGGGCTAAGGGCAGGGAAGTGAGACTGATGTAGAGTTAGTGCAGCGCTGGTGGTCCAGCCTCGATGGGTTGAAGGGCCTGTTGTGCACTGTCAGATTCTCTAAATACCGACTGCTTTATTAACAGCTCTCCCCACCTGGGCTACGCACACACACCAGGTCCCTGAACTCCTGTACTCCTTTCAGAATTGTACCCCCTGTTGTGGATTGTCTTTCAATGTTCTTCCAAGCAAAGAGAATCACCTCACAATGAACCTCATCTTCCACCCATCTGTCCACTCCACCACTGTGTCTATCCTTTAGGAATTCCACACTGTCATCCTCACAGTTTACAATTCTTCCAAGTTAAAGTGGAAGTGCTACCATATGTTAACAGACTCCAACGATTAAACATATGATCTATCAAGTCGGGTTTTACCGTGGCATCTTGCCCTGCAATATTGCCATCAGCTGGGACCAAACCCCAAGGAGTGTCTGTTTCTTTCCTAACTGACTATTTCCAGTTCATGTGGAGCGGCTGAGGTGGTCTTCCAACTTGGTTCCTGCTCGGTGTCTTCAATTTCTTTTCAGTTCTGACAAACCTGTATCTAACCTGTCTCAGCCTGGAGAGTCATAAAGTCATAGAGATGTACAGCGCAAAAACCAACCCTTCGGTCCAACTCATCCATGCTGCCCAGATATCCTAACCTAATCTAGTCTCATTTGCTAGCACTTGGCCCATATCCCTCTAAACCCTTCCTATTCATCGACCCATCCAGATGCCTTTTAAATGTTGCAATTGTACTAGCCTCCACCACTTCCTCTGGCAGCTCATTGCAGTGGTGTGGGTACAGATAACACCCTCTGTGTGAGAATGATGCTCCTTAGATCACTTTTATATCTTTCCCCTCTCACCCTAAACTTATGCCCCCTTGTTCTGGACTCACCCCACCCCAAGGAAAGGGCTTTGTCTATTTACCCTATCCATGCCCCTCATAATTTTATAAACCTCTATGAGTTCACCCCTCAGCCTCCAACACTCAAGGGACAACTGCCCCAGCCTATTCAGCCTGTCTCTATAGCTCAAATCCTCCAACCCTGGCAACATCCTTGTAAATCTTTTCCGAACCATTTCAAGTTTGACAACATCCTTCCGATAGGAAGGAGACCAGAATTGCACGCAATATTCCAGTAGTTGCTTAACCAATGTCCTGTACAACCGCAACATGACCTCCCAACTCCTGTACTCAATGCTCTGACCGATAAAGGAAAGCATACCAAACGCCTTCTTCACTATCCTATCAACCTGCGACTCCACTTTCAAGGAGCTATGAACCTGCACTCCAAGGTCTCTTTGTTCAGAACACTCCCTAGGACCCTACCATAAAGTGTATAAGTCCTGATTTGATTTGTTTTCCAAAAATGCAGCACCTCGCATTTATCTGAATTAAACTCCATCTGCCATTCTTCACCCCATTGGCCCATCTGATCAAGATCCTATTGTACTCTGAGGTAACCCTCTCCGTTGTCCACTACACCTCCAAGTTGTCATCTGCAAACTTACTAACTATACCTCCTATGTTCACATCCAAATCATTTATAGAAACGACAAAAGGTAGTAGACCCAGCACTGATCGTTGAGGTACTCCGCTGGTCACAGGCCTCCAGTCTGAAAAGCAACCCTCCACCACCACCCTCTATCTTCTACCTTTGAGCCAGTTATGTATCCAAGTGGCTAGTTCTCCCTGTGTTCCGTGAGATCTAACCTTGCTAAGCAGTCTGACATGGGGAACCTTGTCGAACGCCTTACTGAAGTCCATATAGATCACATCCACTGCTCTCTGCCCTCATCAATTCTCTTTTCCCAAGTACAAAGCCATGCTGTCCATCCCTAATCAGTCCATGCCTTCCCAAATACACCTACATCCTGTCCTTCAGGATTCCCTCCAACAACTTGCCCACCTCCAAGGTCAGGCTCACTGGTCTATAGTTCCCTGGTTTGTCCTTACCACCCTTCCTAAACAGTGGCATCACGTTTGCCAACCTCCAGTCTTCCAGCACCTCACCTGTGACAATCGATGATACAAATAGCCCAGCAAGAGGCCCAGCAATCACTTCTCTAGCTTCCCACAGAGTTCTAGGGTAGACCTGATCAGGTCCAGGGGATTTATCCACAATTCTGCATTTCAAGATATCCAGCACTTCTTCCTCTGTAATATGGACATTTTTCAAGATGTCACCATCTCTTTCCTCACTTTCTATATTCCATGTCCATCTCCACAGTAAACAATGATGCAAAATACTTGTTCAGTATTTCCCCCATCTCCTGTGGCTCCACACAAAGGCCGCTTTGCTGATCTTTGAAGGGCCCTATTCTCTCCATAGTCACCCTTTTGTCTTAACTGTATTTATAAAAACCATTTGGATTCTACTTAACTCAATTTGCCAAAGCTATCTCATGTCCCCTTTTTGCCCTCCTGATTTCCCACTTAAGTGTACTCCTACTTCCTTTGTGCTCTTCTAAGGATTCACTCGATCTATCCTGTCTATACCTGACATATGCTTCCTTCTTTTTCTTAACCAAAACTTCAATTTCTCTCATCTTTCGGCATTCCCTACACCTACCAGCCTTTCCTTTTACCAACCTGTCCTTTTTGAAGGCTTCACATTTTCCAGCTGTCCCTTTACCTGTGAACATCTGCCCCCAATCAGCTTTTGAAAGTTTGTGCCTAATATCGTCAACATTCGCCTTCCTCCAATTTAGAACTTCAACTTTTAGATCTGGTCTATCCTTTTCCATCACTATTTTAAAATTAATACAATTATGATCACTGGCCCCAAAGTGCTCCCCATTGACACCTCAGTCACCTACCCTGCTTTATTTCCCAAGAGTAGGTCAGGTTTTACACCTTCTCTAGTAGGTACATCCACATACTGACTCAGAAAATTTTCTTGTACAGTCTTAACAAATTCTTCACCATCTAAACCCTTAACACTATGGCAGTCCCAGTCTATGTTTGGAAAGTTAAAATTCCCTACCATGATAACCGAAATCTCCTTACAAATTTGTTTCTTAATTTCCCGCTGATTATTAGGGGGTCTATAATACAATCCCAATAAGGTGATCATCCCTTTTTTATTTCTCAGTTCCACCCAAATTACTTCCCTGGGTGTATTTCCAGGAAAATCCACCCTCAGCACAGCTGCAATACTATCCCTGATCAAAAATGCCACTCCCCTTCCTCTCTTGCCTCCCTTTCTATCCTTCCTGTATCATTTGTATCCTGGAACATCAAGCTGCCAGTCCTGCCCATCCCTGAGCCATGTTTCTGTAGTTGCTATGATATCCCAGTCCCATGTTCCTAACCATGCCCTGAGTTTATCTGCCTTCCCTGTTAGGCCCTGAAATAAATGCAGTTTGATTTATTAGTCCTACCTTGTCCCTTCCTGCCCTGACTGTTTGACTCTCTTCATTTCTCACCTGTACCAGTCTCAGATTGATCTCTTTCCTCACTATCTCCCTGGGTCCCATGCCCCCACCTTACTAGTTTAAATCCTCCCAAGCAAATCTCCCTGCCAGTATATTAGTCCCCTTCCAATTTAGGTGCAATCCGTCCTTCTTGTCCAGGTCACCCTTACCGCAAAAGAGATTCCAATGATCCAAAAATGTGAATCCTTCTCCCCTGCACCAATTCCTCAGCCATACATTCATCTGCTCTATCCTCCTAGTCCTACCCTCACTAACTCGTAGCACTGGGAGTAATCCAGATATTACTACTCTCGAGGACCTCCTTTTTAAATTCCTGCCTAACTTTCTATATTCTCCTTTCAGAATCACATGCTTTCCCTTCCTATGTCATTGCTTCCAATGTGTACAATGACCCCCTGCTGGTCCCTCTCCCCCTTGAGAACATACTGCACCCTCTCTGAGACATCCTTGATCCTGGCACCAGGGAGGCAATGCACCATTCTGATTTTTTGCTGCTGGCCACAGAAATGTCTGTCTGTGGTTCTGACTAGAGAGTCCCCTAATGCAGTTGATCGCTTGGAACCCAATGTGTCCCTCATTACATTAGAGCCTACCTCAATACCAGAAACACAGCTGTTCGTGCTACATTCCCTGAGAGTCCCCTACATTCTCTAAGACATTGAACTTGTTTGAAATGGGGATAGCCACAGAAGACTTCTGTACCATCTGCCTACCTCTTCTACCTTTCCTGGAGTTAACCCCTCTGCCCGACTGTATCTGCAGTTTTTCTCCCTTCCTTGTACTGCCATCCATCACACCCCGTAGCTCTTGTAAATTCCCCATTGCCTCCAACTGTCGCTCCAACCAAACCATTTGAGCTGATAGGATTCGCATCCAAAGACACTTCCTGCAGACATAATCCTGAGTACCGGGTTCAAACCCCGGACGAGCCCGCATTTCATGACTTGTGCAAGAGTACCCAATTAATTTGCCTGTATGATTCCTAGTGGTCTGGGATGCAGGCTTCAAAGCTGTAGCTGTCTAGCAACAGAATGGTTCAATTCCACCTTCCAGGTGCAGCGTGAGTAGGGATTTGTGCCAGATGCTTCAAGGCCACCTCAGGAATGTTATTTATGGGTGGTACGGTGGCTCAGTGGTTAGACTACTGCGTCACAGCACCAGGGACCTGGGTTCAATTCCAGCCTCGGGTGACTGTCTGTGTGGAGTTTGCACATTCTCCCTGCTCTGCGTGGGTTTCCTTCCGGTGCTCCGGTTTCCTCCCACAGCACCAAAGATGTGCAGGTCTGGTGAATTGGCCATGCTAAATTGCCCATAGTGTTAGATGCATTAATTAAAGGGAAATGGGTCTGGGTGGGTTACTCTTCGGAGGGTCAGTGTGGACTGGTTGGGCCGAAGGGAATCTAAACTCTCCCTAAACACCCACATCCGACAAGAAGAGCATATCACTCTAGTAAAGGCCATCTTTGCTCCTGTACAATCTATAGGCCCAGAAAATAGCACCGTCAAGATTTCACAAACTTAGAGAATACCTTTATCTGCACCTACAGAACAACTCTTGGATGAATTTTGGGCAATATTTAATGAAGGCAACCAGGTTCTTACCTGACAGCTGGAAAATAAAATTAAAATAAATGGGAGCAGGAGTAGATCATTAAGGCCATTGAGCCTTCTTCACCCTACAATAAAATCATGACTGATATCATTGTGGTATTTGCTCAACCTTTCCTCATAAACCCTAATGAACCAACTCTGAGCTGCCTCCAAAGCAACATCAGTCTTAAGTAAGGAAATTGAAACTGTACAAGGTGATCCATAGGTCCTCACCAATTCCTGTATATTTGTACCTACACGTACACTTCATTCCTCTTGCAATAAAGGTCATCATTCCATTTGTCTTCCTAATTACATGCCAAACTGCACACTGACAAGTTGTGATTCAAGTATCAGAACATCAAGCATTCTGCACTATATCTCAGAATTGGGTTGAGGACCACAGGAGCATCATACCTGAGCTGGTAGGGCCTCAGTAGTTGATAATAATAACTCACAATGTGGGGGTTCTATCACTGTGGGCTCGATAATTCCCACTTGACCCTATATCATCCTGCATCCAGTATCTGAGTGAATCTCTCTCCAACTGGACCCTTCTCTTTAGCCTCTTCCTCTCTCTAGATATTTTAATTAACAAACCTTACATCACTTGCAATAATTTCCACTTTATTAATTCTACGCATTACCCAATCATCATTAATGACTGATCCCTCTACACCTCCATCACTCATCGCAATTGTCTGAGTCCTCTCTGCTTTGTCCTTGAAAATAAGTCGAACAGACCCTGTCCAGAAGATCCTCCACCCTCCACCACCTAACTGAATTCATTTTTATTGTAAACAACTTATCTTTCAACTCCACATACCTCCTCCAAATAAAAGCTGTTACCGTGAATATCCACATTGACTTAGCTTTTGGGGGGTTTGTGAAAATATCCCTTGTTTCAGTCCTGCCCAGGTCCTTCTAATCCTTGGCATTTTTTTCCTCCATTACATTAATACTTGTATTCATACAGGTTCCGCCACCTGCCTCTGCCCCAAACTGAAGAATCAACTTTGATTACAATTGCCATCTTGCTTTCACCGTCCATCTCTGACCCTTCCCTTACCCACTCCTCTACCCCTAACTCTGGCTCTTCTTCAGGTGGGAGCTCTGTCTCCCATTGTTGACAGGGCCCTTAACCATGTCTATGACTCTCCTTTTACCCCATCCCCTCTGTCCCAGAAACGCAACAGAGTTTCTCTTATCCTCACCTTCCATCCCACTCGCCTCCATATTCAATGCTTCACTCTTTCCATCTGTACTGCAATATCACAGTCATCAATACATCTTCCCCTGCCGTTTCAGTATTGTGGAGGGGCCATTCTCTCCGTGATACCCTGGCCTGTATCTCAGCGCTCGATGACACTGTCCATTTCCAAGCAGACACAGGAGAAGTGACAACCACCCGTTTATTCTGTCCCTTTTCACCATCCCAATATTGCAGCACTTTACAGCTATTTCTTTCTATATATTATTTATTAATCATTCACAGGATGTGATTGCCAGCATTTATTACCCATCCCTCATTGCCCAGAGGCCTGTTTGGGGTCAATTACATTGCTGTGGATGTGAGTCATGTGTAGGTAAGGTTGGCAGTTACCTTCCCTAAAGGACATCGGTGAACCTGATGGGTTTTCCATCAATTGACACGGTTATCTTTAGCTTTCTAATTGCAGACTTTTATTGAATTAAAATTTCACTACCAGCCATGATAGGATTCAAACTTGGGCCACCAGTTCATTACCTGGGCCCCTGGATTAATTGTCTAATGATAATTTCACTAAACCATCTCCTCCCCTATATAAGCTGCTCCTAAAATGCCCTGCTCTACATTGGGGAGACAAATGCAGATTGGATGACCGGTTTGGTAACATCACCTTTCAGTTCGTAAGTGTGGTCCCAAGCTTCTGCTTCATTTCATTTTAACTCTCCACCTTGTTCTGACATTAATCTCTCTATCTACAGTCAAACAGAATCAATGCATTCTATACCCGTTTTGGACAGAAGGGCAGTGAAAGGATGTCACCTATCCCAGCAGCCTCAGCTGCACCTGCACCCACAGTCACTGCCTCAGACATAAGATAAGTCTTCTTGTGGGTGAACTTAGAGAAAGTGACTGGCCCAGATGGAGTCCCTGATGCTGCACTCAGATCCTGTATGGACCATCTGGCAGGAGCATTCACTGACATCTTTAACCTCGCCTTGCTTCGATCTGAAGTCCCCATCTGCTTCAAGAAGACCACCATCATCCCAGTGCCAAAGAAAAACTATGCAGCATGCCTCAACGACTGCTGCATGGTGGCTCTGACCTTCAAAATTATGAAGTGCTTCAAGAGGTTAGTCACAGCTCGCATCAACTCCAACCTACATGCTGACCTTAATCCTTTGAAATTTGCCTGCTGGTGCAACAAATCCTCAGCAGACGCCATCGATCTGGCCCTACTCTCATCCCTGCAACATCTGGGTAAAAAGAATAGTTACGTCAGGCTTCTACTTATTGACTACAGTTCCACCTTCAACACCATAATTCTGAACAAACTCATCTCCAAACTCAGATCTGGATCTCAGTTCCCCACTCTGTAACTGGATCCTTGATGTCCTGACCTGTAGACTGCAGTCAGTGAGACTAGGTGATAACACCTCCTCCACCATGATCCCTAATACAAATGTCCCACAAGACTGTGTACTCAGCCCTCTACTATACTCCTTAAACACTCATGATGTGTGGCCAAATTCTGCCCCGAACTCCATTTACAAATTTGCTGACGACAATAGTTGGATCTCAAACAAAGATGAGACAGATACAGGAAAGAGATTGAGTACTTAGCTGAATGGTGTAAAGACAACAATCTCTCCATCAATGTCAGCAAAATGACGGAGCTGCTCATTGATGTCAGGAAGCGCAGTAGAGGGCATATCTGCATCAATGGAGCTGAGGTGAACACGATCAACACCATCAAGTTCCTGGGATTGATGATCACCAACAACCTGTCCTGGTCTACCCATGCCAATGTGATGTTTGAGATTTGATGCTTGATTTGATTTATTGTAGTTACATGTACCTATGTACAGTGACAAACTTTGTTTTGTGAGCAATACAGATAGATCATAGCAAACAAGAACATACATAGGATGCTTAGACAAAGTGAGGCATGCAAGGTTACAACTCCACAGATCAAAATTAGCAAGACTAACATTATTTGATGTCAGAGAGTCCATTCAGCAGTTTAGTAACAGCAGGGAAGAAGCTGTTCATAGAGTCATAGAGATGTACAGCATGGAAACAGACCCTCCGGTCCAACCCATCCCTGCCAAACAGATATCCCAACCCAATTTAGTCCCACCTGCCAGCACCCAGTCCATATCCCTCCAAACCCTTCCTATTCATATACCCATCCAAATGCCTCTTAAATGTTGCAATTGTACCAGCCTCCACCACTTCCTCTGGCAATTCATTCCATACACGTACCACCCTCTGCGTGAAAAAGTTGCCCCTTAGGTCTCTTTTATATCTTGCCCCTCTCACCCTAAACCTATGCCCTCTAGTTCTGGACTCCCTGTCCCCAGGGAACAGACTTTGTCTATTTACCCTATCCATGCCCCTCATAATTTTGTAAACCTCTATAAGGTCATCCCTCAGCCTCCAACGTTCCAGGGAAAACAGCCCCAGCCTGTTCAGCCTCTCCCTGTACCTCAGATCCTCCAACCCTGGCAACATCCTTGTAAATCTTTTCTGAACCCTTTCAAGTTTCACAACATCTTTCCGATAGGAAGGAGACCAGAATTGCACACAATATTCCAACAGTGGCCTGACCAATGTCCTGTATAGCCGCAACATGACCTCCCCCCAATTCTTGTACTCAATACTCTGACCAATAAAGGAAAGCGTGCTTGTGTTCAAGCTTCTGGATTTTCTGCCTGAGGTTGTAAGAGAGCATTACTGGGGTGGGAGGTGTTCTTTGATGCCGTTGGCAGCCTTTCTACAGCAATGAGAAGGGTAAATGGAGTCCATGGATGGGTGCTTGGCTTCTCAGCTCTGGCCTGTGCACATAACTTTCTGTAGCTTTTTAATGGTCTGGGTGAAGCATTGAGGCTGTTATGCATCTGGACAGTATGCTCTCAATGGTGCATCCCTAAAAGTTGGTGAGGGTCTTTATGGACACTCTGAATTTCCTGAGCTGCCTGAGGAAGGAGAGGAGTTGTTGTACCTTCTTGACCATCGCATCTACGTGGGAAGTGCAAGACAGGTTGTCGGTTATTGACAGATAATTGGCTGCTACAGAGCTACAGTAACCCACAGGGGTTTCCCTGCCCTGACCTCGCAGCTGTGTGGGTGGGCAGCAGGGAGCTGGTATAGTTTAACTCTCAGAAGTTGACCATCTCTATTCTGGTCAAAACAGAGCCTTTCTGTCCAATCACAGCTTCAACTCTTACTCTGTAGCTCAATGCATTGCAGTACCTCAAATGTATTGCCAGATGCTTTTTCAATGTGATGGGTGTGTCTGCCTCAATGGTCTTCTCCAGCACTGTCTTCCAAGTTAAAACAAGACATTCTCCCCAATGCCCCTGAAATCTCTACTCCTCCATTCACCTCCATTCAATCTCACCTAAAGAAAATGATCCTTTCCTCATCTTTAGAATTAACCCTTGCTGGAAACATCCTTGTAAATCTGCTACCATAAACAGTACAGTGTTATCCTTCCTGTATGAAATATGCGAGCTGCTGTCTAGAGTCATAGAGATGTACAGCACGAAGGTAGCCCCTTCAATCCAACTCGTCCATGCCGACCAGATATCCTAAATTAATCTAGTCCCATTTGCCAGCACTTGGCCCATATCCCTCCAAACCCTTCCTATTCATATACCCATCCAGATGCCTTTGAAATGTTGCAATTGTACCATCCTCCACCACTTCCTCTGGCAGCTCATTTCATGCACGTACCACCCTCTGTATGAAAAAGTTGCACCTTAATTCCCTTTTAAATCTTTTCCCTCTCACCCTAAACTTCTGCCCTCTAGTTCTGGACTCCCCCTCCCAGGGAAAAGACCTTGTCTATTTACCCTATCCATGTCCCTCAGCTAGTGCTTTGTGAAGTTCTCGAGTAACCCTTGCGCTACCCTTCATGTATCTGTAATAAATGTGTACACCAGTCTTTCAACCATTAGGTTCTGCAGGACCTGTGAATATGCAGTCCCACATCCCATTGTTACTCTACCCTCCATTTACAGTGACAGAACAGTAACACTCATCAAAGACTCACTTACCTGCTCTGCTGTTATGTCACTCTTTGATTTTTTTTTCCTTGCAATTCTTGGATTTGTTAAGTACATCCTCCTGCCTCCATTCAGCTTTGTACTCTGCCCTGGGGTTTCTTTCCCAGTCTGTCTTTATGCTTCCTCACATTCAGTTCAGTCAGGTCCCCTAAAACTCTTTGGATGGAGAAATAGAACGGGAGCCTTGCAGGAAGAGAGTGAACATAAATACTGCTCTAACAGAGACTTGAACCTTGTGAGAAGCGAGGTTCAGAAATGCTGACTCATTACTGCTTCCAACCAAAGCAAAAGGAATTCATGCAAAGGCAAAAGCTCATTCTGAGAATCTCTGTAGTTCTGTGAAATGCTCCAAGTCTCACTGAAGAGAATCTGCTTACAACATGAACATAAACCAGCTGCTGCTGGATTCATTCCCATGTCTGTGAGGCTAAATGGGATTACATCGGAACCAATCCAAGTTGTTAATTCAATTACTATGATTTAATTTTATTAAGAAATGCAGGTTGAGTTATAGTTGAGCTCATGTCAGGCACCAATTGTAACACCACAAGGTAAGAAGAAATAGGAGCAATGTTTGGCCTTATTGGCCACTCAAGCCTGCTCCACCGTTCAGTAAGCTCATGATTGATCTGGTTTTGGTCACAACTCCAGTTACGTGCCTTTGGGGAAGAGGCCAGACCAACAACTCAATTTCTTTCATCTCTGCCTTAAAATGAAGACCCTTTACTTGATTAAGCTCAATTTTGCGAGACTTTCCTTGTTTATGTAGTTGTAGAATGTTTTACAGTCTAATTTTATATTTCTTGCTAGTTTTGTCTCTTAATCCAATTTTGCCCTTTTCATCGTTTTAGCCACCGTTTCCTGGTTTGTCAAATTTCCTCCAGTTAGTCACCTACATTGAATTTTCACAGAATGTTAAGCATTTTCTTTCTATTTGATACCACCCTTAACTTTCTTAACCATCGTCCTCCTCTGCAGCTCTTCCTTTTTCAGTGGAACTTACCTTTATTGAAAGTACAATTCTGTGTAAACGCATACCATACCAAATACAGTTCCTTTTTGAACATCCCCCACAGATCTCTATCGTTTTGCCCATAAATTGATTTGTCCACTTTATTGTGAACATTAATAACTGCTGAAATAGCTAATTCAGCAGTATCTATGGAGAGTAGCAACAGAGTTAATGTTTTAGCTCTGTAACCCTTCATCAGAATGATGGATTGAAGTCCTGGCGAGAGCTTAGGATACTTCAAAGACAGATAACACATTTAAAAAATTAAATCTGGAGAAATATAGTATGTACAGTCTCATGCCAGCAGAACATAAGACTAGTCATTTTTGTTGCTGCATCACATGCTCATTGGCCTGCTAGGTATTTGAGTGCGGTTGATTTCATCATGACCCAGATCTTATATAACGTACAAACCAGGAGCAGATATGGCCCCTCAAATCTACTCTACCATTCAAAAAGATCATGGCTAATTGTGTTTGTGTTTTGAATTCCACATTCCCATCTACCCCCAACACCTTTGATTGCCTTGTCTAACAAAAATCAACCCATCTTAAAAATATTCATTGATCCCACATCCACTACTTCCTGAGAAAAACAGTTTCAAAGTTCCACAGGCTTGTGAAAGAAAGAATTTCACCTCATCCCTGTCCTAAAAAGACACTGCCTTATTTTAAAACCGTGCCCCCTCATTTCTGGATTGATCCACAAGAAGAAACACCATGACCTCTTCCACCTTGTCAAGACCATTCAGGATCTTAACCACTCAATCAAGTCACTTTTGATTTGCTGTCTTTTAGACGGATGGAACCTTTCCATAAAATGCAACTTTTAGCCACAACTTCAAGACCCAAGTGCAAAGTCAATCAGAACCCAGGAATCTGTTAGCCCACAACTCCATCAGTTTGCTCAGTATGACTTTTCTCGTGATTATAATCTAACCAATTCTTCTCTCCCTTCCACCTCCTGAATTATAGCCATTACGGGGATTCGTTTCTATAACAAAGATAGAAACAAAATATTGGTTAATTTTATTCATTTTTATCTACTACTGAATCCCTATTCTCACTCTTTACAGGACAAACACTCACTTTACTTGCTCTTTTCCATGATAAATATCTATAGAAACTCTTGCTGTCTGTTTTTACATTCCTAGCTAGCTTCGTTTCATAGTCTAATTTCTTTCTCCTGATTAACCCTTCCTCTGCCATTATTTATATTCTGTCCAATCATGCATGAGTCTGGGGTAAATATTGGATAAGGGATTGGGGCTGGGTGGGTTACTCTTCGGAGGGTCGGTATGGACTAGTTGGGCCAAATGGCCTGTTTCCTCACTGTAGGCAATCTAATCTAAAAATAACTTCGATCAGCTGGTCAGCTTTCATCAATTATATGATTTTAAGTTTAATGATTTCCTTAATTTCTTTAGCTAACCACAGATGACGAGACATCCCCTCAGAATTTTTCTTTACAGTTGCAACATTTTGAGTGTTCTGAAATGTCCACTTATGTGTCTGCCATTGCATCGCTGTCGATGCATCTGCAGCCCTTTATCTTGCTTCATTTCAGCTGGTTTGGCTTTCATTTCTTCATTTAAGTTTAAAATAATAGTCTTAGAACTACTCCTCCCACTCAAACTGAAAGTAAAACTCAATCATGTTATGATGCTGTTACCTGGAGGTGCCTTTACTTTGAGGTAATTATTCAGTACTGTCACATTACACAACACTAAGTAGAGTAAAACCTGCACTATGGTTGGTTCCAGAATGTGCTGCTCTGTTTAAGACCACTAGACATAAGAACAGAAGTAAGCTATTGAGCTTAGCAAGTCTGCTCCATCATTCATGGCTGGTCCGATAATCCATGACTTCCACTTTCCCAGCTTTTCCCCATAACCTTTCATTCCCGTTCTGATTAAAAACAGAGTTGGAGACTCAGGGAAAACCTCATCCAGTCTATCAGTGTCATCTGAATTTTCCAGTTATTATTGTGGTCCCTCTATCACGAACACCCAATATTTCTTTTTGTCTCCATTGTCCCACATTGTGGTTACTGTCAGGGGACCTTACATCATCTCAAGTACAGACTTCTTTCCCTTGCTATTCCTCATGTCCACCTAAATCCTGATCTCCTGAACAAGGTTATCTCTAACTATGGCACCAATGCCATTCCTGATTCACTCTGCTGCTTCTCTGCCTTTACCTAGCTTCCTATTCTTCTTCAATGTCAGATATTCCTCAATCTTCAGGATTCAATCCTGTCATTTGTAGCCATGTCTCTGTAATGGATCCAATTTATTACTTCAAAGTACACTTGTTTACTTTGTTATAAATGCTATTTACATTCAAATACAGAGCCATTAGTTTTGTGGTTTTTTTCTATCTTTGTAATATTGATTATTGTGTCTTCTCATTGTCCCTTCCCATCTTCTCTAACGTTTACTTCCCATATTCGCACATTGCTTTCCTGGCTTGACACTATCTCATTGCTTTGTTAAAACCCTCCCTACCTCAAAAACATTGGTTCCAGCATGATACTCCACTTTCCCCAGCGCTGATAACCTTTATGAATATGTTAAGTACCCGATCACCACCTGACTAAACCACAAAAATAAACTTATGAGCTGTCAAATCAGATTTCACTCTGGCATCAGGCCTATCCATGATTACCCCCACGTTATTGAGAGAGGCAAGAGAGGAGATTGCTGGGGTCTTGATTAAGATCTTTATATCCTCACTCGCCACTGGAGAGGTCATAGAGTCATAGAGATGTACAGTATGGAAACAGATCCTTCGGTCCAACCCATCCATGCCGACCAGATATCCCAACCCAATCTTGTCCCACCTGCCAGCACCGTAAACCTCCAAACCCTTCCTATTCATATACCCATCCAGATGCCTCTTTAATGTTGCAATTGTACCAGCCTCCACCACTTCCTGTGGTATCTCATTCCATACATGTACCACCCTCTGTGTGAAAATGTTGCCCCTTAGGTCTCTTTTATATCTTTCCCCTCTCACCCTAAACATATGCCCTCTAGTTCTGGACTCCCTGACCCCAGGGAAAATATTTTGCCTATTTACCCTATCCATGTCCCTCATAATTTTGTAAACCTCTATAAGGTCACCCCCCAGCCTCCGACGTTCCAAGGAAAACAGCCCCAGCCTGTTCAGCCTCTCCCTAAAGCTCAAATCCTCTAACCCTGGCAACATCCTCGTAAATCTTTTCTGAACCCTTTCAAGTTTCACACATCTTTCCGATAGGAAGGAGACCAGAATTGCACACAATATTCCAACAGTGGCCTAACCAATGTCCTGTACAGCCAGAACATGACCTCCCAACTCCTGTACTCAATACTCTGACTAATAAAGGAAAGCTTACCAAACACCTCTATCTGTCTGTGACTACACTTTCAAGGAGCTACGAATCTGCACTCCAAGGTCTCTTTGTTCAGCAACACTCCTCAGGATCTTATCATTAAGTGTATAAGTCCTGCTAAGATTTGCTTTCCCAAAATGCAGCACCTCGCATTTATCTGAATTAAACTCTACCTGCCAGGTCCCAGATGATTGGCGAGTAGTTAATGTTGCTCTTCTGTTCAAGGAAGGAAATAGGGATAAGCCAGGAAATTATAGACCAGTGAGTCTCACATCAGTGGTTGGGAAGCCATTGGTGAGAATTCTTAGGGATAGGATATATGTGCATTTGGAAAAGCAAAGCTGAATTAGGGACAGTCAAATCCCTCGGGGATGACATGTGACAAGTAACATTCATACCACACCTCTCATGTAAGAGATAATCTAGCCACCATCTCTTGACATTCAATAGCATTACCATTACTGAATCCCTCACTATCAACATCCTTTCGGTTATCATTAACCAGCAACTCAACTAGACTTACCACACAAACATAGGTGCTACAAGAGCAGGTCAGAGGCTGGGATTATAGAAATAGGGTTAGTAAATCACCTCCTGACTCCCCAAAGCCATCCATCATCTATAAGGCTCAAGTCAGGAGTGTGATGGAATACTCCCCACTTGTCTGGAATGGTGCACTCCTTAACACTCAAGTGGGCGGCACGGTGGCACAGTGGTTAGCACTGCTGCCTCACAGCGCCAGAGACCCGGGTTCAATTCCCGACTCAGGCGACTGACTGTGTGGAGTTTGCACGTTCTCCCTGTGTCTGCGTGGGTTTCCTCCGGGTGCTCCGGTTTCCTCCCACAGTCCAAAGATGTGCGGGTCAGGTGAATTGGCCATGCTAAATTGCCCGTAGTGTTAGGTAAGGGGTAATGTAGGGGTATGGGTGGGTTTCGCTTCGGCGGGTCGGTGTGGACTTGTTGGGCCGAAGGGCCTGTTTCCACACTGTAAGTCTAATCTAATCTAAGTCTAATCTAAGTGTGACACCATTGAGGACAAAGCAGACCACTTGATTGAAGCAGACCAAGTGTATTTGTAACAAACAAAACTTCTTGTGTGTATCATGGACAATTGCAGCCTCTGTATATTATAGAGAATAACAGTAGCTGTCTATAATACAGGGAATAGCAGTCCCTATTCATATTATAGGGTTAAGCATTTCCTGTGTATATTATAGAGAACAGAATTTCCTGAATATATTATAGACAATAGTAGTCCCTGTCTATATCATATTGAAAAGCAGCCCAAGGTAATATAAAAAGAACAGCAATCCCTGTGTACAATACAGAAATTAGATCTTACTATGTGTTTATAGAGAATTGCAATTCCTAGAATCTGGAATAGAATTTAGAATAGCCTTTATTAGCATACACACTCAAATGAGAGCAGTGAAAAGTTTGTAATGTCACTTCTTAGCACCATCTTTGGTACAGAGTATCTTTGGTACAGATACTTTAGGATATTCCTGTATTTACTATAGAGATTAGTAGTGCCTGTGTTTATAATAGATAAAAAGTCAGAAGTCACACAACACCAGGGTTATAGTCCAATAAGTTTATTTGAAATCACAAGCTTTCAGAGCATTGCTCCTTTGTCAGGTGAAGACCTTCGACTTAGAAACTTTCAAGAGTTGATTGGGGGAGGCTGTTTGCAGGCAAAGGCATGCCTGCTAACAGGGAGGCTTTCAAAAGAGAGTTAATGAGGGTTTGGGGCGAGCATGTTCCTGTGAGTGAAGGGTAAGGCTGGCAGGACTAGAGAGCACAGGATGACCAGAGCTATTGATGCCCTGGTCTTGAAAAAGAAGGAGGCATATGATGTGTATATTCCTGAAGAAGGGCTCATGCCTGAAACGTCGATTCTCCTGCTCCTTGGATGCTGCCTGATCTGCTGCGCTTTTCCAGCAACATATTTTCAGATGTGTATAGGCAGCTGGGATCGAGTGAATTCCTTGAGGAGTATAGAAGATATTGGAGCACATTTATGAGAGAAATCAGGAAGGTTAAAAAGGACACAAGATGGCTTTGGCAGATAAGGTAAAAGAGAATCCAAAGAGATTCTACAAGTACACAAAGGGTAAAGAAGTAACCAGGGAGAGAATAGGGCCTCTCAAAGATCAACCAGGTCATCTATGTGCAGAGCCACAAGAGATGGGTGAAATCCAAAATGAATATTTCTTGTCAGTATTTACCATTGAGAAAAGAATGGATGCTAGGGAACTTGGGAAATAAATAGTGATGTATTGAAGAGTGTCCACATTACAGAAGAGGAGGTGCTGGAAGTTTTAAGATGCAAAAAGTTAGGTAAATGCCCAATAACTGATGAAGTGTATCCCAGGACTTTGTGGGAGGCTAGGGAGGAAATTACGGGGCCACGAGCAGAGATATTTGTATCATTGACAGCCACGTTTGGAGGGTGGCTAATGTTGTTCCATTATTTAAAAAAGGCTGCAGGGAAACGCTTGGCAATTACAGACATAATGTTCCTGGTGGGTAAGTTGTTAGAGGGGATTCTGACGGACAGGATCTACAGGCATTTGGAGAGGCAAGAACTCATTTGAGGTAGTCAGCACATTGTGCATGGGAAACCATGTCTCACAAAAAACTGAAGGGAATCAATATTCACAACATATGTATATAAGTTAGCTCGCTGAGCTTGAAGGTTTGCTTTCAGATGTTTCATCATCATACTAGGTAAGATCATCAGTGAGAGTCTATGGTGATGTGTCCCGCCTCTCTATTTACAGGTCTTGGTTTCTTAAGGTGGGTGATGTAATTTCTGATAGTTTATTTCAAGGAGAGGTGGATAGGATCTAAATCGATGTGTTTATTGATGGAGTTCTGGTTAGAATGCCATGCCTCTAAGAAGTCTCATGCATGTCTTTGTTTCACCTGTCCTAGGATATGTGTGTGTTGTCCCAGTCAAAATGTGTCCTTGTTTGTCTGTATGCATGGAAACAAGTAATAGTGGCTCATGTCTTTTGGTGGTTAGTTAGTGTTCGTGTATCCTGATGGCAGGTTTCCTGCTTGTTTGCCCTATGTAATCTGTTTTTACTGTTCTTGCATGGTATCTTGTAAATGACGTTCGTTTTGCTGGTAGTGTCAAATGGATCTTTTAGCTGCATTAGTCGCTGTTTAAGTGTGGTGGTAGACTTTTGGACTATCATGATGCCAAGGGAGTCTGAGTCTGATGCTACTATTTGAATATTGCGTGCAATTCTGGTCTCCCCCCTACCGGAAAGATGTTGTGAAACTTGAAAAGGTTCAGAAAAGATTTACAAGGATGTGGCCAGGGTTGGAGGATTTGAGCTATTGGGAGAGGTTGAATACGCTGGGGCTGTTTTCCCTGGAGAATCGGAGGCTGAGAGGTGACCTTATAGAGATTGATAAAATCATGAGGGGTATGGATAGGATAAATAGACAAAGTCTCTTCCCTGGGATGGGGGAGTCCAGGTCATAGGTTTAGGGTGAGAGGGGAAAGATATAAAAGAGACCTAAGGGGCAACATTTTCATGCAGAGGGTGGTACGCGTATGGAATGAGGTGCCAGAGGAAGTGGTGGAGGCTGGTACAATTGCAACATTTAAAAGGCATCTGGATGGGTATATGAATAGGAAGGGTTTGGAGGGATATGGGCAGGGTGCTGGCAGGTGGGACTAGATTGGGTTGGGATATCTGGTCACCATTGTCAAATTGGACCGACGGGTCTGTTTCCGTACTGTACATCTCTATGACTCTATCACTGTATAACTACAAAAAGCAGAAGAAAAATATCGATACAATGTTTTCAAGAACGGTAGCGTATCTGATAAACACAAACCTCCAATTCCTCAGAAACAAACCCAAACAAGCAGACACAACGCAACCAAAATCTGTAGCCACATTACCTTACATCAAAGAGATATCAGAAAAGACTTCCAGATTACTCAGACCCCTTGGCATCATGGTAGACCACAAACCTAGCAACACACTTAAACTGACTAATGAACCTAAAGAATCCATTAGATACTACCAGCAATTCCAATTTCATTTACAAGATACCATGCAAGAACTGTATAAAAACACTACATCAGACAAACAAGCAGCAAACTTGCCACCAGGATACATGAACACCAACTAGTCAGCAAAAGACATGACCCACTATCACTAGTTTCCATACATACAGACAAAGAAGGACACCAATTTGACTGGGACAACACACACATCCTAAGACAGGCAATATAAAGACACATGCAAGAATTCTTAGAGACACGGCCCTCTAACCAAAACTCCATCAATAATCACATCGATATAGATCCTATCTACCTTCCCTTGATAAAATGAACCGGAAATGACAGAACCCACCAAAGAAGCCAAGACCTAGAGAGGTGTGACACTAGTGCTTCACCAGAGACTCTCACTGATGATGGTACGAAATGTCTGAAAACAAATCATCCAGCTCAGTGAGCAAACTTACATCCAGAACCTCAACCTGAGCTACAAATCTCCTCAAAAATCGCTACTCACAATATATATTAATGATTTAGATGAAGGAACTAAATATAATATCACCAAGTTTGTAGGTGACACAATGATGTTGGGGAAATTGATAGGATTATAAGTCACTAAGTCCCCAGGCCTGATAACCAAGCTACATCCCAGAGTGCTTAAGAAAGTGTTCCTAGAATTAATGAATGCATTGATGATTATCCTTCAAGATTCTATCGACTCTATAACAATTCCTTGGATTTATTTAAAAAAGATCGAGAAAAAGAACAGTGAATTATACACTGGTTAGCCTGACATCTGTAGTAAGGAAAATGCTATAGTCCATTGTAAAAGATTTAATAGGACTTGGAAAACAGTGACAGAATTAGAGACAGCCAGCATGGATTTACAAAAGAGAAATTGTGCTTGCCAAATCTATTGGCATTTTTTGATGATGTAACTAGTCGAGCTGATATGGGAAAGCTCTTGGATGTAGTTTACTTAGACTTTTGAAAGGCTCTTGATCAGGTTCCACATACGAGATCAATGTGTGAAATTAAAGTGCATGGAATTGGGGTAATGTGCTGACATGAACAATGAACTGGCTGACAGATAGGAGACAAAGAGTGGGATATATGAGTCTTCTTCTGATGGCAAGGAGTGTTAGTGAGATTCCGCAGGAATCAGTGCTTGGACGCCAGCTATTCACAATATATATTAACAATTTAGATGAGGGAACTAAATGTAATGTCTCCAAGTTTGCAGATTAACACAAAGCTGAGTGGGAAGATGAGATGCAGAGGTGCGATTTGGACAAGTTGAGTGAATGGGCAAATCCATTGCAAATGACAGACATTGTGGATAACTTTACGATTGTCCATTTCAGTAGCAAAACAGAAATACCAATTATTAGCTGAGTGCCAATAGATTGGAAAAGGGAGGTGCAGCAAGATCTGGGTGCCCTTGAACACCAGCCACTGAAGGTAAGCATGCAGGTGGTGAAGAAGGCACATGAGATGTTGGCCTTCATAGTGAGAGATTTTGAGGATGAATGAATGATTTGTTGTCACATATATCTTGAAGTTACAGTGAAAAGTGTTTTGTCACCACAATCCAGCATTATTTTGACATACAGTTAGGGTAAAAAAAAATGACTTAGTTAAGTTTTCATCTTTTGTTCAAAATGGGGTCTCAAGCATGGTTTCAGAGCTTCTGCAAGGCCTCTGCAAGGTGTTCAGGTCCTCAAGAGGTCCCATTCCAAGGACTGCAAAGACGACACCAATGCCTCAGGGTACCCCAGCTCAGCTGCTGCCACCCTGTCACCGACCACTGCCGAGAGTACAGGCTCTGGGCCTGGATTCGGGAGCTTCCTAGGTACAGGGGCAGAGATTGAGAGTGTGGTGCTGGAAAAGCACAGCAGGTCACGCAACCCAAGGAGCAGGAGAATCAATTTTTCGGGCATTAGCTCTTCATCAGCTTATGCCCAAAACATCGATTCTCCTGCTGCTCGGATATTGCCTGACCTGCTGTGTTTTTCCAGCACCACACTCTTGACTCCAATCTCCAGCATCCGAAGTCCTCACTTTCTCCCAGAGTGGAGATATCTTGTTGCAATTGTACAAGGCCTTGGTTACACCACACCTAGAATATCATGTGTGGTTTCAGTCTCCTTATCTGAGGGAGGATGTTCTGGTTATGGAGGGAGTGAAACAAAGATTTACCAGGCTGCTTCCTGGGATGGCAGGACTAATGCATGATCGGGTAGGAATTTTGAAAAATGAAGGGGAAGTCTCACAGAAACCTAGAAAATTCTAACAAGACTTTACAAGGTGGTCATAGAAAGGCTGTGCCTAATGACTGGGGAGTCCAGAACCAGAGGCCACTGTGTAAGGACATGGGGAGACCATTTGGTGTAAAATCAGGAGAAATTTCTTCACAGTGGTGAGCCTGCGGAATGTCTGCTGCAGAAAGTGGTTGAGGTCAAAATATTGAATATTTTCAAGGAGTTAGATATAGCTCTTAGGTTAAAGGGATCAAAGGATACAGGTAGAAAGCAGGAACGAGGTAGTGAATGGAATGATCAGCCAGGATTATATGGGGGGGGGGGGGGGGGAGGGGTTGCTGACACGAGTGTTTCAGTGGTAGAATTCTTGCTTACAAAATTTAAAAGCCATCTGGATAGCTTTGTCTTCAGAGGGATATGGGCCAAATGCTGGCAAATGGGACCAGATTAATTTAGGACATCTGGTAGGCATGGGCAAGTTAGACCGAAGGGTCTGTTTCCAAGCTTTACATCACTACAATTGTGTGACTCTATAACTGAGTTTCTTGAAGGGGTGACCAAGAAATTAGATGAGGGCAGTGCTAGTTTCTTTACTCAGAGAGTAGTAGGGCGTGGAACGCACCGCCTGCAACAGTAGTAAACTCGCCAACTTTAAGGACATTTAAATGGTCATTGGATAAACATATGGATGAGAATGCAATAGTGTGGGTTAGGTGGGCTTCAGATTGGTTCCACAGGTCAGTGCAACATCATAGTCCTCACCTACTACCCCACCAACCTCTATATACATCATCCGTTGTCATTTCCACCACTTCCAAATGGACCCCACCACCAGGGATAGATTTCCCTCCCCTCCCCTATCAGTGTTCCGAAAAGACCACTCCCTCCGTGACTCCTTTGTCAGGCCCACACCCCCCACCAACCCAACCTCCACTCCCGGCACCTTCCCCTGCAACCGCAAGAAATGCAAATCTTGCGCCCGCACCTCCCCCCTCACTTCCCTCCAAGGCTCCAAGGGATCCTTCCATATCCACCACAAATTCACCTGCACCTCCACACACATCATTTACTGCATCCGCTGCACCCGATGTGGCCTCCTCTATATTGGGGAGACAGGCTGCCTACTTGCGGAACGTTTCAGAGAACACCTCTAGGAAACCCAGACCAACCAACCCAACCACCCCGTGACTCAACATTTCAACTCCCCCTCCCACTCCACCAAGGACATGCAGGTCCTTGGACTCCTCCATCGCCTGACCATAGCAACATGACGGCTGGAGGAAGAGCGCCTCATCTTCCACCTAGGAACCCTCCAACCACAAGGGATGAACTCAGATTTCTCCAGTTTCCTCATTTCCCCTCCCCCCACCTTGTCTCAGTCCCAACCCTCGAACTCAGCACCACCTTCCTAACCTGCAATCTTCTTCCTGACCTCTCCGCCCCCACCCCCACCTCACTCCGGCCTATCACCCTCACCTTAACCTCCTTCCACCTATCGCATTTCCAACGCGCCTCCCCCAAGCCCCTCCTCCCTACCTTTTACCTTAGCCTGCTTGGCACACTCTCCTCATTCCTGAAGAAGGGCTCATGCCCGAAACGTCAATTCTCCTGCTCCTTGGATGCTGCCTGACCTGCTGCACTTTTCCAGCAACACATTTTCAGCTCTGTTCTATAAAAACTCCCTAGACTCTTCCACACCTCTGCTTTATGTCTCTTCAAAAAACGTTTAAAGTGACAGAATTATCACAATATGTATGTTATGGAGAATAGCAGTCACTGTCAATATCATGGAGAATATTACAGAGAATAGAATTTACTACACATATTATAGAGAAATGTAGCTCCTGTGTATTATAGAGAAAAGCAGTTATAGAGTAATAGAGATGTACAGCATGAAAACAGACCCTTCGGTTCAACCTGTCCATGCCGCTCAGATATCCTAACCTACTCTAGTCCCATTTGCCAGCACCCGGCCCATATCTCTCTCAAGCCTTACTATTTACATACCCATCCAGATGCCTTTTAAATGTTGTAGTCGTACCATCCTTCAATTCTTCCTCTGGCAGCGCGTTTAAGTAGAGAGTGGGTTCTTTTTTATTTTGTTTTATTGAGATCTGTATCTTGATTAACATTAAAAAAAGAATACAACATAAGTACTAAGTTAGCCTGCAGCAGTGTTGTTTACAATTTTCTGGGTCTATAGAGTGTAAAGGAGTAAGTATGGCCTTTAGTAGAGTGGTGTGCTTTTCCTGTGAGATGTGGGAGATTAGAGACAATTTCCACATTCCTGATGATTATGTCTGCAGGAAGTGTCTTTGGTTGTGAATCCTATCAAATCACATGAATCAGTTGCAGCAGCAGTTAGGGGCATTGAGGAGGAATTTACAGGAGCTAGGGGATGTGATGGATGGTAGTTATAGGAAGGGAGAAAAACCACAGATATAGTCAGGTAGACGGGTGACCTCCAGGAAAGGTAGGAGAGGGAGGCAGGTAGTGCAGGAGTCCCCAGTCGCTATTCCCATCTCAAACAAGTATGGTGTTCTGGAAAATGTAAGGGGTGATGGACTCTCAGGGGAATGTAGCACGAACAGCTAAGTTTCTGGTAGCAAGACTGGCTCTAATGCAATGAGGAGTACGTTGGGTTCCAATTGATCGATTGTGATAGGGTACTCTCTAGTCAGGCACAGACAGATGTTTTTGTGGCTGGCAGCAAGAAATCAGTTCTTGTGGTTGTAATAGAGAACAGCAATCCTGCGCAGAATATAAGGAATAGCATTCACAGTGTGTTTTATAGAGAATTGAAGACCTTTCATAAATTACAGAGAGTACCAGTTCCTGTGTATATTGTGGAAACTAACAGTCTCTGAATATATTGCAATGAATAGCAGTCTTTGTGCGTATTGTGGAGAATAGAACCTACTGCGTGTTTCACAGAGAATAACACCTCCTGTGTATATTATAGACAAAATCAGTTCCTGTGAATATTATGTAGAATTGCAGACCGTTTGTATAGTATGAGGAACATCAGTTCGTGGCTATTTTAGAGTCAATTGCCGTCTCTGTGTAGATTGTATAGAAGATCTGTTCCTGTGTATGTTATAAGGAAAAGAACTTGTGTAAGTATTACAGAGAATAGCAGCTCCCATGTACATTATGGGTAATAGAGTCATAGAGTCATACAGCAAGGAAACAGACCCTTTGTCCAACCAGTCCATGCTGAACATATTCCCAAACTAAACTAGTCCCACCCACCTGCTGTGTGACCATGCCCCTCCAGACCTTTCCTATTCATGTTCTGGATCAGTGGTGCTGGAAGAGCCCCCCACACTGATTGATGACGTCACCCTCGCCCCCATCATGGCCACTCCCACAGCCACTTCCGGCCCTCACATCATCGCTGATGCCACACGCTCAATGACTTCCGCCACCCCTGCTGCCGCGTCTGCCACCACTTCCGCCCCCACCAGCACCATTCACCTGCAATCTGCTGACACGCCCCCCACAGACCCCACTGTCATTGTTCCCACCCCCCAGAACCCCGAGGGGCACACTACCCCTGCTCATGACTCCACCCCCATTCCCCCCACCATCACACCCACTCCAGTTACAGGCTCCGATCCCACTCCCAGCTCCACACCCACACCAGATCCCAGCTCCCAGCCCTGCCGAATTTCCCTCCAGACCTTCCCCTCACTAAGGATGAACGATCAGTCCTCAGCAAAGGACTCACCTTCATCCCCCTCCGCCCAAGCATCAATGAATTTAATACACGCCGTAACATCGAACAATTCTTCCGTCGCCTCCGCCTCCGAGCTTACTTTCACAATCAGGACTCCCGCCCACCTTCCGAGGACCCCTTCACCCACCTCCAAAACACTGCATCCACCTGGACACCCCGCGCTGGCCTATTACCTGTCCTCGACCTCTTCATTTCCAACTGTTGCTGGGACATTAACCGCCTCAACTTGTCTACCCCCCTCCCCCACTCCAACCTCTCACCCTCACAACGTGCAGCCCTCCAATCCCTCTGCTCCAATCCCAACCTCACCATTAAGCCAGCGGATAAAGGGGGCACTGTGGTAGTCTGGCGCACTGACCTCTACACCGCTGAAGCCAAACGCCAACTCGAGGACACCTCTTCCTACTGCCCCCTCGACCATGACCCCACCCCCCCATCACCAAACCATCATCTCCCAGACCATACAGAACCTCATCACCTCAGGAGATCTCCCACCCACAGCTTCCAACCTCATAGTCCAGGAAACCCACACTGCCTGGTTCTACCTCCTTCCCAAGATCCACAAGCCTGACCACCCTGGCCGACCCATTGTCTCAGCATGCTCCTGCCCCACTGAACTCATCTCTACCTACCTCGGCACTGTCCTATCCTCCCTAGTCCAGGAACTCCCCACATACGTTCGAGACACCACCCACGCCCTCCACCTCCTCCAGGACTTCCGTTTCCCCGGCCCCCAACGCCTCATCTTCACCATGGATATCCAATCCCCTTACACCTCCATCTGCCATGACCAGGGCCTCCAAGCCCTCCATTTTTTCCTCTCCAGACATTTCCAACAGTACACTTCCACTGACACTCTCATTCGTTTGGCCGAACTGGTCCTCACCCTTAACAATTTCTCCTTTGAATCCTCCCACTTCCTCCAGACCAAAGGGGTAGCCATGGGCACCCGTATGGGCCCCAGCTATGCCTGTCTCTTGGTTGGCTACGTAGAACTGTCGATCTTCCGTAATTACACCGGCACCACTCCCCACCTCTTCCTCCGCTACATTGATGACTGCATCGGCGCCACCTCGTGCTCCTGCGAGGGGGTTGAGCAATTCATCAACTTCACCAACACATTCCACCCTGACCTTAAATTTACGTGGACCATCTCTGACACCTCCCTCCCCTTCCTGGACCTCTCCATCTCCATTAATGATGACCGACTTGACACTGACATTTTTTACAAACCCACCGACTCCCACAGCTACCTGGATTACACCCCTTCCCACCCTATCTCTTGCAAAAATGCCATCTCGTATTCCCAATTCCTCCGCCTCCCAGGAGGACCAGTTCCACCATAGAACATACCAGATGGCCTCCTTCTTTAGAGACCGCAATTTCCCTTCCCACGTGGTTAAAGATGCCCTCCAATGCATCCCGTCCACATCCCGCACCTCCGCCCTCAGACCACACCCCTCCAACTGTAACAAGGACAGAACGCCCCTGATGCTCACCTTCCACCCCACAAACCTTCGCATAAACCAAATCATCCGCCGACATTTCCACCACCTCCAAAAAGAACCCACCACCAGGGAGATATTTCCCTCCCCACACCTTTCCGCCTTCTGCAAAGACAGTTCCCTCTGTGACTACCTGGTCAGGTCCACACCCCCCTACGACCCACCCTCCCATCCTGGCACTTTCCCCTGCCACCGCAGGAACTGTAAAACCTGTGCCCACACCTCCTCCCTCACCTCTATCCAAGGCCCTAAAGGAGCCTTCCACATCCATCAAAGTTTTACCTGCACATCCACTAATATCATTTATTGTATCCGTTGCTCCCGATGCGGTCTCTTCTACATTGGGGAGACTGGACGCCTCCTAGCAGAGCGCTTTAGGGAACATCTCCGGGACACCCGCACCAATCAACCACACCGCCCCGTGGCCCAACATTTCAACTCCCCCTCCCACTCTGCCGAGGACATGGAGGTCCTGGGCCTCCTTCACCGCCGCTCCCTCACCACCAGACGCCTGGAGGAAGAACGCCTCATCTTCTGCCTCAGAACACTTCAACCCCAGGGCATCAATGGAGATTTCAACAGTTTCCTCATTTCCCCTTCCCCCACCTCATCCTAGTTTCAAACGTCTAGCTCAGCACTGTCCCCATGACTTGTCCGGACTTGTCCGATCTGCCTAGCTCCTTTTCCACCTATCCACTCCACCCTTTCCTCCCTGACCTATCACCTTCATCTCCTCCCCCCTCACCCATTGTACTCTATGCTACTCTCTCCACCCCCAACCTCCCCAAGCTTATCTCTCCACGCTTCAGTCTCTCTGCCTTTATTCTTGATGAAGAGCTTTTGCCCGAAACGTCGATTTCGCTGCTCGTTGGATGCTGCCTGAACTGCCGTGCTCTTCCAGCACCGTGATCCAGAATCTGGTTTCCAGCATCTGCAGTCATTGTTTTTACCTTTCCTATTCATGTGTCCATCCAAATGTCTTTTAAACATTGTAACTGTACCCACATCCACCACTTCCTCAGGAAGTTCATTCCACACGTGAATCACCCTCTGTGTAAAAAAATTGCTCTTATGTCTTTTTTAAATCTCTCTCCATTCACATTAAAAATGTGCCCCCTTACTGAAAATATCAGTTCCTGACTACATTATGGAGATTAGAACCTACTGTGTGTATTGTAGAGAATAGCAGCTCCTGTGTACATTACAGAGAAGAGTAATTCCTGGGTCTATAATCGAGAGCAGTAGTTCCTGTGTAGACTATAAGGAATTGCATTCACTATGGAGTCTATTATGGAGAATAACAGATTCGTGTATATTATAGAGAATAACAGTTCCTGGGTATATTGGTACAATAGCAGTCCCTATGCATATACCAGAGAGAATAGCAGCCTCTGCATATACCAGAGAGAATAGAACTTACTATATGTCTAATAGAGAATGGCAGCTTCTGTGTTTATTATAGAGAATAGCAGTGCTTGTGTGATCATACAGAATATCAGTCTCTCTGTTTACTAAAGGGAATAACTCTGTCTATTTTTTTTAACAATTAGCAGTTCCCATGTGTACCAAAGTGAATATCAGCCTCTGTGTTTATTGTAAAGAATAGGAGTCCTTGCGTATAGAGTCACAGAGTCATAGAGATGTACAGCATGGAAACAGACCCTTTGGTCCAACATGTCTATGCCGACCAGATATCCCAACCCAATCTAGTCCCACCTGCCAGCTGTTTACATTATAGGCTATGCTTTAGCATATGAGTCAGAATAAATGTGAACAGAAATCATCCAGCCATCTGGCTCAGTGATCCATGACATACACCTGCCAAACAAACCAGATGAAATATTGCGAGCTCTTATTGCTTTCCTAAGGCTCAGGAGGATATCCCTAGTCCCCAAACCCATGTAAACACTGGCGAGTGAATTCCTGCTGACTGATCAGCATCACCAAACAATGTTACCCACTACTTCTTACAGTCAAATCTACCACTTTTACAAGTCATGCTCTCACCCTATTTAGACCTTTCTTCAGTCTCCCTAAATGTGTTTCTACATAAAGCATTTTTATTCTGGTATGATTCCATAGAAACAGGGCTTCATTGGAACAGCATTGTGTCGCACGTTTTGCAGGCTCTCCTTACACGGAAACCACCCACCCCCCAGCTTGCACTGACTCAGAACATCTATCCACAATGAGAATGGTGGTGGAGCTTGTAAATTATGAGGTTCTTGATTGGATTGGGTCAGATCAGGTCGGATTGGATTGGATCAGATTTCCCCTCCGATTCTAGTGCCAGTCCTCCCTTACACCTTTGTGATCACTCAGACATTGCCTTCTGCTGAGCAGGGCACTGCTTGTCACTGTTTCTTCCCGATAGTGGCAAATGAACAAAGTTTTCTGTATTTGCTTTTCACTGTGTCCTACACCTGCACACACACACAGCATGGATGCTGGGGAAAAATAAGCACTACTGCTGTTTGGTGGTAGTGTGAGGGAAAAGAAAAATGCAACCAGGAGATTTAGAATCTCCTCAGTTCAGGGGGCTGACTCCGAGCTGGGAGGCCACAGCCAGTGTGTTACTGTGGCTTCTCTTTTTGGGGGCCTGGTTCTTGAACTGGCTGATCTACACTGCCGGTTTGTTCCTGGTATTCCTTTTTAAGGGCTGGTTTCTGAGCTGGCTGATCTTCACAGTCAGTGTGTTACTGTTGTTTTGTAGTTCTCACCAGAGAACTGTTCTTTCACTGGCTGGTTGCAGCCTTTTTGTGCAACTGTTTCTGTGTTTTTTGAGCAAGGACAATGTTGATTTTGTGGCAGGGCTTAGCCCTTGCACTCTGGTTTTTAGTGTCTGCACTTTATATTTTGCATGTTTTTACTTTTTGGTGTTTGGACTGAGCCCCTGTGAGTCACATTTCCAGATGAAGCTTTCCTCTGTAAGTAGGTCTGGGCCTCTGTGGGTGGACCAGGCCTCTGTAAAGAATGAACTGTAGAGTGTGTGTGCTGTGAGGTGTGCATTTGCTGCCTTTGGAAATGGACTTTGCATCCTGGAGTGGACTCTTTTTTTGATAATTGTGGGATATAGGTAAAGTAGTGTTACTTATGCAATTGTAATTACTTATACAAAGTAAATGAACTTACACCAGTGTGTCATTGTTTCAGCCAAGAGCTGAGTCAACAAGAATGGAAACTATGTGGAGGAAATGCATAATTGTTTTTTTTGTATTAGCTAAAAGTGTATGCAAGAAAGAAATGGGACTGCAAAACAATGGTAGATATTACAGGCATTAGATAAGATGCTGTGAGGGGATGCAGTTAAGCTAGATACGTCTGTACAAACAGTAGGTATAAACATCTGTTTCCCACTTTTACAGAAACACAGGAGCAAATCCCAATTAAAAGGGTCTTAACGATCTATATGAGAGGGGTGGCACAGATGGAGGGAGTAGATAATCGCAAGGAAAGGATATGCCTAACTATGACCCACAGCAGGATGAGGTCAAACGGCCTTGTGAGGCCAGAAATAAGCATTTTGTCACAGACAAGGCCAGATAAGGCAAGAGATAAACAGGAGGAATGGGTACCGGTCTTAGGGAAGTGGAGGATGTAAACAGGGGAGGAGCAATGAAATAAAAAAATATATAGGAACCAAATTATATAAATGTCCAGTATTTGTTGAATTCGGTGTATGAGTCTCTTGCCTTGTGGACAGACAGTGGACATCACACCCTATTGCAAGAGTAAAATAAAGGATTACTGATTCAGATTTTGTCTCGGATTGAAATTATTGATGTGCGTGAGCTTAGTTTCTCACAATTGGGGGCTTGTCCGGGAAGTTTTTCCATTGCCGGGGGGAGTGGCTGGCCTTGGACATTGGGAAGACGCATTCCGTTCCCAATTGAGGAGCGGTCTCATGTCCCGGTTTGGTCCGCTCCCTTGGGTGACTGGTACGAATCCCACAAGAGAGACATCTGAATCAGACAGTGACAGGAGGTCGATAGAAAATACGGTGACAAGGGGCCAGGAAACTCTGTGCACAGACCAAGGTAAGAAAACTGACCTTTAAATATTGCCTTGGTGGCTGGGAAAAGGGGTATTTAATTGCTGGGGGACTGGCGAGGGCCCCGGGAAATAGGGGGTAGGCAGAGTAACTGTCACAGGGTCCAGGAAGAAGAAAAAGTCCCTGGTAATATTCCTCCTGAAAGTCCGTTGGGGAGGATGTTGTGGGAATGGACAAGCAATACTTGTATCAGGGCAAAAGATAAAAAGAAAATGATTAAATGTTGTTGTTTAGTATGGACCAAAGAACCAATCCTTCGTCCGGCTATCTTCTGGTCAAAGTATGGTTCGGACGAGGATTGGGTATGTCAGTATAAAGATTTGTATGTGAATGAATGACAACCTTTTAGCCAAGAGGAGGCGGACTATGCATCCTGTTGGAAGGGCAGTTTGGGAATGATGGCAGTAAAGACAAAGGATTCCCCCTCTGCCCCACCCAGTCCCTGGGATCCTCTTGGCTGTTTGCCCCCACCCCCCCCCCCCCACACCATAAAATCAGGTTAGGTGAAAATGGGGGCGGAGGAGAGACAGACAGGGACAGGGAACAGATGACTCACAAGAGGAGGACGAAGGGGCGGTGAACGGGGATGTTGTTGTTCCTGACCCTCAATCCTCGACAAAAGAAAGGGAAGCTAAAGTAGACGTAGAGGAGGCCTCTGGAGGACCTAAATCAAAGCCTAAGGGGAAAAAACGAAAAAAAAGGGAAGAACGTAACGACTTGTCCCCTTCGGGAGGTACCAATAGGGAACAAAGAGATTGGGTTTGTAAGTGCCCCCCCTCACCAGTGGGGAGGTCAGAACATTTAAAAAAGGAAGTGAAGGTCCTAGTTGAGGATCTGGTAGGGTTGTCTGAACAAATTGATCAATGTTTGGGGCCCAGTCTGTATACGTGGGCTGAGTTAATGTCTATTTTGAATATACTATTTACTGGGGAAGAAAGGGGACTTACATGGGGAGCAGCCATTAAAATATGGGACAGGGAACACCCGATTGGAGATGGGGATGCTGGACAGGGAGAGATGAGGTTTCCCCTCAGAGACCCCCAGTGGGAAAATCAAAACCTGGAGCATAGAGAAGAAAAAGAATTGAAAGATTTAGGGGCTGCAAAAACCAGCAGATGGCATTGGATGTTACCAGATGGAAGGGAAATGTTGAACAAAATGATGATGCGAGAAATTATAACTGTCCAACACCAAGGCAGTCATTGGGGAGTACAGGCAATGTGTGATTTAGTTCTTAGGGAATATGGATGTAAAGGAATATATACAATTGCTAAACAAATATGTGAGGGATGTATAATATGCAGAAAGGTAAATTAAAAAGTCTTGAGAAAACAGACTCCAGGAGGAAGAGACCCGGGATTGAGACCCTTCCAGAGTATACAAGTAGATTATACTGAACTACCCAGAGTAGGGAGATTAAAATATATTTTGGTCATAGTAGATCATTTATTCGGTTGGGTTGAGGCATACCCCCTAGCTACTGCCACTGCGAGTGGGGTGTCTAAAACAATATTGGAGCACATAATTCCCCGATATGGGCTAGTACACCGTATAGATTCCGACCAAGGAACTCATTTTACCTCTGAAGTGTTACAGGGGGTAATGAAAGGATTGGGAATTTCCTGGGAGTTCCATACTCCATGGCACCCGCCATCATCAGGAAGGGTTGAGAGTATGAACCAAACACTCAAATGCCAGCTCTCTAAATTGATAATAGAAACGAGACTCCCTGGGCCAAATGTTTGCCTATAGCTCTTTTGCGAGTACGAACAGCCCCACGTTCTATTCCCCCTATGACATCTTATTTGGATTACCTTATCTGGGAACGAATGGAGAATTGCCAATTCCCAAAACTAAAGACTTGTTCTTAAAGAAGTATATACTGGGCTTGTCCTCCTCTCTGTCTTTCCTCAGGAAACAGGGTTTATTGGCACAGACTCTGCCCCTTGAATTCAGCGTTCATCCCATCCGGCCAGGAGATTGGGTCTTAGTAAAATCATGGACAGAGACTAAATTGCAGCCAGACTGGGAAGGGCCGTACCAGGCTCTTTTGACCATCAAAACGGCAATAAGGACGGCAGAAAAAGGCTGGACTCACTACACTCGGATAAAAGGGCGAGTGGACTCTCCAGTTGAGGAAGAAGTCTGGACAGCCGAATCAACACAAGACCCCTGAAACTCAGACTGAAGAGACTTTGAGTAACTGATGTCACCAACAGTGGTGACGCGAACGCGGGACTATTTCTGTAGGTTTGCATATTAAGTCTTTTTGTGCTTCAGCATGATGTTTAGAGTACTGGGACTGTTTAGAGTTATGATGCTAGCCCTCTTAGTATTGGGATTTTGTCAAATATTATTTTCATATGTATTATTAATGGTTCCTGAGTCTGATAATCCACAAGTAATAGACGCTGATGCATGCAGCTTAGTCAATTGTGGGGATGTAGATAATCAGAGACAGTACCGCAGCTTTGAGATACATCTTAAGTCCTATGGGGATGGCCTTGGAGATGGCACTTGGTGTAATGGTCTCCTCACAGTACACCGGACCCCTTCCGACCAGCTTGCAATTGTCCCGATAAAAAGTGTAACCCAATATACCTGACAATAAAGAAAACCACATGGCACGAAGCAATTCGGGGGGGTGGGGCACCTATCAGATACAATTAAATGAAACATTTGGGATAGAAATGAAAGCAAACGGGAAGGATTTCTTGAGCTGTTTTGAATTAATGTAGGACAGGGAAAACGGGCTGAATTACTGGATAATGAGATACAACCTTTCACCCCTCCCGCTGATCCTAAAGTAGTAAAAATTATAGAGGTAAAGGACTTGAATCAGACTATCGAAATGGGGATGCAAATGCCTGGGTTGAATGGGTAAAGTATACTGTAAAAAGTCTGAACAAAAGCAATTGCTATGCATGTGCCCCTGGTAGGCCAGTGGCCCAGGTGGTTCCCTTTCCGCTCGGGTGGAAGCGAGACAGGCAGGGCATGAAATGTATGATAGCCCTGTATCAGGATGAGACTGCATAGAATGATAGGAATTGTACCTCCCTATCTCTGATGTTCCCTCTCTTGGAGAAGAAAGATGCAGAAGTTCCCCCCACATTTTCCGCCGCAGTTGGAAATCATACACCATGTGTGCATAGACGAGGTACAAGTCGGTCTAGAGATTTGGGGGAGCTGAAATTATGTACAGAGATTAAAAATATTACCGAAACGGAGAAGGGAGGGAACTACTCAGCACTAAAGGTTCCCCGGGCGGATCTGTGGTGGTACTGTGGAGGCAAAATATTGAGACCCACCCTACCTCCGGATTGGATAGGGATATGTGCAATTGTACAATTGGCAATTCCATTTACCCTGGCATTTGAGAAGGAAAAGATAGTGGGGAAAAAGGGAAGGGATAAGAGATCACTGTTAGACACTTCTTTCGATGACAGGATTTATCTCGATTCGGTAGGAGTCCCTGGAGGGGGTACCTGATGAGTTCAAGGCTCGTAACCAGATTGCAGCAGGCTTTGAGTCAGCTCTCTTTTGGTGGGTAACAATTAATAAAAATGTAGATTGGATAAATTACATTTTCTATAATCAATAGCGAATTATAAATTATACAAGAGGTGCGGTTAAAGGAATATCTGAACAGCTTGATGCGACAAGTAGGGATGACATGGGAGAACAGAATGGCCCTTGATATGATTTTAGCAGAAAAACAGTGTGTGTGTGTGTGTGTGTGTGTGTGTGTGTGTGTGTGTGATGTTAGGAGGAAGCTGTTGTCCCTTTATTCCTAATAACACCGCACCTGATGGTTCAATTACTCGGGCCTTAAGGGGATTGACTACCTTAGCAGAGGAACTGGCTGAGAATTCAGGAGTAGACACATCACTCACGGGATGGCTTGAATCATGGTTTGGAAGATGGAAGGGAGTGGTGGGTTCCATCCTTACTTCCTTGATAGTGGTAGTCGGGGTATTGGTGGCCATTGGCTGTTGTATCATTCCCTGTATATGAGGGCTCACCCAAAGACTGATTGCGACAGCCTTAATGAGACAGATGCCCCTAAAAGGGAATCAGGCAGAGGAACATTATCGACTAAATAATGAGGGGATGAGTGAGACCAAGATGGATGAAATCTCCAGTATGATGCTTGTGAATTTTGGGGGCGATGCTTAAAAGAAAAATGCAGAAGATAACAAATGGTAATTAAAGAAAAAGGGGACGTTGTGGGATGTAGGTAAAGTAGTGTTACTTATGCAATTGTAATTACTTATACAAAGTAAATGAACTTACACCAGTGTGTAATTGTTTCAGCCAAGAGCTGAGTCAACAAGAATGGAAACTATGTGGAGGAAATATGTAATTGTTTTTTTGTATTAGCTAAAAGTGTATGCAAGAAAGAAACGGGACAGCAAAACAATGGTAGATATTACAGGCATTAGATAAGATGCTGTGAGGGGAGGCAGTTAAGCTAGATACGTCTGTACAAACAATAGGTATAAACATCTGTTTCCCACTTTTACAGAAACACAGGAACAAACCCCAATTAAAAGGGTCTTAACGATAAGATGCTGTGAGGGGAGGAACAGGTGGAGGGAGTAGATAATGGTAAGGAAAGGATATGCCTAACAATGACCCACAGCAGGATGAGGTCAAACAGCCTTGTGAGGCCAGAAATAAGCATTTTGTCACAGACAATGCCAGATAAGGCAAGAGATAAACAGGAGGAATGGGTACCGGTCTTAGGGAAGTGGAGGATGTAAACAGGGGAGGCGCAATGAAATTTTAAAAATATATAGAAACCAAATTATATAAATATCCAGTATTTGTTGAATTCGGTGTGTGAGTCCCTTGCCTTGTAGACAGACAGTGGACATCACACCCTCTTGCAAGAGTGAAATAAAGGACACTACTGATTCAGATTTTGACTCAGACTAAAATTATTGAAGTGTGTGAGCTTAGTTTCTCACAGTAATGGACTCTGCTTTTTTATTGGTTGGTTTTGTCATCTACACTGTCTTGTGTGTCGCTGGGTCTGGCAGGCCACTGAGAGCCGGAAGGTTCATAGGTTATCCTGAAAGCTGTCACCCTGAGAACCGGAGGGTGGGGTAGGCTGTCGTGTGAACCAGACAGTTAGTAGGCCATCCTGAGCACCGTCGTCTGGAGGAAGAAGCGGGAGAGGCTATCAGAGAGATAGCCAGAAGGTGTGACAGAGCAGACTGAGAGCCAGGAGGTATGTAGGGGTGGGCCAAGGGCCCGAAGGTGTGTGGGTTGTCCTGAGCGTCATTGTCCCAGGGAGGTATTGCAACAGGCTGTCCTAGAGGTGGCCGGAAGGTGTGTCAGGGCAGTCCACGGGCTGGATGGTGCACCAGGGTGGGTGAGAGCAGGACAGTGTATAGCGGTGGACCAGAAAGCGGGTAGGCCATTCTCAGCGCTGTCATCTCGGGCAGGTTCCGGGGTGGGCTATCCTAGACATGGCCGGAAGGCACGAAGGGGCGGTCTGGGAAGCCGGAAGGTGGATAGGCCAGCCTGATCACTGTCGTCCTGGGTGGTGGGAGAAAACTGGGATGGGTTGTGTTTGAGATGGCCGGAAGGTGTGTCAGGGCGGACTGAGAGCATGGGGCAGATAGAGAGCTGGAAGGGGCATAGAGCAGATGGAAAGCCGGAAGAGGCAGAGGGCGAGCTGAGAGCTGGAAGGGGCATGGGGCGGGCTGTCTTGTAGCCTGAAGGTGGAAGGGGCAGGTGGTTTGCTGGGCTTCCAGGGCTGTCTATATTAGATGCACTGTTTTGTATTTGTTTGCATCTACTTTTCCTTTTGGTAGGATAAGGTGGGGTTTGGGATTTGTCTGCATTTCCCTGTGAACTAGTTGCACTGTGGGGTTTGGGGTTTGACCTAGCTGCCCCTTTCCCCTGTAAATTGCTGTTTCTTGCAAACTGTTGCTTAGTATTCCTTATTGACTGCTTGTTTGTAACATGAACAGCTTGATAAAATAAAGAAAATAAAACAATGAACAGGAGACTTAGAATCTCCTCAGTTCAGGGGACTGACTCTGAGCAGGGTGGCCACAGCTAATGTGCTGTGCAGAAATAAATAATGGGTGAATTAACAGGTTACTGTGCTCTGGGTAGTTATCTAACATACACAGGGACTGCTCTTATCCGTAACACACGCAGGGACTGATTTTCTCCACAATGCACACAAAATATCTACTCTGTATAAAATATACCAGGACTGCTATTCTCGATAATATATTCAGGGACTGCTATTAGACATAAGATATAGGAACAGAAATTAGGCCATTCAGCCCATCGAGTCTGCTCCACCATTCAATCATGGCTGATAGGTTTCTCAACCCCCTTCTCCCACTTTCTCCCCTTGATACTCAAAATCCTATCTATCTCCGTCTTAAATATACTCAATGACCTGGCCTCCACAACCTTCTGTGGTAATGAATTCCACAGATTCACCACTATTTGGCTGTTCTATATCTCCGTTCTAAAAGGTCTTCCCTTTCCTCTCAGGTTGTGCCCTCAGGTCCTAGTCTCTCCTACCAATAGCAACATCTTCCCAACATCTACTCTGTCCAGGCCATTCAATATTCTGTATGTTTCAGTTGGATCCCCCTTCATCCTTCTAAACTCCATCGAGTATAAACCCAGAGTCCTCACCTTGAGAGAATCCTGGACTAGAACTCCCAAGTCGCTTTGCACTTCAGATTTCTGAATTTTCTCCCCATTTAGAAAATAGTCCATGCCTTTATCCTTCCTACTAAGGTGCATGACTTCACACTTTCCCACACTGGACTCCCATCTGCCATTTCTTTGCCCACTCCCCTAACCTAACCAAATCCATCTGCAGCTTCCCCGCCTCCTCAATACTGTCTGTCCCCCAACCTATTTTTGTATCATCTGCCCTCAGTTCCTTCATCTGGGTTGTTAGAATATAAAGTGAAAAGGTGTGGTCCCAACACTGAACCTTGCGGGACACTACTTGTCATTGGGTGCCACCCTGAGAAGGATCCTTTTATCCTCACTCTCTGCTAGACAGCCAAGATTCTATCCATGCTAGCACCTTGCCTCTGACACCATGGGCCCTTATCTTACTCAGTAATCTCCTGTGTGGCACCTTGTCAAAGGCCTTCTTGAAGTCCAGGTAGATAACATCCACTGGTTCTCCTTGGTCCAACTTGCTTGTTACTTCCTTAATTCTAACAGATTTGTCACGCATGACTACCCTTGATGAAACCATGCTGACTCTGCCCTATTTTACCATACATCTCCAATTATTCAGAAATCTCATCCTTCATGATGAAGTCTAGGATCTTACCCAAGACCGAGATCTTGCTAATTGGTTTGTAATTTTCTGTCTTTTGCCTTACTCCCTTCTTAAACAGGAGTGTCACGTTGGCGATTTTCCAGTCCCCTGGGACCCTCCCTGATTCTAGTGATTCCTGAAAAATCACCACTAACGCATCCACCATCTCTTCAATTATTTCCCTTAGAACTTTGGAGTGTAATCCATCTAGTCTAGGTGATTTATCCACCTTCAGGACATTCAGTTTTTCTAGCATCTCCTTCTTGGTGATGGCCACCATACTCAGCTCTGCCTCCTCACTCTCTTGAATGTTTAGATTGTTACTCGTGTCTTTCAACGTGAAGACTGACACAACGTAATTATGTTCCCCACTACTATCTCTCCAGCAGCATTTTCCAGCAGTCCAATGTCCACTTTTGCCTCTATTTTGCCCTTTATACATCTATAGAAACTCTTACAGTCTTCCTTTATATTACTGGCTAGCTTATCCTCATATTTAATCTTCTCCCTCCTGACTTTTTTTGACTAATGTACACCAGGACTGCTATTCTCCATAATACACATGGAAAACTCTATTCTGTATATTACATAGAGAGACTGCTATTCAAAGAACAAAGAATGGGGACAGCATGGGGACAGGTCCTTGGGTCCTGCAAGCCTCTGACACACTTTGCCCTTCGATACTAAAATTGTTTTCACTTACAGGATCCATATCCATCTCTTCCCTTCCTATTCCTATAATCGTCCAGGTGCTTTGTGAATGCTGCTCTTGTGTCTACTTCCAGCACGTTCCAGGCACTCACTGCCCTTTGTGTGAAAAACATGCCTTGCTCATCTCTTTGAAACATCTTGAACACATGTCCCCTAGTAATTGACCCCTCCACCCTGGGAAAAAGCTTCATACTTTTCACCCAATCCTTATCCATGCCATTCACTATCTTATTAACTTCTATCAGGTCGCCCCTCAACCTCCTGTGTTGAATGAAAACAAACCCAGTCTATCCAACCTTTCTTCATGGGTGCAAGTCACAGGTAGACAGGACAGTGAAGAAAGCATTTGTCAGAGCACAGGAATTGGGACGCCATGTTACACTGTACAAGACATCAGTAAGTCCAAATATAAACGCTGCATACAATTCTGGTTTCTCTGCCATAGGAAGGATGTTATTAAATTGGAAAGGGTGCAAACAAGATTGAGTACAGGAGTTGGTATGTTACGTTACACTGTACAAGACATTACTAAGTCCACATTGAAACTCCACATACAATTCTGGGCACCCTGCTTTAGGAAGGATGTTACTAAACTGGAAAGGGTGCAAAAAAGATTTACAAGAATGGTATCAACACTGGAAGGTTTCAGTTATAAGGAATAGCTAGATGTTTTTCCCCAGAGTGTAGGAGGCTGAGGGGTGACCTTATAGAGGTTTATAAAGTCATGAGGGGCATAGGGAAGGTGAAAAGGCAAGGTCTATTGGACAGGGGAGTCCAAATATAGAGGGCATAGATCTAAGGTGAGAAGGAAAAGATTTAAAAGGAACCTAGGGGTAACTGTTTCAGACAGATAGTGGTGCATGTATTGGAGAAGCTGCCGGGGAGATGGTCGTTGTAAGTACAACTGCAACATTTAAAAGGCATCTGGATGGGTACATGACGAGGAAGGGTTAAGAGGGATATGGGCCAAATGTTGGTAATGGGTCTAGATGAGTTTAGGATATCTGGTTGGCACCGAAGTGTCTCTTTGCACGCTGTGTAACTCTATGATGCTATTATTTCTAATATACTTGTGAACTGATGCCTTTTAAGTGTTGTCATTGTACAAGCCTCCATCACTTTCACTGGCAACTCATTCCATGCATGCATCACTCTCTGTATGAAAATGTTGCCCCTTAAATCTTTTCCCCCTAGTTTTGGACTCCCCCATCCCAGGGAAACATACCTTGTCTATTCACCCTATCCATGCCCCTCGTGATTTTTTAAACCTCTGGAAAGTCACCCTCTCAGCCTCCGCGTTCCACAGCCTATTCAGCCTCTCCCTACAACTCAAATCCTCCAATCTGGGCAATATCCTTGTAAATCTTTACTGAACCCTTTCAAATTTCACAACATCCTTCTTATACCATGGAGACCAGAATTGCACACATTATTCCACAAGTAGCCTAACCAATGTACTGCACAGCCACAACACGACCTCCCAACTTCTATACTCAATGCACTACCAAATGCCTTCTTCACTATCCTATCGAATTGCGACTCCACTTTTAAAGAACTATGAACCTGCAGTCCAAGGTCTCGTTCAGCAACACTCCCCAGGACCTTACCATTAAGTATATAAATCATGCCCTGAATTCCCTTTCCAAAATGCAGCACCTCGCATTTATCTAAGTTAAACTCCATCTGCCACTCCTCGGCCCATTGGCCTATCTGATCAAGATCCTGTCGTACTCTGAGGTTACCTACTTCATTGTCCACTATACCTCCAATCTTGGTGTCATCTGGAAACAAACTTCCTATGTTCACATCCAAATCATTTATATAAATGACAAAAAACAGTGGACTGAACACTGAACCTTGTGGCACAGCACTGGTCAGAGGTCTACAACCTGAAAAGCAACCCTTCAACACCATACTCTGTCTTCTACCTATGAGCCAGTTCTGTATCCAAATGGTGAGGTCTCCTTGTATTCGAGGTGATCTACGCTTTCCTGATGACGGGCTCTTGCCTGAAACATCGATTCTCCTGCTCCTTGGATGCTGTCTGACCTGCTTTTCCAGCACCACACTCTTGACTTAATAATAAGGCCCTAGAGAATGTTGCTGAACTAAAAGATCTTGGACTGCAGGCTCATAGCTCCTTGAAAGTAGAGTCACAGGTATATAGGATAGTGAAGGAGGTGTTTGGTATGCTTTCCTTTATTGGTCAGAGTATTGAGTATAGGGGTTGGAGGTCATGTTGCAGCTGTACAGGACATTGGTTCGGCCACTTTTGGAATATTGTGTACAAATCTGATCTTCCTGTTGGAAGGATTTTTTTAAAATTAGATTAGGTTCCCTACAGTGTGGAAACAGGCCCTTCGGCCCAGCAAGTCCACAATGACCCTCCGAAGAGTAACCCACCCAGACCCATTCTCTTCTGACTAATGCACATAACACTATGGGCAATTTAGCGTGGCCAATTCACCCGCCCTGCACATCTGTGGACTGTGGGAGGAAACTGGAGTACCCGGAGGAAACCCACACAGACACGGGGAGAACGTGCAAACTCCACACAGTCACCCGAAGCTGGAATTGAACCCGGGTCACTGGCGCTGTGAGGCAGCAGTGCTAATTACTGAGCCATTGTGCCACCCTTGTGAAACTTGAAAGGGTTCAGAAAAGATTTACAAGGATGTTGCCAGGGTTGGAGGATTTGAGCTACAGGGAGAGGCTGAACAGGCTGGGGCTGTTTTCCCTGGAGCGTTGGAGGCTGAGGGGTGACCTTATAGAGGTTGATAAAATCATGAGGGGTATGGATGGAATAAATAGACAAGGTCTTTTCCCTGGAGTGGGGGAGTCCATAACTACAAGGCATAAGTTTAGGGTGAGATTGGAAAGATATAAAAGGAACCTAAGAGGCAACATTTTCACACAAAGGGTGGTGCATGTATGGAATGAGCTGCCAGAGGAAGTGGTGGAGGCTGGTACAATTACAGCATTTAAAAGGCATCTGGATGGATATATGAATAGGAAGGGTTTGGAGGGATATGGGCCAAGTGCTAGCAAATGAGACTAGATTGGGTTGGGATATCTGGTCAGCATGGACGAGTTGGAACAAAGTGTCTATTTCCCTGCTGTACATCTCTATGACTCTGATAAATTCCTCTCCATCCAAGCCTTTCCCAGTTTATGTTTGGAAAGTTAAAATCCCCTTCCATAACTACTCTATTAGAAATACAAACAACTGAGATCTCCTTACAAATTTGTTTCTCAACTTCTTGCTGACTATTGAGGGGGTCTGTAGTACAATCCCAATTAGACAACCATCCCTTTCTTATTTCTCAGTTCCACCCAAATAGCTTTCCTGGACGTATTACCAGGAATATCCATCCTAAGTACAGCTGTAATTTTATCCCTAATCACAAACACCACTCTCCCTCCTCTCTTGCTCCCCTTTCTATACTTCTTATAGCATCTCTCTTTTGCAACATTAAGGTCTGTGTCCTCACTAAATCACTGGGTTCCTTCCCCCCCCCCCGCCTCCCCCACTCCACCTACCTTTCTAGTTTAGATCCTCCCAAACAGCTCTAGCAAATCTCCCTGCCAGTATATTAGTCCCCTTCCATTTTAGGTGCAATCCTTTCTTCTTACCCAGGTCACTTCTACCCCAAAAGAGTTTCCAATGATCCAGAAATCTGAGTCCTCCTCCTGTGCACCAGCTCCTCAGCCACATATTCAGCTGCTGCACCCTCCTATTCCTACCCTCACTAGCTCGTGGCAGGAAGTAATCCAGCTATTACTACCCTCAAGGAGTGTGATGACACAGGGTAAACTCCCCTGCTAATTTAAATTTAATGTAAATTTAAAATTTAAACACAGAGAAGCTTACCCCACGCCGTAATCTGTTGAATTTTGAGAGGCAAAGAACTATCCAGAGGTCACTATTAAAGAATAAAATTATTAATTTTTACTATAAAGTCCACAAGAGAACATTAAGCACCCACTTACAATTCCTTTCTCTTCAACCTATCTTTTACCTCCCACTGTATATTATACTGGTCTGATAAAAAACCCCGATTAAGATTTACAAAAAAATTTCAAATTTCAAAACCAGTCAGCTGTCAAATCTTCTCTGTATCTTCCTTCTGTTGTCTTGTCTACACAGATCTTTCACTTGAACAGGTACCTTTCAGAGAGCTATTTGGCTAGCAGTCTATACTTGTTGGTTTTCTTGGCACTTCTCCCCCTAACTGTTCAAAATGTCTGGCTTTATATCCCAAAACATCAGACCATTTCATTGGTTTGATTTCATCACAAACAGAAAAATTCAAATTTGATTGGATTTTGGTATCTGGGGCTTAATTTGAATTTGTTTTTGTTCCATGGCAACACAGCTCCAGCTATTTGTTTCAATCAAGTGTTACATTTTAACCTTGTTCAGCACACTCTGTGCTTTCAGTCAGTCCTTGCCAGCTTCCTCTCTCACTCAAAGGTACAGTACACACCTGACACCTTCATTACACCTCCCCCCCCCCCCAATAAAAAATTAACTATCATAATGAAAAGATGGCTTCACTTTTTTCCTCTATTCCTTAATCACATTATCATGACATACAGATAACTTAGATTAAAGTTCATATTAACTTCTTCCTAAATACATATAACGTTGAATAGATACTAATCTCATCTTTATCAGTTAAATCTACGATAACACATCTATTACATTTTTACGACCCACATGTATAATTTGTAAATTTGTGATTTGTATAATTTGTAAATTAAAAGTCTGTAACATAAGACTCCAATTAAAGAGTTTCATATTCTTGTCTTTAAAGCATTCCAAGAATGTAACAGGATTGTAATCTGTGGATACAATCGCCTCAGATACATTGTTTGTGATGTACACATTAAAACGGTGTATGACCAGCACCAAACTCAATAGTTCTTTATCGACCGTGGAGTATTTCCTCTGGTGGATGTTGAGTTTCTTCAAAAAGTAACTAACTGGCAGTTCAATCCCATCATCTTCTTCCTGTAGGAGTACAGCTCCAACTCCAATGTGACTAGCATCGACGGCAACTTCCAAAAGTTTGGTGCTGCTAAAACTGGTGCGGTGGTCAATATTGTTTTCAAATGGTTGAATGCCTCTGACATTGTTTTGTCCATCAAAACATTGTGTTCTTCTTCAGCAAGCCGGTTAACGGTGCCACTATACTGCTGAAAATTGGAACAAACTTCTGACAGAATCCGTTTCGTCCCAAGATTCAAAGCACTTCTTTCTTTGAGGTTGAGCGTGGAAATTCCTCAATGACCTTCATCTTTGCATTCCGTGGGGTTAACCCTCCATGACCAATGTTATGTCTCAAACAGTAAAATTTAAATTAGATTGGATTTTGGTATCTGGGGCATAGTTTAAACTGATTGGCTGAGTTTGAATTTGTTTTTGTTCCATGGCAACACAACTCCAGTTATTTGTTTTGACCAAGTGTTACATTTTTACCTTGTTCAGGATACTCTGTGCTTTCAGTCAGTCTTTGCCAGCTTCCTCTCTCACAGTACACACCCACACCTACACAACAGGACCTCCTTTTAAATTCCTGCCTAACTTCCTATATTCTCTCCTCAGAATCACTCTGGGACTTTGATCCCAGATAACAGCTGCATCTGCCAGTGAAATCAAGGAGGGATCAGTTTCACACAATGAAGGAAGGGAGGAAAGAAAGATTAATTCCCAGCCAATATTTATATAAACACTCTGGCTAGTGCTGTCACAATGATATACGTCCAGAAACAGTTAATCTTAAAAGCCATGACTGAGCACTCAGGTTAGGGGTGTACAGGTCTGTGGCTGTCTCCAAGACTGGCAACAGTTGGGGGCGACAATGCTTTGATATTGTGGTGGGTTCAGGTACTCACTCTTTAACTGCAATGATGAAAAATTGTTTGTGCCATTCTGGGAGGCCATGGCCCCAGCACAAACATATGCATCAGTTTCCAATGTGCTCAACGCTGTTGCTGACACATGGAACGGGAGATGCTGATTTTTGCCTCTGATGATGCAATCACCTTCTCTATATACTTTAGCAACCCCAGCTTCTGCTGCAAGGCATTTTTCCTGTATTCTTTTCTGGGAAGTGAACACACTGGTTAGGCTATTGCTCTTCCATAACTAGCCTTGAACTGGGTGACCTGCTAGGTTGTCTCAGAAGGTAGTTTGAACAGCTAGTCATATTGCTGTAGTCAGTCAGAAGTCACACTACACCAGGCTAGAATCCAACAGGTTGCCTGAAATCACAAGCCTTTGCAGGGCTGTCTACCACCACCCCCCACCTCAGTCAGGCGAAGGAATATTTCACCTGATGAAGGAGCAGGGCCCTGAAAGCTTACAACCCCAAACTAATCTGTTGGACCAGAACTTGGTGTTTTGTAACATCTATCCTTGCCCACCCCAGACCAACACCGGCACCTCCACATCATGGCTAACATTATTGCCATGGAGTCACATGTGAATCAGACCAAGTAAGGGCAATAGATTCATTCTCTAAAAGACGTTTGTGAACTGGATGATTCTATATGGCAATCAATTATAGTTCTGTTGCTGAGATTTGTGGACAATTCCAGATTTTTCAGAACTGAAGTTCCTGCCATTGCCATGATCCCGGAGCATTCGATTGGCTTTCTGGATAACCTGAATTTTTCTAGCCTCTCCTTATAGCTCATACTCTCTAATCCAGGAAGCATCCTGGGAAACCTCTTCTGCATTCTCTCCAAAGCCTCCACATCCTTCCTGTAATGTAGCAACCAGAACTGAACGAAATACTGGCCTAACCAAAGTCTTACAAAGCTGCGACATGACATTCTGATACATATTTAGTTCCAGCATTGGCTGAAGTAGCTGGAAAAGACTCTCCTTAATCTCTACCTTCACCTGTGACATTGTGACCTTCAGGTTAAAACACCACCAGTCATCTCTCTTGCTCGTAAGAAAGCAATACTATGGTCCACAATGGGGTTCAATTCCAGCCTGTACGGGGTTTGCATATTCTCCCCACATCTGTGGGGGTTTCCTCCGACAGTCCAAAGATGTGCAGGTTAGGTGGATTAACCATGGGAAATGCAGGGTTACAGGGATAGAGTAGTAGGGTGAGCCTGGGTGGGATGCTCTCTGGACAGTCGGTGTGCACTTGTTGGGCTGAATGGCCTGTTTCTACACTCTATTTACTTTCTCTCTACCTTCCCCTCCTCCAATCCAACAGTTTTCCCAGTCACGTCCTCTCTCTGCATTCCCAAAAGCAGACAGAGAATGGCAGAGGAAAATTTGTTGAATTTCAATGGTAACACCCCCAAAAGCAAAGACAGGATATTCATTGAAACATCAAGCTGAATCTTCCACTCGGTCAGTTTTGTGAAGTTATACGGAGAACTTCTCGCTGAGAAACTAGTGAGGCTGAGCGAAATCCCTCTCTATTTCTTATCAAACACGTCTGATTAACTACCTACCTCTCCTTTATTTCCCCTCACATCCAGTTCTAGTTCCACACTAACACACATCCTTCACGAAACAACTCACTGATAACTGACATTCCTGGCACCCGGAATATCCTTAAAGGGTTGTTCTGTACCTGAGCAAGCACTGGCATTCTGGCGTAGACCATTGCCGGCATTATAATGGTACAACAGCCGTGCTGCTCATGGCAAATTACTGGCCTCACTGACAGCAATATATCTGGAAGAGCTGACAGTCCCTTGCACCCACAGCCCCATTCTCTCGCTGTAGTCACCCATCAAGCACCAGGCCACAGGTTTCATCCGTCTTTAGATACATCATGTCCAACCCCAAGGTCTCTAAATCACCACTACTATTGTCTGTAACATAGAGCCAAATCAGGTCATTGTCCATTGGGAAACAATCACGTACAACCAGCAATTGGACAAATGCAAAAATGATCTTTTATTCAGTCGGTGAAAGCAAATGCAAAGAATTCCAAACAGAGACAGCATTTTGTCCCATACGATGTCAATCAAAAGCTGGCTTGATAGCAACTCACTTGTCACAGATTCAAATTCCATCATTGCAGGTGAAATTTAAATTCAGTGAACAAATTCTGAAAGTGGAGTCCATCATCAATTGCTGATGGCCTTCAGGGAAGGAGATCTGACATCATGTCATGATACACGCAAGTGCAGATCCACAGCATTGTAGCTCTTAATTGCCCTCTGAAATGGTCAATCAAAGCAATCAATTCAAGAAAATTAGGGATGGGAAACAAATGCTGGTCTTGCCAACGATTCATAAACCCCAAAGTGTTAATGCTTTCACCATCTTCAGTTGAAAGGGAGTGCTCGGAGTGCAACTTACACCTAGATTTCTGGTCAGTCATCACGGAGGGTCTGCAAACCCATTTATGTGAGACCATGACATGAAGCCCACAGACAGCACAGACTCCCAGGTGTTCCTGACCTCTGTCACAGAGGTCTTTGCTGACAGCAGGTAGCAAAGTCTGGTTGGCCAATATACCTGGAAGAGCTGACAAAGACCTGAGTCCTTCTAGAACAGTAAAACTCCCAGAAGCAACTGCTTACTGGCTGAGGTTATTCATCTCAAGGTCACTGCCTTGAAAGGTGGATGACACAGAAACTCTTTGTACTGAGTCCAGAATGAGACAAATGTTTACAGATGATACCAAGTTGGGCAGGAGGGCAAACAATGGGGAGGATGCAGAGATCCTTCAGCATGATCTGGACAGGTTGGTGAGTGGGTAAATCAATTGCAGATGCAGTATAATTCTGATAAATGTGAGGTTATTCACTTTGGAAGCAAAAATAAGGTGGATTACAACTTGAATGGCTGTAAATTGGGAGGGGGGAGCGTGCACTGGACCTAGGTGTCCTTGGGTATCAGTTGCTGAAGATATGAGTGTAGGTACAGCAGGCAAATGGTATGTTGGCCTTCGTTGTGAGAGATTTCAAGTACAGGAGCGGGGAAGTGTTGCTGCAGTTATATAGGGCATTGGTGAGGTCCCACCCAGAATATTGTGTGTAGTTTGCTCCCATTATCTGAGGAAGGATGCTCTTGCTCTCAAGGGAATGCAGCCGAAGGTTTCCCAGGCTGATCCCGGGGATGGTGGGACTGATGTGTGAGGAGAAGTCGACTAGCTTAGGATAGTTTTCACTGGAGTTCTGATGAACGAGGGGGGGGAAACGCAGAGACTTATAAAATGTAACAGGACTAGACAGGGTGGATGCAGACAGGATGTTCCTGATGGCGGGTGCATCCAAAACCGGGGGTCACAGTCTGAGGATTCAGGTGGACCATTCAGGATGGAGATGAGGAGACATTTTTTCACCCAAACAGCAGTGAGCCTGCTGGATTCATTACCACAGGAAGGAGTTGATATATTCAAGAGGTGGCTAGATATGGCACTTGGGGTGAATGCAATCAAAGGTTATGGGGAGAAAGCAGGATTAGGTACTGAGTTGGATAATCAGCCATGATCGTGATGAATGGGGAGCAGGCTTGAAGGGCTGAATGGCCTCCTCCTGATCCTAAATTATTATGTTTCTATCAGATGTAGGAGTGGAAGTAGGCTATTTGGCCCATTGAGTCTACTTTGCTATTTAATGAGATCTGAATCTTGAAATCCAGTTTCCTGCTATTTCGGTCTAAGCCTTGATTCCCATACTGAGTAAAATATCCGTACCTCAGCCTTGAATATGCTTAACAACCCTTGAATAGACTTACAGCCGTCTGTGGTTAGTAATTCCCCAGACTTACTACTCAGAAAAGAATTGTTCCTCACCTCTGTCATAAAGTTGCAACCCCTTATTCTGAGATTATATGCCCTGCTCCCAAACTCCCTCATGGGAGAACAACGTTGCACATCTACCTGGTTATATCCCCTAAAAATCTTGTTAGTTTCAATAAGGTCACCTCTCATTCTTCTAAACTCCAATGAGTTCAGGCTGAACCTGCTCAACCCCTCCTCAGAAGACAGCTCTTCCTCTGTACTTGGTATTAACCTTCTCTGGACTGTTTCCATGCCAGTATACTTTTCCTGAGATAAGGTAGACAAAACTGTTCACTGTGTTCCAGCTGTGGTCTGACCAGGGTCTTGTACATTTTTACATATTTCATGTCATATTTTATGGGCGGCACGGTGGTTAACACTGTGCCAGGGACCCGGGTTCAATTCCCACCTCAGGCGACTCTCTGTGTGGGGTTTGCACATTCTCCCCGTGTCTGTGTGGTTTGCTCCGGTTTCCTCCCACAATCCAAAAATGTGCAGGTTAGGTGAATTGGCCATGCTAAATTGCCCGTAGTGTTAGGTGAAGGGGTAAACGTAGGGGAATGGGTCTGGGTGGTTTGCGCTTCGGCAGGTCGGTGTGGACTTGTTGGGCCGATTAGGTTACTTAGTTTCCACACTAAGTAACCTAATCCACAGCAACTGCTTCCAACCTACAGGTACAAAATGATGGCCACAGTCACAAACTGGGCCAGAAAATGACATTGGATTGTCTACAGGCTAACACTGTTAGAAGAAAATATACTAGCCACAATGCCTGGTATATTCAGCACAGCGGCCTCCAACATCAAATGTTATTAAACTGACTAGATGGTAGAGGGGAGCTCTGAGGGGCCAAGCATGTTTGGCTCCAGCCCCATTTCAAGTGATCTATGTTTGTTCAGGACCGCCTCACCTAATCGAACCTGACCCCACTTCAACCTCAGCTCATACCCATACAGGGCCATTGCCATGGTTCCAGCACTAAACTTCCTTCTCTGAAGTAAATTAAATTGTTTCTCTCGCTTAGAGGAGGCACTCGGCTGCCATCGACATTCCTGCTGCTGTTTCACCCTCTCCCCACCTCCAGGTCCGGGAATAAATCAGGTTAAGCCAGCATGGAGTCTGCTCCCCAGCAGGAACTCTGCTGGAGCTATCCCTGTTGGGTGGAGGGTGGCCTTGTAATTGAACAGGAACCGGGACAGTTTAGTGTCAAGTGACAGTATACACTGCTTCTTTAAACCTGCCTTCAACATTTGCACTGTTCTTTCTACTAAACCATTGGATGGTGGGTGGTATAGAGCTGTCCTTATGTGCCAAATGCCATTTAACTTGAGGAAATACCTGAATCCCCTGCTGGTAAATGACATCCCACAGTCCATGACCAATACTTTCGGGAGTCCGTGTATCACGAACGACTCTCACAGCTTCTGAATCGTCATCCCGGAGTTTGCTGAGCGAACTTTATGCACATCCAACCACTTTGAATGGGTATCTACAATGATCATAAACATTAAGCCCACGAAAGGACTGGCATAGTCAACATACAACTGAGTCCAGGGTTTACCTAGCTATTTCCACGTGTGTGGGGATGCTGCAGACGGCAATTTGTCCTGGTTGGCACTCTGGGCACCAATGCAGCCATGTCAGCATCCAACTCTGGCCAAAGGACAGCTTCTTGCTGGCATTTTCATTTTGGAAATCCCTGGATGACCCTGGAGGAGTTTGGCTAGTATCAGGTGGTGGCCTTAGCTCAGGACAATCACCCTTGCTCACCACAGTAATATGCTGTCCTCTATGGTAATCTGGTCTCACCGGATCCAGAAAGGTTTCAAGCCAGGTTGTGATGACCCTTTGGTTCCTCCTCCCATTACCCCCGGCTAGTTCAGTTTCGCTAGGATAGGGCCTTTTGTCTCGGACATTGTCAGCGGTCAGTGGAAGGGTGTCCAGGAAATTTAAACCCAAAATGAACTCTAAGGGAGGCTCCACCAGTGCAGTATCTGTCAGTGGGGAGACAGCTCTAGGCATCCGCACGTGCCCCTTGGCTTCCGGGACAGTGTTCCAACTTGTACACTCTGAGATTAAGGGCCCATCACTGAATTCTGCTAGAGGTTATGGGTGGCACTGCCTTGTCTTCCTTCGGTAGCCGTGGCATGGGTTACTATGACAAATTTCCATCTGTAAAAAAGGTATTGGTGGAACTTCCTCACACCAAAGATGACTGCCAAACAATCCTTCTCTATCTGAGCATATCAGCGTTTGGCAGAGAAAGTGAGGACTGCAGATGCTGGAGATCAGAGCTGAAAATGTGTTGCTGGAAAAGCGCAGCAGGTCAGGCAGCATCCAAAGAACAGGAGATTCGACGTTCAGGAAGAAGGGCTTATGCCCGAAATGTCGAATCTCCTGTTCCTTGGATGCTGCCTGACCTGCTGCGCTTTTCCAGCAACACATTTTCAGCTATCAGCGTTTGGCATCAGCCAAACTCCAGGAAGCATACCCTGTTGGGTTTTGCTCTTCATTGGGCCAACACTACCCTGATACTGTACAGGGAGGCATCACATGTCAGCACTCTCTCTCACTGTGGATCATAGTGGGCCAACACCTTAGATGACGATAGCTGCTTTTTCACTCCCTAAAGGCTGCTTCTTGGCTACACAACCGTTTCCAAGGCTGATCCTTCTTCAATAGCAGCTGTAAGGGCACCAAGGTGGAGACCAGGTTATGTCTGAATTTTGTGGAATAACTCACTAACCCAAGGAAAGTCTGAAGCTCCAGTGGGAGTTGGGGCTGTTTTCATCATCCTCACCTTAACTGCCAATGGGTGTAATCCAGTTTTGTCGACTCTGTAACCGGAGTAGGTCACTTGGTCTGCCTGGAACACATTTTTCCTTTCAAAGGCATACGCCCGCCTGGGAGAAACATTTACGCACTATGTCCAAGTTCTCTAGGTGCTCTTTATTAGTCGTCTATTATTTAGTACATCATCCAGATAAATGGCAACCTGGAGTAGCCCTGGTAAAATGCTCTCTATGGTCAGCTGGAAAAAGGAGCAGGCGATGAAACCCCAAAAAACAGTCTTTCTTCTTGATATAAACCCTTGTGGATATTAAATTATAGCATACCGCTGGGTCTAGTCACCCAGTCACAATTGCAGATAGGCATGGTGTATATACAGCTTGGTAAGGACAGCACCCCTGGCAATGTTACATACAAGTCCTCTATATGAGAGACCCGCTGTGAGAAGCAGTTTATGTAAAATCCCCACAAAGGTGAACCAAGCCTCAGGCTTCATAATTGGCATGCCCAGTGCTGCTCACTGCACTGGTTTAATGATTCCTTCACTCTCCAGCCTCCCGATTTCCACCTATACTTTTGCCAGTAAGGCAAATGGCACTGGGTGGGCCTTTGCAAAATCTTGGAATTATTTCCTGCTTAACATGTAAAGTGACTTTAAAGTCCATTCTTAAAAATACTCCTGGGTACTTCACTAGGATTTCACTGAGGCAGCCACTTGTTGAGCCAATCAAGGAGAGTCTTTCTCAACCAATTCTGTCCCAATAGGCTTCGACCTGCATCTTCCACAATCACCAGGGATAACTACTCCAACTGCTTTTCACAGGAGACTGAAACTGAAGTTGTGCCCTTAATCTGCAATGGTTCCCCAGCGTATGTTCTCAGGATGGCTGAGGTCTGTGGTTAAAGGTTGGAGTACTGAGCGAATCTTGTTAAAGACAGATTCTACAACCACAGATATAGCTGCACTCCATGGGAACTGGGTGCATTTAACCAAACATTAGTTTTAATTCACACTGATTTGGATGTCACTAAGCAATTTAATTGTTCCATCCCACATGTTGGTGGACTTTCCAGGGTGTACATTCCCCTGAATACCGGCCCACGAGTTTTCTTACTCCAGTCTGACCCTTTTTTTTTTAAAAAAAGATTACCAACAGTGTGGAAACAGGCCCTTCGGCCCAACAAGTCCACAACGACCGTCTGAAGAGCAACCCACCCAGACCCATTCCCCTACACCTAACACTGCGGGCAATTTAGCATGGCCAATTCACCTGACCCGCACATCTTTGGACTGTGGGAGGAAACCGGAGCACCCGGAGGAAACCCACGCAGACACGGGGAGAATGTGTAAACTCCACACAGGCAGTTGCCCGAGGTGGGAATTGAACCTGGGTACCTGGCGCTGTGAGGCAGCAGTGCTAACCACTGAGCCACCTTGTCAGACTCCTTTACTGTCTTGGGTCCACATACCAGCAGCAACTACATTGGCTTGTTGGTCCACATCCTGCAGCACATTTTAGCCACTTGGCCAAGGCTTGGCTTTGCTGAGAGGTTCTGCTGTGGGCTGGCCTGGGGTCCCTGTGCTTAGGACATGCCCTGCGTGAGGCTCTGGTATTTCCTACACTCAAGGGGTGCTCCCCAAGCTCAGTTGGACAAGTGAGGGAGTCCACGTACATTGGGATACCCTACAGCTCCCAGGCTTCACTTGCCACATGTTCTAATGATCAGGTCAGTTGTAGCACCTGTTTGAAGTCCAGTTGGGCTTCAACTAGTAGACACTTCTGCATGGTTACATCATTAATCCCACACACCAAATGGTCTCTCAGCATCTCATTCAGGATTAACTCAAAATCACATGCCTCTTCCAGTTGTCTCAACCTCATCAAAAATCCTGTTACAGATTCCCCTGGTTCTTTTACAGCCAAATAAAACCAATAGCGCCTCAGGATTAGAGAAGCTTTGGGGTTGTATATTCCTTAACCAACTTCAATTCTTGGAAGGTTTTAGTGTCTGGTGCCTCTGGGAATGTTAAACCACTTATAACCAAAAATGCTGCAGGTCCACACACAGTCAGAAGGATTACTCAACGTCATTTGCCTGGAAAAAAATATTGCATTCTTTCCACATCCTGGGCCCAGTCTTCAACAGCAGAATCAAAGGGGTTAAACAAATAGAGGCATGATGCCAGAAATGCTTACCCCAACTCCAAGATGACAAGTGAATGTTCTTCAGGCACATCCTGTTTCCTCCCATCACCACTGAAATAACTGCAGAAAAGCCTGTGTCCCTCACCTTTATTTACTTTTGTAAAGTACACAGCCTGTAGCCAGCCAGCTCAGAGTCAGTCCCGTGAACGGAGGAGATTCTAAATCTTCTGTTTTTTTGCTGGGTCAAGAGACTTTACTCAAACACAAAAGAATTAACAGTGGCCAAGATCCAACGTATCCAAGATTTGAAATCTCCAATATCTCCAATGTTTACTTTTGTTTAAAACTAAAGCATGCCAAACTGCCAAATTAGCAAAAACTGCCAAGCCAAAAGTGCATTTAAATTCCAAGTGAAGGAAGTACAAAAACTTTCATTTTACATCTAACAATAAATAATTCCACCGTCATACCATATGCATCAATATCAGCTATTGCACCCACAACAATCAGAATTTGTTGCTTCAAATACACAAAGTGTTGACTGAACAAGACACATACCTCAGGTACACATACCTGACCATATTAAGTGGGCAACAGAGCACAGGTTCTGCTAAGGTTCAACCATCATCCAAAACAATTTAATATATTGCACAGGAAATTTGTTGTAATAAATGGATTTTGTTATCTTGTCCTCATCTCCTGTTCATATTGGTCAGCCAGGGCTTTCCTGATTAGCCCGGATAATAATCCCAATCAACAGGGTCAACTAATTCCAATCATGACAGTATCTTACAGCAAATAGCAGTTCCTGTGTCCATCTGAATGTGTGGCCCTCCGCTCCCTCCACTCCAACCCCAACCTCACCATTAAACCAGCTGACAGAGGCATGGTGATAATATGGTGCACTAACCTTTATCTCACCAAAGCCACACACACCAACTCACTGACACCTCCTCCTACCACCCCCATGATCATAACCCCATCTCTCAGCGCCAAACCATCATCGCCAAGACCAACCACAATCTCATCGCTTTGAAATATCTTCCACCTACAGCCTCTCAGTTCCCCAACCCCACACTGCGTGGTTCTATTTTCTTGCCAAAATTCATAAACCTGACTTTTCCAGCCAACTGATCAACTCCACCTACTTCCACGGCACTGAACCCAACACCTCTCACCTCGACTCTGGTCCCTGTTGGTCCAGGAATTCCCCATCTACATTCAGGACATCAACCACGCCATTCACCTTCTCCATAACTTTCAGTTCCCGGGCCCCCAACACCTTATCTTTACTATGGACACCCAGCCTCTCTACACCTGTATTCCCTCAAGGCCCTACATTACTTCCTCTCCAGCAGATCCAACCAGCACCCCCCTCCCACCACTAACGCTCTCATCCACCTGGCAAAACTGGTCTTCACCCTTAACTTTTCTTTTCAATCCTCCTACTTCCGACAAACTGAAGTGGCGGCCTTGGGTACCCGCATGTGTCCAGGCGATGCCTGCCTCTTTGTACGGTATGTGAAACAGTCCTCCTTCCGCAGCTCTGCTAATACCATTCCCACAGTTTCCTCTGCTACATCAATGACTGTATCTGCATTGCCTCATGCTCAAATGGTTAATTCACTTCACCCACACCTTCCACGTGACCTCAATTTCACCTGGACCATCTCTGACATCTCTCTCCCCTTCCTAGGCCTTTCTGCCTCCATCTCGAGCAACCAACTCAGCACCAACATCTATTACAAAGCCACTGACTCCCTTGATTACACCTCCTCCCACCCCCATGCTTCAAAACAGTGATCCTGTACCCCGATTCCTCCATCTCTGCTGTATCTGCTCCCAGGAAGAGCAATTCCACAACAGGACACCTCAGACTGCAATTTCCCCTCCACGGTGATCGACAATGCCCTCAACCACATCTTCTCCATTTTCTGCAGCTCTGCCCTCAAACCCCCCCCCCCCCCCCCCCCCCCAACCACAACAAAGTTAGATGTCCCCTGGTCCTCGCATCCCACCCCACTAATTTCCAAGTACAACACAATCCTCCACCATTTCCACCACCTGCAGACTGACGTCACCACCAAAATGATATTTTCCTCCCCAACCCTGTCTGCTTTTCACAGGGACCATTCTTCACTCCCTTGTTAGGTCTACACTTCCCATCAAACCAACAGCTCCCCCCCCCCCCGCTCCCCAGAACCTTCCTCGGCAGCTGCACAAGCAGCACAGCCTGCCTCCTTCCACTCCCCACCCCTCACTTCCATCCAAGGTCACAAAGAATCATTCCAAGTCCGGCAGAGATTCATCTGCATTTCCTCCAATCTGATTTATTGCATCTGGGGCTCTCGATGTGGTCTCCTGTACATCAGTGAGACTGAGCACAAACCCATTTATGGTCCATACACAGCAACCAACCCACCTTCTGGTGACCATCCATTTCAACTCAGCCTCCCCCAGTGACATGTCCATCCTGGGCCTCCTCCACCATTAACACAAGGGCACACAAACTGGAGGGAGAACACCTCATCTTTCGCCACAGGAGCTTACAATCATAGGGTCTAAGATAGAATTCACCAGCTTCCAAATCTCCCAATTTCTACCTCATCCAGGCCCAGCCTTCCCTCTCCACCCCACCCCTTAACCTGACCCTAACTGTCCACCTTCCTTCCATTGATCCATTCCATCCTTCCCACTGCCCAATCACAGCCATCTCTTACCTGTATCCCATCCACCTTTTCCCATCCCCCTCCCCCAGTCCTGATGAAAGGTTCCAACATGAAGTGTTGACTCTTTCTTCCTCTGACGCTACCTGACCTGTAGTGCTTTTCCCAGCTCCATTCTTGATCCCTCCCCCCATTATACAGTATAGCAGTCTCTATGGATATAATCGAAGTCAAGTAACTTTAAGGTCCTGAACATTAAAGGAATTTCATGGCACTTTTTGACAATGGAATGTTGCAGTATCTGGCCATGAGTGGGGAACTCTCCTCTTTCCATTTTGATGCTTTTTTTAAAAAAACTGCTGTTTTTAATGCAGCCCTATTTGTTGAGCTGATGCCTTTAATTGGATTTTGTGTCGGCTGACAACAGCGCCCTTTAACGGACAGACTGCAAGCTGCAGCCACGTCACCGAGTCTAACTCTAGTGCTTGCTGCAAAGTTGGTGCCGACTTGGACAGTTTTGCAAAGTTGGGAATCGGCGAAAGATGAACGCGTTCAGACTGTCCGGGGACCTCTCCCACTTACTGGCCATTCTTATCCTCCTGGGGAAGATGTGGAAATCCAAATCCTGCGCTGGTGAGTGAGAGAGAACACAGCCCCGCGGGCGGGGGAGGGGGGGAATAAGAGAGAAAAGAGATGGGGACACGGAGCGGGGGCTGGAGGAAAGAAAAAGGTGGGGGAATAAAAATATAGGAGGTGTGGGAGGGAAAGTTATGGGTTATGCAGGAGTAGGTAAGGAAAAAAAGGGTGGTAGGAGAGAGGGTATAAAGGTAGGAGAGTAGAGATAGGAGAAAGGGAAGGTGATCGAGAGTGAGGGAGGTAAGAAGCTGAAGGGGAAGTGAGAGAGGGGAAAGGGAAGAATACAGGAGAGAGTTGGGGTTAGAAAGTGGGGCGTATAGGAGAGCAACGGCATAAAGGCGAGAGATGGGACGGGGGGGGGGGGGGGGGGGGAAATGAGAGCAGTTTTGGAGCAGGATGATGTACATAAAGAGAGAGATAGGGTTAGTGGTTAGATCACTTGATCCATGGGCTTCAGTTTGTTAGCCAGGGATATGCTTTCAAATTTCAACTGGTGAAATTTGAATTTAAATAAATCTAGAATATAAAAAAAAGTTAACTGCTGTTGAAACCCATTTGGTTCATTGATGCCTTTAGGAAAGAAAATCTCAATTATTTCAATTGCCTGGCCTCCTGACAATGAGGGTCACCCAGTAATCCAGTAGGAAATTGTCTCTTGCAATGTTTTTAAAACCTGGTTATGAGTGGAGTCATGCAATCGTACAGTAAAGAACAGAGAAACAACTAAATCTACACTAGTCCCACTTTCCAGCACTCGGCCCAAACCTTTGAATGTCCTGTCACTTCCACGTACTCATCCAAGTGCCATTAAAGGTTGAGATTTACTGCCTGAACTCCCCTCTCAGGCAGCATTTTCCAGAGTCCCTTCCCATTTGATAAATTGGGAATTGGTTTGAGATTCTCTCGGATTTTACTCAAGTACTGTTTTTTTTCCCCATATTTGCTCTCTTAATAGCTTTCTTACCTTTTCCTGTGCACATTTTATAATCCACTAGAGCCTCCATTGATTTTGTATGTCTGGCTGTACCTGTTGTTATATGCTTTTCCTTTTCATCCAGTTGAATATTCAGTCATCCAGGATTCTCTACATTAGATTAAATTCCCTACAGTATGGAAACAGGCCTTCAGCCCAACCCTCCGAAGAGTAACCCACCCAGGTCCATTCCCCTACATTGACACCTGACTAATGGACCTAACACTATGGGCAGTTTACCTGACCTGCACATCTTTGGAAACCCACGCAGATATGGGGAGAGTCTCCCGAGGCTGGAATTGAACCTGGGTTCCTGGTGCTGCAAGGAGGCAGTGCTAGCCACTGTGCCTCTTAGCTCATTACTTCTACATTTCACCTTTGTTTGGTCTTTACTTTCCCTAGTTCCATTTAGAACATTCACTGTTCTGCTGTGCTGTGGATTTACCCAGGAGTAACTGTTCCCAGTCTACTTTGACCAGCTCCTGCCTTATTTTAAATGAAGTCTGTCTCTTTCTCCAACCCCCCCCAAAACAAAATCTGAAACTCATTTTGCAGACCATCTGGATCAAATTTAAAGCAAACAGTATTGCAGTCACTCTCTCCAAAATGCTTTCCAACTGCCATCTCTATCACCTATCTAGCTTTATGCCCAGCATTAGGTCCAGCACTGCCCTGTCCCTTGTAAAACAAATCTATAGGTTAATACAAAAACTTTCACTTCAAGAAATCGGTCCCCTCTAAACCCTCTATTCCCCAATATTGGGGAAGTTGAAATCTCCCAATATATAATTGGGGAATATATTGAAATCCCCTACTTTATTATTGCTCTTACATACTCAGTGAATTGTCTACATATTTGTTCCACTATTGCCCACTGGCTGTTTGGGGGTCAATAATGCACTCCCAGGATGTGTCTGCCTTTTTATTCCTACACTGTACCCACAAAGCATCATTTAAGCACCATTCTGGATACTGTTCCTCCTAACTGCAGGAACTGACTCCCTAACTATCTCCTTGTTTTTACCCTCCCCACCCTGCAAGATGATCCTGGAACTTTGCTATTTCACCCTTATTGCCTTGGTCTTGCCGGTAATACTCTAAGTTTTAAAAAGTAAAAGCCATCCAGCCTCACCTTACTCCCCTGAAAAGCAACGTGGTTGAACTCTGCTTTGGTAAGGTTTGCAGTGTCACTATTGTAGTAAGTGTCCCTGGTCCTCTTTCCTTGCTGAAAGTAGTGGTTAGCATTGCTGCCTCACAGTGCCAGGTACCCAGGTCCAATGCCAGGTACCCAGGTCCAATGCCAGTCTCAGGTGATTATGTAGAGTTTGCACATTCTTCTCTGGCCTGCATTGGTTTTCTCCAAGTGCTCCAGTTTCCTCAGTCCAAAGATGTGCAAGTTAGGTGGATTTATTATGCTAAATTGCCCATATAGTGTCCAGGGATGTGCACACTAAGTTCGCCATGAGAAATGCAGGGATACATAGATGGACTAGGAGAGTAGGTCAGCATGGGATAATCTTCAGAGGGTCAGTGAACTGATGGGCCAAATGCCTCCTTCCATACTATAGGGATTCTATGAACTAGTTGACAATCCTCCCAACAGCACGAGTAAATCCCCCAATAAGGATGTGGGTCCCATTCTGTTTCAGGTGCAGACTGTCCTGCGCAGACAGGTCCCACCTTCCCCAAAAATGGTCCCAGTGATGTAGGAGTCCTCTCTTCTGCACCAACTCTTCAGCTATGCATTCATCTGCCCATTCCCTTATTTCTGTATTCACTAGTATAACTAGTGAATCCCCTGTCACTGTCACTCCAGCTTTCTTCATCTTGTCCTCCTCCTCTGCACAGTCAGGCCAGTTGTGCTAGAAGCTTGGCTCTATCTGCACTCCCTTTAGGAATCTGTGCCCTTGTTAACTTTCAAACAAATGAAACACCAATTTGAGAGAAGGACCCAAGGGGTCTCTTGTACTACCTCCTGATTTTCTTTCACTGTACAGTAGTCACACATTCCCATTTTTTTTCCAATACCTTTTCTTACAGTGTGACCACTTCTCCAAATATGCTGGGGTTACCATAAGGACTCTCCACTTCAGCCACTCCCCAGGTGTTGCAATGTTCTGGTTAAACCACTACCAGTCATTTCTCGATCATAAGAGAGCAGACTTTGGTCTGCTGCAGCTTTAGATATGAAACCCATGGATCTCTCAGCCTCATGGATGTGGCAGAGTTTCTCCAGCCACCAGAGCTCTGAAACAGCTTACATGTCTGTAGTTGAAAGCACTTTCTGCATGTGGTCATACTACCAGTTAAGGTCCTTGACTTCTCCACATAGGTCACTCAGTTCAGGAAGCTGCCTTATCCACCACAACAAAGTTGAATTTGTTTAGTCTTGCTTGCTAACTTTTCCAAGCATTTAATCATAAAGATACCCCCTTTATCTTAGTAGTCTCCTTTTATTCTCTGACCTTTACTTATAACTGTGCTTTTCAGTTAATTCCCTGATAATCTCCCAGTTCTTGGGACTCAGTCTGCTACTGCCACACTCCTCACAACACTAACTACCTGCTTTTTTTTTTGCTCCCTTCCTCCTTTTAACCACATTAATCATTAACCCTAATTAACTACTACATCCCCACCCACTATCTAAACAGTTGAATATCTCAAAGAATTAGCTTCAATTAGTACTAGATTCTCAAGCAAGAGACTAACTCAACTCCCAATCAAACTGCCATTCTCCAATCACTGATAGTTGCACTGTGTTAGACACCACCCAGTCCCTCCAACATTTCAGGGGTCTAGTATTTTTTTTACAAGGTGCACGAATCTTTATTCAGTTCAGGTGTCTAGAATTATCATTGAGCATATTGAGGCTGAACTCCCAAAGGACCAATCTGTTATCACTAAATCAATGAGATGTTTCCTCTGTTTGTGTATTGCCTGAGAATAGGATTCTGCCAGTCAGCCTTGGACATTTTTCTCTCTCACCTGAACATGTTCTTTGTCAGATTTCTGAACAGCTGCGATTCCATTCAGTCTTTGGTAGGTTCCACCTCTTCAACAAAGTTTCCACCTTCTTGTTTAGGCCTTGCTACTGTGACATGGGACAAAGTATCTGCTATCCCAAACTTGATTGTCCTCTATGTGAATCATGGGGGTATTTTTTGCTAACTCCTTAAAATTGAAAAGTGTCACTAAGGATTTGTGAACTCTCTCTACCTTCACTTGGAGACTAACAACACAACCTGCAAACTTTTTACAACTCTTGTGTAGTAACTAATGAGCTTCTTTTAATATAGCGACACCAATTAGGGTTAACTGAGGTAGCTAATGGATGGGCCCTGTTCTACCTCCTCTGCTTCTTTATAGCCGCCTCACTGCTTTGAAATTAATATCTTTCTGCCAAGTCAATCATTTTTGGATATGGTCCTTCCTGTCATTCCAAATTGCTGATTAATTTTGCTTCCTGTCCAACAACAATTCTGTTCCTGATTAATTCATCTTTTATGCTTGCCTACACAAAGCACTGATGAAAGTTTCAACATTTTCCCTTTGTCACTAGGTCTGCTTATTAAATTCAGTCTGTCCAGTAATGGAATTCATTTTCCACAGCTAAGTATTTTTATGACTTCTTTGCATCTACTGTTTCCTTATTCAGTCCCATGCCTGAATAGAATATAATCTGCACTGCCCCCAGTGTGTGCAATAGTGTACTGAACCATATGGTTTTGCACTGCAATACCTGGTAAATATTTACCAATTCAGCTTTGCATCTGTTTTAGTGGGCCCTGTGACCTGAAGCTTTTTGATATGCCAGACCTTTATCCATCTTGTTCTTTCACTTTTTGCCAACATTTTTTTTGCTGTCATGCTGCTGCTAAAGAATATTTAGAGTTGGCTGAGCTAAGGAACACTTATCCAGGAACCACCTTACCATGGCTTCATCTTCCCATAAAGCTGAGAGAGCAAGATAATGTATAATTTCCTGTCGTTACATATACACACCTATTTACTTAATTACACAGTCAAGCTTAATGCTTTATATTACTATATAAATCTTTTCAAAATCTCTAAATTACAACAGTGCACAAGAGAGGGGATAGGGAAGGAGAGAGAAAGAAAGGAATTGGGGAGATGGCTAATCTCCCAGGAACAGGGAGGGACAAGGGAGAGGAACCAAAGGAGTGAGATTAAATGGGAAGCAAGGGAGGAGAACAGGAGGAGAGTTCAGGGCTTTCTGCTGCTGGATGTTTTACACACACATTGTTAACCTTGTAATTTACTTTGTTAGGTATTTCTGGGAAGAGTCAGCTTCTCTTTGCTCTGGTGTTTACGACACGTTACTTGGATTTATTCACCACATTCATCTCAGTCTACAACACCACCATGAAGGTAAGAGGTTGGACCAGACGAAATAGGATTGCCATGAAGGATAAATCTGTCAATTCAGTTCATGGAAGTGTTCTCCTTAGAACAAAGGGGATTGAGAGGGGACGTGATTGAAATGTATAAACATTTGAGGAGTAGAGTGAGGGTTGACAGGAAGAAGCCTTCCCCCTGTTGAAGGGATCACAGACCAGGGGTTATAGACTGAAGGTAAGGGGTAGAAGGGTGAGGAAATTTTTTTACTGAGTGTGGTGGGAATCTGGAACTCACTGCCTGTAAGGGTAATAGAGGCAGAAACACTCAGAACATTTCACAAGTATTTTGACGTGCAGCTGCAATGCTAAGACATTCAAGACTATGGGCTAGGAGCTGGAAAATAGGATTTGAATAGTTGGTGGTTATTTTAGACTGGAACACACTTGATAGACTGAAAGGCCTTTTTAGTTGCTACATATCTCTGACTTATGCCAAACATTTATAAAACACTACAAGTTTCAGCTGGAACTCTGATTGGCTGGAGGCTGTCTCCACATCAGGGTTTGATTCTAGACGTGGCCCGTTCCTTGCCTTGCCACTTTCCTCTCCGTGGTTTGGATTCTAGGTCTTCACTGAAATTCCAAGATAATTCCTTCCTCTTTCCTCTTCACTACAAACTGTCTTCAGTTCTTTTGCTACCTCTTCTCCTCCAGAAGGCACTAAAGACCCATGGCTTTATTTATCACAAGGTTGAAACAGACCTGTTCATCTATCTGTCACTTTCCTTCCCTCCTTCCAACTCTGTCTCCAGCTCTCGCCCTAAATTCATGTTGTCATTAAGTTCTCTCCTACCTCCCACTATTTTCTCATTGGGTTTGACTTCTCCATGTGACCCACTGCCTGGTTCCCTCGATCTCATTCCTGCTAAACTTCTCCTCCTGATCTCCATTATTCAATATGGTGAACAGTTCTCTGAGTGCCAAATCTCTTCTGTTTATCTGTATGATTAACATTCTCTCACCACTTCCCATGTTTGGAGTTTTGAATTTCTCTAACCAATCAATTGTTCTGTACATTTTACAAACCAGTCAAAGCTTCCAGAGAAAGACATCTGAAAAACAGGAAGCTGGTCAACATGGAATATGAAAGGTATGAAATAATGGGGGACATTGGAATATTTTGAAGCAATAAATAAAAACCTGTGTGGATTTATTGAACATGACTTATGTCTGACAAGTGAGGTTTTTCAATTAACTAATCAGTAAGTTACATTTAAATGCAACTTAACAGGGTCAAATAACATCTGAAGTTGAGCGGCACCTGGAGGCAGGATATTGAAGACCAATTTAAGGATTAAAGCTCATGCCAGTATTAAAGGTCATATTAACATTGGAACTGGAAAGCACTGACGTGACGTTTCCCGTCTCAGAATCTATTTTCCCTGTTTATTTGCCTGTGCATGTTTATGTGCCTGTGCAGTTCATAAGTTTTATTTATAAACTTATGTTTTATATGCCAGTGGTTTGCTTTAATGGATGGGCACTTAAAATGCCAGGGGTCAGTAGGCTATGGCCCAAGTGCTGGTAAATGGGATTAGTATAGTTTGGTGTTTATTGGTCAGACTAGGCTCGGTGGGTGAAAGGCCTGTTTCAATGCTGCATGACTGTGACACTACCTGTATGTACATTCTAATTACTCATAATAAAACAACCATCTTTGGTTGGTACAGAACCCTGGTCCTGCTTTCTATCAAACTTTGTCTGAAAATCATGTAAATTATTGCTGATACTTTAAACAAAAAGTGCATTACCATTTGACATGATCCTGGGAATAACAGGGCATAGTTTGTAGGCACTGCTGCAGTTAGTGGGAATAAGGATGACCCTGTGATTGCCAAGACCATTCCCACACCATGGGTGGGAATAGGAACCACCTTTCTCCCCGAAGTAACACTGATCCATTCATTCCCTCTCGATATTCTGCCTTCATCTGCAGCTCAACATCAGATGTTATTTGACCCTGTTAAAGGTGCCATATAAATGTAACTTTCTCATCATTTAATTGAAGAACTCATTTGTCAGACATAATTCATGTTTAATAAATCCATGTGAGTTTTCATTTATCGCTCCAAAGATTCCCACTGTCCTCCATTATTGTCTCAAATCTTTCCCAGTGCCAACATTATGTTGATAGTCATAGAAATGTACAGCATGGAAACAGAGTCTTCGGTCCAACTCGTCCATGCCGACCAGATATCCCAACCCAATCTAGTCCCATCTGCCAGCACCCGGCCCATATCCTACCTAACCCTTCCTATTCGTATACCCATCCAGATGGCTTTAAACGTTGCAATTGTACTAGCCTCCACCACTTCCTCTGGCAGCTCATTCCATATACATACCACTCTCTGTGTGAAAAAGTTGCCCTGTAGGTCTCTTTTATAGCTTTCCCCTCACACCCTAAACCTATGTCCTCTAGTTCCGGACTCCCCCACCCAGGGAAAAGACTTTGTCTATTTATCCTATCCATGCCCTTCATGATTTTATAAACTTCTATAAGGTCACCCTTCAACCTCCGACGCTCCAGGGAAGATAGCCCCAGCCTGTTTAACCTCTCCCTATAATTCAAATCCTCCAACCCTGGCAACATCCTCATAAATCTTTTCTGAACCCTTTCAAGTTTCACAACATGTTTCGGATAGGAAGGAGACCAGAACTGCACGCAATATTCCAACAGTGGCCGAACCAATATCTTGTACAGCCGCAACATGACCTCCCAACTCCTGTACTCAATACTCTGACCAATAAAGGAAAGCAATTCAAATGCCTTCTCCACTTTCAATGTGCTTTGAACCTGCACTCCAAGGTCTCTTTGTTCAGCAACACTCCCTAGGACCTTACCATTATCTGTATAAATCCTGCTAAGATTTGCTTTCCCAAAATGCAGCACCTCACATTTATCTAAATTAAACTTATCTGCCACTTCTCAGCCCATTGACCCATCTGATCAAGATCCTGTTGTAATCTGAGATAACCTTCTTCGCTGTCCACTACACCTCCAATTTTGGTGTCATCAGCAAACTTACTAAATATACCTCTTATGCTCACATCCAAATTACTTATATAAATGATGAAAAGTAGTGGACCCTTGTGGCACTGCACTGGTCACAGGTCTCCAATCTGAAGAACAATCCTCTACCACCACCCTCTGTCTTCTACCTTTGAGCCAGTTCTGTATCCAAATGGCAGCCTCTCATTCCTGGGTTTATGCTGCCACCTCCCACTCCCCGTTGTTGGAATGGCTCCTGATGCCTGCACCAAAGGAGTTTTGAAAGATTGTGGCTTTTATTACAGAGTTGGTTCCCAGAGAAGCGGATGAAATGTAAATTCAACAGCTAAAAAGCTGTCTGCTTGTTGAGAGAAGACTTGAAGATTGGGAAGCCCAGGAAGTTGGGGCTGGTTCTTCTGGAAAGAGTGCGATAGAACTATATGATAGAACTATTGCAAGAAGTTCTGCTTTTCTGGAGAAGACAAGGCGGAAAAGACTTCAAGACACCAGTCAAAAATGCAGCGACACTACTGGATCAGGAATTTACCACTCAGCTAAAGCCAGCCACAGCTCACTTGCAGGCACTGCTCTCATTTCCCCTTGTGTTTATTTGGTTTGAATTCTTTTCCAGATCATATTTCTGCTCTGTATCTACATGACTGTTTACCTGATCTACATCAAATACAGCTCCACCTTTGACCGGGAGAATGACACATTCCGCGTGGAGTTTGTCCTGGTCCCTGTCGCTGGTCTGTCCTTCCTTGTCAACCATGACTACGCTCCATTGGAGGTGAGACCAATTTTTAATGATCCCTTTGTTTTGGATTACCTTTATCAGAACCTAATATTGATTGAGATCCGAAATTAGTGATTTGCATCATTGTCTAGGAACTAGGCATTAGTCTTCAATACGTTGTCATTGAGGTTAGGATTGAGGCCAGTCTTGGGGATCAGGGAGTAAGGCTGTCTCCCTCCTCACCCCAGGCTCACTGTCCTGGTCTTGGAGTTACAATTGGCAGCAGTAAAAATGAAGCTGGAGATACTCTGGCACGTTATTGCTCTCCGACCTGGGCCTGGCTCATGTTATTTGTATAGATGTGAACTCAGAGCTTGGTTGTGGGGTTAGGGCAGTGTTTGCTGCCTAGTGTTTGAGCTGACTCCGTTGCTCATTTTTTTGACACTCAGTTCCAGATCTGTATGTTAGCTGTCTCCAGCCCTACCCTTAGCTCACCCCAGCCTAATCTTTAGAACCTCTCATATCTCCGGCCTCATCCCACCATGGTCTTGTCCATCCTCCAAGTAATTAATTACTTGCCTCCTTACAAGGTCCACTCTGTTGCCACTGACTGCCCAATGTTGCAGTTTCCTGAGAGTCTGAGGGCCCTTTTGATGCTGCAGTCATCTTCAGATTCATCTTTATTCTTGCTATTGTCAGCCCCTTTGCCACAATCCTGCTCTCGTGCTTCAGATTTAAAATCCTCATTTAGATCTCTGCAAGACCTAACCCCACAATCTCCACATTCACCTTCATGTGAATAAAACAAAGAACTGCGGATTCTGGAAATCTGAAACAAAAAACAAAATTGCTGGAGAAACTCAGCAGGTCTGGCAACATGTGTGAAGAAAAAAGAGTTAACTTTTCAACTTCTGTTCTAAAGAAGAACTGGACTCGAAACATTAATTTTGTTTCTCTCTAGCAGGTCTGCTGAGTTTCTCTTGCAGTGTGTTTGTCACCTTCATTTGACCCATTTCTTGTTGATCCTCCTCCTGCTTCCCACCATTAGGTACCTTAAACTTGTTTACTATCGCTCGTCATCTGGAACTCTCTAAAATCTCTCTTGCCTTCCACCTCTCCCACTCTGGTCCTTTGCTTTATCCTCTGTGCCTCACCTGACCGTGTCCTCACCTCACCCAACACTTGCACCCCTTCATCCCTCTATTCCCTCTTGCCATCTCCCCCTCTGACTTCAAAAGATTCAGGAGAACTTGTCACCTCCCATTTCATAGTTTCTGATTTGTGACTGCACTTTGTCTTTCCCAGATTCTTTGGACCTTCTCCATTTATCTAGAATCCGTTGCGATTTTGCCCCAGCTCTTCATGATCACCAAAACCGGTGAGGCTGAGACAATCACCACCCATTACCTCTTCTTCCTGGGGCTTTACCGGGCACTGTATCTAGCCAATTGGATTTGGCGGTACCACACAGAAGGCTTCTTTGATCAGATTGCTGTTGTGGCTGGTGTCGTGCAGACCATCTTTTACTGTGACTTCTTCTACCTCTACGTCACAAAAGGTAAGACCGAGAAGCAACTTGCCCTGACCTGGGGTTCTAAGAAACTGTCTCCTTTCCATGGGACTCCCAGAAACTGCCTACCGAACTACCGGGCTGCTAGAAACTTTTCAATGCCATAGGCGTTCCTTGAAGCCATCCACCCTGCAACGGGGCTTCTAGAAGCTACTGTCTTTGCTGTGGGGCTCCGAGAAACTGCGTGCCCTGCTGGGGTCTCCAGGAAACTGTCCCTTCTTGGGATAGGGGCAGCCATTGCTCAGAGTCGGTGGGAGCATAGGCCGGGGCTTCATGGGTCTCTGATTTGGATCTGGATCTGAGTTTGCTGCTCCTGCTGAAATGTTTGATCTGTTTCTTCTCCTCAGTCTTGAAAGGAAAGAACCTGAGCCTCCCGTTACCTGTCTGAGACCGAGCAACGCCTTGCAACTGACCGTATTGCACAAGTACACAGTGTACAACTCAAAGATGAATGAGCTTTTACTGGAACTAAATTTAAATATCACAGGAACTATTGAAATAATAGGTGTTTTTCTGACCCCAACACTCCACCCCTCCTTCACATCAACCACCCCATCCCATCTTTCTTCCACATCACCCCTGCTCCCCATCTCCTCACCCCTTCACCCTCCCCTGTCCTTCTTCCCATTAGCTCCTCCCCTCCAACTTTACCACTATCTGTCCTGTTTCCCCCAAGGCCATTTTCTATCCCTGGTCATTAACTTCCACTTTCTTGGTTAAATAATATTTCTGGTTTCACTTTTGTTTTTGTGCCTCCCTCAGAGTAAAATTCACCAAAGAAGACAGCATCTGTAACAATTGCTCTCCAGTGTTAAAACTGACATCAGTCACAAGGGAAATTATAACCCCTTGTAATCTGCCCCATGATCTCATTGAACATTGGGACAGACACAAGGGATTGAATGATCTATGTTTCTGACACTGCCTCTGGAAAGTAGCAAAGGCTAGGGATCAGGAAGCTGCTTCTGAGTAATTCTGTCCATTCCTGGCTTGGGTTAACCTTCCTTCTTGATCAGCAAGGTTATCAATAGTTATGGGGAGAAGGCAGGAGAATGAGGTTGAGAAATAGTAGAGCAGAATCAATCAGTCCAACGGCCTAATTCTGCTCCTATACCTTAAGGACCTGCTCCCATAGCCCCTTTTATTCATGTTCACAGATCTCCTCTCCTTAATACGGGCCAATATCTCTATAAAAATGTCAATAAACCTCAACATGTTCATTCACACCAGGACTGGGATGTTTGAGTTATCATTGATATCCACAAGGCTCAATAGTCACTGCCCTCTGAGATGGCCAAACTGGCGAGTGTGAAAGAAATCACACTGGAGGAGGTGAATGGAGAATATGAGGGTGGGTGGAGGGATTAGAAGAGGGAGAGAGGCGATGAATGAATGAGTTGGAGGAAGCCTAGGAGGGAAGACCTGAATGGGAAGGATTGACAGGATGAGTTGGATGAGGAAATGAGGGATGGGTTAAAGAGAGTTAAGAGAATGAGTTAAGAGGATAAATTGGGAAGGAAGAGATGGATGGACTTGGGTTTAGTTTGGAGGAGGAGGAGGGGGGGGAATAGGCTGGAGTGAGTTGAAGGTGAATGAAGATAGAATTTGGTTCCTGCCATATTAAGCAGGCTTATGGAAAGATCAGATCTTCTATCCTGAATACTTGGGTGAGGATTTCTCCACATGTCCATTTTCCCCACACACACACACACACACACACACCCATCCACCCCCAAATCATCATATGGCTTAAGTACAACATGTGATTTTAATGATGACAGTCTGTGAATTGTGCTAATTGTTATGGGCAGTTCAGACAGATTATTTTAAATATAGCTAAAACTGAAGATTTTTGTTACTTCTCGTGACTTTTTTTTATAGTTTAGTTGCCTTTGTTTTGCAGAACATATGCTTTCAAATTAGGAACAGAGGAAACCTGATCCCATTCCTCCTCCTCATACCCAAATATCTTGTCACTTGTTCAAGGGTTGTGGGTGTTGCTGGCTAGGTGACTGGTTATTGCCTACGCTTAATTGCACAGGATAAAATGGTGGTTACCTACCTTCTTAAATCATTACAGTCCATCCACAATGTTGTTAGTGAGGGAGTACCAGGATTTTGGTCCAGTGACATTGTAAGAAAGACAGCATCTCTAAGTCAAAATGGTGAGTGGCTTGGAGAAAAACATGCAGTGGTTGTGTTTTTGGAAGGAGCTTTGGTGTGTAATTGTACTGCATCTTGTAGTTGGGACATACTGTTGCAATGGTGATGGATGAGGTTTCAATCAAGCAGCTACTTGGTCTGAGGTAGTTTTTGAATGTTGTTGGAGTTGCACACATTCCAGGCATTCTCCTGGCTTATCTCTTTTTAGGCTTTGGAGATTAAGATGGTGAACTATTTATAATAGAATTCCTAGTCGCTGACCTGCTCTTGCAGCCACATTATCGATTTGGCAGAGCCAGTTCTGGTCAATATTAACCTCCAGGATTTTGAAAATGGGAAAGATCAGTGAGTGGAGTAACTGGATTTTTTTCTGGTTGGAGATGGCTATTGCCTGCTGCTTGTGGTGCAAGCATTTTCTTCAATTCCGTTTCCCTTATCTTGCTACGCTCTTTGGTGTTAACGGCAGTCACTCTCACCTCACCTATTTAGCTGTTTAGTCTTTAGACAAAGATTATAATGAGGGAGAAGCTGTATGGCCCTGCTGGAATCCAAACTGAACAATGGTGTTAAGTAAACTGGTAGAAAGTAATTGGTCAGGTTAACTTTGTTCTGTTGTGTGTGCTAAGGGCAGACCTAGAGCATGATTTGAACCCCTGTAAATGAGCAGTGTCCTCAGCTAACTAACTAACCTAATGATGTTTCCAATGGGTCCTTGTCTCCCTGCTTTACCAGCTGACCGTGAATTGTTTCACATCAGTTCCAGGATTAAGACTCCTTCCTAACTAAGCTTTAATAATGCTTCTGTGTTCTGATTTATTTTATACTCACTTTGCATTTGGCATAAATTTATCAAACATCTGTAATAAAGGACTTCACTCAGCATTGTGTTGTAATGTCATTGATAGCATTCAAGCTGAATTTGTCACTCAACCCAATTCTGCCATTGGTACTTCCAACACTGTCTCTTCACCCCAAGGACCTGCAGACGCAAAGGTGCACTCAGATCACAGCCAAATGGCTTGATTATCAACCTCCCATGTGCTACCTGTCAAGGATTTTGGGGAAGAAGTGAGTCATGCTGATTACTGTGGATCACGATCCCACAATTATAGCCTCTAGCTCACTTTCCTGGAGCCATTCCAGAAGGCCATCTTCAGCTTGATCAGTAGCTTGAGCCAGAGCCTGGCATCCTCTCCAATGTGGTGCAACTTGCCAATTCCATCTAGCAATAATGTGCCCTTTGTGAAAAGTTGGAGTCAATGCAAGTGTCTTGCAGTGACAAGATTGTACTCATAACATCCAAATCTCCAGGTATTGTCTCTGTATAGTGGAAACAATTTCTAATCTTTGTATGCTAGTTTCCTTGAGGAGAGAGAGGACTGCAGATGTTGGAGCATCAAGAGTCAAAAAGGGTGATGCTGAAAAAGTACAGGTCAGGCAGCATCCAAAGAGCAGAAGAGTTGACATCAGGGACAGTACAGTGCCTCAGAACACCAAGGACTTGGGTTTAATTCCTACCTTGGGTGACCGTCTGTATGGAATTTGCACATTTTACCCGTGTCTGTGGGTTTCCTCAGGGTGCTCCAGTTTTTTTTCCCCCACAGTCCAAAAAGATATGCAGGTCGGGTGAATTGACTATGCTAAACTGCCCAGAGTGTTAGGTGCATTAGTCAAGCGTAAATCACGTTGGGGATTGAGTATAGGTGGGTTGATATGGACTTGGATCAGAGGGCCGGTCTCCATACTGTACAGAATCTAGTCTAAATATAAATAGGGAGGGGGGGGGGGGGGGGGGGGGAGGCTGGGAGGACAGATATAAATGGGGGGGGGGGGGGGGGTGAGGCTGAGAGGAAGGTAGATGGGGGGGGGGGGGCGGTGATTGTGATAGTGGAACATGGACATGTCAAAATGGTGATGCTGAGTTAGTGGGTTGGATCTGGGATGAGGTGGGGAGGGGGAAACTAATGAAGTTGACCTAAAGTCAATAGTTTCATTCTTACTGATGAGACTCTAGTTTTGCTCATTCACCGAAAGTCAGTTACTCAGTTTACTGTTTGCAGAAAATTTAAATATCCAGGCAATTAAACAATTCAAAATATGGACAGCGTTTAAAAAATTAAATGTAGATTGCTGACATCTCAATGGGTCCTCAGTTGTGAAACAGAAGAAGTGGTTGAACTGTTTGGAAATCAGATGAAAAACATTTCAGTCTTCAAAGTGATGTTGATGAGTACCCACCCTCAGTGTGGGCGATCTCAGAGGCCTTCTGGTCATCATCATCATCCTAGAGATTGATCTGGATAGATCTGTCACTGGTAACAGATGGTTCCTCACAATGGCCAAATTATGGAGCAAGTCAGGATGAATCCAGACTTCCTTTGATCCACTCCTACCATCTCTTCCTATTCCCCAGATAGCGACTCAGAAGTATTACTAAATCCTCTACCAACTGAAGCAGGTCGTCACCATTGAGGGAAACCTAGGTGCATAGAGTTTTTACACCTTTTGTTTGCAATTCTTCAACAAAATCTGCTCACCTACCTCTATACCCAGCTTGTATTATGAGCAAATCTACAGATGAAGACAGGTACCAATCAAAAAGAGCAACCATTTCTTTGGTAAATAACTCTTTATTACTGGAATTACAAAATACAAGAAAACCAGTACAGTATCAAAATAGCACATTAATAAGACGGACACTAGGTACAACTTCACAAAGGTGAAATCTTTTACATACAATGAAGAATTACAAGATCTGTTTGGACTGCTGCAATTCTTCTCCAGCTGCAGAATTCTTACTGTTTAAAAGCTGAGACTCGACCCCTAGATTTAAAAAGGTTCAGACAAGTACGTAGTACGTAACAACTACGTAGCTTACAGAATCTCTGAGCAATTGTCAATAAAGCAAAGATTGTGTACTACTGTTAAATCCTGGCAATAAGAAAAAATGTCAGAACATCTAAAGCATTTAAATGAAGTGTGCAAGTTGCAAAGTTGTCACTATCCCTAGATTCTGCTTGCCCAGTTGTTACCTATTTCTTTTCCCAGTGTTACGTTAGCAATTAATATTAACAATAATTGAGACAAAATAAACATCCAGGATTTAGGTTTAGAGTAATCGTAGCGGTTGCAATGTCAGCTATCAATAGTTCAGTAAAAAGGCCCAACTACATCCATAATGTTGTATGAAATGATCCAATGAGCCAGAACTGGTGTTATGAAAAAGCATCTAGGAGGGTTAGGAAAGGGAAAATTGAATTAAGGGTGTCTCACTTAGAGACTACACACCTTTGTTCCAAGTGGCTAATGAACAGCTGGCAATAATGTTGACAAGCTGCTGATCGGGAAAATCTGCCTGAGAATGTCTTTTAACAGTACTGCTAACGTTATGACTGCCTCTTCTCTTTTACTGGGAGACTGAGAGAAGTTCAAGGAAGGCTTGCTGGCAATGAAATTAAAGTTACCATCACTGTCTCCCCACCTGCTTCATTGTCCCCAGAAGAGAAAGCCTTTATAATGCCTGTGCCAAGAATAGCATCTGAAAAACTGAAGCACCTGACCCTGTAGCTGATAACCTGATGTCACCAGTAACAAAAGGCACATTCCAGGAATTGAATCTAACCTCCAAGCTTCCCACATTAGGTCAGCAGCACTGACAGATATTCCAACAGCAATTTTAATCAAAACATATACAACATGCACTGCAATATCAAACAAAACAGATTCACAGTAAACAAAGGGGAGAGTTCAAGTTTTATTAACAGGAATGACATTACTAATCAAGTGCAAAACAATGCAAGCACTGAGAGATGGTACAGGTCATTCAAATTACATCAAACAACTTGGCTACAGAACATAGCATTACAGCTGATGGTAACCACAAAGACTTCCCCCTTTCAGGGCAAACAGTTTGGTTGGTCTCAACTTAAAGCTCCAAAATGTTTGTACCTCATTAACAGTGTGGTTTGTGTTGACATGGCATTTGGACCTGAGGAAAACCTAGGAAAGCTTTACCACACGATCTGAGAACTGTTGCAATCTACTAACTGAACTTCAAATAAAAACTTGGTTTGAGAATTTAAAATGATCAGCTACATATTCTGTACAATGCCTCAGAAAGAAAATTGACTTTTACGTTTAATGAGTTCATTTATGAAACACCTACCTTTAATGATAATCCAGCACTCAAATATTTGAAAGAAAACCTACTGTTATGAATAATAAACTGGCCAATCATTAAACAAGGAAATTGGTTTTAAAAATCCTCAATCAACAGAACAGGAAAAATCCACTGCTACCCATGTATGGAAAATATTGAACAGTAGCTGAAAGCATCAGATTGCACCCAACAACACTGCAACTTCCAGTCATCTGTTGTTTGGTGTATTGGCAGCTGGTGAAGGATAGCTCCCCTTTTTACTGTTAAGCAATAGTCCTCGTAGATAGCAGAGTAACAAGCTTGTGACCACAAGAAAGTAGTTGAGTAATAGTTCAATATTTTCACCTGTTAAATTTAAACCATCAGAAATCAATTCTATTTTAAAATCCAAGTCAAAGTACTGACATGGACCACATCTCATTGCTTGCATGAAAAAGACATGACTATTCACTTCATTTCGGCAACTGAAGCGAGCTTTGTGAAAACCCAAGAGATTGGGGGTAAAGCATGCAAGTAGAAAAAGACAATTCACGGTCACTGTTTTGGAATCTCTTTTACTGAGAAGCTGTTCTTATTTCTCAATGCTATGGGCTGTTCCAAATGGATGTTAATTTCATTTAGATTGCACTTTATGATACATTAAGTACTCAATAACTCCCACTGTGACCCTGCATTAAGTATGGACAGTCTTCAATGCCCAAACTGGCAGTCACAGACAGCGCCATTCTACACTTCAACTCTGCAAGTTAAGAACCATGTTAAAACTTCTCATTCAATAGCTAATTTAATCAGACTCTCTCACAATGATCACAATTCTAAAAAGCAAATCAATCTGATAATCTTGCAGTCAAGGAGATGTTACTGCAGTTATGGTGGGAATCCAAAAAAGTTTTCTGATTCTTCATTTCACAGGTGCCTAAGAACAGCTTTTATCCACATCGTGAGTTTATAAACAATTAAAACTGGAAGAGACTTAAAATAAAAACGACATTAAGTAGAAAAAGAGTTTTGATGGTTTGTATAGACTTCCAAAAATTGAACATTTGACTCAACTTATTTCTTTTATCAGATCACAAACAGTAACCTAATTTGCACTGAAACTTGCTATGACAGTGAAAAGGGCAGTCTGAATTTTTAGCTTCAATTTACAGCCAAATTATAGAATTGGTAGAATGTCCTGACAAAATTACACTACAAGAATATCAGACAAAAAACCTACCTTTTAAAGGATACACTTGAAAATGGAACAAGCTGGTTTTTAAAACATTCTGGAGAGTGGTTGAACCTAGGGCACTACAGGATTCAAACACTTATTCGGAGATAAGCAGGAATCAAGGTTCAAGCACTGACCAATAGATGCTTCCATTTTAGTGAGTGATCAACAGGTTGACTGGGCCATGATTTGCAAGCATTAACACACAACCTACACTTCAGCAGGATTTACAGTAGGTGTCAGTAGTAACATTTGACACAATGGCCCATGTTTGATCATGTGGGATCAGCGTCAGGAAGTTTGCTTCTTGCCCCGCACACTATTATAGTAATGAAGTCAACATGAATGCAATTGGATTATTTATCCTCTTTAAACTTTACTCATCAGTAGAAAATGGAGCTGATGCCTAGGTCTTATAAATGGGGAAATAAAGTGGAAATTTACAAAAACCAATTTATTTTCGGCTTGATCCCTGTGATGTAGGTGGTGGTGGGGGAGGCGGTGCATACTGATAGGTCCCCTGGGACATGTAACTCAACAGTGAGTTGCTCTGTTGATATGTTTGAGACATCAGTGGCTGTGGCTGCTGCCCCATCCCATTCTGCCTGAATTGCGCAGAGGACTGTGGGGTTCGCCCTGCGGTGGCAGTGGATGAAGCACTATAATTACTTGAACCATAAGCCGTGCTTTGGGCAGCAGTACCATAACCGGAGGTACTGTAACTGCTCCCTGCACTTGAACTTTGAAAGGTACCCGTTTTCCCAAATCCTGCTTGAGTTACAGCCCCATATGTGCTTTGATTAGTCCCCCCATACAGCCCACTTTGGGTAAAATTTGGATACTGAACTGACTGTTGGCCATACACAGGGGTCCCAAAACTGTTGGTCTGCGCAGATCGGAAACTCTGCTTACTCAATGGACCGCCACTGTCTCGGGTATCTCTCTGGCTCCCGAACCTGCCCCCATCTCCCCTGTCTCTGCGATCCCCATCGAGGTCTCTAAAAGCCCGGCTGCGGCCTCTGTCACGATCGTCTCTGTACATGGTGTTAGGGTTGGAGCCAGTGGGCCGGTAACGAGAACGGCCTCCTAGAGTGGCGGGGGGGGGGGAATAGAAACATGCTTAGTGAATTAGAATTAAATTGTACATCTGTATAACACATCCACATTGGTAAAAATTATTCCATCTCTTGTTGCTGAATGAAATACCAGATTTGACCACATACATTCTCCTCAAATTTACAATAAAGATGTAGGCAACTTTCTTCTCCCCTCTGTCCACCTACTGAAGCATATTCTCTCAGGTCACACAATAAACCATTCAGGTGAAAGGCTCCAAACCTCCTGACAGGCTGCCATGGTAATCTGTGTGAGTGCAGTCCAGCATAGAGACCCATCTCATTCAGTGAGGAATCTCTCACACTACATACGCAGGGAACTGAGTGTGTATCCGATATATTTACAGCACCATGTATTACAGCTCTTCCCCCTTTTACCTTCTGGACAAATGTAAGATAACTCAGAAAATCCTGTAATAAATTGGACAAAAAAAGCTTCAAATCCAAAATTATGGTCAAACTGAAGCTACAGAAAGCTGCAAATATTAAAATTTTCACTTCTGAAATTGGGCAAAACAGTATTTCAAGAGCTTTTATTCAAAACCATTTCACTGTCTCAGTGCAACAGCTAACGTTTGGAGGAGAAAGTTAAGAGAATTTAATTTTGAACAATCTGTTCTGGTGTTCACAGACAAAGTCATCGCCAGTCCGACATTAGTCAGGTCTCCTTGGAAATAAGGAGAAATCTTGCAAGATGGAAGGTACTGAACCAGAGATTTATATTACAGCATAGAAGGCCTTTTTGACCTTCTCTCTCTGCTGCAATCTCAAATTAATGATGCCCTGCCCCACTCAACACCATCAATCTCGCAACAATTAATCAATCAACAGTTCCACTCCCATATTGTGCTACAGGCAGAATGTGAACCAAAACAATCTTTTCTTCTTTCACCGAACAATATCTGTGCTTTGAAAATTCTCCTCTCATCAGTGACAACTTATAATTAAGGACATCACTGATCCTTCAACCAAAAGGTGTTTATGTACTGTTAAAATTCTAGACAATTAAAAACCTCTACATCAGTCTTCGAACACTGAAAAGTACAGCACAGCAATGGGCCCTTTGGTCTACGATGTTGTGTCTAACATGACGCCAAATTAAACGAATCCCTTCTGCCTGTCCTTGGTCCATATCCCTCCATTCCTTGCATATTCACATGCTCATCTAAACGTCCCTTAAACACCTATTATAGCTGCCTCCACCCCTGGCAGTATGTTCTACACTCCTATCATTGTGTAAAATATTTGCCCCTCACACCTCCTTTGAACTCTCCCCTTCTCACCTTAAATGCATACCTCTTAGAATTAGGCATTTCATCTCTGGGAAAAAGATTCTGACTACCTATCCGCACACCTCAATTTTATAGACTTCTATGAAGTCTCCCCTCAGCTTCCACTGTTCAAGAGAAACCAACCTAAGTTTTTCTCGTGTCATACCAGGAAGCATTCTGGTAAACCAAAGCCCCCACATTATTCCTGTAATGTGGTAACCAGAAGTGAATGCAATACTCTTAAGCATGGCCAAACCAAAATCTTATAAAACTGCAACATAGCATCCTGACTCTTGTTCTCAATTCCCGAACCAGCACAGCATATGCCTTCTTAACTACTGTATCTACTGCTGTGGCCACCTTCAGGTAGCTATTGACTTGAACCCCAAGATCCTTCTGTTCAGGGTCCTGCTATTAACTGTATACGTTTCCTTAACATCTGATCTCCCAAAGTTCAGCACCTCACACTTATCCGGATTAATCACCATCTGCCATTTCTCCACCCTTATCTGATCTATATACATCTGTGTCCTTTGACAACCATCTACACTATGCACAACCCCCCAAATCTTTATATTGCCTTAAAAGGCACTCACACCCCCCCACCCCATCTACATTTTCATCAGAATCATTTATTTATATCACAAACGGCAAAGGTCCTAGTTCAGATCCCTGCTGAACACCACTCGTCACAAAAGTCCAGCCAGAAAAAACACCCTTCCACCACTACACTCTGTATTCTATCAACAAGTCAATTCTGAATCTATGCATCTCGATCCCATGCATCTTAACCTTCTGGATGAGAATATCACGAAGGACTTGTCGAAAGCCTAAGTATAATCCATGTAGACAACATCCACTGCACTACCCTCATCGATTACCTTTGTATTTTTTGAGGTGATGACAATCAGTAAGACATGACCTGCCTTGCACAAAGCCATGCTGACTGTCCCTAATTAGGTCATGCTTTTCCAAATGCACATATTCTCTCCAATAGCTTCCCAACCAATGTGACTCTCCGGTCTAATTTTTCCTGGATTATCACTATTTTCCTTCTTGAACAGGGAAACTTTGAGAAGGTGACTAAGGAAGTGGACGAGGGTAAAGCAGTAGATGTTGTGTATATGGATTTTAGTAAGGCGTTCGATAAGGTTCCCCATGGTAGGCTAATGCTAAAACTACGGAGGTATGGCATTGAGGATAAATTAGAGGTTTGGATTAGGAATTGGCTGGCTGGAAGGAGACAGAGGGTAGTAGTTGATGGATTATGTTCATCTTGGAGCGCAGTTACTAGCGGTGTACCACAAGGATCTGTTTTGGGACCATTGCTTTTCGTTATTTTTATAAATGATCTAGAGGAAGGACTTGAAAGCTGGGTAAGCAAGTTTGTGGATGACACAAAAGTCGGTGGAGTTGTGGATAGTGAGGAAGGAAGTGGTAGGTTACAGCGGGATATAGATAAGTTGCAGAGCTGGGCGGAAATGTGGCAAATGGAATTCAATGTAGCTAAGTGCGAAGTCGTTCACTTTGGTAGGAATAACAAGATGATGGATTACTGGGCTAATGGTAGGCTACTTGGTAGTGTGGATGAGCAGAGGGATCTTGGTGTCCATGTACACAGATCTCTGAAAGTTGCCACCCAGGTAAATAGTGCTGTGAGGAAGGCATATGGTGTACTGGGCTTTATTGGCAGAGGAATTGAGTTCCGGAGTCCTGAGGTCATGTTGCAGTTGTAGAAGACTCTGGTGAGGCCTCATCTGGAGTATTGTGTGCAGTTTTGGTCGCCATACTATAGGAAGGATGTGGAAGCTTTAGAACGAGTGCAGAGGAGGTTTACCAGGATGTTGCCTGGAATGGTAGGAAAATCTTATGAGGAAAGGCTGAGGCACTTGGGGCTGTTCTCATTGGAGAAGAGAAGGTTTAGGGGAGATCTGATAGAAGTGTATAAGATGATTAGGGGTTTAGATAGGGTAGATACTAAGAACCTTTTACCGCTAATGGAGTCAGGTGTTACTAGGGGACATAGCTTTAAATTAAGGGGTGGTAGGTATAGGACAGATGTTAGGGGTAGATTCTTCACACAGCGGGTTGTGAGTTCATGGAATGCCCTGCCCGTATCAGTGGTGAACTTTCCTTCTTTATGGTCATTTAAGCGGGCATTGGATAGGCATTTGGAAGTTATTGGGCTAGTATAGGTTAGGTAGGATTCGGTCGGCGCAACATCGAGGGCCGAAGGGCCTGTACTGCGCTGTATCCTTCTATGTTCTATGAAACAACATTAGCTACTTGCCACTCCTCCTTCATTAACAATCTCTGGCATTGTCCTGCTGCATCCATGATCTTCAAAGGGACATTTATTTCTTACTTTCTAGCACTTGTACTGTTGCTAACCTGCATTCTTATTCAACCTGCTCAGAGATGTTCTTAACTGTTGAGCCACTACCATTTTGCCACAAGAGGGCTCCTTATGGTAACTCCATAAAACATGTGACATATTTGATGGTTACATCTATCTGCAGTCACACTTTTAGTTAAGTATTTGAACACCTAGGTTCTGCTGATGCAAATTGCAGCATATTTCCATTGAACGTGTATTCTTCCACTTGACATTCTGGCTCATGTTATCTAATCTCATAGCAGCCACTAGCATCCTCACACAAGAGCTGATTTTTTCAAAGCACCTACAGCATATTGTGTGCTCTATTTCAAGGTCTAACAAATTTGCTCTTTAGAAAAACTTCAGCTATAACTTCTACTTCAGGTAGTGTTCCAGATCATAACTGATGGTGCAAGAAAAACATCTAATCACATCCTTTTATTTTAGTCACTTATTCTGTGCCCTCCAGTTACAACTTGAAAGGAATACTGAGTGTAGAGACAATATCTTCCTTTAGAGGAAAAGCACAAGACTCAAATTTTATGAATATTTTATCGAGGAATATTACATTGAATTGTGAGAAAAGAGAGGCTTATGGCAGATATCAAACGCTCAAAACAGCAGAAGTCCTAGAAGAGTACAGAATGTGCAAAATGGAACAAGAAAAAGTTAATCTTCATTTGTAGAGGCAGGGATTAATCGAGAACAGTCAGTACGGTTTTGTTAACAGGACATGTATGACCAACTTGATTTAAATTTTTTTTTAAAAGAGGTGACCAACCTTGTAGATGAGGGCAACACTTTTGACATCATCTACTTGGGACTTTTTAAGATTTTGTATGGGAGACTGATAGCAAAGGTAAGAGCCCATGGGATCCAATGGAATTTGACAAATTGGATCAACAACTGGATAAGTGGCAGGAAGCAGAGAGTGATGAGTAAGGTGTTTTCTGACTGGAATTGTGTGTCCAGTGGTGTCCCACAGGGATTAAACTTGAGGTTCATGCTATTTCTGCTTCATATAAATAATTTAGACTTGAATGTTGGAAGGTTACAAGTCTGCAGATGATGCAAAAATTGGTGCAGTGGTAAATAGTGAGGCGGCTAGCCTAAGATTACAGGAAGGTTGAGACTGATTGGTCAGATAGGTTGATCAGTTGATCAATGTTAAAAATCACACAACACCAGGTTATAGTCCACCAGGTTTAATTGGAAGCACACTAGCTTTCGGAGCGACAGTCCTTCATCAGGTGATAGTTGATCAATGGAATTCAACTGGAGAAATGAGAGGTGAAACACTTGGCTAAGACAAACAAGGCAAGGAATATTGATGAACAATAGGATCCTGGGAAGCACAGTGTCAGAGGATCCTTAGTGTCAATGTCTCTTAAGGTAGGAGGACTGATGGAGATAGCAATCAAGAGGCTGTATGGTATACTTGCCTTTATTAATCAAGCCCTAGAGTTTAAATGCATGGAGCCTATGTTGGAATTATATAAAATGTTAGTTAGACCACAGCTGGAGTAGTGTGTGTACAGAATGTGGTATACAGAATCCACATTATGGAGAGGACTTGATAGCACTGGAGAGGGTGCAGAGAAGATTTACCAGAAAGTTGCCTGGCCTGGAGATTGGTTTGTTTTCTTAACAGCCACAGAAGGAGATGGAAAGGGAACATGATTGAGATGTATTCAAATTATGAGGGGCAATTATGACAGGAAGAAACTTTTCTCCTTGACTGAGGGATCAATAATCAAACGGCATAGTTTTAAGTAAGGGCAGAAGGTTCAGAGGAGATGTGAAGCAAAAAAAAATCACCGAGGGTGATGGGAATTTGGAACTCACTGCTTATAAAAGGGTGAGAGAGAGGAATAAACCCTCATAACATTAAGTTGTATTAGATGTCCACGGGCAATACCAAAGCTGTCGGCCAAGTTCTGGAAAATGAGAGGCGAATAGTTAGGTGATTGTTTTTGATGGGCGCAAACATGATGGGCTAAAGGACCTATTTCTGTGTTCTACCTGTCAAAACTACTGGTTATTTTGAATACATCAATTCAAGCGTCTCAGTCTTTTCTACTTTTAACAGAACAATCCCATATTCTTTAATACCTCCAAATAACCACTATTCCACAACTTTGTTCCATTCCAGCACGTTTGCTTTTGTACCCTGTCCCAGGCCACAGGATCTTTTTTCAAGTTCGGTATCCAGATGTGATTTCAATACCCTTGCAGATTTAGAAAGGCTTACCATGCCTGCCACCCATTTGCCTATTTAGCTAAAGTGTTCAAGGTAAAGGACAGAACAAGAAATGACAGGAAAAAGTGTTAAAAATCAGAGCTCAGATCTTGGCTTGAGTGTAATCAGTGATTAGAAGATGCAAGAGGATAAAACAATGTACATTCACAATAATGAGGTAGTTTTAGCTAAGGGGCACTGCCTATTAAAGGAAGACAAGCAAGCACCTTAAACACAGATTAATGATTTTGAAATAAACATTTGACATTCGCCCCTTCTACAAGTGTCTCAGCAATGACATTCCTAAAATGACCGGAGTTCCCGATCCCAGGTTCACTACATGGAAGCTAGTGTTCAGGAATCAGCTTTTAACAGGATCTGGTCTAGTGAAGTGCCCCATCAGTAAAAAAATGAGAAATTAAAGAATTCAGTTACCTCTTCCGCTTCCTCTCCCATGATCAACAAGTTGTAAGAGTTTTGGGTTAATGGCTTGATTGGCCTCTTCCAGCACTTTGATCAGCTCCCTAGCTTGTTTCACGTTGCCTGGTGTGAAGAAGGTGTAGGCTGTGCCTTTATTAGTACTGCGTGCTGTACGGCCAATGCGATGTACATAGTCCTCAGAAGAATTGGGATAGTCGTAATTGATGACAAATTTGATGTCTTCCACATCTGTAAAAGCAGAGTTGCAGTGTGGTGTGGAGAGATGGGGAATGTGCCAAATTGAAGCAGCACAAACAGCACACCACAACAGCCAGGTAGAAAGAGATCAGTTAAAACAAAGATTCGAGTACAAGCACCTATACAGTTTATGCTACTGTACTGCAATGGATCCCCATCACATGCAGAGTTCTAAAAACCCACACCATGCTTTGAAACTTCACATATCAAACAGCAGAACAGGAAGCACAAACATAAAACAGCTTTTTCTGAACTACTTATAGTGCACATATCTCTCTCTCAGGAGAGCAGATCCAGCAATCTACCAACCAGAAAATCAACTGGAATTCTCAAAACACATTGCTCCAGAAAACAGACCATTCGTTTCAGTCTGGGAAGCATTGCTTCTCTTTAGTTAAGTTCTTGACTTAGAGCTTATGTATTTGGGAAAACTAGACATCATTGCACATCAATTATAACACATTTTCAGCACCTGTAAGTGCTCCTTTCACCAGCTTTAACTTCTAAAGGAGATGCAGATAAATCTGGTTCAATCAAGAAAGGCTGTGCATTACAGTTTTACATAATCAAAAACAAGGTATTTTAAACTTTTACAGGGCCTGATCTCTATCCAACTTCTTCTATCTTAGACACAACTCAAACAAACACTTAAATAGCTGAGCTTTGACAAGCCTGTAGACGTAACAGTGGCTGATCCAAAGACAGACAAAAAAAGAGGGAGTTAGTTCCACAAAAGTAGATGGAACATGACCCATCCTGCACAAATCCATTTCCAATATTGGTGAAGCTTGTTATAATTGTACTATTCTGCATCCCACTTTCATGCCATGAAAGAAACGACACAAGAACAAGTACCAATGGAATCACAGAACTTACATGGCAGGGCGTATCTCACAGTGGACATTTGCTGGATCTTAACATCTTGCTCATCTTAGCATTCTCACAAAACCCTGAAACCTCAGTTTTTAATATAACAGTTCACAAACTTCAGACTAAAATCCTAACCTGCCATTAACCACCAACACCTTCAAACAAAAACAAACAAACAATCTTAACTCTGAAAAGTGACTAACCCAACACCTTGCAGGAAGGATATACGAATAACAAAGATTTCCTCACTCTTGCTTCAGTCAAATATGCTCAGACTTTTACTCTGGGGGAAAAACAAATTGCTTCACAGAAAGTCCAGTAAACTTAGATTTATTGTACTATTTGATACTAGAGTACAGTTTAAATTAAGTTAAAATTACATTAAATTTAAATTACAGATTAAAGCACTCCTGAAAACAAGGAGCCCAGTCATTTAGCAATAAAGGATAAAATGAGAATAACTCTCCAGTACCAAATGTCAACATATACAACACTGCTGCAGGCACCATACTAAACAAAATAACAGCTAATGGTGCTACCAGAGATACAGTTTACAGGAAGAGCTAAGTTACAAATGATGTTACTTTGAACGTAGTATATAGGCACACAGTGATGCTCGAGTTATAGCTACTGACTCTATCAAATAAGAAAACACACCAATATTTCCCAAAAGCCCCACGGAGAGCTTGATTGGCTTAAATAACAAGTATTATTTAACTCTGGTCTCAAATATAGATCTGTGAAGGAATACTTCAAGTTTCCAATTCCTAAATGCTGCAGTAACGTGAACTTAAGTTCACAATGCTCTTTAAGACTAGAAATTATCATCGAATCACTGGTATCTGACCACTAGAATCTATTCTGGTACTCCAGAATGCTGGCACAACACTGACTAGCTGACCACTGACATGTTTAGATTTAGACTAAACTGTCTGATTCTACTGCAATATTCTGAATGGAGCAATCACATAAGAAATCTTCTATACAATATTCTCAAGTAAAATTCTTGGCTAGATTATTATATTTATGGGTGTGTGTGTATATATATATATAAAAATCAAGAATTATAATGCTTCAATACACTACAAATGACAAGGCACTCATTATCTCATACTGAAGACTGGGTCTCAATGATGTCTAACTTATAACAACCCTGGAATCTGAGAGTTGGAATGTGTTTGGAATTTGGCTTCGTGCAACTACTGATTACTTGTGACAACCTTCTAAAACCAAAACTACACCATTCTACTGGCCATCACCATAATTTATTCTCGCATTTAGTGAATGGGCAGGCACAAAGCTGAGTGGCCAACAATATCTTGAAATTATTGAAGCAGCAAGCATTTTTCAGTTCAGATTCTGAATTATAAAAAAACCCTTCTGCAGGGAATTAATCTGAGTTGTTTTAAGCAACTGATTTCTACAAACATTTTAACTGTACCCACGGACTTCAATGATTAAGGTCAACAACACGCCCTATGTTAGCTCCTTACTGTAGTAGTAACTGCATGATAATTTTAAACATCAGTGATAATTCCAGATTAATGATATAACTTAACCCTTTACAATCTGCATTTTAAGATGATGCCTAGACAACAGATTTCCTCCCTGCTGTATTGAGTAGTATTTACCAGTCCGATGCACACTCCCTCCATCGTACTGCCGCAGCCAATCCCGTTTCTTTGGTTCTGGTGGTCTCCTTTCGACCTCCGCCCTGCGACACGGGACCAGTGGAGCTGGGAGAGCATGCATCGAGCATTCCCTTGTAGCGAGAGGTCCCCCACGCTGGGATGGATGGCTGAATACATTTCTGTAGCCCGACTTTCAGGGGGCACCAAAGGACTTCAGTTTGTCATTAAGTTAGGTCCTCCAACCCACTCTCCAAAAACAAGGCAACTCCCAATCCATGCTGTATCCCAATCCCAGACTTACTTTTAAACATTTCAGAATATTTTTCTTTGAAATTTAATGACAAACTATTATTGAAGTCTGTTTCTCATTACAAGAATGGGCTCAAGTTTCACTATGCTATCTCTTCCTATTTTAAATAAAAAGGATGAACATTACAGTGACTGAACTACTCACCCCAATAGACAGTCAGAAGTAAAGAGATAAACAGATATGAAAAATGTACATGAAAAATGAAAAACAAATCATTATAGCACATATTGATATCAAATAGAGACGGAAGCAGACAAACAGCAGAGATATGGATCTCAAGTAGCAAGGTTTAAATGACAGCCCATCCTAAAGGACAAAAATCTATTACAATAGTGAAAGCCAAAGCTTGTGTCACCCCTGTCCTACTATCCATAGTTATTGACAAATGACAGCCGCCTTTCCATATTCTATAATCTCATTGTTTAACTGTAAAAGGTCTGCATCTCAGAAAGCTGCATCTATGAAGCCAAACTTACTTGCCAGCTTCAGGTGACAAGACGACAGTACTTTTCAATGTTAACATTTATTCCCATAGTTTGGAGAATGTGGATCACCAAAATGGGCACCTTAACACCAATAGCAAGCCACAAGACAGGTTTACTGAATAACCAAATGCCAGTCAGTGAGTTGCCTGCAACTATACACTAAAGGTACTGCAAACTGAACCGAAAAGAAGCTAAGTGATCTTACGCACCGCACCAGTACTGTATTAATGTGCTAGGATGAGCTCAGGTATGACCAACACTTAGCTATCAGCTTTAGTGTCATATATGGTATTCTGCAAGTTGGTTGGTATTTTTCAGATAACTTGCACATACTCAACTAACCACAGGGAGCATTTTTCCCAGCAGACTTTTATTGTGGAGAAGTAAAAGGTATTAGAATGATAACCCAAACTATGACAAAAGGTTATCATTATGTGAAGCAATGCAAGGGGCTCATGTACTATATCTTTTAAATTATTGCCAAGTGAAAGATCCAAGTGATGTCCCTGACATTGAAGTTATGGAGAAGCTCCAATAATTCTTTCCCAGTTGGCAACAAAAGACAGGAAAAGCTATGTTAAGGAATAAGGGACAGAGAAACAGTGGAGCATAAAAATTGAGATTTTCCAAATTCTTTAAAATTATTTTGATCGCTTTTTAATATTACCCTGCTATGATTGCTGTGCACTACAGACTGCAGATTTTAAAACTCAGAGCCCATTGTTAATGGCAGACTGGGAAAAATATTAAGAAATGTTGCTGCTCCTATGATTTGATCAAAACACATGGCAGATATTTCATTCTCTTGCAACTAGCACTTCCCTACAGAGAAAGTTTGCTTTGCACCAGAAAACCTCAAGCCCCTAACACAATGTTCACAGCTGGCCTTACAAACTATTGTCTACTGGCTCTCCACAATATTACATTTCAAAACAAAACTTTTCCCTGGTAGAATCAATCGGTAACAAGAAACAGACTATAACCTACACGAAATAGTTCTTCGTTTTGTAGTAAATTCTACAATGGCTAGGCAAGATGCAGAAAACAGCAATCTACTCATTCCTACCTTAAAAACTTTTTTTGCAACCCGCTTTTCGGGCAGCGCAACTCAGACAGGCCCATGATGTTACCGGACAAGCCCCGACATGACGTCCTGTGAAGGTGAGGGAGATACTTGGCATGCTTGGCAGTAGGGGTTTCACAGTAGTTGAGAGTAAACTGTTTGCACCACGTTACTCCAGTTCTCATCAGAAACCATACCCCAGGGATTGCAATAGAGCCACAAATCCAGCAGATGGATCAGTTGGCTGCAATTGTTGCTAACCAGCGGGGATTCAGTAGTTTCTTTTTGCAGTATGAACTAAGAATGAGCAAACTGTTCCATCTGGAGTTTCCCCATTAAGGGGCCCTAATTTTTTTAACAACCACACTTAACAAACCTTCTAACCCTTTAAAGTAAAGAGACCAAGAACATATACACCATTAATTCCTAGTTTACTACCAGTGCCCGTTAAAGGGGAAGTTACTTCGGAACAGTCTGTCCATCTCAGTGTGAAACAGTGGGCCACTGTCAGTGCATGCATGATGTTCCCATTAGTGGCTAGAAAGATTTGTTTCTAGCTCTGAGGCACTTAACAGTTTGAATGCAGAACTGGCCGGCCATGTAAATGTAGTGCTTGGTGTGAAACCCCTAATCAGCAGACAATTCCACACGCCCCTTAGTTTCAGCAGTAAACCAATTATAAGTAAATCAAATTTGGATCATACAAGGGAAATGTCAGAATTTAACAGGGAATTTTGGTTCTGCTTTCAATTTTCTGATCTTGGAACTGGCTTTTGTGCTGGTTTTCAATGAACAGGGTTTCAGATAAAGCCACTTTTGTCAGTAAAATACTGAAATTATACTGAATTCCAGCTGTTAGAAAACTGAAGAGATAAATTGCTAAACAGGCTCTTTCAGACCAAGCTGGGGATACACAGAATTAAGTTGTATCCCTTAGACAACAAATCTATTTGTAACTGGTTTCAAAGCCCATTAGCCATCAGGATGCCCACAAATCAAGGGTTCAGCCTGCCTCACTGCTACATTCAAAAGCAGTTTACATTAATCTCTTTCAAATGTGGGCTCTTTAAGTGCTTCTAGTGCAATAAGGGTACTCTACATGTGCACAATCAGGGAGCACATTAGCACAATTTCTATTGCCCCTTGTTATTAATCTAACACAGTGTTAGATGTGCCAGGAAAACAAATGCAGCACCTGAACAACACAATTGCCATAAAAAAAGTACTTCAAAAGGCAAGGCTTTCCTGCATCTGGATCACGCAACTGCAGGGTCCAAACTTCTAACAGGTACCCATGCAATCTTTCACATACATTAGACAAAACAATAGTTTCTGTTTGGATCATAATAATGACTCAAACCTCATCAACAACTCTAGCATAACTGAGGGCAACAGCTGATGTTATGCAAGTGGAATCCAGAATATAGCAGTAATAGAAGTTTCTGTAATTGAAGTCCAGATTTCATAGAGTGAATACTGATAAATAAAGTATCCAAAAGGTTCAGTGCTCCACTTTCAAAAGGAATTCTGGAGTCACAGAACAAAATTTACACCAGCTATTAAACAGCCTTATGGTTAAGTGTACTATGTCTACTGACCTCTCAGAAGTACACTTGAATACATGTTCCCATTTTTGGAATATCTCTCATCAAGTAAGGGGCAACATTTAACATGTATCCAGAAATCTCAACTAAATGTGCCCAGACTGTGCACAGAGCCATAAATTCAGCTGGACCCCACTGTACACCATCTGACTAAGATGGGTAAGATTACCTGGAACCTGTATAGTATCCTGGTTGATAGGTGAACTCGGGTAGTACAGAGCCTTATTGCCTCATTGCTAGGCTATGCTGGTTTGATGGGCAAGTCAATATCTATGAAGTCCCCTAAGTATTCTCTCCAATAAGATGGCTTGGAGCAGGGCTTGAACCCCACAAGGCCAGGACAAGCTGGATATTCAGTCAGTTGGAAAAAACATTATCTGAAGACCCTATTTATTTAACGAACCAGTCCGCTGCAGAGGTTGAACCAGACAGTGCCAGGGCGAGCTGGATAACAGAAGTCGGGGTAAACATTATCCGAAGACCCCAAATTTGGGACAGCCAGCCCAGTGCATAGGGGTTAAGACCCCACACGGTAAGGCTAAGCTTGGTTTATGTAGGTGGCGGTAGATGGATATCTCCTCTCCCTCTTGGTGCTCGTTTTGTCATGCCTAGGCCTTGCCGCAGGCCTGTACCTTAATACAAAAACAAAGAGACATTTTAAAAAACAAAAATAAGTCACTTATTTAAAAAGCTCAAGATGGTGGGGAAATCACACTACGTCACTTTAAATATCGCTTTCCTCTTTCAGTTTAGGCAATTTCATAGCTTGATCTGTAATACTTTTTCCTGCAAACAAGTTGAGTACAAACCTAGACCTCGAGATGCAACATCAGTTGCAATAAGGATTGGTGCCTTTCCGGATCGGAATTCTGCAGGAATAGGAGAAAAGCACTTCATTACAAACACTATGTGTAAAACCATATCATCTCATCTCATTCCTTCAATATACTGGAAGCTCAACCCAATTCATTTTATGTGTAAATTATTTACAAGCAATTGAAAAAGTTAAATACTTGTATGCTGCCATACGAGCTCAAAAACACATATCAAAAAAAATTTCACAAAAGAGGAATTGCAAGAGCAAAAAGAACTCTAAAAAGAGTGATACCCAAAGAAGAAAATGTCACCAGTTTGACCATTTGATCAAAGTTAAAAAGCTATAGAAATCTCTTTTAGAGGACAACGTGAAGGGGTGCAGAAAGAGTGTCAACCTAAGCATAGTTGGGATAATGGATGTCAAAAAGTAGTTGCCGATATGATAGGATGGCACAAGACAGAGGAGTGTGGCATTGCATGATAGATCTCTTGGTATAAGGGACTACAAGCACCAGCTACTTTAGCAATTTGGGGGAAAACAGTTGAGGAAAGACCAATGCAGTACAAATATATAGGATTTCAAGGAGGCATCTAACAAAATGTCATACAAAAAATGTATTAATAGATGGAGGTACATGGAGTTAATCAGAAAGTGGTAGAGTAATTGAAATAGATGGATAATTTTTTCCCCCAGATAGGAAGTGTTACACAAGGAATAGTTTTCAGTTCATATTCTTCTCAACTTTTGTAAATGAAGTAGACTATTATGCAGGAAGTAACATTATGAAGTTTGTAGATACTACAAACAAGTAGTTACTAGACAAGTTGATGAGGGTCGAGTGGTGGATGTTGTGGACTTCAGTAAGGCATTTGATAAGGTTCCCCATGGTAGGCTTGTTCAGAAGGTCAGGAGGAATGGGATACACGGAAATTTAGCTGTCTGGATAAAGAATTGGCTGGTCACAGAAGACAGCATGTGATAGTGGAAGGAAAATATTCTGTCTGGAAGTCAGTGGTGAGTGGTGTTCCACAGGGCTCTGTTCTTGGGCCTCTACTCTTTGTAATTTTTACTAATGACTTGGATGAGGAGATTGAAAGATGGGTTAGTAAGGTTGCAGATGACACAAAGGTTGGAGGTGTCGATGACAGTATAGAGGACTGTTGTAGGCTACAGTGTGACATTGGTAGGATGCAGTGATGGGCTGAGAGGTGGCAGATGGAGTTCAACCTGAATAAATGCAAAGTGATGCATTTTGGAAGGTCGAACTTGAAAGGTGAGTACAGGATTAAAGACAGGATTCTTGGCAATGTGGAGGAACAGTGGGATCTTGATGTGCAGGTACAAAGATCCCTTAAAATTGCCACCCAGATGGACAGGGCTGTTAAGAAAACATATAGTGTTTTGGCTTTCATTAACAGGGGGATTGAGTTTAAGAGCCGTGAGATCTTGTTGCAGCTCTATAAAACTTTTGTTAGACCGCACTTGGAAAACTGTGTCCAGTTCTGGTCACCCTATTTTAGGAAAGAGGTGGATGCTTTGGAGAGGGTTCAGAGGAGGTTTACCAGGATACCAGGGCTTATCTTACGAAGAGAGGTTGACTGAGCTCGGACTTTTTTCATTGGAAAAAAGCAGCAAGACAGGGGACCTAATTGAGGTGTACAAGGTAATGAGAGGCATTGATAGACTTGATAGCCAGAAACTTTTTCCCAGGGCAGAAATTGTTAACATGAGGGGGGCATAGTTTTAAGCTGTTTGGCAGAAAGTATAGAGGGGATGTCAGAAACAGTTTCTTTATGCAGAGAGTTGGGAGAGTCATGGAATGTGTTGCCAGCAGCAGTTGTGGAAGGGAGGTCATTGGGGGATATTTAAGAGACTGCTGGACATGTATATGGTCACAGAAATTTGACAGTTCGTACATTAGATTTACCTCATATGAGGATCAATGGTTGGCACAACATCGTGGGCTGAAGGGCCTGTTCTGTGCTGTACTGTTCTATGTTCTACAAAACTTAAAATGCTTCGTTATGGCCTTTTGGATGACAGGCTGGATGCTGAGAGGGGAGAAGCATAGCCTCTGGAGATCAGTATGGCAAAGTGTGAAAGGATAATTTTGGACAGGTAAAACAGAAAATCAGTTTACAGTAGATGACGAGGTTGGGCAACAATACAATCTATCTATAAAACCTTCCTCCACCCCACTGCACTCACCAAAGCATCTTTCTCCTTCGACCCCCTGATCTCACCCTCTGTTGCCAGTGAATGCAAGCAAATCATGACTTAACTTCATTCAGCAGATCCAGAGGCTGCTGACTGCACTTTCAAAGCTCTGCTGGCCACCTTTTAGGGACTGAGGAGTGTTTACACAGTAGCTTCCTCAAGGAGTTAAAGAAACTAAATCAACTCTGGAAAGAATGGGTTGAACCACAGGTCTTTTTGTGTTATTGGTTCTTATAATGGTCTTTAGGGAGTTCCCATCTGTCTTGAAAATGGAATTCATTGATAATGTTCGAAAATGGTTACAAACCCAAATACTACAATTCACTTGAGTAACTGAAATTCATAATACTAAAACAACACTAAGTTATTAATTACATTAAAAAAGCTCTTGCTTGTAACATGAAAAAGACATCCATTTTTACCATTTAGGACCCAGTCTCTCTCAGGCTGACTTTTATCTCCATGAATGCACATTGCTGGCCACCTACAAGAATGAAGAAAAGGAGCAAGGCTTTAAAAAGGCAAAAAACAAGGTTGTCACCATATTCTGGAGCCACCCACAAGTCAATTCCTTCTGAAAGCAGGTCTGCACTTGCCCTCTTGGGTTTCCCTAGCACAAATGCTACTCAGTTTGGAAAGCACAACAGTTGAACTGCTCCACAGTCTCTATACCCTGGTACGTCTTATCCAATCATCCAAGTTACAGTGCCGTGCGTCAATTAATAACCTCTCACTAAAATATCAAGAAATCAAGTTTCATATACCTGATATAGCTATAAATAAAAAATGCTTCCTTCAAATCTGAGGGTTGGGGACCGTAACAACACCTACCCGTCTCTCCGCATTCTCCGAGTCAGATCGTCACAGCGACGTTTGGTCTCTACAAAGATGATGGTCTTATTTTCTTTCTCTGCCATGATTTCCTCCATCAGATGTAGCAATCTACAATTGAACATACACACACTCAAGACTAAGAGGTGGTGTTTTCAATGAGTCAGTTTTAGGCATTTAACTCTTAGATGCTAGTGTAGGAAATAGGCTGTGCAATGAAACTTCACAACGTAGTAGACAGCAGGAGATAAAAACATTTCAAGCAGTGTTTAGAGTAGTTCTGATCAGTTGGAAATAACAGTGCTACACAAATACAGGTAAGGAACATCTCCAAAAAGACATTATACCACTGACCAAAAACACTCAAGATTGTTGGTAAATTATTATATAGGAGATAAGAATGCTCAACTCTCATTCAACCACTGGGAGTGGCCGGCACATGAATTGTTCTGCTTGAAAAGATGGTGGAAGCTGATTGCAGAAACATTAAGAATGAGTTAGACAGATATTGAAATGGGCTGAGCAGTTCCACTCTGTGCAAATTTCTTATGGCACAGTGGTTAGCACTGCTGCCTCACAGCGCCAGAGACCTGGATTCAATTCCCGACTCAGGCAACTGACTGTGTGGAGTTTGCACATTCTCCCCGTGTCTGCGTGGGTTTCCTCCGGGTGCTCCCACAGTCCAAAGATGTGCAGGTCAGGTGAATTGGCCATGCTAAATTGCCCGTAGTGTTAGGTAAAGGGGTAAATGTATGGGGAATAGGTGGGTTGCGCTTCAGCGGGTCGGTGTGGACTTGTTGGGCCGAAGGACCTGTTTCCACACTGTAAGTAATCTAATCTAAATACAGACATCATTATGAGAAGTCCTCCACCTCACAGAGTGAGGTACCACCTGACAAAGCATCAAGGTACACTCACTTCAGGTCCTTCTCAGTCTCCTGACACACATCAACAATTTGGAGAATATTGTGGTTCGCACTCAGCTCCAGGGCTCCAACATTGATCTGTATATAATCACGCAGGAAATCCTCTGCTAGCTGCCGCACCTCTTTAGGCCAAGTAGCACTCCACATCAGGGTTTGTCGGTCCGGCTGAACAAAAGAAACGTTATTCGGTTTTGCACACCACAAAGTGTCAATTTCATTACTTCAGTTTCAGACTATGAAAATAGTGATGAAATTACTTTGTTCAGAATGAAGGGCGTTTATTCTCAAGCTGTGTGAACTAGTACCTGATTTTAATAGCATTACACAGGCAGTCAGTGCAATTTTCACAATGCTTTCAACTGACACTACTCTTACCCGGATCTGCTCCACAATCTTCCGGATCTGAGGTTCAAACCCCATATCTAACATGCGGTCAGCTTCGTCCAGGACCAGGTAAGTACATCGACGCAGATTTGTTTTCCCAGCTTCTAGAAAGTCAATTAGACGGCCTGGGGTTGCAATACAGACTTCTACTCCTAAAACAGAGAAAACAGCTGATGAAGAAAACACAGCTCCCAGAGCAAGCCTCTGAACTAAGAGTCAGTGATAGGTGGAAAGGTGGATGTTTATTTGAATTCCTACCTCCAACCCAGGTTCAGAAACCTACATTAAGCTGTTCAAATTTGCATGTAAAATTAAAATGGAGTAAAATTAAAATGGAGAGGATGGAAGTGTTATTTGAAGATCACTATCCAACTTGCATAAAAATTGCGCAAACAGAATTTGATATTTGCAAAACAAGGAAAAATAGACTGTACGGTTTTATTTTGCATGATTAAATGAGTACAAATTACTTTAAATGAGCTTTGCAGCAGCAAGAGGAAAATGATGAACACAGTAACAGAGTTCTAAATGCAAGTATAACTGATCTATCTAGGGTGAAGCAGAGTACAACACACTAGAATCTTGGGTAGTGCTTTAATCTCTTGGGCCAGAAATACACTGCAATGGCAGTCTGTACATTTGGATTGACGAAGTGTAGAAGCATCAAGTTCCTGGAACAGTCCTAGTACCTTAGTGGCACAAACAGCACATCGTTTACTGTTGTGATATGTAGAATAGCTGAGCTCAATCCTTGTATTTGCATATGCTAAATTCTAAATGGACTTAAATCAGGTCAAGGCACTCCTTCCAAGATTTAAAAAAACTCCATACCACTATACCAGCTAAGTTCAAATAGGACAGATTAGAGATAGAATTTGAGATCTTCTTTGTTTGAATGACTCAGCTACTTATTGCTTAAACCTACTGAGTCGTGTATGTCCAGGAGAAGCTTTAGCTACAGAAATACACATTCCCTGCAAATTAATTTTCATAAATTTTAAAAAGATCTACTGGGTAGTCATCTTAGCAATGTAAACATACAGAGGAGACCTCAAAATTCTCAACAATTATGATTTTTTTCACAATAAAGGGGTTAGCACTTACCTCTCTCTAGGTCCCTAATCTGAGGGCCTTTAGGTGCCCCTCCATAAATACAAGTGCTCTTTATACGTGAAGATTTTCCATAGTCTTCTGCAACCAGCTGAACCTGCTGTGCTAGTTCTCGAGTTGGTGCCAATACCAAGCACTGTGAAAAGTGAAACCCAGCAATCAGAACATGAGAAAAGATGGACTTAGCACAGAATAATAGAACAAGTGTAAGTGTCAGTGATTTCATTTTCTTTTCTATAATATTCAAATTAAAACATTTTCTCCTTCAAAACTCAAAACTTGTATTAACCCTTTTAGCTTTGTAATTTCTCCTCTATGCTATGAATTATGGAGGCCACCTATAAAGCTGGGATCAGCCATTTGAACGTTGAGGATAGATGTGAGAAACAGCTTTAAGAAAAATAAATTTAATTGTAAATGTAATTCTTAATGTGTCTTCTACTAACATCCCCTGTAGTTCTAGATTTTCTGGCTCAAACATTTAACTAATTTTCACTTTTGAAACAAAATACTTCGAATTTTCAATGCTTCCAATGGCAAAGCATTCACACCCAAAAACTTGCAGCTTTCGGTTTTTTGGTGACTGTGTGAAGATTACAGGGGGGAAAAAAATCAGAATGGCCTCTAAAGCTGTTTTCTGTAGATTTGGTCTAGGAAATATTGAATTGAGGAATGGATAAATTCCTTCACTTCATTTGAACAGATGGACTGTATCTTGGATTAACCTCTCATTGAAACAACCACACTTTTAACATCTAACATTCCCCCAGGGCTCTTCTGCACTGTCAAACGAGATTACGTGTTCAAACAAAGAAGTGGGGTTTGACACTAATGAGTTTAAAGTAAAGCACTCACAATGGGACCATCGCCGCGCTCCAGGAATGGCTGGTGGTTGATGTGCACAATGGCTGGCAGTAAGTACTGGAAAATAAAAACTCAGTTACAATTCTTTGCAACAATCTAACCATGTTACACATTTACTCATAAAACTGTTAAACACTCAGATAAACAACAAACGTCTTGATGTTTTCTTTTCCCACCTCTGCAGCTACAATCTAGATTTAGATCACAATATATTCGCAGTGTCCATTCCTGTAACCAAACTTTCTCACAATTTTATTGACAAATTTGTTGGGTTTTCTAATTAATACTGATGCATTGCAACCGTAAGTGCAAGAGCTCTGTGCCTACTGATACAATATGATATGCTTATGATTGGAGGCCAATCATTCCAGTCCCGGGATATCACTGATTTCCTCATGACGACGCGGTGTACGCAACCATCTGTAGCTGCTTCACGCAGTTTCTGGAATGGATTAGGACTCAAAATATGACTCAAGGTAAGAGTGCAACCAGTTGACCTGAGAAAGTGTGTAAGGTATGAGCAGGTAGGGAAAGAGTTAAGATTTGAGTTGAATAACAAAAGGCTCAGCTAGCAGGACTTCGACCAGATAAGGACTTGCAGTAAACAATAAGGTACTGAAGGCAAGGGTAGTGGGTTCACAAGGTGAAAATCATCAATTATGTAATGCCAGTTAACAAGGTTAAGAACATCCACTGTATAATGCCAGATGGCTTAATCATTACTGTTGATGATCGCTGATTGTAACGGTCATCTAGTCAATATAGATGTTGCCTTATTTGGAAGCTGCTCCCTGTAAGCGACCATATAATTCCTTAAGAATCTGCTGTTCGAGAGAAGACCGAGAACTCATGTCTCTCTGCACATAGACGATTGTTCTCTCTCTCCCTCTAGGGCCCAGAATAAAGATGGGAGGAGGTAAAGCCATACTGTCTTTGAGTGTTTGCTTCAACCTGATACGGGGATAGGGAAACAGGACCACAGACCTACGGTGGGTTAGCTAAAGAGGCCCAAATTAATGCCAAAGGCAGTTAACAATGAAAAAAAAATGCCAGCAACCCAAGATTCCAGTGGAGTCATCGAGTTATTTCTTGCAGAAAGGCCCTTTAGCCCATCAAGTATGCACCGACAATAACTACAACTAAACGTGCGATAATCCCAATTTCCTACATTTGTTCCAGATCCTTGAATATTATATTTTAAATGTTCATCCAATTTTTTTTTAAAAAGTGAAGTTTCTGGCCGTCATTACCTTCCCAGGCGTGCCTTTCAGATTCCTACCATCTTTGGAGTGCAAGTTGTTTTCTTGAATCCCCTCTGAATCTCTTGCCCTTCTCCATAAAATTATGTCCCCTCCTGACTGAGCCCTCAACCAAGGGGAACAGCTGCTCCCTACTCACCCTATCCATACCCTCAATTTTATACACCTTAAGTCATGCTTCCCCTCCCCCCTCAGCCTTTTCTACTATAAAGAAAATAATTCAAGACCATCTCATCTCACCTTTTCGCTCAATTGCTCAACCCATGCAACATCTTGATGAACCTCCTCTGTACTCTCTCTCGTGCTGTAACATCCTTCCTGTACAACTCCCAACATTACATCTTTGCTGTTATACGCTATGGCATGACTGATGAAAGCACGTCTCACATCTTCTTAACTATCTTATTTATGTGCTCAGCTGACTTCAGAAATCTGTGGTGGGTTGGGATAGCTAGTCGGCATAGATGGGTTGGACCGAAGGGTCTGTTTCCATGTTGTACATCTCTATGAGTCTATCGCTCTATTCCTTTGAGATACCCAGTGTCCAGCCATTCATTAAATACTCACTCATCTTGTTTCTTCTTCCAAACTGCATCACCTTGCACTTATCATGATTAAGTATCTTCTGCCCATCTGACCAACCCATCTATAGTTTCCTGTAACTTACAACCTTCTTCTTTACAATTAACCACCACAATCTTGGTGTCATCCTCAAATTTGCTTAACATTCCTCCCACATTTTCATCTGTATGATTTACGCATATAACAAACAATAAGGATCCCCATACCGATCCTTGTGGCACTGCTGGACACTAGTCTCCAGCCATGCAGACAGCCTGCTACTACTACCCTTTGTGTCCTATTGTTAAGCCGGTTTCGGATCCATCTCATGTTTCCCTGAATTCCATGTGCTTTTAATATCCTCAGTCTCCCATGTGATACTTTGTCAAAAGCATTGCTAAAATCCATAAACTACATCAACTGAATTCCGTCATCCATACATTTACTCACTTTTTTTGAAAATTTCTAACAGATTTGGTAGGCATGATTTCCCAGTGACAAAGCCATGCTGATTAACCCTAATTAACTCATGCTTTTTCAAAGGGGTACTAATTACCTCCTTCAGATCTTTCTCCAATGGCTTTCCTATCACTGACATGCAACTCACTGGTCTATAATTTCCTGGTTCATCTTTACCACCCTTCTTGAAAAGTGGAACCAGTCTTGTCCTCCAGTCCTCTGGCACCCTGTGCCCAGAGAGGAATTAAAAATTTGTGTCAGAGCCTCTAATTTCTTGCCTCGCCTGCCACAGCAGCCTGGGACATAATTTATCTGGGCCAGAGGACTTGTCCATTTTTAAGTCCATCAGAACTTCCAATACTTTATTTCCTATATCAAAATATGCAAGTTCCTCACAGTCCCTTCTACTGAGTTCCAAACCTATAGTCTCCTTTACCAGGATGAAGACCGAAGACAAATATTCATTTCACAATATTCGCTATTCAGCACAGTGAAGGACATTTAAAAGAAATTGGAAGAAAGAGGGCAAACTGAGTTGCAGATGCATAGTTAATCTCACCTAAGTAGGAATTCAGGGCAAGGCAGCAACTTTGTCAGATATATTAAGTTAAACTATTCCTATCATGTCTAGTGGGAAACTGGGAAGTGCAGAAGTGAGATGTTAGGTAGTGAAGGGGTCAAGAGGGCTGAAGGAAGATAGATGGCGTTGAAACAAGTCCTTTACCGTCATCCAGCCATTTTCACCCACATTGTTTTCTTTCTCCATAGACTATGAGATTCACCTTCCATATATTTCAGATATTCCAGCACAATCGCTTCATACCTATACTGAAGTCACATGGGCAATACTGAACAGGCCATATTAGATTTAATTAAAATCAGGAATTGCTGGAGAAACTCATCAGGTCTTGCAGCATTCGGCAGAGAATGAAGATTCATATTTTGATCCAGTGACCCTTCATCAGACTAGTAGTAGCTGGGAAAAAGTGGTAGATATGTTGAAGACAGCAAGGTGGGGGAAGGAGTAAGGTGATAGGAGGAGAGGGAAAGAAAGACATACAAGAAATGGATAATGGTATGCTAGGGAAGGAGAAATTCTGATAATGGGGACCATTAGTAGGTGAGAATAGAAACAAAGTAAGAAATTGCTGGAAAAACTCAGGTATGGCAATATTTGTGGAGAGAGAGTGCTATGTGCTAAGCCTCAAATGGAATACTGCAGCAGGCACAAGACAAAAACGTTAGCCAGGGAACACTGTGTTGAAGTGACGTGTAACTGGAAACTCGGTCATTTTTGCAGACAGAAACACAGATGTTCCAAAAAGTCACCCAACCTGTGTTTCATCTCACTGATTCAGGAGACCACACTGTGATCAGCAAATAGAGTAGACAAGACTGATTGAAACGCAGGCAAATTGCTTCATCTAGATGGTATGTCTTGCTGCTTTGGATAGATGGGTAAACATGCAGGTATTACAGCTTCTACGACTGCATGGGTAGGTATCATGAGGAGGTGTTGGGAGAGCAAGGTGGAAAAACAGCTCTCCTTTTCCGTTGGTGACCCCGCAGCCTTCAGGACTCAACACTGAGTTCAATACCTTTAGGGCCTGAAGACCTTCTTCCATGTTCTATACCCACCCCCACAGCCCAGGCCTTGTCAGCATTTCAGCACAGCACAGCCAACCCATTCTCACTTATGAGCCCCATTTTCAATTTTTCTCCTTTCCTGGTTTCCAATACCCATCTCTTTATTTGCCTTTCTCTTCCTTTGGGTTCTATCTCCACCTATCCTCTTACTCCCTTATCCTGCCTACCCCTCATCTTCAGTGTACACATACACACATACACCTTTTCTCACTAGTTTTTGTTCTGAAGGTGGTCACTGGACCCAAAACTGGACCCATCTGTGTTTTCTCCACAGATGTTGCCAGATCTGATGAGTTTCTCCAACAATTTTGGTTTTTGTTTCAGATTTCCAGCATCAGCAGTTCTTGGTTTTATTTAAATAAATCTGCTTCATTACTCATCAACAGCCGATGTGTGAATCTTTATCCAAAAGCAATTTGACCAAGTTCAATTTTGTATTGTAGGTAAAGCAAAATAGATAAATACACTAGGTTCATTTGAGATTTCTTGCAAAGGTGATATCATGAGAATGCAAAAGAATCTTGAGACAGCAGCAGCATCAAGAGAGATTATTAGGGCCCAGGAGTTAAGTCCGACTTTACATCTTTGATGAATGACTCAAAAACTCTTGGTAACATTTGAGTGCACTATTAGTCAGAGACTCAAGATGATTGCGGGGAGTTGGACTGAAACTGCATTGTGGTCTTATCTAAGCAGTTAACTGAATTAATGCTTCCAGCACAACAGCAGCACATGACATTTTGCAGCAGTGGACCTTTCATTATCCAGTAAAACTATACTAACATGGTCATTCTGGACTAGCAAAGAGAACGTGAATATTTATTCAGTGTCTCAGTTTTATAAGCAGTACTCAATTGAGTGATCAGTTAATTATTTTTAGTTATGGGACAAATGTCAGCCAAACATTCCCTGCCTTTCTTTATAAATAACTATCACATATTTTACATATACGGAGACAGCAATCAAAACTCTGTCATAATGTCCGAAAAACTGAATCTCTTACAATTACGCAAGTGTCAGAAAAGAATGCGATTCTGGAGGCAGTTTTAATGTCTAACCCAAATCTTGCATTGTCATCAATAGGAACTGTCCATTTAATTCCCCAAGAGTCTTGCTGATTAATATTAGATTACTTACAGTGTGGAAACAGGCCCTTCGGCCCAACAAGTCTACACCGACCCGCCGAAGCGCAACCCACCCATACCCCTACATATACCCCTTACCTAACACTATGGGCAATTTTAGCATGGCCAATTCACCTGACCCGCACATCTTTGGACTGTGGGAGGAAACCGGAGCACCCGGAGGAAACCCACGCAGACACGGGGAGAACGTGCAAACTCCACACAGTCAGTTGCCCGAGGCAGGAATTGAACCCAGGAATTTAATATCTAAAAAGAATCTATGCTTTCTGAATCCAGATATATACAGTTGTATAAACCTTGCATAAACTTTTAAAACGCAAGCACGAATGAAAAATTCAAAGATCCAGAGTAACAAAACCTCTCCTTGGCTGTGCCAATAACACATTTATCAAGTCATATACAGCACAGAAACAGACCCTTTGGTTGAACTCATCTATGCCGAACAGATATCCTAAATTAACCTAGCCCCATTTGCCAGCACTTGGCCCCATATCCCTCTAAACCCTTCCTATTCACATACAACATTTAAAAGGTAGCTGGATGGGTAATTGTACCAGCCTCCACCACTTCCTCTGGCAGCTGAAACCACAGATGCACCATCCTCTGCATGAAAAACTTTCCCCTTAGGTCCCTTTTATATCTTTCCCCTTACTGTAAACCTATGCCCTTTAGTTCAAGACTCCCCCAGTCTAGGGAAAAGAGTTTGCCTATTTACCTTATCCATGCCCCACGTTCCAGAGAAAACAGCCCCAACCTATTCATCTCTTCCTATTGCTCAAATCTTCCAACCGTGGCAACATCCTTGTAAATCTTTTCTGGGCCCTTTCAAGTCTCACAACATCTTTTCGATAGGAAGGAGATGAGAACTGCACATAATATTCCAGAAGTGGCCTCACCAATGTCCTCACCAGTGGCCGCAACATGACCCCCCCCAACTCCTATTCTCAATGCACTAAGCTATAATGGAAAGCATACCTAACGCCTTCTTCACTATCCTATCTACCTACAACTCCACTTTCAAGAAACTATGAACTTGCACTCCAAGGTCTCTTTGTTCAGCAACATTCCCCAGGACCTCACCATTAAGCCTATGAAAGTTCTGCCCTGATTTGCCTTCCCAAAATGCAGCACCTCACATTTATATAAATTAAACTCCATCTGCCACACCTTGGCACATCTGATCAATTTGATGAGAAAAGAAAAAGATTGGTCTTTTCTGCAGTTAGTGATGTTGAAAGAAATACTTGCAGGATTCTATACCCAAATAGGAGTTTTCTCACAGATAGTACCATATATGAAAGCTGAATAACTTCAAATGAACACATTTTCTAGATGTAATTTAAATAGCTTATAATTAACCTACCCAAGAATCATTACATTTTAATGGAAGAAAATTGTAAATACTTACAGCCAGCGTTTTGCCAGATCCAGTCTGTGCAATTCCGACCATGTCACGCCCACTAAGTGCCACTGGAAAGCCCTGGCACTGGATTGGTGTCGGCTCCACAAAATTCAGTGAACACAGAACATCCATCACATAGGCTAGGAAAAGAAAACCATTCACAAGGACATTTTCAATCATCAAATGTGCAGATCTTGGAAATCAAACCCTCAGGCAGCTTTGTCAGAAGATAATAATTATAGATTAACAGTACTTAAAAAGAATGGAACAGACAAAAGGGAACAAACAAGTGGTTGTGAGATCTGTAAAGTGTTATTATTTTTCTAATTAATACCACTTCAAATATATGACAATTGCCTATTTTCCACCATATTCCTGATAACATATATATCTGTGTTTTATTCTCCTTTCTGTGTTCTAATCCTTTTTAAATAATTCTGTTGTAATTTCTTTCCAGCTCTGAAGTTCAATAACTAAACATATGGGATACAGAGCTGCTAAATCTGGCCTGTATTTCCTAATTTTGGTGTTTAAAAACCCATCACAGGCAGTCTTTAGTAAATCACTTAACTATAGCTATTAGGTCTGTGCAACATTACAGCCAGTGACCATTTGAAAGAATGCAATTCATTAGTCTTCTAGGAATAATGTGAACAAAAGGGTCCCAGCAAGTCCCAAATCTACGGGGATTTTGGTTCTCCAGTAAACTAGAACCACAATATTTAAATACACCTGTGTGGAATCCATTACCTAATGTGATCTCATTGTTGCACACTTGCTGACAATCTTAATTACATAATTCATCTGTTTCAAGGTCAGACACAACTGATAACCCATGATTCTAAATCCAGAGTCCAAAGCTTCCCTTCAAACATATTTAGATTTTATTATGTAAGCACATATCACAGACACTTTAACATATATTAAAATAAAGGAGGAAGCAAAAGATCACAGTCAAGAAAAACCTCAATGAGGAAAAACTTCATTGCACGCACGGACACTCACAAGGGAAGTTTGCTTGGTGAAACTGGAACACTGGTTTTGGGCAGTCTGTTCCTTTTGTTGTAATTTCTTTCTTTCTGCGGAAGTCCTCGACATCATACTGTCAACAAAGTCAAAAAGCAGTTTCAATTAAAATAACTCAGATTTATTAACAAGTCCCCCAGATCAATGGCAAGCAGTGAGAGAGAGAGATCCTAGCTTTCAGTGGCAAAACCTCTATAATTTAGCCAATTAGAGACGTACAGCATGGAAACAGACCTGTCAGTCCAACTCATCCATGCCAAACAAATATCCCAACCTTATCTAGTCCCATTTGCCAGCACTTGGCCTATATCCTGCTAAACCCTTCCTATTCATTTAAAAGGCATCTGGATGGGTAAATGTTGCAATTGTACCAATCTCCACTACTTTCTCTGCAGCTCATTCCATACACATTCTTAAACTCTGCCTGAAAATGTTGCCCTTAGGTCACTTTTACATCTTTCCCCTCTCACCCTAAACCTATGCCCACTAGTTCTGGAATCCCCCACCCTAGGGAAGACTTGGTCTATTTATCCTATCCACGCCCCTCATGATTTTATAAATCTCTGAATTCAACCCTCGAGGGAACACAGCTCCAGCCTCACCCTATAGCTTAAATCCTCCAACAGTGGCAACATTCTTGTAAATTTTTTTCAAAACCCTTAACACTATGGGAGTCCCAGTCTATATTTGGAAAGTTACAATCTCCTACCATAACCATCCTATTATTCTTACAGATAACTGAAATCTCCTTACAAACTTGTTTCTCAATTTCCTTCTCACTATTAGGGGGTCTATAATACAATCCCAATGAGGCGATCATCCCTTTCTTATTTCTGAGTTCAACCTAACTTCTCTGGATATATTTCCAGGAATATCCTCCCTCATTACAGTTATAATACTATTCCTCATCAAAAATGCCACCCCTCCCGGGTCCCTTTCTGTTGCATTTGTATCCTTGAACATTAAGCTGCTAGTGCTGTCCATCATTGAGCCACGTTTCTGTAGCTGCTATGATATCCCAGTCCCATGTTCCTAACCATGCCTCGAGTTCATCTGTCTCCCCTGTTAGACCTCTTGCATCAAAATAAATGCAGTTTAATTGATCAGTCCTACCTTATTTTCTGCTTTGTCCCTACCTGTTTGACTTGCTCCTTTTCTCAACTGTACCAGTCACAGTTTGATCATTTCCCTCAGTATCTCTCGAGTACTCCCTCACTATCCCCCTATTTTAAATCAGCTCAAACAGATCTACCAAATCTCCCAGCCAGTATATTAGTTACCTTCCAATTCAGTTACAATCCGTCCTTCTGGTACAGGTCACTTCTGCCCCAGAAGAGATTCCAATGATCCAAAAATGTGAACCCTCCTCCCATACACCAGCTCCTTAGCCATGCATTAATCTGCTCTATCCTCCTATTCCTGCCCTCACTAGCTCGTAGCACCGGGAGTAATCCAGATATTACTACCCTCCAGGACCTCCTTTTTAAATTCCTGCCTAACTTTCTACATTCTCCCTTCAGAATCTCATCCTTTTCCCTTCCTATGTCGTTGACACCAATGTGTACAATGACTTCCCGCTCGGTTCTCTACCCCTTGAGAACATTCTGCACCCTCTGAGACATCCTTGATTTTGGCACCAGGGAGGCAGCATATTATTCTGATTTTTCACTGCTGGCTGCAGAAACATTTGTCTGAGCTACTGACTACAGAGTCCACAATCACAACTGATCTCTTGGAACCCAACGTACCTCTCACTACATTAGAGCCAGTCTTGATACTGGAAATTTGGCTGATCTCTCCAAGATCAGTTGTGAATTTCACTGTTGTTAAGTCTTCCGAGACGCACTCCAATGTTCAGCGATACATAAATTCAAACAGCAAAGGCCGTAAACTGCGCAGAATCACTGCTGTCAGGTAGCAGTGCAGATTTCTTTCTCTCTCTCCTTACAGACCATGTGCTTGCTGCCTTTGTCAGTCTTTCCCCCTTTTAAAAGTGCTGTTGTTTTGACTTTTTTCCCATAGTTCCAAAACAATTGCAACAGCATATAAAACAGTAATTGCTGCTCCTGGATTTTGAGGAAATCACCTCCAACACAAACTACCTCAAACAAAAGGCTGCAGCCCATTACAGCCAGAAATGTTCCCCATCCTCCATCTTTGATTACCCACTTACCACTTCAAATAAGTTCTAAAGTTTGCCAATGTCTAGCTAAACTCTCAAATTAACATGCTGTAAGGACCATGCATTTTTGTGTTTTAAATGTGACACAAATGACAAAGAAGTGTCAGAACTACAACACCGACAAAAGGCCCTTTGGCGCACCAAGTCTGCACCAGTCAAAAACCACCTAAATATTCTTAACCCATTTCCCAGCACTTGGCTCATAGCCTTGTTTCTCTTGGCACTGCAAGTACACATTTACACACTCAAATGGTTTGAAGGTTTCTGCCTCTTAACAGCCATAAAGCAGTGAGTTCCAGATTCCCAACACCCTCTGGGTGAAATATCTTATCTTGATATCCTTTCTAAACCTCCTGTCCCTTACCTTAAAGCTACAGCCCCTGGTCACTGATCCGTCCACCAAGGTGAAAATCTCCTCCTATCTATGTCACTCAGCTTTATGCATCTCAATCACATCCCCTTCTCAAATTCCTCTGCTCCTGGGCTGTCTAATCTCCGCACCTGAGTAACAATTTTAAAATGCAACTATTCACCTGCCCTGCTTTATTTTACAACAGTAGGTCAAGCTTTGCACCTTCTCTAGTAGGTACATCCACATACAGAAAACTTTCTTGTACATGCTTAACAAATTCATCTCCATCTAAACCCTTAATACTATGGCAGTCCCAGTCTATGTTTGGAAAGTTAAAAACCCCTACCATAACCACCCTTTTATTCATAAGATAAGTGAAGTATTCTTACAAATTTGTTTCTCAATTTTCCTCTGACTATTAGGGGTGTCTATAATACAATCCCAATGAGGTGATCATCCCTTTCTTATTTCTCAGTGCCACTCAAATAACTTCCCTGGATGTATTTCTAGGAATATCTACCCTCAGTACAGCTGTAATATTATCCATAATCAAAAATGTAACTCTTCTGCTCTCGCCTCCTTTTCTGTCCTTCCTGTAACATCTGCATCCTGGAACATTAAGCTGCCAGTGCTGTCCACCCCTGAGCCATGTTTCTGTAATTGCTATGATACCCCAGTCCCATGTTCCTAACCATGCCCTGAGTTCATCTGCCTTCCCTGTTAGGCCTCTTGCATTGAAATAAATGCAGTTTAAGTGATCTTTCCTACCTTGTTCTCTGCTTTATCCCTGCCTGCCCTGACTGTTTGACTCGCCTCTTTTCTCAACGGTACCAGTCTCAGATTTATCTCTTTTACTATCTCTCTAGGTCACACCCCTACATCTTACTTATTTAAATCCTCGAGCAGCTCAAGCAAATCTCCCAGCCAGTATGTAAGTCCTCTTCCAATTTAGGTGCAATCCGCCCTTCTTGTATAGGTCACTTCCACCCCAAGAGCTTCTAATGATCCAAAAATGTGAATCCTCCTCCCATACACCAGCATCTCAGATATGCATTCATCTGCTCTATCCTCCTATTCCTGCCCTCACTAGCTCGTAGCACTGAGAGGAATCCAGATATATTACATCCTAACTCTCTAATCTCCTTTCAGAATCTCAACCTTTTCCCTTCCGACATTGTTGGTTCTAACGCGTACAATGACCTCCTGCTGGCCTCTCCCCGCTTTGAGAACATTGGTCGAAATTTCTCAGAGAGGGTGCACAGATTTTGGGTAGAAGCATTTTCCAATTTCTCATGGGTCCACATCTAATTTTCAGATTATGCTCCTAGCCCTAGATTCCCTATCCTATGCCTTTTTAAGTTTAATTTTTTAGAATTGTGGACCAAAGTACAAAACAATTTTAAAAACCCCGGTTGCTGCATATTTTGAAAAGCAAGTAATCTGACACACATTGCAAGCATGCTTGAAGAAGCAGTAATTGAAGATAAGGCTACAGATAACCAGGGAGATGTACAGCATGGAAATAGAAACTTGGGTTCAACTTGTCTAAGGTGGCCAGATATTATAAATCAATCCAGCATGCTCCTCTAAATTCTTCCAAATACCCATCCAAATGTATTTTAAATGTTGTACTTGTACCAGCCTTCAGCACCTCCTCTGGCAGCTCATTCCATATAAGCACCACTGCCTGGATGAAAAAGTTGGCCCTTAGGTCCCTTTTAATTCTGTCAGGTCAGGTCAACATGGATAAGTTGGACTGAAGGGTCTGTTTCCATGCTGTACATTGTTATGACTCTATGCCCTCTAGTTATGAATGACAAAAAGCAGTGGACCCAGTAACAATTTTTGCAGCACATCATCATTCACAGTTTGAAAAGCAACCCTCCGTCACCACCCTTTGTCTCCTACCTTCGAGCCAATTTTGTATCCAAGTGACTAGATCTCTCTGTATTCCATGTGATCTAACCATGCTAATCAGCTTACCATGTGGAAGCTGGTTGAATGCCTTACTCAAATCCATATAGACAATGTCCACCCCTTTGCCTTCATCAATCATCTTCATCACATTTTTTCAAAAAAAAACAAATCAAGTTAGTGAGACACGATTTCCCATACATAAAGCCATGCTGACTTTGATGAACTGAATCCAATCAGTTCTGTATTCAACTTTGGTCTATGGACTAGTGACCAGTGAATGATGACAAAGGCCTTTTGCTTGCTCGCAACTGTGAGATTGGTTCTTGGGTAACTGAGTACTTGAAGGCTGTGAACAACAGAGAAGTGATCAGATCTCTCCTGGCTCAGGAGCTGTCTCTCTGCTCTCTGAAGAAATCTAGTTTACCTTTCATTCAGTAGTTACTGTAAATCGACTTTTAATTGGGAAGTCAGACACTATTTATAAGTGAATCAGTCATCCTGTGCCTCTTGCAAACCAGCAGAAGCAATTTGGAAAAGGATGATCAAGATGAAACCTTCTGACCAGCACAAACTCAACAGATCTTGTGAATAGAAGCTACTGAACTGCTTTTGCATCTTTCCATGGCTCTCCCTCCCCAATCCCACACACGTGTGTGCATGTAAATCATAGAATCCCTACAGTGTGGAAACAAGCCCTTCGGCCCAACAAGTCCACACCAACCCTCCGAAGAGGAACCCACCCAATTACTCTACATTTACCCCTGACTGATGCACTCTTAACACTACGGGCAATTTAGTGTGGCCAATTCACCTAATCTGAACAACTTTGGACTATGGGAAGAAACCCACACAGACACGGGGAGAATGTGTAAATTCCACAACAGTCGTCCAAGGCTGGAATCAAACCAGGGTCCCTCGCACTGTGAGGCAGCAGTGCTAATCACTGAGCCACCGTGCTGCCTATGGGTGACAGAGTGTATGTAAGGGAGAGTTTAAGGGGATTAGATACTGTCACAATTCACTGGGGTAACATACTGTAAACATTGCTTTTCCTGGCGTTGTCACCAAAGTTGACCATTTTAAAAATTTATCTGACTTTCAGTCCAGGTTGGGAGAAAGCACAAAACAGATTTCTGTACTTAAAAATTTCTAAGAATGTAAGTAATTGTACTCTAGTTTCAGGTAAGCTGCGTAATTCTGCCTTTTAATTTAAAAAAATGTGTTACTTTGGTAACTCTCTTCTCTGTTGTGGTTCTGTTCGCCGAGCTGGGAGTTTTTGTTGCAAACGTTTCGTCCCCTTTCTAGGTAAGATCTTCAGTGCTTGGGAGCCTTCTGTGAAGCGCTTCTGTGCTGATTCCTCCGGCACTTATAGTGGTTTGAAACTGCCGCTTCCGGTTGTCAGTTGCTGTCCGCTGCAGTGGCCGGTATATTGGGTCCAGGTCGATGTGTCTGATTATAGAATTTGTGGATGAGTGCCATGCCTCTAGGAATTCCCTGGCTGTTCTCTGTTTGGCCTGCCCTATAATAGTGGTGTTGTCCCAATCGAATTCATGTTGTTTGTCATCTGAGTGTATGGCTACTAGGGATAGCTGGTCGTGTCATTTCGTGGCTAGTTGGTGTTCATGGATGCGGGTTGTTAGCTGTCTTCCTGTTTGTCCTATGTAGTGTTTTGTGCAGTCCTTGCATGGGATTTTGTACACTACGTTGGTTTTGCTCATGCTGGGTATCGGGTCCTTTGTCCTGGTGAGTTGTTGTCTGAGAGTGGCTGTTGGTTTGTGTGCTGTTATGAGTTATAACTGAAGATGTCACCTAGAAAGGGGACGAAACGTTTGCAACAAAAACTCCCAGCTCGGTGAACAGAACCACAACAACGAGCACCCGAGCTACAAATCTTCTCACAAACTTTGAACTCTCCTCTCTGCATTCTTGAACACGAAGATAACTTTCCCAAAATAGTGCTGAGAACTGCCCATTGCATTTGGCTGCGGTCTAAGCATGTTTTGTACAGTTGAAGTATATTCTAGTCAGAAAAGTCAACATCCCATCAGCTTTTTTTGATCTGTTCAGGACATTTTAGTGATCTAGACCCCATTGCTTCTAGCTTTCCACTTCCAGAGAAAGTGACCCATTTAAATATTTTAGGGCCAAATTGAATCACTTCACACTTGATAAAATTTTATTTGATTGAATTTAGTTCTGATTATTCAATTAACCTTTTTATATTACTTTGTAATACTATATACACAGTTTACAATAACATCTGTGTCATCAGCAAAATCTGATGTGACTTTCTGCCCCATTATGAGTCACGAACAATGATGGTGAATAGCTGAGGCTGCAACACCTCCTACAAAATATAATTAATCCTGCCCATTATCCCTACTCTCTTGTCTTTTACTGCTCAATCCATTTCCTAACCAGGTCAATTATCTTCTTCTATTCCACAAGCTGCAACTTTAGCTGTTTTTGCGGAACTTTGACCAAATGCCTTAAGTCCACACAAACACCCACAGGAAATGACATCCTTTACATTACTTGAACTACCTCTTCAAAAAGTTCAAATCACCAACTCCAGAGGGCAGTAGAAACTCAGTCAACTGACATACACAAGACAGAAATTGGTAGGTTTCAGGATACTGATGATATCTGAGGAGAAAAAAATTGCAGATAGGGAGAACGGAGACATGACCTGTTTGAACTGCAAAGCAAGCTCAAGATGAATAAAGGTAAGTGATTCATGATGTGGAAGTGCTGGTTTTGGACTGAGGTGGACAAAGTTAAAAATCACAACACCAGGTTATAGTCCAACAGATTTATTTGGAAGTACTACCTTTCAGAGTACTGCTCCTTCATCAGGTAACTGATTTTTAACTCAGCCTATATTCATTAGTCATGAATGATTGTTCACTTGTGACCTTATTTGAACAGCAGAAAGTTTTAAAGTTGTTATCGTTAAAAAAAACTCTTGTGAATTTCCCCAATAGAAGGTTGGGCTAACTGGTCCAGAATTCTCTGGCTTTCCTCTCAGCTTCAGAGTGATCTACATTAATTTTTCAATTTAAGTGAAGGTTCTGAAACAAGAGAGGGACGGCATGGGAGCTCAGTGGTTAGCACTGCTGCGTCACAGCACCAGGGACCCGGATTCAATTCCACTTCAGGTGACTGTCTGTGTCGAGTTTGCACATTGTCCCCGTGTCAGCATGGGTTTTCTCCGGGTGCTCCAGTTTCCTCCCACAGTCCAAAGATTTAAAGGTTTGATTTGGTGGTGAGTTTGGGTGGGATGATCTTTGGAGGCTCGGTGTGGACTTGTTCAGCCGAATGGCCTGTTTCCACACCATGGGAATTCTATAAGCTGTAAAACGTCAGTTAGGGACACACAACATTGTCAGTTAAGCAAAACTTGAAAACCAACTGGTCCTGGGATTTGTCACTCCCTTTGATCATTAGTTTCTCATTACTGCTGTTTTCCCCAAGTTTTCTTAATCATAATACCAATTCAATACATGCAATTTAACAGTATACCAGTATTTTTCTTTAATTTCCTGATTTTCACTGTCAAAATCACAATACAGGGAAACCTCAATTATTCCTGAATAATCAATTATCCAGAGATCGGATTATCCAAAGGGGAAGTCAAAAGTTTTGATAGAAACATTACGTCAAAGAGCTGTTTCAACATGACTGTGTCTTTTGTTCACAGGTAAAATGATTAAAAACAAACTCCGCTCACTGAAATACTGCCGAGAACAGTTCTGGATAGTCCAGGCACTGTTTCTAAATCACTGACCTCTCACCCTCTCTCTCAACCCCCTGACCCACCACACTTTTCCTGGAGTTCTACATAAGAGTGAACCTTAACCACCCCCCAATCTCTCCAATATTGTCCTGTACAGGGCAGAGGTGGAACTTGTCAAAAGGTTGTGTGCACGCACTTATGTGTGTTGTTTGGAGCACAAAGGCAGCAGCAGTCTTGTTGGTGCCGTACAGCCCGGTTGCCACGGGGTTTGGCGAGGTGGGGGCAAGAACAAAATGGGTCGGCCAGGGGGTTGGGGCTGCAGGCGTGCGGGATGGGAGCAAGCGGGGTCTCGTGCACATTATGCTTTTGCCTAGTCTCCTGAACAGAAGTAGACTTCACATAAAACTCCGAGCCCCAGAGGAAATCAATTAATTACCCAAACGAAATAGTGCTCACCCACCTCGTACAGATAATCAAGGTTCCTCTTTAGTCAGTTCAAATGGCTCACATTATAACCACATTAGGGAAATAAGAAGCAAAGTTAACCTTGTTGCCCTCTTTGTCACACTCCTCCTTATTACTATTTTGACACCCCTCACTACTTTTCACATCATTTCCACTTGCCTGTGTGTTGTTTTTCGCTACATTTATGCTTTTTTATATTCTCTTATTTCTTCAATTGTACGTATCCATTTTGGTTAGCAGAGCTACTGCTTCTTAGGGTTTGGTTGCATATCACAACAGATTTGCTTCCGAATATCTCACTTGTCATTTTATCCAGTTCACAAGGGAAACTGCCTGACCACACTAAAATCTGGAAACTTAGTGCTGATTTTACATTCTTCCCTTTCTAAAACCATGTTGAACTCAATCACATCATGATCACGATTATATAAATATCGATCATTTACTAAATCAGGACTCGTTTCTCACTTCTTGTTTGCTCTAGGACATACTGCTATAGAAAACAATCCCAAGCACAGGAAAGTCTCTACCTTTCCAATACGTGTTACTGTTTGTTGCTTATCTAAATACAGTTAACTTTTATTATCTAGTACTTGAGACTAAAAGTGTGCTGATTGATCAAATATTCTGGATAATCAGGATGTCCACATTATCGATGGAAAAATGCACTGAATAATGGAAACTTAATGCAGGGGGTGTATAAATCACTGTTATAATTTATTTCGAGGCACAACTCAAATAATAATGCAACTTTGCCTTAAATATATAAAACTTACCAGCAGACAGCCTTCTCACTTGCACTACTTAAGACATTGTGGAAAACCATGGCATTTGATGAGAAACTGACTCAAAAAATGAATTAAACAGTTGATATTTCATGTGGTCTTCTATATTCAACAAGTATATTTACACTGCGGTAAAGAATACTGTAATATTCTGACTATTATAGTTATCTTCAGTGTTTGACGTATATAACTTTTGCCAGTTTATCAGAAGTGTCAGCACATAAGGTACTGTTAAAAAAAACCTTATTCTAAGCACACTGTCTTTGTCTAATCTCTACCTACTCAAGCAACATCTTCCACTATTGGTACTGTAGATGATTTCCTATAGTGCGGAGTTTTTTTTCAATTTCTTAATTCTGTCAAATAAATTGCCAATGCCTGCTCGTGTCTCATTGTATTCCCTTTAATCGCCAAAATGATTAAAATAAAATTTATGCCACAAAAGAGCTAGAAAATAAGCACTTCCAACAAGAGAGAATCTAAACAAGTGCATATGACATTCAATTACATTACAATCTTCAAAATCCCCATTAGCAACATTCTGGGGCTTACCATTAACAAACTGAATACACCATAAATATTGTGGCGACAAAAGCAGATCTGAGACTGGGAATTCTGAAGGGAGCAACCCATCTCCTAACTCCCCAGTGGCTGTCCACCATCCATAGGCACAAGTAATAGGTACCTGAAAGACAGCTGCTCCAATAACATTCAAGAATCTCAATATCAGGACGCAGCATGCTCAACTGATCATCACCTGCTCAATCCACCACTTTAAAAAGGTTCAGAACCCCAAGTATAGACTCATCAGAACTGCAGTGTTTACTAACTGCAAGAGGCACCACTGCAACCTTCTAAGATTCCATTCAAACATATAACCTCTACCACATTCCATTCTATCTTAGCTGGAAATACTCAGATGAACTGGTCATTAGTACAGTTTGTGGGAGTTTGCTGTGTGCAAATGGACTGCCACATTTCCTACACTATACAATAGTAACTACACTTTGAAGTGCTTAATTGATTGTAAGGCACTTTGTGATGTTTAGTAATCATACAAAGTGCATATAAATTCAGCATTTTTTCCCTTTTCAAGATATGGACTATCTTAATTTGTTCCTCCAATGACTGCAGTGTTAAAATCCTGGTTCTAGCAGTTATCTGAGTGTAACTCCACGCAATGGCCAGCAATAGCTCTAGGAAGCTGACTCACCACCACTTTCTTGAGCAATCATAGTTGGGAAATAATCTCAGACTTTATCAGCAATGCTTTTATTCCAAGAGCCAGTTAAAATTTTATTCTTCAACAATGTTTACTCATTTTCTTCTATGGTTGCCTGTAGATCTTCTAATCTGGTACATTTAACTTCCAATTCTGACCATCCTGTAGTCACAATACTGCAATGATTACTATTACCATATTCACAAAGTCTCTGCTATTAACTTATCAAATTGTAATAGTGACAGGTTATGACATTCATGGCCACGCTATCAAGAAACATCAAGACTGGTTCGATGAGAATAACCAGGAGCTGCTAAAGTACAAACACAAAGCAATTCTGAGCTCTAAGTACAACCAAAACTAATAGAGAGAAAGCAGCTCTACAAACAATAAACACAATGCATTTTAAAAAAAGGTGATGAATGGCAAGTCTGTAAGAAATCCAGCAACTGACTCCCACAGTATGCGGATTCTTCAGTTAAGACCTACTGTAACCCAAGCACTCCATACCTTGGTGCAGATGAAATTACCACCAAGATACTAAAATAGAAGTAATCATGCACGAAAATTTGTATTTCTTTGAAGTTTCTCTGAAAAAAAATGCAATATCCCAACTGACTTGTGGAAATCTCAAGCCCAAGACCCCTCGAACTGGAAAAGAAGCTAAGATGCCAATTATTGCAACTATCTCAGATAGGTCGAATCAAATACAAATATTAGAAGCTACATACACCACTTGTGGCAGGTTGTGCAGATTGTTCAGATTGTTTAGTCATTGCAGCATTCACAACACCAGAAAAAAGTCATCATTGGTCCTTAAGAACTGCCCGAGAAGATTTACTGTGCTTAACTTTGCAATGTCAGCAAAATTGTCCAGCCTTCTGTTCTTTCATACAAATCATTTAAAAGGATAGCGAGAAGCCAAGGTTGCTGGACCATTCCTCTTGGAGTCACAATGCAGACTCAGTCTATTAACAGGAGCAATTGACATGATCTTCACAACAAAACAAATTCTGCCATGTATCTCTACTCAGTGCCCCCCCTCCTCCTAACCAACTCCCATTTTCATTTAATAGATAATTTCAACTTCCATGTGCACCCACAAATGGGGTACTTTCAAATTAAGTCAAAATTTACAACATTATCTCAAAATAACCCAGTGCCTATGGAAAGCTTTGGAGCATTAGGGTAAATGTCAAAGCCACTACAGAATGATTAGAGGAGGCCGTTCAGCCCTCTGCGTTTGAGGATACAACCTAGGACCACTGCTGTAAAGTCCTGGATTACAGCAAAATTCTGATATTAAATTAAGTTAGTTACACCTCTGTTAACTATTAACTTTCTCAACTAGATATATTCAGATACCCACCGGGCTTAATCGAACCACTTCGGGGTGCTCCACGTAGAAGTTTTTCTCAAATTTAGGCAACTCGTCCAGGTCCCACTTCTTCTTCCTCAGGCGTTCTCCGGGCTGTCCAAATTTTTTCCCAAGGGAAGGACCCCCACGGCTCGGCCCTCCACCAAACCGTGGGCCATTGCTATGAAAGGAGGTTGAGTGTTAATTAGAAATAGGTATAACTGCAGGTCAGAGGGCTGTCTGCATTTGAACTGAAAATGTGTTGCTGGAAAAGCACAGCAGGTCAGGCAGCATCCAAGGAACAGGAGATTCGACGTTTCAGGCACAAGCCCTTCTTCAGGAATGGGAATGATTCCTGATAAAGGGCTTATGCCCGAAACGTCGAATCTCCTGTTCCTTGGATGCTGCCTGACCTGCTGCGCTTTTCCAGCAACACATTTTCAGCTCTGATCTCCAGCATCTGCAGACCTCACTTTCTCCAGTCTGCATTTGAAGCCCACATCCGACGTGACATCTATTTTATTATTAGTACAGTTGGTAAATACTTTGGGCCACCCTGAGTAATGTCATATAAGCCATTTTTAAAAATATTGCCAGGACGTAATACCCTGAAAGGGGCTTAAAAAGATGTGATGTACAGGGATTGGAGGAGTCAGGGAGATCAGGGATGGTTGCGCTATGTCTCTGACAATAAAATGGCTGAACCAACAGCAGACAGTAATGGAGAGACACAGTACAGTAGGTCTGCCCCCTCACTGGACACGGCCAGTGACGTTAGCTAACGGGAAGGCGGGGCCGGTCCGAGAGTCACACTGATTGGACAGACCATCTGTCACACAAGACCCTTTGGGCCCACAAACAGACACCAAGACCACCCAATCAAGTGTGGAGAAAACATGCACCGACCAATAAGCGCGCAGTACCATCGGAAGGCGGGACCGAATCTCAATCTCAATCCGACCGGCGTGAATCTCAATCCATTCCCGGCCCCCTCCACTTCCAACCCCGATGCCCTCATTCCCGGCCCCCCATCTCCCGGTCATACGGAATCCTCCATTTTATTCTCCCCCACCACGGCACAGAGTCATCACCACCTCCCCCCCTCCCTGACGCACAGCCCCGGAAGCATCGCACCTAAATCCCTACCCGGTCACGCAGACTCTCCCGGACTCATCTCACCCCCACCCCCGGGGCTCAGAGTCCCCTCATACCCTGAGGAACGGCACACAACCCCCAGACTCTCTGCGCCCCAGTCAACACAGGGGCGGTCAGAGCCCCGGAATATCACCGATCCCAAACCCCGGGTCTCTGAGAAACCCGGAGCTGCCAAACCGCGAGGGTCGGACACTTCCTCGCCACAGATCGCGGCTCACGCAACTCGGGCAAAGCCACGATTCACCGCCCGGCCTGGGAGGGGCAACGGGCCTGGAAAAAACAGGCCTGGCCGAAGTGCGAGGCCTTTTCCTTGACAAACCGGTCCTTGTGAATTGCTTCCTTTCACCCGGCACGTTAAGTACGCGGTCCTGGTCAGCCTCTTACCTCCCTCGGTCTCTACCGCGGTCACGGTCTCCACCGAATCCTCTCATTTTCGTTCGATTCTCGGTGTCGGCGAACAAAGAAAAGCCGCAGTGACTGCGATAGGATCAACAGCGAGCTGCCGGAAGAGCCGTCCCCTCCCGCCGGATGCTGCTTGGGAACAGCCGCCTCCCGCCGGATTCCGGAACGGCGGCCCTTCGCCCCGCCTCCCGCCGGGATCTCGGTCGGGAACAGCCGCGCTCTCCCTCTTGCTGACTCTCGAGGCAGACGCCCCTCCGGACCCCTGTCAAGAACAGTTACCGTTACCCCCAACCCCTTCCGCCGCCCCCCCCGACTTCCTCTCGGCGACGGTCCCTCCCGCCAGGCCCCTGCCGGGAACAGCCGCTCCTCCCCACCGGCCAAGGTCTGCCTAGCAACAGTGACGTCACATCCCCGCTCGCGTACAGCAATCCGAGGACGGCCTGCAAAATAAGGCCTTGTTTATCAAAACTTGCTGTTAACTCCCTAGTTCTGACCTCAGGTTATGTAATTTTAGTTTACTGAAAGCTGAACACTGTGTGTACATTAAATACCACCTCATATTTTTCCAAAGGCATTGGAAAGCGATGTCACAGCTAACTACTGGAAGGCTAATACAAAGGTCGCTTATTGTAAGGGGATTGGAATATAAATATAGGAGCTGAAAATGTGTTGCTGGTTAAAGCACAGCAGGTCAGGCAGCATCCAAGGAACAGGAAATTCGACGTTTCGGGCCAGAGCCCTTCATCAGGAATCCTGATCCTTATCACAGATTCCTGATGAAGGGCTCTGGCCCTAAATGTCGAATTTCCTGTCCCTTGGATGCTGCCTGACCTGCTGTGCTTTAACCAGCAACACATTTTCAGCTCTGATCTCCAGCATCTGCAGACCTCACTTTTTACTCATATAAATATAGGAAACTTACAGGGCGTTTGGAGTATTGTGTACTCTATCTACGAAAGATGCCACTGGAAGCAGGATCAGACAAACGTTACCTAACTTGATTTTTGGATGAAGGGGTTATTTTATGAAGAAAGCTTGGGTCTATATCTGTTGCAGTTCAGATGGATTTTAATTGGGTGAATTCAGAGAGGATCTTTTCCTCTTGTAAGGAAGTACAATTTAAAAGGTCCTGTATAAGAAGTGATCTCTCAGGAATGGAAGGTGTTGAACTCTATCCCAGAGAGAGGGACATATTAAAAAAAATAACATTGAATATTTTTAAAGTGCAGGTAGATTGATTCCCTTGTCAAGAATAACACTTCACCTGACAAAAGACCAGTGCTGTAAAAGCTCATGATTTCAAATAAACCTGTTGGACAGAACCTGGTGTCCTGTGTGACTGTTCACCCAATTCCAACATCAGCATGTCCACAAAAAGAATGTAAGGGTAAGGAGACAGGAGAATATGCTGAGGCCACAATCAGATCAGCCATGATCATGTGGAATAGTGGAAGGGTCGAATACCCTATTCCTGCAACTAATTCGTATGTTTGTATTGAAATCATGGCGACAGTATTTCTAAAACTTGCTGATTTCCAGCTGTAACCAGGATGACTGCCTGAGTTTAAATCAGATTCAGAATTAGAGTCAAAGGTCCCACTAGTAAAGGGTGTGAAAGGGCTGCAGAAAAAGCATTCTGTAGAGTCACATAGCATGAAAGCAGACCCTTTGATCCAACTCGTTGATGCTGACCAAATTTCCCAAATTAAACTAGTCCCACTTGCCTATGTTTGGCCCATATCCCTCTAAACCTTTCCTATTCATGCACCTATCCAAATGTCTTTTAAATGTACTTGCATCTAGTACTTCTACTGTCGGTTCATTCCACATACAAGTTGCCCCCATGTGAAAAATTTGCCCCTCAGGTTCCTTTTACATTTTCTTCTTTTCATCTTAAAAATATGCCCACGAGTTTTGAACCCCCACCCTGGGAAAAAGACCTTTGCTATTCACCTTATCTATGCCCCTTATGATTTTATAAACCACTATAAGGTCTCCTCTCAACCCCCTATACTCCTGTTAAAAAGTCCCAGCTAATTCTTATAACTCTATCCCTGCAGTCCTGGCAACATCTTGGTAAACCTTTCTGAATCCTCTCCAATACTATCCTTCCGATGGCAGGGCAACCAAAACTGCACACAGTACTGCAAAAGTGACCTCATCAACATCCTGTACCACCTCAACATCATGTCCCAACTCCAATACAGGTCTGAGCAATGAAGGCAAGTGTCTTCTTTTAACTACTATATCTGCGAATCAATTTTCAAAGAATTATGTACCAGAACTCTGGGTTTCTCTGTTCGACAACACTACCAGTGGCTCTACCATTAACCATATATGTCATGCCCTAGTTTGTTTTACCAAAATGCAAAACCTTGCATTTATCCAAGCTAAACTCCATCCACCACTCCATAGCCCAATGGCCCAATTGATCAAGATTCCTTTATAATCTTTATGACTTGGAGGTGTCAGTGTTGGATTGGGATGGACAAAGTTAAAAATTACACAGGACCAAGTTATAGTCCAACAGATTAATTTGGAAGCACTAGCTTTCGAAGTGCTGCTCCTTCATCAAGTGGTTGTGGTGAATAAGTTCATGATCACAGAATTTATAGCCAAAGGAGTTCAGTGTCATGGAGAGGTGATACATTAAACAATTTCAGATTAAATCTTCCATCTTTTAGAATAGGATATGCTGTTTCAGTTCTTTGATATGTAAATCCCAGAACTTCTTTTAAATTACATTCTCAAGATAGCTCAGTTTTTCTTACAATGGGTGTGAAGTCTGTCTGTGTCTCGATGTTGAGTCAGACTGACAAGTCCTCTAGGTAAAAACAATGACTGCAGATGCTGGAAACCAGATTCTGGATCAGTGGTGCTGGAACAGCACAGCAGTTCAGGAAGTACCCAACGAGCAGCGAAATCGACATTTCGGGCAAAAGTCCTTCATCAGGAAGAAAGGCGGTGAGCTGGAAGCATGAAGAGATAAGCTAGAGGGAGGTGGGGGTGGGGAGAGAGTAGCATAGAGTACAATGGGTGAGTGGGGGAGGAGATGAAGGTGATAGGTCAGGGAGGAGAGGGTGGAGTGGATAAGTGGAAAAGGAGCTAGGCAGGTCGGACAAGTCCGGACAAGTCATGGGGACAGTGCTGAGCTGGAAGTTTGGAACTAGGATGAGGTGGGGGAAGGGGAAATGAGGAAACTGGTGAAGTCCATATTGATGCCCTGGGTTGAAATGTTCCGAGGCGGAAGATGAGGCGTTCTTCCTCCAGGCGTCTGGTGGTGAGGAAGCGGCGGTGAAGGAGGCCCAGGACCTCCATGTCCTCGGCAGAGTGGGAGGGGGAGTTGAAATGTTGGGCCACGGGGCGGTGTGGTTGATTGGTGTGGGTGTCCCGGAGAAGTTCCCTAAAGCGGTCTGCTAGGAGGCGCCCAGTCTCCCCAATGTAGAGGAGACCGCATCGGGAGCAACGGATACAATAAATGATATTAGTGGATGTGTAGGTAAAACTTTGATGGATGTGGAAGGCTCCTTTAGGGCCTTGGATAGAGGTGAGGGAGGAGGTGTGGGCACAGGTTTTACAGTTCCTGCGGTGGCAGGGGAAAGTGCCAGGATGGGAGGGTGGGTCGTAGGGGGGCGTGGACCTGACCAGGTAGTCACGGAGGGAACGGTCTTTGCGGAAGGCGGAAAGGGGTGGGGAGGGAAATATATCCCTGGGGGTGGGGTCTTTTTGGGGGTGGCAGAAATGTTGGTGGATGATTTGGTTTATGCGAAGGTTGGTAGGGTGGAAGGTGAGCACCGGGGGTGTTCGGTCCTTGTTACAGTTGGAGGTGTGTGGTCTGAGGGCGGAGGTGAGGGATGTGGACGAGATGCATTGGAGGGCATCTTTAACCACCTGGGAAGGGAAATTGCAGTCTCTAATAAAGGAGGCCACCTGGTATGTTCTATGGTGGAACTGGTCCTCCTGGGAGCAGATACGGCGGAGGCGGAGGAATTGGGAATACAGGATGGCATTTTTGCAAGAGATAGGGTGAGAAGAGGTATAATCCAGGTAGCTGTGGGAGTCGGTGGGTTTGTAAAAAATGTCAGTGTCATGTCGGTCGTCATTAATGGAGATGGAGAAGTCGAGGAAGGGGAGGGAGGTTTCAGACATGGTCCAAGTAAATTTAAGGTCAGAGTGGAAAGTGTTGGTGAAGTTGATGAATTGCTCAACCTCCTCGCAGGAGCACGAGGTGGCGCCAATGCAGTCATCAATGTAGCGGAGGAAGAGGTGGGGAGTGGTGCCAGTGTAATTACGGAAGATCAGCTGTTCTACATAGCCAACAAAGAGACAGGCATAGCTGGGGCCCATACGGGTGCCCATGGCTACCCCTTTGGTCTGGAGGAAGTGGGAGGATTCAAAGGAGAAATTGTTAAGGGTGAGGACCAGTTCGGCCAAACGAATGAGAGTGTCGGTGGAAGGGTACTGTTGGGGACATCTGGAGAGCAAAAAATGGAGGGCTTGGAGGCCCAGGTCATGGTGGATGGAGGTGTAGAGGGATTGGATATCCATGGTGAAGATGAGGCGTTGGGGGCCGGGGAAACGGAAGTCTTGGAGGAGGTGGAGGGTATGGGTGGTGTCTCGAACGTATGTGGGGAGTACCTGGACTAGGGGGGATAGGACACCACCAGGGATATATTTCCCTCCCCACACCTTTCCGCCTTCCGCAAAGACCGTTCCCTCCGTGACTACCTGGTCAGGTCCACGCCCCCCTACGACCCACCCTCCCATCCTGGCACTTTCCCCTGCCACCGCAGGAACTGTAAAACCTGTGCCCACACCTCCTCCCTCACCTCTATCCAAGGCCCTAAAGGAGCCTTCCACACCCATCAAAGTTTTACCTGCACATCCACTAATATCATTTATTGTATCCGTTGCTCCCAATGCGATCTCCTCTACATTGGGGAGACTGGGCGCCTCCTAGCAGAGCGCTTTAGGGAACATCTCCGGGACACCCGCACCAATCAACCACACCGCCCCGTGGCCCAACATTTCAACTCCCCCTCCCACTCTGCTGAGGACATGGAGGTCCTGGGCCTCCTTCACCGCCGCTCCCTCACCACCAGACACCTGGAGGAAGAACGCCTCATCTTCCGCCTCGGAACACTTCAACCCCAGGGCATCAATGTGGACTTCACCAGTTTCCTCATTTCCCCTTCCCCCACCTCACCCTAGTTCCAAACTTCCAGCTCAGCACTGTCCCCATGACTTGTCCGGACTTGTCCGACCTGCCTTGCTCCTTTTCCACCTATCCACTCCACCCTCTCCTCCCTGACCTATCACCTTCATCTCCTCCCCCACTCACCCATTGTACTCTATGCTACTCTCTCCCCACCCCCACCTCCCTCTAGCTTATCTATTCATGCTTCCAGCTCACTGCCTTTCTTCCTGATGAAGGACTTTTGCCCGAAACGTCGATTTCGCTGCTCGTTGGATGCTGCCTGTACTGCTGTGCTCTTCCAGCACCACTGATCCAGGACAAGTCCTCTACATAGTTTTACATGGATTCATGTAGTTCTTGAGCAAAATAAATGTAATTCTGCAAAACAAATTCATCACATAAACATATATCTGTGCGCGTGTAAGAGTGGCAGATTGAGTGCACGTGACATTAGTGTGATGGGGTATGTGTCTGAGAGGGTGTGTGGGTGGTAGTGCAAGGGTGTGTATGTGTGTGCATATGAGAGAGGGCTGGTTTATGAGAGGGGGTCTGCATGGGTGTGTGAGTACGTAGGAGCATGTGTGTGTTTGTGAGTGTATCGTGCAGTGGGATGAAAGTCCTGGTTGAGGCGATTCCCATAGGTACTGAACTTTGCTATCAGCTTCCACTCAGCCACTCTGCGTTGTTGCTTGTCTCAAAGTCTGCCTTGGAGGTTGGTCACCTGAAGGTCCGAGGACGAATGTCCTGGACCGCTGAAGTGTTCCTCGAGTGGGAGGGAACACTCCTGCCTGGTGATTGTTGCATGGTGATTCACATTCTAAAAGATTCTAATATTTAGAAACATTCTAAAAGATGAAAGATTTAATCTGAAATTGTTTAATGTATCATATTTCCATGACACTGAACTCCTTTGGCTATAAATTCTGTGATTGTGACATTATTCTCCACAACCACCTGATGAAGGAGTGATGCTCCGAAAGCTAGTGCTTCCAAATAAACCTATTGGACTATAACCTGGTGTTGTGTGATTTTTAACTTTGTAATCTTTGATAACCTTCTTCACTGTCAACTGTACCACCAATGTTGCTGTCATATGTAAACTTACTGACCATGCCTCCTAAATTATCATCTAAATCTTTATATAAATAAGAAACAAAAGTTGCCCCATCACCAATTCCTGTGAAACACTGCTGGTCAAAGACCTCCAGTCAGGAAAACAACCCTCCACTACCAGCCTCTGTTTCCACCGTCAAGCCAATTTTGCATCCATTTGGCAAGCTTTCCCTAAATCCCATGCGATTTCACTTTACTAAGGCTTTACTAAAATCCATGAAGACAACATCTACCACTTTGTCCTCACCAATCTTTTTAGGTGCATCCTCAAATAACTCAATCAAAATTGTGAGACATGATATCCTGCACACAAAGATTTGCTGACTATCCCTCATCCTTGCCTCTCCAAATGCATGCAAATCCTTTCTCTCAGGATTCCTCCAAAACCTTGCCTGTCCTTGATGTCAGTTTCACAAGTCTACAGTTTCCAGGTTTCCCTTTATAGCCTTTCTTCAATAAAAGCAAAACATCAGCCACCTTCCAATCCTCTGGCACCTCATCTGTGACTGTAGATAATACAAATATCTCTGCTGGAGCCTGCAATTTGTTCCCTAACTTCCCAAAACATCTTGGGATACACTGGAGATTTACTCACCTTTATGTTTTTCTAAGACCTTCAGCTCTTCATCTTCTGTAATGTGGACTGTTTTCAAGACATAAATATTTATTTTTTCCCCAGTTCCCTAGCCTCCATTTCTTTGTCCACTGTAAAAATTGACATGAAATATTTGTTTTGTATCTCTCCTATCTCCTATGGTTCCATGCAAAGATGACCATGTTGATTTTTAAAGGATTCTATTCCCTCCCTAGATGCTCTTTTGCTCTTAATGTACTTGTAGAATCTCTTTGGATTATCCTTAACCTTATCTGCCAAGACTATCTCATAGTTCCTTTTTGCCCTCCTCAGAAACCCCTACACCCTTTATATTCTTCAAGAGATTCACTTGATCCCAATTGTCTATACCTATTCATGACTCCTGGCAAAAGTGAAGAAACTAAGCTATTAGGAAATATCAAAGCTTATGGCTTGATGTCGTGCCATGTAGGAGATTGTCCAATAAGGAAGTTAAGCATAGAATGTTGATAGCTGGGCTGCAGCAGTGGTTAGAGTTGTCAGAATGCTGGATAGTCACTGTTCAAATGCCTCAAAGATCAGCACTTTGTCATCCACATCGTCCCACTTTCAAATAATTGCTCTTTTGTATAGTTTTTGTCTGTATATCAATAACAACATAGAGTTAGATTAACATTGTGAGAAATCAAGAGCAACTTGATCAGATTGTGGCGTCTAGTTGAGAATAGCAAAGGATCTTCAGTGTTGCGAACAATGTGAACAGGCAAAAATGGAATAAATGTTGAGATAATAATTAAATGATGTAAGTCTACAAAGGGGCTTGGACGGGGCTGAAATATGAGAAATTTATTTGTTTTTAATGATGTTGGTTTGAATCATATGAAATAGAAATTCAGAAGTATCACTTCACACTCCTTGTGAGTATATTCCATATGACTATTTATTTCACCAGTTTGTTCATCCTACTAAAGTCTAAGATAAAACAGAATTGCAGATGCTGGAAATCTGAAACAAACAAAAACAAAGTTCTGGATAATCTCAACAGATCTGGCAGTATCTGTGGAGAGACAGAAAAACAGAGCTAACATTTTGAGTCCTGTGACACCTTCTTAAAATTCTGAAGGAGGATGATAGGAGTCAAAATGTCAACTCTGCTTTCCCTACAGATGCTGCCAGACCTGCTGAGATCTTTTTTCTGTTTGTTTCTGTTACTATCACACTCACTGCTTTCTATAGTTCTGAGATTTGTGCCACCTATGAACTGTAAAATCATTGTCCCAATAGCCAAGCCCAGCCAGGAGTCTGCAGCAGCAGACATTTAGGGGTTCACACACAGACATCACATGTACAAAAAAATAATTTGAAAGGTTAATGAAATGTTAACCTCAATACAACAAAGGTAGAAGTTATATTAACAAATGTACAGAGCTCTGGACAAATTCCTTCTGCAATACTATATTCAGTCTGGGTCCTAATCCTCAGGAAGAATATCAGCTGTGAAAGGATATAGCATTAACTGACAAGAATAATTAACCTGAAGGCAGTTCACCTTCTCAAAGGCAACCTTCTCAAATGCTGATCCAGTCAGCACAGTCCACAACCCCTGAATGATTTTTCTTTAAGCAAACCCTGAAGAGTTTAAATAAAAAGTAATGTATTAATTTGTTCTGAGTATTCAGTATAAAAGATTCAGAAGTGGGAGTCTAATTCTTGTGAGGGAAAAGCAAAGTAAGGGATAAAGTCTTCAGAGACTAACATTAGAAAACATTTCTACACCTCAAGGGTAGTGGACGTCTGGAAGTTTCTCCTTAAAGAACTGCTGAAGATGAGGTCAGTTGATAATTTCACTATTGAGACTGCTAGATTCTTGATGCTCATGAGCATGAAGGATTATGGCAGCAAAGTAGGTCGACAGAATTAAGATCAAGATCATACACGCTCTAACAGCTTGAAGGGATTAACAGCTTACTCTTGTTCCTGAATTCCTTTGCATTGATCATTAATAAACATAAAAAAAGGTAATGGTCCCAAAGTAGAGACTGAGGACACAACGGATAAACAAACTTTTCCAATTCCCTCATCACTTCTTTTGAATTTTATCATTTAGAAGGCTTGATACATTAAGATGAAATTGAATCTTCGGGTCAATAGATCCATGTTCAATGGCCTTTTCTCATTCCTGCATGAGTAAAGAGACATATATGCTGGGGACAAATCATATTTATAAACCATGGCACAATATCAATCAGTTGGGACACTCAAAGGTTTATCCAACATTGTTGGCAATTGTTCAAGATGCCCAATTCCTGTGGGTTCCAGAGAAACTACCTGCAATAGCTTTTTGATTATTTGTAAAACAGGGGCTACAGCATTTTTTACTTTTGGTCTGCTTCACCTCTTTAATCTTTTGAGTTGTGATTCTTCAAAAAGAGAAGCAAGAAAATCATGATAATTTGGCCTTTAGAATCAAAGACACAATTTCTAAATTTGAAGATGACACCAAATGAGGTGAAGTGGCTTCTGGGAAGACTGTGGAGCATTTGCGATGTGGAGAGTGTCATGGATAGCACATATGGAGAAATGGTCACATTGCAGGCTCCACAGGCAGGAAGGGAATGGGTGACCACCAGGCAAAGCAGGAGGGCTAAGCAGGTAGTGCAGGAATCTCCGGTGGCTATTCCCCTGCAAAACAGATATACCATTTTGAATACTGTTCAGGGGATTACAGCAGCAGCCAAATTTCTGGCACCATGGTTGGCTCTGCTGCAGAATTGGGGGGGGGGGGGGGGGGCGGGGAGAGATATATGCACAGAAATGCTATAGTAATAGGGGATTCAATTGTAAGGGTATTTCTGTGGCTGCAATCAAAGGATGGTAAAATGCCTTCCAGATACTAGGGTCCTGGAAGTCTCGGAGCAGTTGCAGGACATTCTGGAGGGGGAGGACGAACACCAAGTGGTCGTGGTACACAGTGGTAAAAAAGGGATGAGGTCCTAAAATTAGAATACAGGGAACTAGGGAGAAAGTTGAAATGTAGGACCTCAAAGGTAGTTATCGCAGGATTGTTACCAGCGCCATGAGCTAGTCAGAATAGAAACAGTAGGATGTATAGGATGAATGTGTTGCTAAGAAGATGGTGTGAGGGGGAGGTTTTCAAATTCGTGGGGCATTGGGACTTGTACAAACTGGAGGAGTTACATTTAGGCAGGACTGGGACTGACGTCCCTGAAGGGATAGTTGGTAGAGTGGTTGAGGAGGTTTAAATTAGTGTGACAGGGTGATGGGAACTAAAGGAGTAGAGTAGTGGATGCAGAACTTGAGTGAAGTAGAAACCAAGGCAAACATTACTAATAAGAACAAGCAGGGAAACGCTGCTGAAAAGAGCTGTGCAGGTAATCTGAAATGCATGTGTTTCAATGCAAGAAGTATAATGGACTAGGCAGATGAAAATACAGCTTTAGTTAGTACTTGGAACTATGACACCAATGTGATTATAGAGACTTGGCTGAAAGTGGGCAGGACTGGTAGCTGAATGTCCCAGGATTTAGATGTTTTAGGTGTGATAGAAAGGGACGTAAAGGGGATTGGGAAGCTGCATTACTGGTCAAGGTGTATCTCAGCTGTACTGAGGAAGGATACATCAAAGCACTTGTGCAGCTTGGTGATGTGGGTAGACCTCAGGAACAGGAAAGGTAAAATCACATCGCTGGGGCTATACTACAGGCCTCTCAACAGTCAGCGGGTCATAGAGGAGAGAACACGTAGACAGATTTTGGAAAGATGTAGAACACAGCAGTGTTGTTATGGTGGGTGATTTTAATTTTCCCAATATTGACTAGGAATCACCACTTGTTAGGGGATTGGATGGGGCAGAATTTATAAAGACCATCCAGGAGGGATTCTTGACACGGTATGTAAAATCCAGCCAAGGAAGGGGTTATACTGGATCTGGTTGTGGGAAATGAGTCCAGCCTGGTGAGTGAAGTTTCAGTGGGGGAGTGTTTCGGGAGTAGTAATCATAATACCATGAGTTTTAAAAGACTCATGAATAGGGATATCAGCAGTCATAGAGTTACACAGCATGGAAACAGGCCCTTTGGCCCAAAATGGTCCATGCTGACTATGGTACCCGTTCAGCTAATTTCAATTGCCCACATTTGATCCGTATCCCTCTAAATCCTACCCGTCCATGTACCTATCCAAACCCATTCCATATATGCACTACTCTCTGCGTGAAGAAGTTGCCCCTCAGGTCCTTCTTAAATCTTTCCCTCTCCCTATAAACCTGTGCCCACTTAGTTTTCAATTCCCATCCCTGGGAAAAAGATTATGTGCATTCATCCCCTCATGATTTTATACACTTCTATAAGATCACCCCATATTCTCCTACATTCCAATGAATAAATCCTGTCCTGGATAACCTCTCCCTATAACTCAGGCCTATTAGTCCTGGCTACATCCTCGTAAATCTTCTTTGCACTCTTCCCAGTTTAATTAAGTCTTTCCCCATAATAGGGTGACCAAAACTGTACTATATAAATCCTACCTCTGTTTGAATTTCCAAAGTACAACATCTCACACTTGTCCGTATTGAATTGCATTTGCTAACCCTCAGCCCATTTCCCCATCTGATTAAGATCCCTCTATAATTTTTGATTACTTTACTCATGATCAATAATATCTCCTAATTTTGTATCAAGTGCAAGATTACTAAACCATGCCTTGTACATTCACATCCAGATCACTTATGTAAATAACAAAGGCCCCAGCATTGACCCCTGTAGCACACCACTAGTCTAGACTGGCTCCAGTCCAAGAAACAACCCACAACCATCACCTTCCTAACATTGAGCCAATTTTGAATCCAATTTGGATCATTGGAATCTCTTTTGGGGTAGAAGTGACCTGTATGAGAAGGACGGATTGCACCTAAATTGGAAGAGGACTAATATACTGGCAGGGAGATTTGCTAGAGCTGCTCCGGAGGAGTTAAAGATAGTGAGGAAAGAGATCAATCTGAGACCGGTACAGTTGAGAACAGAAGCGAGTCAAACAGTCAGGGCAGGCAGGAACAAGGTAGGACTAATAAAGTAAACTACATTTATTTCAATGCAAGGAAGGCTGATGAACTCAGGGCATGGTTAGGAACATGGGACTGGGATATCATAGCAAATACAGAAACATGGCTCAGGGATGGGCAGGACTGGCAACTTAATGTTCCAGGATACAAATGATACAGGAAGGATAGAAAGGGAGGCAAGAGAGGAGGGGGAGTGGCATTTTTAATAAGGGATAGCATTACAGATGTACTGAGGGAGGATATTATCGGAAAAACATCCAGGGAAGTTATTTGGGTGGAACTGAGAAATAAGAAAGGGATGATCACCTTATTGGGATTGTATTATAGACCCCCCCCCAATAGTCAGAGGGAAATTGAGAAACAAACTTGTAAGGAGATCTCAGCTGTCTGTAAGAATAATTGGGTGGTTATGGTAGGGGATTTTAACTTTCCATACATAGTCTGGGACTGCCATAGTGTTAAAGGTTCAGATGGAGAGGAATTTGTTAAGTGCGTACAAGACAATCTTCTGATTCAGTATGTGTATGTACCTACTAGAGAAGGTGCAAAACTTGACCTACTCTTGGGAAATAAGGCAGGGTAGGTGACTGAGGTGTCAGTGGGGGAGTACTTTGGGGCCAGCTATCATTATTCTATTGGATTTAAAATAGTAATGGAAAAGGATAGATCAGGTCTAAAAGTTGAAATTCTAAATTGGAGAAAGGCCAATTTTGACAGTATTAGGCAAGAACTTTCAAAAGCTGACTAAAGGCAGATGTTCACAGGTAAAGGGATGGCTGGAAAATGGGAAGCCTTCAGAAATGAGATAACAAGAATCCAGAGAAAGTATATTCCTGTCAGGGTGAAAGGAAAGGCTGGTAGGTATAGGGAATGCTGGATGACTAAAGAAATTGAGGGTTTGGTTAAGAAAAAGAAGGAAGCATATGTAAGGTTAGATAGATCGAGTGAATCCTTAGAAGAGTAAAAAGGAAGTAGGAATATACTTAAGAGGGAAATCAGGAGGGCAAAAAGGAGACATGAGATAGCTTTGGCAAATAGAATTAAGGAGAATCCAAAGGGTTTTACAAGTACACTAAGGACAAAAGGGTAACTAGCAAAAGAATAGGGCCCCTCAAAGATCAGCAAGGCGGCCTTTGTGTGGAGCCGCAGAAAATGGGGGAGATACTGAAGGAGTATTTTGCATCAGTATTTACTGTGGAAAAGTATATGGAAGATATAAACTGTAGGGAAATAGATGGTGCATCTTGCAAAATGTCCAGAGTACAGAGGAGGAAATGCTGGATGTCTTGAAACTGGGAAAGGTGGATAAATCTCCAGGACCTGATTAGGTGTACCCGAGAACTCTGTGGGAAGCTAGAGAAGTGATTGCTGGGTGCCGGAAGACTGGAAGTTGGCAAACGTGGTGTCACTATTTAAGAAGGGAGGTAAGAACAAACCAGGGAACTATAGACTAGTGAGCCAGACCTCGGTGGTGGGCAAGTTGTTGGAGGGAATCCTGAGGGACAGGATGTACATGTATTTGGAAAGGCAAGGACTGATTAGGGATAGTCAACATGGCTTTGTGCGTGGGAAATCATGTCTCACAAACTTGATTGAGTTTTTTGAAGAAGTAACAAAGAGGATTGATGAGGGCAGAGCAGTAGATGTGATAATATGGACTTCAGTAAGGCATTTGCCAAGGTTCCCCATGGGAGACTGATTAGCAAGGTTAGATCTCATGGAATACTGGGAGAACTGGCCATTTGGATACAGAACTGGCTCAAAGGTAGAAGGCAGAGGGTGGTGGTGGAGAGTTGTTTTTCAGACTGGAGGCCTGTGACCAGTGGAGTGCCACAAGGATCAGTGCTGGGTCCTCTACTTTTTGTCATTTACATAAATGATTTGGATGCGAAGATAAGAGGTACAGTTAGTAAGTTTGCAGATGACACCAAAATTGGAGGTGTAGTGGACAGCAAAGAGGATTACCTCAGATTACAACTGGATCTTGACCAGATGGGCCAATGGGCTGAGAAGTGGCAGATGGAGTTTAATTCAGATAAATGTGAGGTGCTGCATTTTGGGACTTCTACGCTTAATGGTAAGGTCCTAGGGAGTGTTGCTGAACAAAGAGACATTGGAGCGCAGGTTTATAGCTCCTTGAAAGTGGAGTCGCAGGTAGATAGGATAATGAAGAAGGTGTTTGGTATGCTTTCTTTTATTGGTCAGAATATTGAGTACAGGAGTTGGGAGGTCATGTTGCGGCTGTACAGGACATTGGTTAGGCCACTTTTGGAATATTGTGTACAATTCTGGTCTCCTTCTTATGGAAAGATGTTGTGAAACTTGAAAGGGTTCAGAAAAGATTTACAAGGATGTTGCCAGGGTTGACGGATTTGAGCTATAGAGAGAGGCTGAACAGATTGGGGCTGTTTTCCCTGGAGCGTCAGAGGCTGGGTGGTGACCTTATAGAGGTTTGCAAAATTATGAGGTGCATGGATAGGGTAAATAGGCAAAGTCTTTTCCTGGAGGTCAGGGAGTCCAGAACTAGAGGGCATATGTTTAGGGTGAGAGGGGAAAGATAAAAAAGAGACCTAAGGGGCAACTGTTTCACACAGAGGGTGGTACGGGTATGGAATGAGCTGCCAGAGGAAGTGGTGGAGGCTGGTACAATTGCAACATTTAAGAGGCATTTGGATGGGTATCTGAATAGGAAGGGTTTGGAGGGATACGGGCCGGGTGCTGGCAGATGGGACTAGATTGGGATATCTGGTCGGCATGGACGGGTTGGACCGAAGGGTCTGTTTCCATGCTGTACATGTTTATGACTCTATGACATAGAAGAGGTGGTCTACTCAGTCCATCTAATGCTCCACCATTCATTGAGATCACAGTTGATCTGATAATCCACAATTCATTGTCTTTACTCCGTAACCCTTAATTCCCTCACTGATTGAAAATCTGTCTCTTTCAGCCTTGGTGCTCCTCTGTGGCAAAGAATTCCACAGATTCTCTGCCATTTTTGTCTTAAATGGATGATTCCTTAATCTGAGACCCGAACTCTCCCATAAGGACAATCAGTTCTCCACATTATTTTGTCAAGCTCCCCTAAAAATCTCAAATGTTTTGTTAATGTCTCCTCTCATTCTCCTAAATTCTAATGAGTGCAAGCCCTCTCCTCATGTGAAAATCCCTCCATACCTGAGATCAACCTAGTGAAACAGTTCTTCACTGCCTCCAATGCCAGTGTATTTTTCCTCATTTAAGAATGCTCGTTGTGGTATGACAGTGTCTTGTATAATTTTAGGAAGAACTCATTTTTTTTTAACTCCATTCCCTTTGACATAATAATGGTATGTATTACTTGAAAGGTGAACATCCAGGTGGAGTAGACAAAATTAATCTCAAAGGATAAAAACACAAAATACTGTGCTACACATTAGAATGGATATAAAAAAAGGGATAGAATTGAAAGGTAGAGAAATTAACACCAAACCAGTAACAGAATGGACAACATTTAGAGGACCATGTGCACTTCTGGTTACCAGTTTGCAAAAAGGATACATAAAAAAGTGCTGGTAAGGTTGCAGAGAAGACATACAATCAAACCAGAAATGTCAGGTGCTTACATCGGGAAAGGATTGGCAGTTGGATTTCCTCAATAAAATGCAAATGGATGACCTGGCAGATCCATTGAAAATTAAATATTTTTAACAGAGTTAAGTATAGAAAGAATGTTTCCTGGTTTGGAGAAGAGCACAATTAGAGCCTATCTATATTAGATAGTCATCAATAAATCCAATGGGGAATTTAGATGAAAGTTCTTTAACCCAAGAATGGTGACAATGTGCAACTCACTATCACAGAGAGTGGTTGATGTGAAGCAATTAGTATTGATGTATTGAAGGGTGAGAACAAACAGAAGGTTATAATCCTGGATGCAGATAATGAAAAATGAAAATACAAATGAATGGATTTTTAATTTGGCTCAAAGGTCTTTTTTGTGTTCCTGAAATATGTTCCCTTAACTCCAGAGGACAGGACAAGACTATCATTAATTAAGTAATTGGGTGTGCAATGTCATAGGTAATAGAAAACAATGAAATATCAATTATGTAAAATTATATCTTTTTAATATCACAGATAGCAGATACAATATCTTGTAAAACAGTTGATAAGATTATTATTTCTGATCTGTTTTATTATGCTAACAAACCCACAGGAACAAATTACATAAAACACTTCCCTCATTCAAAAATTCACTATTCATCTCAAAACGCTGTCCAATTAGCACAAGATCTTCAAAAACTCAACATTTTGAAAGCAACTCTTTCTGACTGTACTTTTGAAAACATCAAGTTTTAGGACAGAAAACAAAGAGTTCAAAGAGGCCTTGTCAGTTTTCCTTGACTTAAGCATTACAGTGTGCCTTGCAACTCGGCAATGGAGAAAGGTCATTGACCATGCTCTATTTGACACAAGAAAGCAATCCCAAGAAACAACATAAACAACATGGCATTCAGAAGGTATACAGGAATCTGGATCGGTTACATGCTGTTACAAATAAGAATAGAGACAGAAAAACTGCAGATGCTGAAATCCAAAACAGACAGGCAGGAGGCTGGAAGAACACAGCAAGCCAAGCAGCTTTCAGGACTGCAGTGGGTGTGGGGGGAGCTGCAGATAAAGGGTGTGGCAGGAACAGGGTGGTGAAGTGGGGATAGGTGAAAACAGGCAGGGAGGTCAATGGGAGGAATTAATTCAGTTGGTGGCAGGGAGCAGTGGAAGGGAGGGGGAGGGGCTGAGAAGGGAGTGGGGGGAATGGGAGGGGCCTGGCTTGCTGTGTTCTTCCAGCCTCCTGCGTGTCTAACTTACAAGCAAGATTAGCTTTTGTTTTCTTTGAACTCTATTACCTGCGTGACCACTATTCAAGTTGAAAACAATGAGATAGCCCTCCAGTCTATTGAGTGTAAGAGTTCTTGGGAATAGAAGTCTATGAGTGAATTACAACTCCATAATCCAATCAAAGGATTGACTAAATTGACATTCATACACTTTGAGATCATCTGATCATCAGACCCTTGGGATCAAGTGTAGCTTTTACTTCACTTTCAGGTAGTTTACTTTAAGTAATACACAGCATCATGTCTATTATTTACATGAATACTACAATGTCGGGTTATGACATTGACAGAACGTATAATAGCCACCTGAAAATTGGTAGGTAGTTCACTATTATAGGATTTAATTTTGTAGCAGGTGCAGATTTGCATAACATATATTGTATGTTTTCTAATGGATTTCTCATTGCATTCCACTCAGCCGGACTGAGAATGTGATAGGGAAAGTTTACAGGAAATAAGTGACCTAAGAATGCAGTGTTATGTACAAGACTTTTAGATATTATATTTCTATATAAATAAATTGTATTAAATAATTATTATTGTGTTCTTGTAGAAAATGAAAAACTCTTTTATCAACCTATAACTCTTTCTCCAGTGTGATGTTGTACACCCTCAGTTTCCACAGCCTGCACTACAACCAACATCTGCTTCCCCACTATGTACAGCACGTTTCACTCTTTAGCAACAAGTTAAATCAAAGTGGAATCGTAAAAATGACAGTAATAGGATTTTAATATGGGAACTGAATTCTACCTTCATACCCTGAACAAATTAACTATTGTCCTCTAACCACTTTGAACTCACTATGTGCAACACTACAAGACAAGTAAGTTCTGCGAGATAAGTTTCGCATGTTTTCTGTTACTCCAGCTCAGTTCCACAGGCACTGGGAGTCCTTCTGTGCTACAGCAAAGTGGCCAACTTGTGGAAGCCACAAGTGACAATTATCAGGATATCATAACACACATTGTAACGTAAAATATCCAGTTCTCTCACAGTTACGTATCCCAACAATCGAGCAATATCTTTAACCTTACAATTCTTTATATGTTAATGAATCAATAAGAACCTCTGACCTTCTGCATTTCTAAAGCAAATAATAAATACTAAGGAAAATCTGATACTTCTGGCCATCTCTATTTTAGATGTGTCACTCTTTGGCATCACTAATTCCTCCAGTAGTGATGGAGAATGTAGCTTCATTCTCTGGTAAGTCTGGGCTGAAAGCAAGTAAAAAAAAAGTTATAAGCAACACAAAACCAGAATTACATCCAATTTTCAACGTAAATATAGACTATTTTTGTTTCTGCCCAACCTTCCTTTCAATTTTTTTCATCTCGATTTATCAGTCACGTTATGGTATGTCATGTAAGTGATAGGCTAAAAAAAGTGGGCAAAATATTTGCAGACGGAGTATGAGACAAAATGTGAATAGAAAATGATGCATTATTGAAATTGAGTAAAATTGCCAAACTGTGGCACAGAGGAACCTGGTTGACTTGGTAAATGAATCAAAATGGTATGAAGGTGCAGTAAATGGTTACGGAGGCAAATAGAATGTTGTCATTCATTGCAAGGGTAATGGAATATAAAATAGGGAAATTTTACTACAATTTTACAAGGTGTTCTGAGACCATATATAGAGTATTGTGTAGTTTTGATCTCCTTACTTGAGAAAGAATTTATTGGCATTAAACACAGTTCAGAGAAGTTTAATTCAACCTAATTATTCGATGAAGGTATTATCTAATGAAGAAAGTTTGGACAGGTTGGGCCTGTATCCATTGGCGTTTAGAAAAATCACATTGAAAAAAAGATCCTGAAGGGACTTAAAAGGGAGTTTTGAGAAGATGTCTAGCTCAGGTTGAGGTTCTGGGTGTAGGTTTGCTTGCTGAGCTGGAAGGTTCGTTTTCAGACATTTCGTCACCATACTAGGTATGTCATTTCCTGTGTAATGTCACTTCCTGTTCTTTTTCTCAGGGGGTGGTAAATGGAATCCAAGTCAATGTGTTTGTTGAGAAAATTTCCACTAAAATGCCATGCCTCTAGGAATTCTCACGCATGTCTCAGTTAGGCTTGTCCTAGGATGGATGTGTTGTCTCAGTCGAAGTGGTGTCCTTCCTCATCTATTTGTAAGAATACTAGTGAGAGTGGGTCATGTCTTTTTGTGGCTAGTTGATGTTCATGTATCCTGGTGGCAAGTTTTCTGCCTGTTTGTCCAATGTAGTGTTTGTTACAGTTCTTGCAAAGTATTTTTGCAAAACACATCCATCCTAGGACAAGCCAAACAGAGATATGCACAACAATTCCTAGAAGCATGGCATTCCAACCAGAACTCTATCAACAATTACATTGACTTGAACCCTATTTACCACCCTCTGAGAAAAAGAACAGGAAATGACATCACCACAGGAAATGGCATCACCAACCCAAGGAAACCTAAACACATAAAGAGAAAGTGGGCCTTGCCACCAGTGCTTCATTTGAAGGCTCACTGATGATGTTACTTAGTATGGTGATGAAACGTCAGAAAATGAACCTTTCAGCTTAGCGAGGAAACCTACATCCAGGACTTGATCGGGTTCGTGCTGAAATAGAACCAGGGAAACCAATTTTAAAAGGGTCTCTCATTTAAGACTCAGATAAAGAGAATTATTTTTCTCTCAGCATGTCAATGATCTGTGGAATTCTCTTCTCCAGATAGCAGTAGAGGCAGGGCCAGAGAACATTTTTAATCATGAGTTATATATATTCTTAATTGACAAGGGAGTCAAATGTTATGGAGGGCCAACATCAGATCTGCTGTAGATAAATGTTGCAGCAGTCCAGAGGGGTCAAATGGCCAACTCTTACTGCTAATTCATTTGTTCATGTGTGTACACTACTGAACGTTGGTCCTTGAATCATTGTGTGCTGATGCTTCACCCTGAAATTTCTTTCTGGCAGTTTCTGTCAGTAGTTGTTATGCTACCAATATATCATAATCTTTTTTCTTTCATTTAATTACAGTATCTAGCTTCCCCTTAGGTGAAATGATAAGCTTCAGATGTGTATCCGCCCACTCTTAGTGAAGAAGCTAAATAAAGCTCTTAGGGAATAAGTTGAAAAGAGAAAACAAAGCATTATAAATTTTTGGGAAGTGAGAACTGTGTGTGTATTTGAATGTATTATTTTTATTTCATACTTTTCTACTCTCCTTTCCCTCCTGTGTTGTTGGTAGTGCTCCTGACAGTATATATGTTATGGCAAGGTAAGGCAACAGGAAGTGCTGTTCAGCAGGGAACGGGGTGTGGTGAGTTGAGGAAATGGTAGGCCAAGAGAGGGCTACTCTTGCTACTCCAAGCTCCTCAGATAAATACATGTGAAATATGTTACTAACAAGTGTGGAAGGTCAATTGGTTCCCCTCTTTTTAATTCCCCCTCCACTGGTCACAATAAATATTTCTGCTTCTTTTGAGCACGTTTTAAATTAAAACATAGTATGTAATTTACATTTTAAATTAAACTGTAGTCAGTTTGCTAGAAAAATGAAGGAAGTAATTACAAGTTTTCTTGTGTGAAAGAAAGAAGAATTTTAATACCTACTAATCTTAAGGAAACACTAATAAAATATGACATCAAACTCATACGCAAACAAAAGTAATAAGCTTGAAAGGGCATGTATCTGGTATACTGTTACAGGGAGACAGAGAGAATGAAGGTGGTAATGTTTAAAGAGCTATTAGAATTTTGGAGGTGTTAGAACATGAGACTATAGTTATTTAATTGTTGATTAACATGTTTAGGGTAGCAACGAAGTTAGTGATACCTTTGAGTTATTATTAAATGGTAGTTTCTTAATTTGCATTTATTGAGACTCTGTTTTCCAAGATGATGAGAGAAAGGCAGAGAGGTAGAGCAAGAGTCTTCCAGTTCTTGTCGATAACTCAATTTTCAGTCAGGTTTTCAATGTATATTCCTAAGTCGAAGTCCTTTGTATTTCCAAGCTGGCTAACTGGCATGTGAAACTGACATCTCAGAACATTTGAAATTACCATGTAAGTGTGAATTAAAATAGGGCATGCAAATTTCTTGATGATGCCTTACTTGCCTGGTTTTGATGTCTTTAGACAAAATTAGTCATTACAACAAAGATAGTTGTGTTTATCTCATGTGGGTGTAGTGATTATAATGACGTCAGCCAACTGGATTTCATAAAATATAGGTTCCCTGATTGGGGCTAATAATCTGGACCAATCAGGGAACCCTGGCTGACAGATAAAAGAGGGGCGTGCACACACAACATGGATGCTGGGGGAAAAAAAATAATAAGCACTACCGCAACTAGGCGGTAGTGTGGGGGAGAAAAAAAGGATTGCAGTTGCTCACCTGCACACATACAGCATGGGTGCTGGGGAAAAATAAGCACTACAAAAAAGAAAAGAAAAAAGGGGAGCGTCAGAGATATTGCCACTCTGAGAGCTGACTCGGCAGAGGCAGACTAAAATCTGGGACCACTTATGTGTAATTGTGGGAAAAGGCCTACCCACTGCATGGCCACACAGAATGCAGAAAATCAAGCCTGTCCAAGCCATACAAGAAACACCCAGAATGCCTCAGCATTGACCAAACAGGCTGACAAGGGAAGCCAGACATGACCATAGTTACTCGCAGACCAGGGAATGCACTTCCCAAGGCAAACTGACAATAAGCTTCCTGGACCCAATAAACACAGCTGTCCCAAAGCCCTAACAGCAATCTCATACCCCATTGATACTACCAGCCACACAAAGGACAGGTCAGACGGAGAGGCACCAGAATACCCCTCTCACACGAGAGCGACAATGGAAACACCTTACTGTCAAGAAAAGGGACCTTCTCACCTCCCCTCAAAGAGAGCTGGAATCTCTTGATCCCATTAAGAACTGATTGATGCTGCCAGGATGCTTCATTGTATCTAGATTCAGGACATCCTTCTGATAACTGCTTTGATATTATCATCATTGTAACTAGATTACTCGATTATCAAGACCATTGTATTTTCCCTATTTTAAATTAGCATCATTGTACAGTATTCCTATAAAAACTGGCTTGATTCTCAGTTCGTGGAAGATCACCCTTGATTTACCTGTACAGACTGTCAGTTCTGTGTCGGCCTAGTCAATTTCTCTTCCAACAATATCACTTGCAATAAACAGCTCATCAATTTCACCCGATCTGGCTTGTGTGGTCTCTGTTCAATTGGGCTCAATTCTCGGATAGTAAATAAAGGATGGCTTGGTTACGGGATACCGGCCTCTTTGAAAGAATTTCAATGGCAACTAAAATAAAGCATGGACCTGAAGAAACTCACTCGCAGGAGTCTTCTTTGTAATGGGATAAGTATTTCTTACATCATGTCTTTGTTTGGGAAGCTTGACTTGTTTGACTCTGCCACTGAGGACTGGCTCCAATACATGGAAAGAATATGTTATTTTTTTCCAGGCAAATGACATTGTAGCAGACAAAAAAGCAACAGGTAATTCTCCAGACAGCCTGCTATGCTTTGCTTTTAGGAGTCACATCTTTCCTGAGGCACCACATACTAAAACCTTTCAAGGATTGACCAACATAGTTAAAGAATGTTAAGACCCCAAGCCTTCTCTAATTCTGAGAGACTATTGTTTTCACATGGCTATTTGAGAACCAGGGGAATTCACATCAGGATGTTTGACTAGACTAAGGCAACTGTCAGAAACCTGTGACTTTGGTTTAATTCTTAAAGATATGTTAGAGACTGTTTGGTATATGGAATTAATAATGAAACTATGCAAACCCCAACTGGATTTCAAACCGGCACCACAACTGGCTTTATCATTGAAAAATGCAGCAAGTAGACCATAAGAGTTGCCGGGTATTCTGATGGATGTAGACACCCTTGGGGAACACCACTGGAGTGCAGGCAATTACACAGCCTCATTCAGGACATATCATCACGAAAGAGGCACTATAGGTAACTCCACAACAAAACAAAACCAAGCCTCAGTCAAACCATTAAACATTTTCTTCACGATCTGAGCCAGCAAGCCATCGCGGTTGCTGCTGGTATGCAAACTTGAGAGAGAAGTCTTACTAGACCTAAATTGAGTAAGATAACTCATAGGTTGGTATCCTGGAAGGTATCCAGGAGAGTTCATACGTGTAAAGTCCACCTACATTTGGTTTAGAATAGCTAAACTGTTCAGCAACGTCAAGATCAGAGCCAATTAAAATAAATGTTTGGTTAAATGATTATCTGGTGCTAATGGAGGTTAGTACCGGTCAGTTGTATCAGTGATCGCAGAACCAGTTTTTAACAAACTTCTCTCTGATCTCTACCCTTTACATTTGTGCAAGACCTTGGCTAGACTGAGAACCTATTCTAAGGAGCCTTTAGAGATTGAGGGTAGGAAATAACTGCGAGGCCGTCACCAAAGCACCCTTTATTTGTACGGACACTGTACATGGACTCTGACTAGATAGCTCAGTGCTAGTCTCTAGAATAAGGAGACGTTCTGAGACCCTTGTTTATACTTATCAGCCAGGGCTCCCTGCTTGGTTCAGGTTAATGGCCCAATCAGGGATCTCATATTCAAGGAGGTCCACCTGGCCATCCTCTTTCCAATTATTACATCCTTCCCCCACTAAGTTCAGAGATGTCAGCCTGTAATTTCTCTTGTCGTTTCATCTGGCTTCCCCAGGTCCGGCTTCTCTGACGCTGACTCAGATACGGGCGGCATGTACTGGACCACAGTCTGTTTCTTGTGCCCAAGCATCTTGGGAGAAACTCCTCCTCTTCTTCAGGCACTAATGGTAACAAGGCTGCATCCGTCTCAGACTCTGAGGTTTCTTCGATACTAGACGGAGGGTGAGACCTCATGACAGCCTTTCTGGCTTTTCTGAGGAGCCAGGTATGTTTTTCTCTTGCCTCATTTGCAAGGTAGTCATTTTCATGTGATCCACATGTTTGTTCAGGGTTGTTTCACATGTTTGTCATGGGACCTGGCCTTATGTCAATCTCATCTCATATCCATGCAGGGCCATTTCTGTGGTTTCAACACCAAATTTCATCCCCTGACATAAACTGTCTCTCTCATGTTGAGTAGGCATGTGGCTGGCATTGGTCTTCCTGATGCCATCTCACCCTCCCACCCTGAGGTCTGGGAATATCAGGTTTATGCTGGTGCAGTGTCTTCTACCCAATAAACAGACAATAGACAATAGGTGCAGGAGTAGGCCATTCTGCCCATTGAGCCTGCACCACCATTCAATATGATCATGGCTGATCATCCTTAATCAGTATCCTGTTCCTGCCTTATCTCCATAACCCTTGATTCCACAATCCTTGAGAGTTCTATCCAACTCTTTCTTAAATGAATCCAGAGACTGGGCCTCCACTGCCCTCTCAATAAGTGTGCTGGAGCTATCCATGTAGTTACATGAGCAGTGGTCCTATAATCAACTGGGACAGTTTGGTATTGTGTGTAGATGTAGGCTGTTTATTTAAGTTTGCCTTCTACATTTGGACTCCTCTTTCTGCCAGATCATTGGATGATGGATGATATGGTGCTGTCCAAACATGCCAAATGCCCTTTGACTTTAGGAAATATTTAAATTTCCTGCTGGTAAAAGATGGTCCATTATCTGTGACCCTCCATGTATTACAAAAGATGGCCATAGTTTTTCTATCCTCGCCCCTATGTTTGATGAATGAACTTTATGCACATCCAACCACTTTGAATGGGCACCCACAATGACCAAGAACATTGAGCCCATGAAAGGACCCGCATAGTTGACGTATAATCAAGTCAGGGTTTACCTGATCATTCCCACAAATGTGGGGGAGCTGCTGGGTGGTAATTTTTGTCCTTGTTGACACTCTGGACACTGCCCCACCAACACAACTATGCACCCAGACTTGGCCACCAGACATTGCCTCTTGCCAACATCTTCATTTTGGAAACCCCTGGATGATCCTGGTGGATCTCAGCCTGTAATCAGATGGTAATCTTTGCTCAGGACAATCTCTCTTGCTCCACTTAATAATATGCCATCATCATCTGACATCTGGTCTCTCTGGGTCCAAAAGGGTTTTAATTCTGTTTGTGACAGCAGTTTGGTTTCCCCCCTCATCACCAGCTGAATCAGTTTTGCCAGGACCAAATCCTTCTGTGTCCAATGTCTGATACTGTCAGCTATGGCTGGAAATAAGTCCGGAAATTTTAACACCATTACCAGTGGTGGTACTACCGGTGGCATATCTGCCAATGGAAGGCAGTTTAAGGAATCTGCAGCCAATCAAGAGCCAATCTAAGTGAATCTTTCTGAATCAATTTTATCCCATGAAGCTTTTTGTTACAATTAGTGGCAACTGAACTAACTGCTTCTCAATCTTAATCTGTAAAGGTTCAGCCTTGACGAGGTCTTGTGCAATCTTAAGTGTTGGAGTCCAGAGTGAAATTTGTTAGAGTGTTTCTGTGATCACTGAAACGGCAGCTGGTTCAGTTACCACTGGTGGGCTCTAATACTAAGAGCAGAAATTACAAATTAGAACACGTCCATGAGGGCAAGTAGCAAATGCATGTGCATTTAGCCGCCTCCCACTGGCAGATACACTGCAGATAGTACCACCATTGGAAGAGTCTCTAATGGTTTTAAATTTCCAATCACTACTGACAATATCAAACTTTGGACCAGTTAGTCTGACCTCAGTGGTGGGAACAATGCTGGAGTCAATTATAAAGGACAAAATTATAACACATCTGGATAGCAGTAACAGGATAGGTCAGAGTCAGCATGGATTTATGAAGGGGAAATCATGCTTGACTAATCTTCTGGAATTTTTTGAGGGTGTAACTCTGAAGATGGACAGGTGGATGTAGTATATCTGGACTTTCAGAAAGCTTTTGATAAAGCCCCACATAGGAGGTTAGTGAGCAAAATTAGGACACATGGTATTTGGGGCAAAATACTGACATGGATTGAAAATTGGTTGGCTGACAGGAAACAAGAGTAGTGATAAACGGCTCCCTTTCGGAATGGCAGGCGGTGACCAGTGTTGTGCCGTACGGATCAGTGCTGGGACCGCAGCTTTTTACAATGTACATTAATGATATAGATGAAGGTATGAAAAGTAATATTAGCAAATTTGCTGATGACACAAAGCTGGGTAGCAGGGTGAAATGTGAGGAGGATGTTAGGAGAATACAGAGTGACCTGGATATGCTAGGTGAGTGGACGGATGCATGGTAGATGCAGTTTAATGTGGATAAATGGGTAGTTATCCACCTTGGTGGCAAGAACAGGAAGGCAGGTTACTCCTAAATGGAGTCAAGTTAGGTAAAGGGGCAGTACAACGATATCTAGGTGTTCTTGTACATCAGTCAATGAAAGCAAGCATGGAGGTACAGCTGACAGTGAAGAAAGCTAATAGCATACTGGCCTTCATAACAAGAGGAATTGAGTATATAAGCAAAGAGGTCTTTCTGCAGCTGTACAGGACCCTGGTGAGACCGCACCTGGAATATTGTGCGCAGTTTTGGTCTCCAAATTTGAGGAAAGACATTCTGGCTATGGAGGGAGTGCAGCGTAGGTTCACGAGGTCAATTCCCGGAATGGCGGCTCTATCTTACGCTGAAAGATTGGAGTGACTGGGCTTGTATACCCTTGAGTTTGGAAGGCTGAGAGGGGATCTGATTGAAACGCATAAGATTATTAAAGAATTGGACACTCTGGAGGCAGGAAGCATGTTTCCGCTGATGGATGAGTCCCGAACCAGAGGACACAGTTTAAAAATAAGGGGTAGGCCACTTAGAACAGAGTTGAGGAGAAACTACTTCACCCAAAGAGTGGTGGGTGTGTGGAATGCCTGCCCCAGGAGGCTGTGGAGGCCAAGTCTCTGGATACTTTCAAGAAAGAGTTGGATAGAGCGCTTAAGGATAGTGGAATCAAGGGATATGGGGATAAGGCAGGAACAGGATACTGATTGAGGATGATCAGCCATGATCCTAATGAATGGTGATGCTGGCTTGAAGGGCAGAATGGCCTACTCCTGCACCTATGGTCTATTGTCAGAAGGATCTGGTCCTGGTGAAACTAAAACAGCTGGTGGTGATGTGGGAAACCCAAGAGCCATCACAACCAGAATTGAAACTTTTTTGGACCAGAAAGACCGGATAACTGTAAAGGATGGCATATTATTATGTAATGCAAGAGTGATTGTCCCGAGCAAAGGATGCCATAAGATTCCGATTGAACTCTTGGGTCATCCAAGAGTTTCCAAAATGAAAATATTGGCAAGAAATTTGATTATCTTCCTGAGACAGAACTCCAATGTTCAGAGATGCTTGTAACTACACAGCACAGGCAGTTAACTGTGAAAGTTCACTGCCTGGTCAGTGAGTTGTGCAGGTTCACTGTTGCATTTTTTTTCACCTGCCATGTGGTACCTGCTCTTCCTCCTTCCTCACGTTTAAAAGTACTGTTGTTTTGATCTTTTTTTCCCCAAAAGTTCCAAAACACTGCAACAGTAATCAGTGCTCCAAGAAGTCTAGGAAATCAGCTCCAACACCTAAAGAACCTCAAAAAAGGAGCAGCACCTACAGCAACAATTTTCTCCTATCCACCATCTTGGAATACCCAAGCTGATGAGTTCTTGTCAAGTGACAAAGAGGATTGCTGAAGGCAGAGTGGTGTATTTTGTCTATATGGACTTCAGTAAGACATTCAATAAGGTTCTGCATGGTAGACAGGTTGACTAGGTTAGATCACATGGAATACACGGAGAACTATTTCATTACAAAACCAGCTCAAAGGTAGGAGGGCAGAAGGTAGTGGTGGAGGGTTTGTGTGTGAATGTAGGAAGTATGGTTCGTAAATCTGCAGATGAACTTAGTGGACAGTGAAGAAGGTTACCTCAGAGTACAACAGGATCTTGATCAGATGGGCCAATAGGCTGATGAGTGGCAGATGAAGTTTAATTTAGATAAATGTGAGGTGCTGCATTTTGGAAGGGGAAATCAGGGCAGGACTTACACACTTAATGGTAAGGTCCTGTGGAATGTTGCCGAACAAAGAGACCGCAGAATGCAGGATCATTGTCCCTTGAAAGTGGAGTCGCAGATAGACAGGGTACTGAAGTAGACGTTTGGTACGCTTAATTTTATTGGTCAGAATACTGAGTACAGAAGTTGGGAGGTCATGTTGCAGCTGTGCAGGGCATTGGTTAGGCCACTTTTGGAATAGTGCGTTCAGTTCTGGTCTCCCTGCTATAGAAAAGATGTTGTGAAACTTGAAAGTGTTCAGAAGAAAAATTACAAGGATGCTACCAGAGTGGGAGGGTTTGAACTATAGGGACAGGCTGACAGGCTGGAGCTATTTTCCCTGAAATGTCAGAGGCTGAGGGGTGACCTTATAGAAGTTTATAAAATCATGAGGGGCATGGATAGGATGAATAAGCAAGGACTTTTCCCTAGGGTAGGGGAGTCCAAAACTAGATAGCATAGGTTTAACGTGAGAGAGGAAAGATTTTAAAAGGAACCTAAGAGGCAACGTTTTCACGCGGAGTGTTGTGTGTATGGAATGAACTGGCAGGAGTGGTGGAGGCTGGCGCATTTACAACATTTAGAAGGCATCTGGATAGGTACTTGAATACTAAAGGTTTAGAGGGATATGAGCCAAATGCTGGCAAATTTGGGACTAGGTTAATTTAGGATAGCTGGTCGACATGAACATGTTGGACTGAAGGGTCTGTTTCCATGCTGCACATTTCTATGACTCTAGGTTATGTCTGGTGGCTAGGATTGTACGTAATATAGCTGCATTGGTGGGAGAGTGCCTAGAGTGCCAATAAGGACAAACGTTACCACCAGCATCTCCCCAGCATTGATGGGAATGGCCGGGTAAACCCTGAACTTGGTTACACATCGACAATGCAGGTCCTTTCAGAGGTTCCATGTTCTTACTCATTGTGGATGCTAACTGAAAATAACTGAAAAGTTAAAAATCACACACCAGGTTATAGTTCAACAGGTTTAATTGGAAGCACACTAGCTTTCGAAAGCTAGCGTGCTTCTAATTAAACCTGTTGGACTATAACCTGGTGTGTGATTTTTAACTTTGTACACTCCAGTCCAACACGGGCATCTCCAAATCACGAAAATAACTGAGCATGCATAGAGTTCATTCGTCAAACATGGGGACTTGATAGAAGAATTGTGCACATCTTTTGCGATACATGGACTCCTCGAATTGTTGGTCATGAGTAACAAGACATCATTTACCAGCAGAGAATTTGAGTATTTCCTGAAGTCGAATGTTATTCAACATTTAAGGACAGCTCCATCCCATCCAGCGTCCAATGGTCTGGCAGAAAGAGCAGTGCACAACTTTGAAGGCAAGCTTAAAGAAACAGCCTACAGCTTCACTAGATACCAAACTGTCCCAGTTCCTATTTGATTATAGGATCATCCTTCATGCAACTAGTGGGATAGCTCCAGCAGAATTACTAATCAGGAAAAGACTCTGCACCAGGTTAAATCTGATCTTCCTGTACCTGTAGGGAGGTTGAAACAGCATCAGGAACACCAATGCTGGACACAAGGCTCCACTAAGTGAGAGAGATAGTTTACTTCAGGGGATGAAGTTTAGTGTAGAAACAATGGGAATAGTCCGGCATCAATAACAGACACAGTTGTTGCGAGGTCAGATCCAGAGACATATAAAGTTCTGGTAGGTGTGACCATCTTGAACAATCACGTGGACCATGTGAAAGCTGTAAACTCGCAGATGGTGTGGGAGCAAAATGCGCCCAGCTCCTTGATAGCCTTTCTGACTGAACCCGTGCATTCTCCCTCTCCATCAAGCATTGAAGATACCTCTGAATCTGAGATAGACATGACAGATGTTACTGCCTTGACGCCTTTACTGCCTGAAGAAGTGAATGAATTGCTTCTGAGATTCTGTGCGTTACACACCAGCTGGGTCAGAGACAGAGTTGAAGAAATCTGACCCAGGGCCAAAACCCCCCAGGAAGAGATACAAAAAGAAACTTGCCAATGTTCTCGGACTTACCTGGGGGTGTGATGTTCTGTTTGTAACCAGGTCAGCCAGGTGGACTTCATAGAATATGAGTTCCCAGACTTGAGCTGTTAATCTGGGACCCCCGCTGATATATAAATAGATGTGTCAGAGGTTCTCTGGGAGCTGGTTCTGAGGAATCTGGATCAATGGCAAGATCTTTTTATGTGTAAATAAAGGGTGACTTGGTGATGAAATACTGACTTCTGTGGAGTTATATCAATATGCCTCTGCCAGTCATCTTAAACTTGTCAAAAATCCCAATACAGATTCCCCTGGTTCTCAAATTGCCAAGTAAAAATTATAGCAACTTTGACTTAGAGGGGTCTAGGGGTCGTGATGTATCTGAACTAAATCTGCCAACTCTTGAAAGGTTTAAGTATCTGGTGCCTCAAGGAAAGCTCAGCACATAATATCGGAAAATGTGGTCTTACAGTCATTTTTATCTGTCAGCAAGTGCTCCTTGTTTGGACCAGATTAACAGGTCCACCTAGCTGACCTTGTTACAATCATTACACCATACAATTTTGTTGAACTTTCAAAATGAACTTTGCTGTACTACAACCAATCAGATGATGCAAATCAACCAAAACTTCTTAAATAATTCATATCAGGACTTACCAGAATAGAACCCAGGCATCATCATTCTGAAATATGTCACCCTTGCATTGTGCAGACCATGCATTACAAGAAAGAAAAAGACCAGCAGACAAGATGTATCCCCAATTTGTTCTGAACAAAGACGTTATTGAAACTCATCTTGCCTGAAATGGCACTAACTGCTCACCACTTATCTTATACGAGTGAACAATAGTCTTAACCTGAGGCATAACAATCTGGTAAGGATCTACTTACCGTGAATAAAAATCCATCTGCTATGAATCCAACACCTACATCACAGTTAATGCTAAGCCTGCCTCAAGTCTCAACCTCTTCAGAACCAACGGATCAACATCATCTTGCTGAGCCTTCATTAAGTTCAAAAGGAATTCTGAAAATTCAGCCAACTGCATCCACACAAATATGGAACAAAACTTTCATTGTAAACTGAGTTTCAGGACTCAGTCACACAAATTGATGTCAATGTTTCTAACTTTTAAATACTGTCACTTGTAAACTCTACTTTCCTCTTCCTCCTTTCTCTTTCTTGATGGCTTATATGTGTGACTGTGTGTTGTGTTGTGACAATCATCATCTGGGTGGGGGTGTATGAATAAAACATTTTTTTAACCCAAAAGACAGTTTATTGTGAGTCATTTAAAAATTGAACTTCAATGATAGAGGCTTGAGAAAAGACAAAAACAAGAAGAGAAATTGCTGGAAGATCTCAGCAGGTCTGGCAGCATCTGTGTAAAAACAAGGACTGCCAATGCTGGAAACCAGATTCTAGATTAGAGTGGTGCTGGAAAAGCACAGCAGTTCAGGCAGCATCCGAGGAGCAGGAACATCGACGTTCATCTATGGAGAGGAATCAGAGTTAACCTTTTGGGTCCAGTGAGCCTTCTTCAGAACTGAACTCAAAACGTTAACTCTGATTTCTCTCCCCAGATGCTGCCAGACTGCTGAGATTTTCCAGCAATTTCTCTTCTTTTTTCTGATTTCTGGCTTCTGCACTTCTTCAGATTTGGAGGGAAGACAGCAAGGATTATTTCAAAAGGGAAAAGAAAAACGAGAAATGAAAATCACTGCTGCATACAGTTAAAAGAAGGGTAAAGCAAACAAAAATCAATTCACAGCTCTCTATTGTCTGCAATATCTTAAAGATATAGCAAGAAAATGCAAATTAAAGCAGCATTTTCCTAAAATCGTACTGTGGCTACCATGGCACTATGTTGCCATGGCATGTTGTGAATCCAAAGGCAAAGTTAATCTACAAAACCCAGAAAGACCTCATTAGATCCACAGGCTGTTCCTAACATTTTTTATGGGCTCAGTAATACGTTACTCAGTGACCTAAATGATTAACAGTGAATACAACAGCATTAAAATAGATCATTTAAAGTGGTGTAATACCCCATAAATTTTTGGATTCACTCTCTTAGCATTATTTGCTACTTAAATATTAAAAGATTATATATAACAATTTTAGAGTGTGTCTCATTAAAAACAAATCATTTAGTCTTCAAGCTTGTCATATGAATCCTGGAGTGGATTTTACACAGGCACTTAATGTTGTTGCTGCAAATTCACATTACCTATCATAAATTTTTGCAATACGTAGTTCACCTCGCCCTTTTCGTAGACTGATTCTTGTAGTAGATGCGTGAGCTAGAATATGACCACCAATTGGTTTTTTTGGATCTGCCTGGAAACTTGGCAAGACATCAAGGAACAAAAATCAATTATAAGAAAAGATGAAACACTGCTAACTAACTGTGAAACCATAACAAAAATAGAAACTAGTAGAAGCTATGAACACATACATGCTCTTCACTTCAGCTCCTCTTGAGCGGTCAGATTTAAGTAACAGTGGTTCAACAAAACATCAAAAGTGCCCAAGATTATATTTAAAGCTATTTATAGATTTAGCAATCTCAGATGTGCCTGTCTGAGTCCAGGTGATATGCACTGACTGGTTTCTGTGCAGTCAGTGCATATCAGCAAGAGGCAGAAGCTGCAATTTAATTTTTAACCAATATTTAAATAAGAAATTAATGTTTGTTTGTATTCATAGAAACCAACTGTTTCGAAGTACAACTTTCTGACCTGATCTATTAATCCCATAATTGATGTTGGGAAGGATGTGCAGGTTAGGTGTATTTGCCATGTTAAATTGCTCATAGTGTCCAGGTTTGTGCAGGCGAGGTGGATTAGCCATGAGAAATGCAGGGTTACATGGATAGCGTAGGAAGTGGGGCTTGGTGGGCTGATCTTCAGAGAGCTTATGTGGATTCAATGGCCTAATGGCTTGCTTCCGCGCTGTAGGGATTCTAGAGTTCTATGTTGGACATAAATTTCTCTGATGATATGTAACTGCATTCTTGCAGAATGTATCGCTCATTAATTTCAATTACTGTTTCACCATGTTAAACATTATGTTAAATTATGAATTGTAAATGGCTTGTTATATATTTAAGAAAATACAAATAGACTCTACCATTGTTAGTACGTGTAAACTTTAACAACTTTAGTTTTATAGGTGGTGAATTTAAACCAAACCTACAAGACAATACAAAATAGCTTTCCTAAATGAGGTCAAACTAAATTTGTTTGCAAAGGCAAAAAAGATATATTTACATTAGTGTTAGAGGTGACCACAATTCTGTGACTTTCGTCTTGGTTATGGAGAGAGATAGGTGCATGCAACAGGGTAGGTTTTACAACTGGGGAAGGGTAAATATGATGCTGCAAGACAGGATCTGAGGAGCATAAGTTGGAAGCATAGGCTGTCAGGGAAGGATGTCGTTGAAATGTGGAACTTTTTCAAGGAACAGATACGACGTATCCTTGATATGTATATACCTGTCAGGCAGGAAACCTGACGGTTGTGTGAGGGAACCTTGGTTGACGAGGGAGGTTGAATGTCTTGTAAAGAGGAAGAAGGAGGCTTACATAAGGTTGAGGAAACAAGGTTCAGACAGAGCGTTGGAGGGATACAGGATAGCCAGGAGGGAGCTGAAGAAAGGGATTAGGAGAGCTAAGAGAGGGCATGAAAAATCTTTGGCGGGTAGGATCAAGGATAACCCCAAGGCCTTTTATGTGTATGTGAGAAACATGAGAATGAAGAGAACGAGGGTAGGTCCGATCAAGGACAGTAGTGGGAGACTGTGTATTGAATCGGAAGAGATAGGAGAAGTCTTGAATGAGTAATTTTCTTCAGTATTTACAAATGAGAGGGACCATATTGTTGAAGAGGAGAGTGTGAAACGGACTGGTAAGCAAGAGGAGATACTTGTTAGGAAGGAAGATCTGTTGGGCATTTTGAAAAACTTGAGGATAGACAAGTCCCCTGGGCCTGATGGGATATATCCTAGGATTATGTGGGAAGCAAGAGAGAAAATTGCAGAGCCGTTGGCAATGATCTTTTCGTCTTCACTGTCAACACGGGTGGTACCAGGGGACTGGAGAGTGGCGAATGTTGTGCCCCTGTTCAAAAAAGGGAGTAGGGATAACCCCGGGAATTACAGGCCAGTTAGTCTTACTTTGGTGGTAGGCAAAGTAATGGAAAGGTACTGAGGGATAGGATTTATGAGTATCTGGAAAGACACTGCTTGATTAGGGACAGCCAGTACGGATTTGTGAAGGGTAGGTCTTGCCTTACAAGTCTTACTGAATTCTTTGAGGAGGTGGCCAAGCATATGGATGAGGGTAGAGCAGTGGATGTAGTGTACATGGATTTTAGTAAGGCATTTGATAAGGTTCCCCATGGTAGGCTTATGCGGAAAGTAAGGAGGCATGGGATAGTGGGAAATTTGGCCAGTTGGATAGAGAACTGGCTAACCGGTCAAAGTCAGAGAGTGGTGGTAGATGGTATATATTCAGCCTGGAGCCCAGTTACAAGTGGAGTTCCGCAGGGATCAGTTCTGGGTCCTCTGCTGTTTGTCATTTTTATTAATGACTTGGAAGAGGGAGTCGAAGGGTAGGTCAGTAAATTTGCAGACGATACGAAGATTGGTGGAGTTGTGGATAGAGAGGAGGGCTGTTGTCGGCTGCAAAGAGACTTAGATATGATGCAGAACTGGGCTGAGGAGTGGCAGATGGAGTTCAACCCAGTCAAATGTGAGGTTGTCCATTTTGGAAGGACAAATAAGAATGCGGAATACAGGGTTAACGGTAGGGTTCTTAGTAAGATGGAGGAGCAGAGGGATCTTGGGGTCTATGTTCATAGCTCTTTGAAAGTTGCCACTCAGGTGGATAGAGCTTGTAAGAAGGCCTATGGTGTATTAGCGTTCATTAGCAGAGGGATTGAATTCAAGAGTCGTGAGGTGAGGTTGCAGCTGTACAGAACCTTGGTAAGGCCACATTTGGAGTACTGTGTGCAGTTCTGGTTGCCTCACTTTAGGAAAGATGTGGAATCTTTGGAGAGGGTGCAGAGGAGATTTACCAGGATCTTGCCTGGAATGGAGAATAGGTCGTATGAGGATATGTTGAGAGTGCTAGGCCTTTTCTCATTGGAATGGCGACAGATGAGGGGTGACTTGATAGATGATCTGGGGAATAGATAGAGTGGACAGTCAGAGACTTGTTCCCCAGGTACTACAGAGTGTTACAAGGGGACATAAATTTAAGGTGAAGGATGGAAGGTATGGGGGGATGTCAGGGGTAGGTTCTTTACCTAGAGGGTGGTGGGGGCATGGAATGCGCTGCCTATGGGAGTGACAGAGTCAGAATCATTGGTGACCTTTAAGCAGCAATTGGATAGGTACATGGATAGGTGCTTGAGCTAGGACGAATGTTCGGCACAACATCGTGGGCCGAAGGACTTGTTCTGTGCTGTATTGTTCTATGTTCTGTGTAATAATGGAAAGATGCTTGTCGGACTGAAGGCCTGTTACTCGTGGAGTGCCTCAGGGGTCGGAGCTGAGCCCATTATCTGTGTTATCTATATCAATGATTTGGATGAAAATGTACAAGGCATAATTTGTAAGTTTGCAGATGACACTAAAATAGGTAGTATTGGGGACAGTGAGGAAGGTTATCAGAAATTGCAGCAGGACCTTGATCAGCTGGGAAAGTGGGCTAAGAAATGGCAAATGGAGTTTAATATAAATAAGTATGAGGTATTGCATTTTGTAAAGTCAAATCAAGGTTGGAGTTTCATGGGTGAATGGTAGGGTCTTAAGGAGTGTAGTAGAACAGAGGGACCGTGGAGTTCAGGTGCACACGATTCTCTGAACGTGGAGTCACAGATAGACAGGGCCGTCAAAAAAGTTTTTGGCACACTGGCCTTCGTCAGTCAGGGCATTGAGAATAGAAGTTGGGAAGTTATGTTGCAGTTGTACAGGACATTGGAGAGGGCACACTTGGAATATTATGTTCAGTTTGGTCACCTTGCTATAGGAAGGATGTTATTAAACTGGAAAGAGTGCAGAAGAGATTTACAAGGATGTTGCCAGGACTCAAGTTATAGGGAGAGCTAGGACATTTTCTTTACAGCATAGAAGACTTCAGGGGGGATCTTACATAAGTGTATAAGTTCATGAGAGGCATGGATAGGGTGAATGCACTCAGTCTTTTTCCCAGAATTGGGAAATTGAAGACTAGAGGGCATTAGTTTAAGGTTAACAGGGAAAGAATAAAAGGGAACCTGAGGCAACTTATTTTACACGGAAGCTGGTAGACATATGGAATGAGCTGCAGGCGGAAGTGGTTGATGCGGATACATTAACAATATTTGGAAGGCACTTGGACAAGTATCTGGATGGGAAATGTTTAGAAGGACATGGGCCAAGTGCAGGGAAATGGGGTTAGCGTTGATGGACATTTTGGTCGGCATGGACCAGTGTGGATCAAAGGGCCTGTCTCTGTGCTGTAGGACTCTTTAACCCTAAGACTCTATTATTTCAAAAAGCAATATTCCCTTCCAAATAATCCACAAAATTGAGCTCTTAAAAATAGTCCTGATGGACACAGCAAGGCAATTTGTGAAATCTGCATCTGTAAGCATGAGTTCCTGTCTAGAATCATAGAATCCCTAATGTGCAGAAACAGGCTGTTCTGCCCATCGGGAGTATCCCACCCAAACCCAGTCCCCTCATACCCTAATCCAGTTCCCTATCCTAACCCTCTAACCCTGCATTTACCATGACGAATCCACCTAACCTTGACATCCCTCGACATTATGGAAAATTTAGCATGGACAATCTAAATATCCTTCATATCTTTGATCTATGGAAGGAAACCGAAGCACCCAGCAGAAGCCCATGGAGGCACAGGGAGAAAGTGCAAACTCCACAGAGACAGACAGTCACCCAAGGCTGGAATAAAACCTGGGTCCTTGGCGCTGTGAGGCAGCAGACTAACCGCTGATCCACCTTGCTGCCATAGGATTTATCTACTGCATTGTGTTGGGCTTTGGCACTTGCACTCTATTTGGTTTTAGTTGTTGCAAACTGTTGAGGTTTTGCTATGCAAGATTTGTAAGATTAGCTTGTGTAAGATTTCCAAGCAAATGTAATTTTGGAACTATAGAAAATATGCTGCACTTTGTGCCTGTAGAACTCTAGATAATACACCTGCTGTTATTAAGAGATAGGATTTTAATATACATAATTGTACCTTGAGTAATAAAACACCCCACAATTATTCTAATTGTTGGAGTATTAGGAGTATAGAGCTGTTGTCCATGCAAAATGTTAAGGACTATTCACTGAGCAAGGGAAGTTCAAGTGAAACCCACCCTGTTCATTAGCTACATGCAGATGTGGAGTCAATTTCTGAATATTAGATGACTTTCAGGTCTATTTCTCCATCACTTTTCTATACACACATCCATCATCATCATCAGTAAACAAGTAAATTTAAAAAAATTTACAGCAACATATTTGAAGTACAAATGCAAAAAAGATTAAAATTAATCTGCAGACCCTCAGTGAATGAGGATTGAGTTCACATAGACAACACCTTTATTTAATCAGTCACTTTTTATTTTCTATATTATGAAGCTGTAGGTGTATTGTACCTTTAAGAGAGAGTGAAAGCTGCCAAGGACTTCACAAGCACATAGTGCGCTGAAAAATTTAAAAATGTAACATTTGGCTGTGAAACAAATAGCTGAGCTGTTGCTATGGTACACAACAAATTCTAATTTTGCCAGATTCGACACAGCTGACTGGTTTTGAAATTTGATTCTTTTGCAAATCTTAACTGGGGGTTTTTATCAGAGAAGTACATTGTCATGAGTGGGAAGGAGACAAATTGATCAGACAAAGGAGGTTTACAGTGTAGAAAGTTGTTGTTAAATGTTCTTTGTCACTCATACTTACCCAGATTACGAGGCGAGGTGAACTTTTCTGTACTTTGGATCAGTGGTGCTGGAAAAGCACAGCAAGTCAGGCAGCATCCGAGGAGCAGGAAAATCAATGTTTCGGGCAAAAGGTCTTCATCAGGAATGGAGGCAGGAAGCCTCCAGGGCAGAGAAATAAATGGGGAGGGGGGGGGGGGTGCTGGTGAGAAGGTAGCAAAGAGTACAATAGGTGAGTGGGGGTGGGGATGGAGGTCATAAGTCAAAAGGGGAGTGTGGAGTGGATAGGTGGGAAGGGAGATTGGCTGGTAGGACAGGTCATGAGGACAGTGCTGAGCTGGAAGGTTGGAACTGAGATAAGATGGGGGGGGGAGGGGAAATGAGGAAACTGGTGAAGTCCACATTGATGCCCTAAGGTTGAAGTTCTGAGGTGGAAGATGAGGCGTTCTTCCTCCAGGCGTCAGGTAGTGATGCAGCGGCGGTGGAGGAGGCTCAGGACCCGCATGTCCTTTGCAGAGTTGAAGGGGGAGTTGAAATGTTGGGCCACAGGGCTGTGGGGTTGATTGGTGCGGGTGTCCCGGAGATGTTCCCTAAAGCGCTCTGTGAGGAGGCGTCCAGTCTCCCCAATGTAGAGGAGACTGCATCGGGAGCAATGAGTACAATAGATGATATTGGTGGGCGTGCAGGTAAAACTTTGATGGATGTGGAAGGCTCCTTTGGGGCCTTGGATGGTGGTGAGGGGGAAGGTGTGGGCGCAGGTTTTGCAGTTCCTGCGGTGGCAGGGGAAAGTGCCAGGATGGGAGGGTATGTTGTTGGGGGGTGTGGACCTGACCAGGTAGTCATGGAGGGAACGGTCTTTGCGGAAAGGGGTGGGGAGGGAAATACATCCCTGGTGGTGGGGTCCGTTTGGAGGTGGCAGAAATGTCGGCGGATGATGCGGTTAATGCAAACGTTGGTAGGGTGGAAAGTGAGGACCGGGGGGGGGGGGGGTTCTGTCCTTGTTACGGTTGGAGGAGTGGGGTTTGAGGGCGGAGGTGCGGGATGTGGATGAGATGCGTTGGAGGGAATCTTCAGCCACGTGAGAAGGGAAATTGCGAACTCTAAAGAAGTAACTTTTCTGTTTGTCTGGTTTAAATTAGCAGAAGGGTTTATCCTGTGTTGTGACACCTAACTGAGTGTGTGGGTAAATACATGGAAGATGCAGTACAACATAGCAAATTTTAAGTTTTACATTTTGAATGTACTAAACAGAAAAGCAGAGTATTATTCAAATCATGATATATAGGAATTGTGCATTGTGTGATTTGTGTGTGGAAAATGGTATGTTGGCCTTCATCATAAATGGATTTAGTTTAAAAATTGGGACATCTTACACAGGGCCTTGGTAATACCACACTGAGTGTTGCATGCAGATTGGTCTCCCTGTCTTAGAGAGAATATGCTTGCCACAGAGGGAGTTAAGTGAAGGTTCACTTGACTGATCCCGGGATGGCAGGGCTGATATATGAGGAGAGATTCTCCAAACTACGATACCTTGGGCTCTGCAACTGGATTCTTGCTTTTCTGATCCACAGACCACAATCAGTAAGGATAGGTGACAATATAAACCTCCATGATTATCCTCGACACCCATCCCATACAAGGCTGCATACTCAGCCCCTTACTATCCTCCTAATACATTCACGACTGTGTGGCCAAATTCTGATACAGAGATTTGTAAAATCACGAGGGGAACAGATGAGGTGAATAGCAAAACTAGAGTTCAAAACTAGACAGCATAATTTTAAAGTGAGGAGAGAAAAATTTAAAAGATTTCTAAGGGACAACCTTTTCACACAGAGGGTGGTTCATAAGTGGAATGTACTGCCAAAGGAAGCGGTACAGTTACAACATTTAGAAGATATTCGGACAGCTACACGAATAGAAAAGGGTAAAAGGAATATGGCTGAAAATGTGTTGCTGGAAAAGCGCAGCAGGTTAGGCAGCATCCAAGAGCAGGAGAATCGACGTTTCGGGCATGAGCCCTTCTTCAGGAATGAGGAAAGTGAGTCCAGCAGGCTAAGATAAAACGTAGGGAGGAGGGACTTGGGGGAGGGGCGTTGGAGATGTGATAGGTGGAAGGAGGTTAAGGTGAGGGTGATAGGCCGGAGTGGGGGTGGGGGCGGAGAAATCAGGAAGAAGATTGCAGGTTAGGAAGGTTGTGCTGAGTTCGAGGGTTGGCACTGAGACAAGGTGGGGGGAGGGGAAATGAGGAAACTGGAGAAATCTGAGTTCATCCCTTGTGGTTGGACGGGTCCTAGGCGGAAGATGAGGCGCTCTTCCTCCAGCTGTCGTGTTGTTATGGTCTGGCGATGGAGGAGTCCAAGGACCTGCATGTCCTTGGTGGAGTGGGAGGGGGAGTTGAAGTGTTGAGCCACGGGGTGGTTGGGTTGGTTGGTCCGGGTGTCCCAGAGGTGTTCTCTGAAACATTCCGCAAATAGGCGGCTTATCTCCCCAATATAGAGGAGGCCACATCGGGTGCAGCGGATGCAGTAAATGATGTGTGTGGAGGTGCAGGTTAATTTGTGGCAGATATGGAAGGATCCCTTGGGGCCTTGGAGGGAATTAAGGAGGGAGGTGTGGGCGCAAGTTTTGCATTTCTTGCGGTTGCAGGGGAAGGTGCCGGGAGTGGAGGTTGGATTGGTGGAGAGTGTGGACCTGACGAGGGAGTCACGGAGGGAGTGGTCTTTTTGGAACGCTGATAGGGGAGGTGAGGGAAATATATCCCCGGTGGTGGGGTCCGTTTGGAGGTGGCGGAAATGACGATGGATGATACGATGTATATGGAGGTTGGTGGGGTGGCAGGTGAGGACCAGTGGGGTTCTGTCCTGGTGGCAATTGGAGGGATGGGGCTCAAGGGCGGAGGAGCGGGAAGTGGAGAGATGCAGTGGAGAGCATCGTCACCATGTCTGGGGGGAAATTGTGGTCTTTGAAGAAAGAGGCCATCTGGGTTGTTCGGTATTGGAACTGGTCCTCCTGGGAAGGAATTGGGAATATGGGATAGCGTTTTTACAGGGGCAGGGTGGGAGGAGGTGTAGTCTACCTAGTTTACTAACACCTTCCACCCCGACCTCAAATTTACCTGGACCGTCTCAGACACCTCTCTCCCCTTCCTAGACCTCTCCATTTCTATCTCGGGCGACCGAATCAACATGGACATTTATTATAAACCGACCGACTCCCACAGCTACCTAGACTACACCTCCTCCCACCCTGCCCCTGTAAAACGCCAACCCATATTCCCAATTCTTTTGTCTCCGCCGCATCTGTTCCCAGGAGGACCAGTTCTAATACCAAACAACCCAGATGATCTCTTTCTTCAAAGACCGCAATTTCGCCCCAGACGTGGACGACGATGCTCTCCACCGCATCTCCTTCACTTCCTGCTCCTCCGCCCTTGAGTCCCGCCCCTCCAATCGCCACCAGGACAGAACCCCATTGGTCCTCACCTACCATCCCACCAACCTCCATATACATCGTATCATCCGCTGTCATTTCCGCCACCTCCAAATGGACCCCACCATCAGGGATGTATTTCCCTCCCCTCCCCTATCAGTGTTCCGAAAAGACCATTCCCTCCGTGATCCCTCGTCAGGTCCACACCCCCCACCAACCCAACCTCCACTCCCGGCACCTTCCCCTGAAACCGCAAGAAATGCAAAATTTGCGCCCACACCTCCCCCCTTACTTCCCTCCAAGGCCCCAAGGATTCCTTCCATATCCGCCATAAATTCACCTACACCTCCACACACATCATTTACTGCATCCGCTGCACCCGATGTGGCCTCCTCTATATTGGGGAGACAGGCCGCCTACTTGAAGAACATTTCAGAGACCACCTCTGGGACACCCGGACCAACCAACCCGACCACCTGTGGCTCAACACTTCAACTCCCCCTCCCACTCCACCAAGGACATGCAGGTCCTTGGACTCCTCCATCGCCAGACCATAGCAACACGACAGCTGGAGGAAGAGCACCTCATCTTCCGCCTAGGAACCCTCCAACCACAAGGGATGAACTCAGATTTCTCCAGTTTCCTCATTTCCCCTCCCCCCACCTTGTCTCAGTGCCAACCCTTAAACTCAGCACCACCTTCCTAACCTGCAATCTTCTTCCTGACCTCTCCGCCCCCACCCCCACCCCCACTCCAGCCTATCACCCTCACCTTATCACCCTCACCTTAACCTCCTTCCACCTATCGCATTTCCAAAGCCCCTCCCCCAAGTGTCTCCTCCCTATCTTTTATCTTAGCCTGCTTGGCACACTTTCCTCATTCCTGAAGAAGGGCTTATGCCCGAAACGTCGATTCTCCTGCTCCTTGGATGCTGCCTGACCTGCTCCGCCTTTCCAGCAACACATTTTCAGCTCTGATCTCCAGCATCTGCAGTCCTCACTTTCTCCTTAAAGGTATGTGGGCCAAGCATTGACAAATAGGACTCGTTTAGTTTGGGAAACATGGTCAGCATGGTTGAGTTAGACCAAGGGGTCTGTTTCTGTGCTGTATGACTCTATCTCTGAACTCTAATTAGGAATTTAAATAGTATGTTGCAATATTACTTGACTTGTAATCTTGGACTAATGTATTGTAGATGTAAGGTCAAAATCTACCGCAGGACTTGGTTAAAATTTAAATTCAACAATTTAATTAATCTGGAGCAAAAGAAACAACTTCAGTAAACCACCCTAAATATCCATTAAGTTCACCTCACCTAAGTGAGGAAAAGTATTTGTTATTTTTAAGACTTAATTGTAACTCTAGACTACGTAGCAATTAGTTAACAATGATATTTAACTGCTCTCTGAAATGGTGCCATAAACCAAAAATTTGTGACAAGCTGCTTTAGAAAAGTTGAAAAAGAATAAAACCAACCATTCCACCTGACACTTACTGAAGCACTGGGAATAACAAAGGCATAGGGGTGGCACAGTGGCTCAGTGGTTTGCACTGCTGCCTCACAGCACCAGGAACCCCAGTTCGATTCCAGCCTCGGGTGACTGTCTGCGTGGACATGTCCTCCCCGTGTCTGCGTGGGTTTCCTCCGGGTGCTCCGGTTTCCTCCCACAGTCCAAAGATGTGCAGGTCAGGTGAATTGGCCATGCTAAATTGCCCACAGGGTTAGGTACATCATTCAGAGAGAAATGGGTCTGGGTGGGTTACTCTTCGGAGGGTCGGTGTGGACTTGTTGGGCTGAAGGCCTATTTCCACACTGTCGGGAATCTAATCCATATCTTCCTGCAAATACTAACTAGGGGAGATATTATTGTATGAGAGAATGCTAGCTTGACATATTAAATCAGATACTCAGAGTTTCTGCAGATACAATAGACAAGAGTAAGATGGTTCTCTAGACAGTGAGCCTGAGGAATTTTTAATGCGAAATAAGAAAATGATACAAGTTGAACAAATATTTTGTGGTGTCTTCATTGTAGAAAGCATAAATAACGTCTCTAAAATACATTGTAAATCAAGAGTTGAAAGGGAGTGACGAACAAAAACAATTGCAATTACCGGAGAAATTATTAGAACTAAATGCTGATGCATCCCCAGAATCAAAAGAAGAAGCTCCTGAGATAATGATTCTTACAATTTTCCAAATATTCCTTGGATTCTGGAAAGGTTCCAAATTAGAAAGTTGTAAATATGATTCATCTATTCAAGAAAGGAAGGAGTCAGAAAGTAAGAAATTAAAGGCCAATTAACCTTAAATGGAAAATGGTAGAATCTATTATTCAGAGCATTATAGCAAGTTTCTAAGAAAATACAGAGTCAACATGACTTAGAGGAAGGGAAATTGTGCTTGACTAAGAGTTCTTTGAAGGAACAAGCAAAGTGGAGGAATGGGACTTGCAGGTGTGCCATACCTGGATAATAAAAGACATTTATTAAGATACCACATCAAACATTGCTGCACATTAAGAGTTCAGTGTGGGAGTAACACAGCAGTATTGTGAGAGGATTGGTCATCGAATCCCTATCACATAGAAAGAGACCATATAGCCCATCAAGTCTGCACCAACCCTCTGAAAAGCAGAGATTGCCCTATCCCTGTAACCCTGCATTTACTATGGCTAATCTACCTAGCCTACACATCCCTGGACACTACAGACAATTTAGCATGGTGAATCCACGTAATTTGTGTGTCTTTCAACCATGGGAGGAAAGTGGAGCATCCATCAGAAAACCATGCAGACATAAGGAGAACGTTCAAGCTCTACACAGAATCAAATCTGGGTCCCCGTGAGGCATTTTACAGGAAGCAGAGAGTGAGGATGAATATTTAACTTTTAGATTAGCAAACTGTAATTAGTAGAGTGCTGAGGGGTTGAGTACTGGGACCTCAACCATTTACAACATACAATTTCATACATTTACAATGTATGCAATGATCTGGATGAAGGATATGGTAGCTAAGTTTGCTGCTGACAAAGAGATAAGTAGGAGAGTAAGTTATGCAGAGGACATAACGAGTCAGTGGGTAGCAGAAACTATAATATGGGAAAATGTGAACTTACCTACTTTGACACAAAGGATGGAAAAGCTGGATATTATTGAAATGGGGAGTCTGCAATACTCTAGTACAGAGGGATCAAGGTATTCTAGTATCACATGAACTACAAAATGTTAATATGCAGGTGGGAATCTAATCTAAAAATGGGAAGTTTTCATTTATTGCAAGGGGACTGCAATATAACAGTGCTGAGTTCAAGGGTTGGGACTGAGACATGGTGGGGGGAGGGGAAATAAGGAAACTGAAGAAATCTGAGTTCATCCCTTGTGGTTGGAGGGTTCCTAGGCGGAAGATGAGGCGCTCTTCCTCCAGCCGTCGTGTTGCTATGGTCTGGCGATGGAGGAGTCCAAGGACCTGCATGTCCTTGGTGGGGTGGGAGGGGGAGTTGAAGTGCTGAGCCACTGGGTGGTCGGGTTGGTTGGTCCGGGTGTCCCAGAGGTGTTCTCTGAAACAGTCTGCAAGTAGGCGGCCTGTCTCCCCAATATAGAGGAGGCCACATCGGGTGCAGCGGATGCAGTAAATGATGTGTGTGGAGGTGTAGGTGAATTTTGTGGCAGATATGGAGGGATCCCTTGGGGCCTTGGAGAGAAGTAAGGGGGGAGGTGCGGGTGCAAGTTTTGCATTTCTTGCGGTTGCAGGGGAAGGTGCTGGGAGTGGAGGTTGGGTTGGTGGGGGGTGTGGACCTGACGAGGGATCACGGAGGGAATGGTCTTTTCGGAACGCTGATAGGGGAGGGGAGGGAAATATATCCCTGGTGGTGGGGTCCGTTTGGAGGTAGCGGAAATGACGACGGATGATATGATGTATATGGAGGTTGGTGGGGTGGTAGGTGAGGACCAGTGGGGTTCTGCCCTGGTGGCAATTGGAGGGGCGGGGCTCAAGTGCGGAGGAGCGGGAAGTGGAAGAGATGCGGTGGAGAGCATCATCGATCACGTTTGGGGGGATATTGCGGTCTTTGAAGAAAGAGGCCATCTGGGTTGTTCGGTATTGGAACTGGTCTTCCTGGGAGCAGATGCAGCGGAGACGAAGGAATTGGGAATATGGGATGGCATTTTTACAGGGGGCAGGGTGGGAGGAAGTGTAGTCTAGGTAGCTGTGGGAACCGGTCGGTTTATAGTAAATGTCCGTGTTGATTCGGTTGCCCGAGCTAGAAATGGAGAGGTCTAGGAAGGGAGGGAGGAGTCTGAGACGGTCCAGGTGAATTTGAGGTCGGGGTGCAAGGTGTTGCTAAAGTGGATGAACTGTTCACCCTCCTCATGGGAGCACGAGTCAGCACCGATACAGTCATCGATGTAGCGGAGGAAAAGGTGGGGGCTGGTGCCAGTGTAGCTGCGGAAGATGGAACTGTTCCACATATCCTACGAAGAGGCAGGCATAGCTGGGGACCATGCGAGTGCCCCAAACAAAAACTAAAGAAGTAGCCATGGGCACCCGCATGGGCCCCAGCTATGCCTGCCCACCTTTTCCTTTTATCTTAGCCTGCTTGGCACACTTTCCTCATTCCTGAAGAAGGGCTCATGCCCGAAACATCGATTCTCCTGCTCCTTGGATGCTGCCTGACCTGCTGCGCTTTTCCAGCAACACATTTTCAGCTCTGATCTCCAGCATCTGCAGTCCTCACTTTCTCCTGTAAACATTCTTTATCATCATGTCCATTTGTGTTGCCACTTTCAGGGAGCTATACACTTGCAGACCAACACCTCTCTGTATATCAATGCTCCTAAGTGTCCTGCCATTTATTGTAAACTTTCCTCTTGCACTTGACCTCCCAAATGCATCACCTCACACGTGTTCAGTTTAAACTCCAGCTGCCATTTCTTCACCTAACTTTCCACTGACCTCACTATTCACAACTCCAACTTCACATCGTTTGCAAATGTACTCATCAGACCACTTACATTTTCATTCAAATCATTTATATGTGATATTATATTATACATAGAAGGTATAGTTAGTAAGTTTGTAGATGACACCTAAATTGGAGGTGTAGTGAACAGCAAAGAAGATTACCTCAAAGTACAATGGGATCTTGATCAGATGTGCCAATGGGCTGGCACATGGAGTTTAATTTAGATAAATGTGAGGTGCTGTATTTTGGAAAGGCAAATCAGGGCAGAACTTATACACTTAATGGTAAGGTCCTGGGGTGTTGTTGAACAAGGAGACCTTGGAGTGCAGGTTCATAGCTCCTTGAAAATGGAATCCCAGGTAGTTAGGATAGTGAAGTAGTCGTTTGGTATGCTTGTCTTTATTGGTCAGTGCACTGAGTATAAGAGTTGGGAGTTCATGTTGTGGCTGTACAGGACATTAGTTAGGCCACTTTTGGAATATTGTCTGCAATTCTGGTCTCCCACCTATAGGAATGATGTTGTGAAACTTGAAAGGGTTCTGAAAAGATTTACAAAGATGTTGCCAGGATTGGAGGGTTTGAGCTATAGCGAGAGGCTTAATAGGCTGGGACTGTTTTCCTTGGAGCGTCAGAGGCTGAAGGGTGACCTTATAGAGGTTTATAAAATCATGAGGGGCATGGATAGGGTAAATAGGCAAGATCTTTTCTCTGGAGTGTGGGAGTCCAAAGCGAGAGGGCATAGGTTTAAGGTGAGAGGGGAAAGATTTAAAAGGGACCAAAGGGGCAACTTTTTCACGCAGAGGGTGGTGTGCGTATGGAAGCTGGTACATTCACAACATTTAAAAGGCATCTGGAAGGGTATAGGAATAGGAAAAGAGGGATAAGGGCTAAGAGCTGGCAAATGGGACTATATTAATTTAGGATACCTAATCAGGTTGGACCGAAAGGTCTGTTTCCATGCTGTACATCTCTACGGCTCTATGACTGAATGGAAATCTGTGACCAGTAGTGTTCCACAGAAATCAGTGCTGGCACCCCTGTTGTTTATAATATATTTTAATGATTTGGAGGAGATTGTATGTGGCCTGATCAGTAAGTCTGTGGATGACACAAAAACTAGGGGAGCTGCAGATAGTGAGGAGGATTGCCAGAGGATACAGCAGAATATAAATAAGCTGGAGGCTTGGACAGAGAAATGACAGATAGAATTTCATCCAGATAAATGCAAGGAGATGGATTTTGGAAGCTCAAATGCAGGAGTGAAGTATACAGTGAATGGCAGAACCCTTAGTAGGATCAAAATACAGAGGGATCTAGGCTACTGGTCAACAGTTCCCTGAAAGTGGCAGCACAAGTGGATAAGGTGGTCAAGAAAATAGATGGCATGTTTGCCTTCATCGGTCGGGGCATAGAGTATAAAAATTGGCAAGTCATGTTGCAGTTGTAAAGCACTTCAGTTGGGTTTCATTTGCAGTATTGTGTACAGTTTTGGTTGCCACTCTGCCAGGAGGATGTGGAGGCTTGGGCAGGGTGCAGAAATGGTTTACCAGGATGTTTCCTGGTTTACTACTATGAGGAGAAGTTGGACAAACTTGTTTCTTTTCATCACTTGAATGTTGAAGGATAAGGGATGACCTGACAGAAGCTTACAAAATTATGAAAGGCATCGATAGAATGGATTGTTGAAGTCTTTTTCCAAGAGTAGAAATATCAATTACAAGGGATCGCAGGTTTAAGGTAGAAGGGAAAAGTTTAAAGGTGATATGTGGGAAGAAATTACACAGAGGGTGATAAGTGCTTGGGATACAATGCTAGATAGGTGGTGCAACCAGATATAATAGCAATGTTGAAGAGTCATCTTGACAGATATATGAATAGGCAGGGAATAGAGGGATATGGACTGCGAAGAGGTAGAATGCTTTTAGTTTAGAAAGGCATCATGAGTTGGTGCATTCTTGAACCGTTCTATCCATTACAAAAACAGAAGTCCCAGCACTGATCCTTGTGGAACACCATAAGTCACAGATCTTCAGGCATAAAAGCACCCCTCTACAACTACCCTCTGTCTTCTATTACTAAGCCAATTTTGTAACCAATTTGTCACCACTTAATCTTCTGGATCAGCCTACCATGAAGGATCTTGGCAAATGCTTTAGTAAAGTACATGTAGGCAACATTCACTGCCCTACCCTCATTAATCATCTTCATCACTTCCTCAGAAAATTCAATCAAGATTGTGGGACAAGATCTCCTCTAAATAAGGCCTTGCTCAATATCCCTAATGAGTTTATTCTTCTCTAAATATGAATAAATGCTGTCCCTATGAATTTCCTCCTATAATTTCCCAACCACTGATATACAGCTAACCGGCCTATAGTTTCCTGCCTTATCCCTGTTACCCTGCTGAAAGAATGGATCCACACTGGCTATTCTTCAGTCTTCTGAGACCTCGCCTGTGTCTAAAAAGGATATAAAAATCTCTGTAAAGGCCCCAGTAGTCTTCTCTCTTGCCTCCTTAGTATCCTCGGATAGATCCCAACAATCCCATGGAGACTAATCTAGCTTAAGTTTTTTTCAAGACACCCAATGCCTCCTCCTTCTTAATATCCACATGTCCCAGAATATCAATACATCTCTCCTTAAACTCACCATTATCCATGTCCTTCTCCTTGGTTGCAAAAACCAATGTATTCATTAGGGACCTCACCCACTTCCTCTGACTCCATATGCAAATTCTCCTCTTTGTCCTTGAGTGGACTTAACCTTTCCCTAGTTACCCTCTTGCTCCTAATGCAGTGATTATAGTGAAGTTGGCCAGGTGGATCTTATTGAGTATGGGAACCTTCATTTGAGCTGTTAACCTGGGGCCAATCAGGGAGCCCTGACTGACAGATATAAACAGGAGATTCACACACTATGGTGCTGGGGAAAAAATAAGCACTACCGCAGTTAGGCGGTAGTGTGGGGTTAAAAAAAAAGAAAAAAATAAACAGGAGATTCAGAGTCCCCTCAGTTTAGGGGATTGATTCTGTGCTGGCTGATGTTATAGTCAGTGTGTTACTGTTGGTTTCTGCTTCTCTCTTTTTTGGGGCGGGGGGACCTGATTCCTGATTCCCGATTCCTGATCTGGCTGAATTATTTAGCCAGCTTGTTAACTGGCATTCCTCTTAGTGAGGAGTGATTGTTAAACTCCTGATGCACATAATGTTTCAGGTGTAACTCAGTTCTCATGAGGGGATTGTTGTTTCACTGGCTGGTTATAGCCTGTGTGTTACTCATGTTCTTTTTGAGAAAAGGACAATATTAATTTTGTGGTAGGGCTTAGCCCTTGGACTCTAGTTTCCTTTGTTTTTTGTGTATGTGTCTTCACTGTTTTTGGTATTTGGACTGAGCCCTTGTGGAAGACATACATTTTACCAGAGGAGCTGTTCCTGTGGGGAGGCCTAGCCCTGGGAGCAGGCCTCTGAAGCTAGAACACCTGTTTGTGTGCTGGGAGGTGAGCACTTGCTGTATCCTGGAGTTTGGGCAAAAACCTTCCCTTCAGGAGTGGATCAAACCCCTGTGAGTTAACTGCACCTGTACAATGTACTGTTCCTGTGAGTGGGCCTGGTCTTCCAAGGCTGGGCCAGGACTCTATGGAGACTGAACACCTGTATGCTGTGGGGTGTGCATTTGCTGCCTTCAGGAGTGGACTCCATTTTGGACAATGCACCTTAAAAACTGGAGTGGACTCCATTCCTGGGAATGGACTCTATATATTTTGAAGACTCTATATTTGGAATGTGTACCAGAAAGGACTGTTTTTTGATAATTAATTATATTGTGGTGTTTGTTGAGTCTATCACCTGCACTGTCTTGTGTCCCTGGGTCTGGCAGACCTTACTGTGAGCTGAGAGGCTCATGCTTCGTTCTGAAAGCTGCCACCCCGAGAGCTGGAGGGTGGGTAGGCCATCCTGTGAACCTGAAGGTTGGTAGGCTGTCCTGAAAACCAGAGGGTGGGTAGGCCACCCTGATGCCAATTGCCCTGAGAGCCAGATGGTGGTTAGGCTGTTCTGAGCGCTGTCGTCCCAAGAAGGGGTAATCGGGACGGGCTGTCCTAGAGGTGGTCGAAAGGTGTGTCACAGCAGCCGAGAGGCAGAAGGCACGTAGGGGCAGGCTGAGATCCGAAAGGCTTGTGGGCTACCCTGCATGCTGTCATCCCAGGGAAGGAGACAGGCTGTCCTAGAGGTGGCTGGAAGGTGTGCCGGGATAGTCCACTGGCTGGACGGCGCATCAGGGTGGGTGAGAGCCCAGTGGTATGTAGGGGCAGGTGGAGAGCCAGAAGGCGGGTAGCTGTCCTCACTGCTGTCTTCCTGGGCAAGTACCAGGGCAGGCTGCCCCGGAGATGCTCAAAAGGTGCTGAAGGTGGTTAGTGAAGCTGGAAGGTGGGTAGGCCATCCTGACTGCTGTCACCCAGGTGGGTACTAGGGCAGACTGCCCCAGAGGTGATTGAAAGGTGTCAGGGCAGACTGAGAACTGGAAGGGGCATGGTGGACTGAGAGCCAGAAGGTGTTATGGTGGGCTGCCTTAGAGTAGCCAAAAGGTGGGAGGGACGGGCTTGCTGGGTCTGTATTGTCTGCACTTTTGTATATGAGACAATACTGTTACATATGTCATTGTCACTGTCTTTTCATATGTAGAACTAGGATTTGAGGTTTGACCTCATCTCCCTGTAAACTGGTTGAACGGTAGGGTTTGGGGCCTGGCTTTGTTGCTCCTCTCCCTTGTAAAATTGCTGTTGTATACAGCTGTAAATGGTGGTAATTCTTTTCCTTTTTGTAAACTGTTTTGTAATTTTTTAATAAAATTTAAAAAAAGGAGTCAAGAGTAATCTCACTGAATTAAGCTAACTGGTCAGACTTCACCTACTATGCTTGTGTAAATAGAGCGACTTGGTGACAGAACACCAGCCTTTGTGCAGTTATTTCACCTAATACAGAAGAACCTTGATTATCCAAATACAAATTATTCAAAAAATTGGATTATCCAAAGGAAATCATGAGGTCCCATTAGAAACATTACATCAAAGACATGTTTCCAACAGTGATCATGTCTTTTGTTTACAGTAATTTAAACAGGCACCATCTCCAAATGACTGACCTCCCACCCTCTCTCTCTCTCTCCACATACTTTCCTTGGAGTTCTACAGAGGGGTGTACCCTAAACCCCATCCTTTTCCCAGATAATCTGACCAACATTGTCCTGTACAGGGCAGTGGTGAAACCTGTCAAAAAATGCAGTGAAATGTTGTGTGTGGTTGCCTGTTACTTAGACATATCCCACAAAGGCAGCGGCAGTACGAGCACTCTTATTGTTGGTGTCCAGTCCAGCTGCCTCTGAGACGGCAGTGTTGGTCGAGGGTGGGGGGCAGTGATGGATGGGGGCATGGTGTGGGACGGAGTTGGGGAGGCAGTGTTGGAGGATGGAAGGTGATGTTGGACAGGGTTGGGGCAGGGGTTGGAGGGCAGGGGTCGGTGTTGGATGGGGTTGAGGCAGGTGGCGGAGTTGGAGGACGGGGGTTGGTGTTGGGCAGGGGGTGGTTTTGGATGGGGTTGGGGAGGCAGTGTTGGAGGACGGAGGGGCGATATTGGACAGGATTGAGGCGGGTGACGGTGTTAGAGGACAGGGGGTGGTGTTGGATGGGGTTGGGGTGGTATTGGAGGATGGGGTCAGTGTTGGATGGCGTTGGGGTGGCAGTGTTGGGGGGTGGGGATGGTGTTGGACGGAGTTGGGGGATGGGGGGGCAGTGTTGGATGGTGGGGGGAGGTGTTGGACGGAGTTGGGGGATGGGAGAGCAGTGATGGGCGGTGTTGGGTGGTAGGGGGTGGTTTTGGATGGAGTGGATGGGCGGTGTTGGACGGGGTTGGAGAGGCAGTGTTGGGGGGGCAGGGACGGTTTTGGACAGGGTTGGGGCAGAAGCGGTGTTGTGGGGCAGGGGGTGGTTTGAGAGGGGGCAGGTGCGGTTTTGGACAGAGTTGGGGGATAGTATTGGATGGGATTGGGGGGGTGGGGCTTGCGCGCTGTGTGCTGCTGCAGTATCCTAAATGGGGAGCAGACTTTTAAAATTCCGAGTCCCAAGAGAAAGGCATTTAATCTGGTGCAGCATATGGGCTACGAACCCCAGAACACCATGAGCAGTGAGCCTCTGGTGCAGTATGTGGGCTACAAACCCCAGAACACCACGAGCAGTGAGCCACTAGTGCAGCATGTGGGCTACGAACCCCGGAACACTATGAGCCGTGTGCCACTGGTGCAGCACGTGGGCTACAAACCCCGGAACATCGTGAACAGTGAGCCAGGTACAACGCAATGGGCTGCGAGCCATGGAACACCATGAGCAGTGAGCCCAGGTACAGTGAAATGAGCTGCGAGCACCAGCACAGCGCAATGGGCTGCGAGCCCTGGAACACCATGAGCAGTGAGACCTGGAGCAGCTCATGGACTACGAGCTCAGGAACAGTGTGAGCAGCGAGCTCTGGTACAGCACAATGGGCTGTGAGCACAGGCACAGTGCAATTGGCTGTGAGCCCCACAATACTGTGAACAGTGAGCCCTGGTACATCGCAATGTGCTGCAAGCCGCAGAACAGTGTGTGCAGCGAGCTCTGGTACAGTGCACGGGGTGAGAGTCGAGAGTGTGATGCTGGAAAAGCACAGCAGAGCAGGCATCATCCGAGAAGCAGGAGAATTGACATTTTGAGCATAGAGCTTAGGCTGCAAGCTCCAGAGCAGTGTGGGGAAGCAGCCTCTGAACAGTGAGCAGACAATGAGTCCTGGGCGGAGAATGTCATGAGGGAAGCTGTCCTGGCACTTGCCTTGGAGCAGTGAGTGCTGGTATGGAGTGGTCTGTGCTTGGAGCGGAGCAGGATGGCTGTTGAACTGGGGTCTGATGTTGACGCCCTGTGCTGAGCTGCTACATTGTAATGACTATTTGAAATGTCCTAACTTGCTATAGTGTCAACTCATTAATGGTGTCCTATTATGAACTTATTTATTAACTCTGTAAAGTAATGCAATTACTTTTATTCCACTAATGTATCTAAGAATTGTACATCGGTACTTGTACCTAAGATGTTGGCATAAAAAGGCAGGCATTGTAAAAGATTTTCACTCTACTACTATAATGAAGAACATGTGACAATAAAAAGGATATTCCATAAAAAAATTATTTTCTGTATTCTAGCTGGAAGAAATCATAATTTGGAAGGTGCTGTCGAATCAGCCTTGGTGACTTACTGCAGTGCATCTTGTCAATGGTAAATATAATTGTCGCTATACTCCATTATTGAAGGGTGACAATATGAATGTGGTCAATAAGATGCCAATCCAGTAGGTTGCTATGACCTAAATGGTGTCACACCTCTTGAATGGTGTTTGAACTGCACCCATCCAGGCTTATGCCCAAAAAGTCAATTCTCCTGCTCCTTGGATGCTGCCTGACCTGCTGTGCTTTTCCAGCTGCACATTTTTCAGCTCTGATCTCCAGCATCTACAGTTCAGTTCCTATCAATGATCATCTGCAGGATGTTGATCATTGCGGATTCAGTGATGGTAAGGCCACATTACCTGGAATGAATGTTACTTACCCTGTTTCAGCCCAAGCCTGAATATTGTTTTACTTCATAAGGACATAATTTACAGTTCTCAGAAACTGAATCAGACTATGTCTCATGGAAGGAATTGTGTGCAGCAAGTCAGCATCACTGTGAGGTGGACCTGTGTTAGAAGGGTAGCAGTGGTGGGAGATAAAAACTGGCAGCAGAGACCCCCTTCAACTACCATCAGAGCCGAAGAATAATGTCAATGAAAAACTGGTAGGTGATTGGTGGATGTTTTTTCAATGTCTCTTTTGATTGGCAAAGCAATTTATATCAGCAGACGATATTACAGCTGAACAATGTTAGAAAATTTACTTTTAAAAAATTAAAATTCTAATTAATTAAATATAATTGAGATGGCTGGGCAGATGATGTATTGCAGTTGTAGTATGTTGGAGCTGGTGGACAATGGAGAAATACATGGTGACCAAATCTGGAGCAAGTGTTAGTTGCTCAAGAAACTCTGGCTTAGGGATGATGACCTGTCTGAGCTGTGGGTGCTCTAACATGCTGGGGAGGGGAGAATTGTCTGGATACTGTGGCTCAGGAGACAGGGCGAGACAATGGCCTAGAGCTAGTTTGCTGGACTATTAGGCCAGCGACTTAGATAATGTTCTGGGGACCCAGATTCGAATCCTCCCATAGCCGCTGGTGGAATTTGAATTCAATAAACATCTGGAATTAAGAACCTCACGATGACTATGAATCCATTCCCAAACCCATCTGGTTTACTAATGTTCTTTAGGGAAGGAAACTACCATCCTTACCTGGTTTGGCCTACATGTGACTCCAGATAGACAGCAATGTGATTGACTCTTAACTGTCCTCTGGGTGATAAAAGTACTGCCTAGCCAGCGACGCCCTCATCCCATGAATGAATAAAAAAAGTCACACCTTTTGCTTTACAGGTATTCTCCTATAAAGCAGTACCTGTATTCCTGTGCGACGCTGTGTTATAGAAAATCACACAATAAAAGTAATGGGTCCTATTGGGGAAAAAAGGGTTAAGGACTCCAGTTTAGCAAACCTGTCCATTTCACACGAAAGATAATTTCCATTGTATTGTGCAGGACTACTACTGCTGGGTCAAAGTCTTTGAACTCTTTTCCTATCAGTATTGTGAGTGAACCTACACCAGCTGGACTGCAGCAATTCACATTTAATCTCTCCTCAGAAAAGCCTTCTTTGACTTGGTATTCAATTTTACAGAGTCATACATTCATTTTGTCTCATTATAGTTTTATTAAGTATCTTAGATTGTTTTTCAGCATCAAAAGTGCTATTCACTCTAAGTTGTGGAGAACACCTGTTTAGTCAGTATCATAAAGATTAAGGGAATTCATAGATGTTTAGCTCTCTTGGGTTTGCTTCCTTTCCCAACTCTGGTTGATCATGACTCAAAATTAACCACATTAAGTTTGTGCCTACCTCATGGCAGCTCCTGGATCTGCAGTCATCTGATTGGTAACAAACACTGCCACATTATATTCTGCAAAAGGACGAATAAAAATTTATTTTTTATGTAAAACCAACTGTTAGAAACTCTAATTCTGGAAAGTAATCTGGCTCAGAAATTTTAAAAAGTCACATTTGTATTAAGATTAGAATGTAGAGAAATTGCATCTCTTCTTTCACAAGTAAGAATTGATACAATCCAGAAATAGTTGGACAGTTTGTTACTGGATTATTTGAAAAGCAAGTATCCAGGTACAATTCTTTTCGCTCTATTCAAAGTGCTATGGTAAATGTTTATACCCCAACAGTACCCATAACCAAAATCAACTAACAGCATAACCAAATAATTAAACATAATGCCTTCTCATCTCTATGGCTTTTATCACATAGACAGATCACTGCAAAAAGGTGATTAAAAGGAGAAATAGGGCTGATTTAGGGCCAAAAAAATGGTTTGATATATGGAGGCAGGGGTCATAGCTGAGATACTAAATTAATACATTACATCTATTTTTCCCAAAGAAGCTGCTACCGAGAATGATTTATGATCGATGAAGATGAAATATTGAACAGGCTGTCAGTATTTGACGTTGACAAGCGCAGAGACCAGATGACAAGGATTAGATTAGATTACTTACAGTGTGGAAACAGGCCCTTCAGCCCAACAAGTCCACACCGACCCGCCGAAGCGCAACCCACCCATACCCCTACATTTACCCCTTACCTAACACTACGGGCAATTTAGCATGGCCAATTCACCTGACCCGCACATCTTTGGACTGTGGGAGGAAACCGGAGCACCCGGAGGAAACCCACGCAGACACGGGGAGAACGTGCAAACTCCACACAGTCAGTCGCCTGAGTCGGGAATTGAACCCAGGTCTCTGGTGCTGTGAGGCAGCAGTGCTAACCACTGTGCCACCGTGCCGCCCTAATGTTGAGGGAAATAAGAGTAGAAATTGCAGAGGCACTGGCCATTATTCTTCAGTTTAAATTGCCAATTTTTACTTGTTCAAAAAGAGATGTAAAGATAGGCCTAGCAACCAAAGTGTAGTTTAACCTTGGCTCTGGGAAACTTCTAGAAACAACAATTCAGTAAAAGGCTGATCTGATTGCATTTGCGCATGCATGTTTGGTACAGTGGTTAGTGATTAGCACTGCTATCTCATAGTGCCAATGACCTAGGTTCAATTCTTCCCCTCAGATGACTGTGTAAAGTTTACACATTCTCCCTGTGTCTGCGTGAGTTCCCTCCAGGTGCTCTGGTTTTCTCCTACAGTCCAAAAAGGTGCAGGTTAGGTGGATTTGCCATGCTAAATTGGCCATTGTGTCCAGGGATGGAGGCTAGGTGAATTAGCCATGGGAAATGGAGGATTACAGGTATAGGGTAGCAGGTGGGTCTGGGTGAGATGATCTTCGGAGGATCAGTGTGGACATGATGAGCCGAATGGCCTGCTTCCATATTGTAGGGATTCTAACAGACATGTGAGCAAAGCTATGGACAAGTACAACAGCAAATCTGGATAGAGAGTTAGTTGAGCAATAATAATGGTTCATGGATGTTTTCTAGGCTGGATGAAAGTTTATAGTGCAGCTTCCCAGCAGTCAGTGTTGGGGCCCATGCTTTTCCTGATATATATTAATAACCTAGACTTTGGTGCGAGGATGCAATTTCGACAATTGTTGATAATTTGAAACTTGAAAGCACAGAGAAGGATCTTCAAAAATACACAGACAAGTTGGTGGAATGGGCAGACAAGTGACAGATAAAGTACAATGTTGACAAGTGTGAAGTGATTAATTTTGGAAGGAAGAACAGGGAATGATAATAGAAAAGAGCCCAGTAACCTTCGTGTAAACATGCATAGGTCACTGAAGATGCCAGCATTAGCACAGCAAGCAGGTAATAAAGCATACAGCACCCTAGGTTTATTAATAGGGGCATAGAAGACAAAGCAAGGAGATTATGCTGAAATTGTATGAGACAATAATTTGGCTTCAGCTGGAATATTGCATCCAGTTCTGGGTGCCACACTTCGGGAAGGGTGTGAAGCCAATGAAAAGGGTGCAGAAACGATTCAATGAGAATTCTTCCAGGACAGAGGAAATTCAGTTATGGAGAATTTAGGAAAAAATGATGTTCATGCAACAAGTGGTTAAGGTCTGGAATGTATCTCGTGAAAGTGTGGTGGAAGCAGATTACATCAAGACATTTGAAAGACAATTCGACTGCTACTTGAAAAGGAATAACATGCAGGTTTATGGGGCAAGGTAAGGGAATGGCACTAAAATGAATGTTCATTTGAAGAGCTGACACTCTGGTGAATGTTTCAATCCAAATATTTACTCTTTGAAGTATCTAATGCTATGTATTTTGTCCTCTGATTTAATGCCTGTGATGTTCCAAATGTATATCTGAAAACTGTCTGACTGCTTCATAAGTCTAGAGTATGAAGAACATGTCTCCACAGGCAGCAGAAAGTGACCTACTTCTGTGCTGTAACAATTCTGCATTTCTGTGATTTGGATAGCGAAGAAGGTGTTTGACTTGCTTTCCTTTACTGGTCAGAGCATTGAGAATAGGAGTTGAGAGGTCATGCTGTAGCTGTACTGAACATCGATCAGGCCACTTTTGGAATATTGTGTGCAATTCTGGTCTTCCTTCTACAGGAAGGATGTTGTGAAACTTGAAAGGGTTCAGAAAAGATTTACAAGTATGTTGCCAGGAGTTGAAGGGTTTGAGCTATAGGAAGAGGCTGAATAGGCTGGGGTTGTTTTCCCTGGAACGTCAGAGGCTGAGGTGACCAAACAGAGGTTTGTAAAATTAAGAGGGGCATGGGTAGGATAAATAGACAAGGTTCCCCATGTAAGTAATCTAATCTAATCTTTTCCCTAGGTTGGGAGAGTCCAAAATTAGAGAGCATAGGTTTAGGGTGGAGGGGAAAGATTTAAAAGGGACCTAATGGGCAACTTTTCACACAGAAGGTGGTGTGAGTATGGAATGAGCTGTCAGAGGAAGTAGTGGAGGCTAGATTACAACATTTAAAAGGCATCTGGATGGGTAAATGAACAAGAAGGATTTAGAGGGATATGGACCAAGTCCTGGCAAATAGGACAAGGTTAATTTAGGATATCTGGTTGGCATGTTGGACCGAACAGTCTGCTTCTGTGCTGATAGCTCTATATATCACTTTTCTAACTGAACCACTAAGGAGCTGTTCAACCCACAGGAGCTCTGTGCAGAGTAAGAAATACTGCATACGTTCCAAGTTGCATCATTTAACATTGGTCACTTTGCTAAATTGTACTTCTATTCTGTACAATCTCTTGGAAATGTTGAATGTCACAAATTCATAAGATTTTCATTAAGTTTAAGTAGAATTGCTATCATCCTCTTATTGTGACATCGTTATCCTCTTCGTCCGAACATGTTCAGTACCTTTGTGCATGATGACACCTTTTTGTTACTTCCTAGTTATATACATTCTTATGATGAAAGACATGCATTGTTAGAACATCTCAAACCAGGTGCACTCACTTTTACAACAGTCTCTTAACAATTCTGGATTTTTCCTGGACTTTGGCTGATGCTGAATGCTAGTACGCCCAGATAGAGAAGGAGGGTTTGGCAGTCAACTCTGTTGTGAGGAACTGGATTTGACATAGTGATAGATCATGAACTCCTGCTGGGGGCTACTGAAGGCAGACAAGGCCGTGCTGCCCATAACTTCTGGTCAAAATCAGCAGTGGATTCTTATTCTCAGTATGTATAAGTACAAGTTGGAATACCGCCCAGGAATCCAAGTGTCTCATGTGGATACCTCAGGTCGTGTCCTACTGGCAGATACTCCACTGATGATGTCTCTGTTGGAAGAGTCCATTTTTGTTTTAAACTTTCTGGACTCGCTTCCGGTCACCGCTGACAATATCCGGCTTTGGGCACAAAAAGATCTTGTTCTAGCAAAACTAAAATAGCTAGTGGCAATGGGGGAAACGGAAAGGCCATCATAACCAGGATTGGAACATGTCTGGACCTGGTCAGACCAGATCACCAAAGAGGATGGCATATTATCGTGATTGTCTGAGTAAAGTTCGCCACCAGATACTGGCTGAACTCCACCAGGGTCATCCAGGGGCTTCCAAGATAAAGATGCTAGCAAGAAGTTATGTCTGACCAAGGTTGGTTGCTGAAATGGCAACACTGGTATGGCAGTGCCCAGAGTGCCAACAAGGACAAAAATTGTCATTGGCAGCGCCCCCACATTGGGAATGGCTGGGTTAACCCTGGACTTGGTTGCATGTCGACCATGTAGGTCCTTTCATGGGCTCAATGTTCTTGGTCATTGTGGATGTCCATGCAAAGTGGTTGGATGTTCAAATAGTTCATTCAGCGAATTCTGGGGTGGCGATTGAAGAGCTGGAGCATCATTCGCGATACATGGACTCCCGGAAGTATTGGTCACAATGGGACATCATTCATCAGCTGGGAATTCGAGTATTTCCTCAAGTCAAATGGTATTTGGCACAGAAGGACAGATCCATACCATCCATTGTCCAGAGAGCAATCAAAACTTTGAAGGCAGGCTTAAAGAAATAGCCTGCAGCGTCACTGGATACCAAACTGTAACAGTTCCTGTTTGATTATAGGACCACCCCTTTCGCACTACAAGGATAGCTCCAGCAGAGTTAAAAATCACACAGCACCAGGTTATAGTCCAACAAGTATATTTGGAAGCATTAGTTTTCGGAGCACTGCTCCTTCATCAGGTTGCGGAGTGTATATACACTAGCTCCAAAAGCTAGTGCTTCCAAATAAACCTGTTCGACTATAACCTGGTGTTGTGTGATTTTTAACTTTGTACACCCCAGTCCAACACCGGCGGCACGGTGGCACAGTGGTTAGCACTGCTGCCTCACAGCGCCTGTAGACCCGGGTTCAATTCCCGACTCAGGCGACTGACTGTGTGGAGTCTGCACGTTCTCCCCGTGTCTGCGTGGGTTTCCTCCGGGTGCTCCGGTTTCCTCCCACAGTCCAAAGATGTGCGGGTCAGGTGAATTGGCCAAGCTAAATTGCCCGTAGTGTTAGGTAAGGGGTAAATGTAGGGGTATGGGTGGGTTGCGCTTCGGCGGGTCGGTGTGGACTTGTTGGGCCGAAGGGCCTGTTTCCACACTGTAAGTCTAATCTAATCTCCAAATCACAGCTCCAGCAGAGTTGCTGATGGGAAGAAGATTCTGTACCAGGTTAACCTGATATTCCTGGACCTGGGTGGGAGCAGAGGGGTGGGGCGGTGAGACAGCAGCAAGAACACCATGCTTCCTCTAAGCGAGAGTAACAAATTACTTCAGGGGATGAAGTTTGGTGTCAGAACCACGGCCTGATATGGGTAAGAAATGAGGCTGACATGAGGTTTGTCCCACACCTTACGAAGTTTCAGGAGGTGGGCGGCCCTTTACAAACATGGATCACCTGAAAGCTGCTATCTCTCAAACGGGTAGGAGCCAAACATACCTGATCCCTCAGAACAGCCAGAAGAACTGTCAGAAACCGTGTGTTCTCCCCCTGCATCTAGTGTCAAGGAAACCTCAGAGTCCGGGTTTGATGCAGCTTTGATACCACCAGAAGGAGAGTAGGGAACTCTCCCAAGAAGCAAGAGTCGGGCTATAGTCTCATACCTGCCACCCATATTAGAGTCTGAGTCAGAGGAATGGCGATATATTTCCAAGTCAGGATGGTGAATCCATCAGACAGTGACTGAATTTACACCTCAGTCATAATTGGTTGCTGCAGACTTCATCTAAAAAACACATTTTGGAGTTAAAAGTTAACAATGTCCACTTCGGGTACTTTGGGATTCCAATTCTTTGTCATGACAGACTGACGATAAAATTCAAAATGCAGCCATATATTCAGGCCTTAACTTGGATACTATCTACATCACAGACTTCTTGAAGACAAACCTCAGGAAATATGGACTTGGAGAAAAAAAACACATAAGCAAGACCTACCTGATCAGTGAGCTCAAGTAACGGGATTACTTCCTTCAAAGAACATAGATAACAAAAGATCTTGCAAACTTATGCACTATGAAACCATGCATTATTCAGGACAGTACACCAACTGAACAATACATTTCCTAAATATGCAAGACTCTTTCATAATTACCTTCAGAGATTTTCTGGAGACGAGACAGCATCTGAGCCAGTTTCTGCTGACGTTCTGCGAGTTCACCACGGCCACTGAAATCCACTCGGAAAAGTGCCATGATTGAATCTATGATCTAAAGAGCAAATGTACAATCAAAAACATTAATTTAAGGAACATATTAGAAAAATAAAGGATCAGAATTGCAACACTTCTTTGTGCAGCTAAACAGAAAACAAACATAAATTGCCCTTTTCACCTGGAGATGTCTGAATACTGACAGCTGTTAAAACAGCTGGAAGGTACAAAAAGGTATTGAGCATCTGGCTTATTAACTGAGCTTAACAAATTACATGGCTCTGGTATTTACAGAGAGGATGCAGGTGAGGCTGAAAATAATTGAAGAACCTGTTAAGGCAGGACTTCATTCACAATTTTAATCTACATTTTCCATCTGGTAGCCAGCTCATTGAATGGCTTGGTGAGTGGAGGCAGATTGCCAGGCTGCTAGTCCTTAGGGTAAGTAAGCGAGAACTGAAAAGTTGCAGATGCTGAATTGATTGTGAATTATTATTGTCATGCAGTTAGGTTCACTGTGGTTGACCTCTTCATCCTGAAAAAGCAGGAAATTAGAGACCCATGAGAGGAGTCTGCCAGAGGGTGAACTGCGAATCTGGGCCATAAAGGAGGAGATCTTGCCCTGAATTGGGTGGCTGCAGTATAAGCCGCTGATGACGTGAGACTGATGTGCAGCAGAGAGAGGTGTAATGTTTATTGAATGTGAAATAACTCCACAGAAGCCGGTATCCCATCACTAAGTCTTCCTTTATTTACACATGAACAGTCCTTAGCTTTAGTACTGCCTCTTCAGAGTCACGTGCCAGAGCATCAGTATCTCTGACACTTTTTGTATGTGGCTAAAGTAAAAAATCACACAACACCAGGTGATAGTCCAACAGGTTTATTTGGAAACACTAATTTTCGAAGCGCTGCTCCTTCAACAGGTGGTGAAGGAGCAGCGCTCTGAAAGCTAGTGCTTTCAAATAAACCAGTTGGACCATCACCTGATGTTGTGTGATTTTTAACTCTGTACACCCCAGTTCAACACCGGCATCTCCAAATCATTTGTATATGTCAGCCAGAGTTCCCGGAATGTGGCTGTTCATCTGGTCCAATCAGGGAACTCATTCCATGAGGTCCAGCTGGCTGGCCTCATTACAATTGCAACATTCTTCCTTCTCTGATTTTGCAGAGATAGGCTGGTGCTTTATCTTGGAGAGATTCCTGGGGCGTTTTACCACCGGGTCAGGTTCCTGCAACTTGGCATCTGATATGGGCAGCAGTAACGCAAGAGCTCACCTCTTGCACCAGGAATACCTTAGGAGAATTTCACTCTTCTTTCAGTAGCAAAAGCATTGAGGCAGCTACATCTGTCATGTCCATCTCCGATTCAGAGGATTTGACAATGTTTGATAAAGTGGGTGAATCCATGGGTTCTGTGACATTTCCAACTGTTCCAAGGGGAACAGCATGTTATACTCCGACACCATTTGTGACTTTGTGGCTATCCACGTGTTTGTATAGATTCATCTCGCCTACCTGAACTTTATAAGTCACGATCCAGACCTTGCAGTGACCATGTCTTACCTTATAGAACATAGAACAATACAGCACAGAACAGGCCCTTCGACCCACGATGTTGTGCTGAACATTTGTCCTAGCTTAAGCACCTATCCATCTACCTATCCAATTGCTGCTTAAAGGTCACCAATGATTCTGACTCTGCCATTCCCACAGGCAGCGCATTCCATGCCCCCATCACTCTCTGGGTAAAGAACCTACCCCTGACATCCCCCCTATACCTTCCACCCTTCACCTTAAATTTATGCCCCCTTGTAACACTCTGTTGTACCCGGGGAAAAAGTCTTTGACTGTCTACTCTATCTATTCCCCGATCATCTTATAAACCTCTATCAAGTCACCCCTCATCCTTCGCCGTTCCAATGAGGAAAGGCCTAGCGCTCTCAACCTATCCTCGTACGACCTATTCTCCATTCCAGGCAACAGCCTGGTAAATTTCCTCTGCACCCTCTCCAAAGCTTCCACATCTTTCCTAAAGTGAGGCGATCAGAACTGCACACAGTACAGTTAGTGAGACCATTTCCATGATTCTTACACAAACGTCATCCCCTGTATCAAACTGGCTCTCCCACATGGCAGAGTCTTGAGTATTGGAGTTCCTGATGTTGTTTCACACTCTCCACCAAGATCCGGGAAGATCAGACTTAGCTTGGTGCAGAGTTCTCTGACCATTAACAGTCTGCCGGTGCTATGCCAGTGGGGTAGTCTATACATCAAATAAGAGCCGTGACAGCTTGGTATCAAGTGAGACCTTGGACTGATTCTTCAAGCCAGCCTTCAAGTTTGGATTTCTCTTTTTTAAAATTCATTTATGGGACATGGGTGGTGCTGGCTGACCCTTTCCCTAGTTGCCCCTTGAGAAGGTGGGGTGAGCTGCTGCAGTCCACCTGCAATGAGTTGACCCACAATGCTATTAAGGAGGGAATTCTGGGAGTTTGACCCAGCAACAGTGAAGGAACAATGATATATTTCCAAATCAGGATGGTCAGTGGCTTGAAGGGGAATGTGAAGGTGGTGGTGTTTCCATGTATCTGCACCCTTGTCTTTCAAGGTAGAAGTGGTCATGTGTTTGGAAAGTATTGTCTAAAGGTCTTTGGTGAATTTCAGCAGTACATCTTATAGATTGCACACATTGTTGCTACTGAATGTAGGTGGTGATGGATGTGGATGCTTATGGATGTAGTGCCAATCAGGCATGCTGGTTTGTCCTGGATGGCATCAAACCACTAGAGTGTTGTTGTAGGTGCCCCCATCTAGGCAAATAGGAGTATTCCATCACATCCCTGACTTGTGCCTTACAGGTGGTGGACAGGCTTTGGGGAGTCAGGAGGTGAGTTACTCCTCACAATATTCCTTGCTTCTAACCTGTTCTTAGAACCCTTGTGTTAATGTGATGAGTCCAAATGAGTTTCTGTCAATGGTTACCCCTAGGATGTTAATAGTGGGAGATTCAGTGATGGTAACACCATTGAATGTCAAGTGGCTGTAGTCAGACTGTCTCTTATTTGTGATAGTCATAGCCTGGTAGTTGTGTGGAGCAAATGTTACTTGCTACTTGTAAGGACAAGCCTGGATATTGTCCAGATCCTGTTGCATTTGAACATGGACTGCTTTAAGATCTGTGGAGTCATGAATAGCGCTGGACATTGCGCTATCATCAGCATATATCCCTACTTCTGACCTTATGATGCAAAGAAGGTTATTGATGAAGCAGCTGAAGCTGTATACCACTATACTGAGGAACTCCTGCAAATGCCTGTGTGGGTTTCCTCAGGGTGCTGCGGTTTCCTCACACAGTCCAAAAATGTGCAGGTCAGGTGAATTGGCCATGCTAAATTGCCCGTAGTGTTAGGTGCAGGGATAAATGTAGGGGAATGGGTCTGGGTGGGTTGTTCTTCGGAGGGTTGGTGTGGACTTGTTGGGCTGAAGGGCTTGCTTCCACACTGTAAGTAATCTAATCATATGTCCTAGAGCTAAGATGACTGACCTCCAACAACCTCAACCGTCCTCTTCAGTGTCAGGTATGAGCACAACCAGCAGAGAGTTTGCCCCCGATACTCATTGGTTTTGGTTTTGCTAGCAAGTTTGATGCCACACTGGGTCGAATGCAGTCTTGATGTCAAGGGCTGTTACTCTCACCTCACTCTGGAATTCATTCTTTTAAATTCGTTGAATCTCCATGCACAGAAATGCAGACAAAAATACACCTAGGAACACAAAGCTTAATTAGTTAATTAGTTAGCTTTTAAAGATGGCGGCTGAGAAACACTGCAGCTTGTGGCTTCCTTAGCCTGGCGGCCTGGAATGCGTCTACTCTGTCTGCTTTTACTTTTGTTTTCTTTCTCTGCTTTTTGTTTAATGTGCCCAGTTGTTCTCCCGGCTTCTTCCAGCCCAGCAATGAAGTGGCTTTCAGTGGCCTGGCATGGTGGTCTCAACTTGGCGTGGCGATCTCCTGCTGTCGGGGTCTTGTCCCAGCATGGAGGTCTCATCCCTGTGTGGAGATCTTCTTTGACACCAGCTTTGAGGTATTCCAACAGCCTCGCAGGCAGTCTCGTCCAGGACTGGCAGTCTCAGCCCTCAGTATTCCAGCTGTCCATTGTGGTGGTCTCAGCCTGGCATGGCAATCTTCTTCAGTGGAGATTCCTGGCCCAGTATTCCAGCGGTCCAGCTGTCTCATCCTGGCGTGGCTTTCTCTTCCTAGCTGTATGTTCCAGGTATTAGAAATGGTATAACGGCTGCAGAAAGGAAGTTTGAGGGGGATCTGCCTTTGGAGGTAGTATGGGCTGAAGTCAGAAATAGGAAAGGTGCAGTCACCTTGTTGGGTGTTTACTATAGGCCCCCCAATAGCAGCAGAGAGGTGGAGAAACAGATTGGGAAACAGATTTTGGAAAGGTGCAGAAGCCACAGGGTCGTAGTCATGGGCGACTTCAACTTCCCAAATATTGATTGGAAGCTCTTTAGATCAAGTAGATTGGATGGGGCGATGTTTGTGCAGTGTGTCCAGGAAGCTTTTCTAACTCAGTATGTAGATTGTCCAACCAGAGGGGAGGCCATATTGGATTTGGTACTCGGTAATGAACCGGGACAAGTGATGGGCTTGTTAGTGGGTGAACATTTTGGTGATGGTGACCACAATTCTGTGACTTTCACCTTGGTTATGGAGAGAGATAGGTGCACACAACAGGGTAGATTTTACAACTGGGGGAAGGGAAATTACGATGCTGCAAGACAGGATTTGAGGAGCATAAGTTGGGAGCATAGGCTATCAGGGAAGGATGTGGTGGAAATGTGGAACTTTTTCAAGGAGCAGATACGATGTGTCCTTGATATGTATGTACCTATCAGGCAGGAAAGAAATGGTCGTGTGAGGGAGCCTTGGTTGACGAGGGAGGTTGAATGTCTAGTAAAGAGGAAGAAGGAGGCTTACATAAGGTTGAGGAAACAGGGTTCAGACAGAGCAGTGGAGGGATACAGGATAGCCAGAAGGGACTTGAAGAAAGGGATTAGGAGAGCTAAGAGAGGGCATGAAAAATCCTTGGCGGATAGGATCAAGGATAACCCCAAGGCATTTTATGCGTATGTGAGAAACATGAGCATGACGAGAACGAGGGTAGGTCCGATCAAGGACAGTAGTGGGAGACTGTGTATTGAGTCGGAAGAGATAGGAGAGGTCTTGAATGAGTACTTTTCTTCAGTATTTACGAACGAGAGGGACCGTATTGTTGAAGAGGAGAGTGTGAAACGGACTGGTAAGCTAGAAGAGATACTTGTTAGGAAGGAAGATGTGTTGGACATTTTGAACAACTTGAGGATAGACAAGTCCCCCGGGCCTGATGGGATATATCCTAGGATTATGTGGGAAGCAAGAGAGGAAATTGCAGTACCATTGGCAATGATCTTTTCGTCTTCACTGTCAACGGGGGTGGTACCAGGGGACTGAAGAGTAGCGAATGTTGTGCCCCTGTTCAAAAAAGGGAATAGGGATAACCCCGGGAATTACAGGCCAGTTAGTCTTACTTCTGTGGTAGGCAAAGTAATGGAAAGGGTACTGAGGGATAGGATTTATGAGTATCTGGAAAGACACTGCTTGATTAGGGACAGCCAGCACGGATTTGTGAAGGGTAGGTCTTGCCTTACAAGTCTTATTGAATTCTTTGAGGAGGTGACCAAGCATGTGGATGAGGGTAGAGCAGTGGATGTAGTGTACATGGATTTTAGTAAGGCATTTGATAAGGTTCCCCATGGTAGGCTTATGCGGAAAGTCAGGAGGCATGGGATAGAGGGAAATTTGGCCAATTGGATAGAAAACTGGCTAACCAGTCGAAGTCAGAGAGTGGTGGTAGATGGTAAATATTCAACCTGGAGCCCAGTTACAAGTGGAGTTCCGCAGGGATCAGTTCTGGGTCCTCTGCTGTTTGTCATTTTTATTAATGACTTGGATGAGGAAGTCGAAGGGTGGGTCAGTAAATTTGCAGATGATACGAAGATTGGTGGAGTTGTGGACAGTGAGGAGGGCTGTTGTCGGCTGCAAAGGGACTTAGATATGATGCAGAGGTGGGCTGAGGAGTGGCAGATGGAGTTCAACCCTGCCATGTGTGAGGTTGTCCATTTTGGAAGAACAAATAAGAATGCGGAATACAGGGTTAACGGTAGGGTTCTTAGTCAGGTGGAGGAACAGAGGGATCTTGGGGTCTATGTTCATAGCTCTTTGAAAGTTGCCACTCAGGTGGATAGAGCTTGTAAGAAGGCCTATGGTGTATTAGCGTTCATTAGCAGAGGGATTGAATTCAAGAGTCGTGAAGTGATGTTGCAGCTGTACAGGACTTTGGTTAGGCCACATTTGGAGTACTGTGTGCAGTTCTGGTCGCCTCACTTTAGGAAAGATGTGGAAGCTTTGGAGAGGGTGCAGAGAAGATTTACCAGGATGTTGCCTGGAATGGAGAATAGGTCTACGAGGATAGGTTGAGAGTTCTCGGCCTTTTCTCGTTGGAACGGCGAAGGATGAGTGGTGACCTGATAGGGGTTTATAAGATGATCAGAGGAATAGATAGAATAGACAGTCAGAAACTTTTTCCCCTGATACAACAGAGTGTTACAAGGGGACATAAATTTAAGGTGAAGGGTGGAAGGTATAGGGGAGATGTCAGGGGTGGGTTCTTTACCCAGAGAGTGGTGGGGGCATGGTGAAGGGTGGAAAGTATAGGGGAGATGTCAGGGGTGGGTTCTTTACCCAGAGAGTGCTGGGGGCATGGAATGCGTTGCCCGTGGGAGTGGTAGAGTCAGAATCATTGGCGACCTTTAAGCGGCAATTGGATAGGTACATGGATGGGTGCTTAATCTAGGATAGATGTTCGGCACAACATCATGGGCCCTAGGGCCTGTTCTGTGCTGTATTGTTCTATGTTCTATGTATTCCATCGTTACTTAAGTGGCTTTCCCCAATCCCAGGAGCTGTTAACTGAACTGTGATGAACTTAAGTCTTAGAGTCATAGAGATGTACAGCATGGAAACAGACCCTTCGGTCCAACCCATCCATGCCGACCAGACATCCCAACTCAATCTAGTTCCACCTGACAGCACCTGGCCCATATCCCTCCAAACCCTTCCTATTCATATACCCATCCAAATGCCTTTTAAATGTTGCAATTGTGCCAGCCTCCACCACTTCCTCTGCCAGCTCACTCCATACACGTACCACCCTCTCTGTGAAAACGTTGCCCCTTAGGTCTCTTTTATATCTTTCCCCTCTCACCATAAACCTATGCCCTCTATGCCCTGACCCCAGGGAAAAAACTTTGTCTATTTATCCTATCCATGCCCCTTATAATTTTGTAAACCTCTATAAGGTCACCCCTCAGCCTTTGACGCTCCAGGGAAAACAGCCCCAGCTTGTTAAGCATCTCCCTATAGCTCAAATCCTCCAACCCTGACAACATCCTTGTAAATCGTTTCTGAATCCTTTCAAGTTTCACAACATCTTTCTGACAGGAAGGAGACCAGAACTGCACGCAATATTCCAATAGTGGCCTCACCAATGTCCTGTTAATTTGATCTTTTTTATTATTATGTATGACTTCTGTCATTAACATAGGAGCTGTGGTAGGGTGACTTATAAAACTTTTCACTGTATTTTTCATGTGATGTGACAAAATATCTATTATGTTCTCTGGAATTCAGCTCTGTTTTCCATGTTTGAACCGAGGCTGTAATGGGGTCGGGAGCTGAGTGACCCTGGGGGAACCCAAACTGGGCATCATTGAGCGGGTTATCACTGAGCAGGTGCTGCTTGATAGCACTATTGAAGACAACTTCCATCACCTTATTGATAATCAAGAGTACATTGATGAGGTGGTAATTGAATTTATTCGGCTTCTTGTGTACAGGACATACCTGGGCAATTTTCTACATTGTCAGGCAGATGCCAGTGTTGTAACCATACTGGAACAGCTTGACTAAGGGAACAGCAAGTTCTGGAGCACAAGTGTTCAGTACTATTGCAGAATGTTGTCAGGACCCTAACCTTTTACAGAATCCAGAGTCTCTAACCATTTCTTGATATCACATGCAGTGAATCAAATTGGCTGAAGATTGGTATCTATAATGCTGGGAAAAACAGTTGGAGACCAAGATGAATAATTTACTCAGCATTTCTGGTTGAAGACCGCTGTGATGTTTCAACCTTATCTTTTGCACTGATCTGCTGGGCTCCTGTATCATTGAGGAATGGGATATGTGTGAAACCTCCTCCTCCTGTGGGTTGTTTAATTGTTCATCACAATTCACGCCTGGATATGGCAGGATTGCAGAGCTTAGATCTGATCCATTGGTTGTGGGATCACTTAGTACTGTCTATCACTTGCTGCTGATATGGTTTGGTAGCTTCACCAGATTGACACCTCATTTTCAGATATGCCTGGTGCTGCTCCTGGCATACTCTCCTGCACTGTCCATTGAACCAAGGTTGATCCCCTGGTTTGATGTTAATGGTTAAGAGAGAGATAAGCTGGGCCATGAGGTTATAGATTTTGCTGGAATACATTTCTGCTGCTATTGATGGCCCATTGCATCTCATGGATGCCAGTCTTGAGTTGCTAGATCTGTTTAAATCTCTCCCATTTAGCACAGTGATAGTGTCACACATCATAATGGAGGTTATTCTCAATGTTAAGGTGGGACTTTGTCTCCGTAAGGCCTGCAGTGGTCACTTTTACCGACACTGTCATTGACAGATGCACCTGAGCCCAGCAGATTGATAAGGATGAGGTCAAGTATGTTTTTCCTTCTTGTTGGTTCCATCACATCTGCTACAGACCCTGCCTAGCATCTGTGTCCTTTAGGATCCAGCTCGATCAGTAGTACTGCTGCCGAGCCACTCTTGGTCGTGGACATTGAAATCCCCCATCCAGAGTACATTTTGTGCCCGTTCCATTCTTAGTGCTTCCTCCAAGTGTTGTTCAACATCAAGGAGTACCGATTCCTCAGCTGAGGGAGGATGGTACATGGTAATCAGCAGGAGGTTTCCTTGGCCATGTTTAACCTGAAACCATGAGACTTCATGGGGTCTGGAGTCAATGTTAAGGACTCCCAGGGCAACTCCCTCCTGACTGCATACTGCTTTGCTGCCACCTGTCCAGGGATGGTAGTGGTGTCTGGGGCATATGATTCCATGAGTGTGACTATGTCAGGCTGTTGCTTGACTACTCTCAGAGACAGCTCTCCCAATTTTACCACATGCCCCCAGACATTAGTAAGAAGGACTCTGCAGTGTTGACAGGGCTGTTTCTGCTGTTGTCTTCTTCGATGCTTAGGTTAATATCAGGTAGTTCGTCCAGTTTTTAAAAATTTCTTTGAGACTTTGTAGCGATTGATGCAACTGAATGGCTTGCTAGGCCATTTCAGACAGCAACTGGGAGTCATCCACATTGCTGTGGGTCTGGAGTCAATGTAGGCCAGATCAAGTAACAGAAAGGTTGATTTTCTTTCTTGAAGGACATTAATGAACCAGATGAGCTTTTTCTGACAGTTGAAATTGGGTTCATGGTAATCAGTAGATTCTCAATTCCACATCTTTTTTATTGAATTCAAATTCCACCATCTATCATGGCAAAATTTGAACCTGGACCCCATACCATTACCTCAGTTTCTGGATTAATAGTCTAGTAATAATACAACTACGACATTATTCCCCTCTGCCAAGCCATTAGATGATGGGTGGTGTCCTTATATGTTGAATTCCATTCCACTTTAAGAAATAACTAAATTTCCCGTTGGTAAATGATGGCCCATTATCCACGTGAAGAAAAAGATACACACAGGTGTTCTATCATCATCCCCATGTTTGACGAATGGACACTATGCATGTCCAACCACTTTGAGTGAGTGTCTACAATTACTAAGAACATTAAAGTATTAAAGGACCTGCACAGTTGATGTGCTACCAAGGCAAAGTTTATCCAGTTTTTCCCATGGATAGGGGGGAATCTGCTGGCAGTACATTTTCTCCTTGTTGACACTCTGGGCACTGCCCCACCAATATGACTATTTCTGCATCCACGCCTGGCCACCAGACATAACTTCTCACCAACATCTTCATTTTAGAGACCCTTGGATGGCACTGGTGGAGTTTAGCTAATATTTGTCAGCGATGTTTGCTCAGGAAAATCACTTTAACTCCCCCTAACAATATGCCTTCGTCTACTGTTGGCTGTTTTTTCCTGGTCCAAAAATGTTTCAGTTCTGCCTGTGATGGCCCTTTAGTTTGTCCCATCAATACCAATTGTTTCAGTTTTGAAACAACTGGATCTTTCTGTGTTCAAAACCTGATATTGTCAGCTGTGATGGGGAGAATTCCAGAAAGCTTAATATCATTACAGACTCTTCCATTCAGGTTATCACCAGTGGTGTATGTGCCTATGAGAGTCAGCTCAATGCATTCACATTTGCTATTTGGTGTCCTGGATGGTGTTCTAACATGTAATTATAAGCACTTGGTATTAGTGCTCAGGGTTAAATATGGCCTGAAGCTACGGGTGGCATTGCCTTGTCCTCTTTAAGCAGACCTAGTAGGGGTTTGTGGTCCTTGATCATCACAAACATTTGGCCATAAAGATATGGTGGAACTTCCTAACTCCAAAATGGCTGCATGAGTGTAGTCCTAATTATGACCGCCAATCCTTTTTTGATCTGGGAAAACTTATGCTCTGCATTAGCCAAAGTCTTGGATGCATATACCATTGGGCGTTCCTCTCCCTTGGGCGACCTATGAGCTAATATCACCCCAATACCATACAATGAGGTATCACATTTTAATCCCAGATCTTTCTTGGTATCATAGTGTGCCAACACCTCAGAGGATGATAGCTGTTTCTTTACTTCAATGAAGGCTAAGGCTTGACTAGCAACCATTTCCAAGGCAGACCCATTTTTAGGAGGTGATGCAAAGCTGTCAGGATAGATGCTAGGTTATGTATGAAATTTCCATAATAATTTATCAGCCAAAGAAATGAACTAAGCTCCTGGACAGACGTAGAAGGCGTGCATCTTTGATTGTCCTCATATTATCTTCTAACAGGTAAAACCCATCCTTGCTGACTCTGTAGTCCTGGGGGCCTGGTCCACACATTTCTCAAGAGTACGTCTATCTTGGAAAAATGCCTTAGGACTATATCCAAGTTTTCTCAGCGTTCCTTATTAGTTTTCTCTGTTCTTAGGAGGTCATCTAGGTAAATGGCGACCTTGCAAACTCTGCTCCGTTGTCCGCTGAAAAATTGAACACACTGACAATATTCTAAATGGCACTCTCATATATATGGGTATTAATTGTAACATACTTCTGAGAATCCTGGTCTAAATGCAATTACAAGTAAACTCATGTCCAGCTTAATGAAGGACTACCCTCCTGCCAGCTTTGCATTTAAATCCTCTGCTGAATACACTATTTATCCAGCTACGAAAGTGGTTTACCATTTGTTTAAAATCCCCAGAAAGGCGAACTGACCCACTGTGGTTTAAAATCGGTACAACCAGCGCTACCCATTCTGCAAATTTGACTGGTTTGGTGATTTCTTCACTTTGCAGCCAGCCAGACTTCTGGCTTTATTTTTGCCTTTAAGGAAATGGCACTGATCAGGCAATGCAGGATCATGGGATTGCTTCCTGGTCAACATGCATGGTGGCCTTGGCTCCTCTGATAGTCTCTAGACCTTCCTGAAAAACTTCCTGGTATGTAATTCGGACTTCATTCAGGCAGCCATTTTCTAATTGAAAAATATTGAGTCAATCTAGATGAATCTCTCACAATCAATTTTGCCCCATCAAGCTTGGACACAAGTCTTTTATTACAGTTATTGGGAACGGAACCAGCTGCTTTTCATAAGAGACCAAAAACAAAGTTGTACCTTAATCTGTAAAGGCTCCGTGGTATAAGGTTCTCAGCCTAGCTGAGATTCTGCACAAATTTAAGGGCTAGAGCCCATGCAAATTTTATTAAAGACTGATTCTGCGATCACTGATATGGCCATACTGGTGTTGACTGCCATTTGAACTGGGTGAACACCTAATCTGACGTTTATCCTGCTTGGTTCTGATTTTGATGTTGCTAAACAACTTAACTGTTCCAAATTGGATGTAGGTGGACTTTCCGAGGTATGACCTCTATTGGATATACTCCACAATCCCAGACTATGAGCTATTTTACTCAGTTTAGGTCTTAGAGGACTGTATTGCTGTCTGCGCACGGCAACAACTACAATGGCTTGCTGACCCAGATCCTGAAGAAATTTTTAACCATTTGGTGGATGCCTAGATTTGTTCTGGGGTTTTGTTGTGGGCTTACTCTTTTCACAAAATGTCCTAAGTGAGGCTATGCAATTGCCTGCACTCAAGTGGTGTTGCCCAAGGTCAGTCAGACTGGTGAGGATGTCCACTTCCAACGGAATACCCTGCAACTCAAATGTTCCACTTGCTGCATTTGCTTATGATAAAGCACCTGTTTGAAGTCCAGTTGGTCTTCAGTCAGTAGGTGTTTTTTGCATAGATACATTATTAATCCCAAATACCAGCCAGTCTCTAAATATCTCATTAAGAGTTCAACCAAAGTCACAGGCTTTGCTAATTGTCTAAACCGAGTCAAAAATCCCAATATGGATTCACCGGCTTCTTAAATTACCGAGTAAAAGGAATAGCGTCTCAGAATTAGCAGTAGCTTGGGGTTGTAATATTCCTTAACTTTGTCCATCAATTCTTGAAAGGTTTTACTATCTGGTGCCTTCGGGAAAGTTAGGCTCGTTATGACAGAAAAAGCTGCTGCTCTACAGGCTGTAAGGAGCAGTATTTGTTATTTTTCGTTTGCCACAATGTTTGCCTGGAATAAATAATGCATTCTTTCCACATACGAGCCCAGGAGACGATGAGGAATGCAGATACTGAAAAGTCAGAATCGATAAAGTGTGGAGCTGGAAAAAGCGCAGCAGGTCAAGCAGCATCAGAGGAGCAGGGAAGTCGATGTTTCAGATTGGAAATTTTCATCAGGACCAGTCTGATCCTCTGATACTCTTCGACCTGCTGTACTTTTTCCAGCTTCACACTTTATTGATTCACCCCCAACATACTAGGCCCAGTCCTCAATGACAAGGTCAAACAATTCAAGCTTCCCAAACAAAGGCATGGTGGAAGAAATGCTTACTCCTATGAATGTTGCGAGCAAGTTTCTTCAAGATCATGCTTTATGCCTGTCACCATTGAAGTTACACTAAATAGGTCAGTATCCTTTCACCAAGTCTCTTTTGATTTACAGATGAACAGTCCTTGATTTTAGTATGCCTTTTCAGAGTCAGTTATAAGAGTGACAGTATCTCTGACAGTCCTCTTTTTATGTGAGCCAGTGCTCCCTGATTGGATTAGCTTAACAGCCCCATCAGGGAACTCATATTCTATAATGTCGAGCTGGATGACCTCATTACAATCACTGCTGAATGCATCTTATAGTGGCTTCCAACTTTGAAGTCATGTCCAATAGGAGCCGTTTGATCATAGATCATAGAATCCCTACAGGATGGAAGCAGGCCATCATAGACGAGGATGACACTCTTCCGCTGCCAGAGTGAGTCTGCAGGTGGCTATACAAACTGATGCAGCTACCACCAAGCTTTGTTACACCTGGGAGAAGTAGTCAGCAAATTTTTGTGTCATTTGCAAACTTAGTTATCAGACTATGTACATTTTCATCCAAATCATTAATATATTTACTGCAGACAACAGAGATCGCAGCACTAGTCACAGACCTCCAGTCAGAAAAGCACCCCATCACAACTACCCTTTGTTTTCAATGACTAAACCAATTTTGTGTCTAACTTATTAATTCACCGTGAATCCCATGTGACCTAATCTTCTGGACCAGCTTATCATGAAGGCATTTGTCAAATGCTTGAGTAAAGTCCATGTGGACAAATCCACTGCCCTATCCTCATTAATCATCTTATTTCCTCAAAATACTCAATCAAATTTGTGAGACAGACCTCCCTTGCACAAAGCCACGCTGACTATCCCAAATATGTCATTATTTTCTAAATGTGAGCAAATCCTGTCTGTAAGAAGCTTCTCCAATAATTTCCCTACAATGATGTACAGCTCAACAACCTATAATTTCCTGGACTATCCTTGTTGCTCTTCTTAAACAAAGGAACATCATTGGCTATTCTCTCGTCTTCTGGGGCCTCATCTGTGGCTAAAGAGGATGCAATGTTCTCTATCAAGGCTCCAGTAATCTCTTCCCTTGCCACCCCTCAGTATTCTGGGAAAGAGGCCATCAGCCCTTGCAGACTTATCAACTTTAATGTCTTTAAGACACCCAAAATCTTTTTTTTAATATCAATATGCCCCAGAATATCACCATACTTCTCTCTCATCTCTTATCATTGTCCATGTCCATTTCCTTTGGTGAATACCGATATGAAATACTCATTAATGATCTCACGAAGTAACTCCACAGAGGCCGGCATCCTGTCACCAAATCACCCTTTATTTACATGTGGAAAATCCTTTTCACTGATCCAGTTCCCTCAGAGCCAGCTCTCGGAATGTCACGATATCCGACACTCCTGTTTTAATTCCTGAAGAAGGACTTATGCCCGAAATGTCGATTCTCCTGTTCCTTGGATGCTGCCTGACCTGCTGCGCTTTTCCAGCAACACATTTTTCAGCTCACTCCTGTTTTAATGTCAGCTTGGGATCCCTGATTAGACCAGATTATAGTCACCATCAGGGAACTCATTTTATGACCTCGTTACAGTCACTACACCTCACCCACTTCCTCTGCCTCATGCATAAACTCCCTCCTTTGTCCTGGAGTGGACCTACTTTTTACTTAGCTACCCTCTTGCTCCTAATATATGTATAATATGCCTTGGGATTGTCCTTAATCCTATTTGTCAAAGCCATTTTATGGCCCCATTTAGTCCTCCTAATTCCTTTTTAAAGTTCCTTTCTGCTTCCTTTATAATCTTTCTGGAACTTGTCTGATTGCAGTTTCCTTACATATGCTTCCTTTAGCTTCCTGACTAAAGTTTCAACATCTCTTGTCATGCAGGGTTCCCAAACTTTGCTATCCTTATTTTTCATCTTCACAAGAACAATCTCATTCAGAACTTTGATCAACTGATTTTAAAAGACTCTCACACGTCAGATGTGGATTTACCATCATACAGCTGTGCCCAAATCTAATTTCTCCAATTCCTGGCGAATATTGTTGTAATTAGTCTTCTCCAAATTTAGCACTTTCACCCAACGGCCAGTCTTATTCTTATTCATAACTACCTTAAAATTTACAGAATTATAATCACTATTCCCAAAATACTCCCCCACTGAAAATTTGAATACCTGGTCAGGCTCATTCCTCAATGCAAATTCTAACGTAGACACTTCCCTAGTTTGACTGTCTACATGTTGTGTCAAGCAACCCTCCTGGATGCACCAAACAAATTCAGCCCTGCCTAAGTCTGTGGTACTTAGGGAGCCCCAGTCAATGCTACGGAAGGTAATATCTGAGGTAGTTCCATCTATTAATCCAGGCCCTAAGTTCATCTTCCTTGTCTGTTATACTCCTTGCATTAAAATAAATTCAGACTATCAATCGTGCCGAGTCCATTAACCTGATCCTACCTTTCTTCCTGTTAGACTAATTTGACTTAACCTCTTCATTCTCCTCAATCATTCCACAAGTTGACGTACTGCTCTGGTTTTCACCCCCCGATACACTAGTTTAAACTGTCTCGAGTGCTACTAGCAAACCTCCCTGCAAAGATATTGGTGCCATTCCAGTTTAGATATAACTTGTCTTTCTTCTTTCCTGGAAGAGATCCCAGATGTCTGACAACACACCAGATTTTTAGCCATGCATTCAACTGTATTACCTTTCTATTTCTTGCCTCACTAGTAGATGGCACATGGAGTACATGGAACATAGAAAAGTACAGCACAGAACAGGCCCGTTGTGCCGAGGTTTAATCCTAATGTAAAATATAATAACTTAACCTACGCAACCCTTCAACTTACTGCTATCCATGTGCATGTCCAGCAGTTGCTTAAATGTTCCTAATGACTCTGCTTCTACCACCACCGCTGGCAACGCATTCCATGCATTCACAACTCTCTGTGTAAAGAACCTTCCTCTGACATCTCCTCTATACTTTCTCCTAATATCTTAAAACTATGACCCCTCATACCAGTCAATCCTGCCCTGGGAAAAGTCTCTGGCTATTGACACTATCTATTGCTCCAATAATTACAGCCCTAGAGGACCTACTTTTCAACTTTCCACCGAACTCCCTAAATTACCTTTGCAAATATCAACAAATGACTGACAAAGCAATTGGTGTGATGCAAGTAACTGAAATTTTCTTACTAACACAGCACTGATTTCAGAGGTTAACCAGTATCAGATTTAAAAATCACACAACACCAGGTGATAGCCCAACAGGTTTAATTGGAAGCACAATAGCTTTCGGAGCGACGCTCCTTCATCACCTGATGAAGAAACGTCGCTCCGAAAGCTATTGTGCTTCCAAGTAAACCTGTTGGACTATAACCTGGTGTTCTGTGATTTTTAACTTTGTACACCCCAGTCCAAATCATAGTATCAGATTGTGTAGGTCAAATGATTTGCATTCTGAGGAATCACTGTCACAGGAGCCAAACACACGCTTCATCAGCTAAAACGCACAAGCCTGAAACAATCACAGCGCATTATCGGCAGGAGGTGCATGCAGAGGCAGCAGTGGACATTCCGTGTCAAATGGTAGGTCCAGCAATGTCTATCTGATCATAGATGATGAGCCTTGGAGTCCTATACAGAACAGAAGTTTGTATAGCAGCAATTGGAGATGAATTAATAGGCCTCTCCCCAACAGACAACCAGATAGTGGACTCATTCACAAAATAGCAAGATAATAGACATACTTCCCAGAAAGCAACTAAATAGAGGTTCAACACTATTAACAAGCAAAGAATGGGCCTATCATCTTATTCACAAAGATCCCTCTCCAATAGCATTTCTCAAATATACAACAAGAATATGAACATTCTTGTAAGACATAATGCAGTTTAGAGTAATTACCAGTTCAGATCCTATAAGCTAATGAGTTATAATTTAAATTAAACATTGTTTATACCAAGAGTTTAAAAATACCGCCTTCTTCATGAAATTTGGCTGCTACATAATCCAGTAGTTCCATCTGGTGTTCACCTGTCAATGACACAAAATGTTATTGTAGGATGACCTATTTTTGAAATTCAAAACCAAAGCAGCTTGTATTTGATTAATTGAGACTCACTTCGGTTATTTCATTTCATATATCTTCTTTGGAAGTTCGTATCAGTCACTTTGCAATTAAATTTACAGTCTTATTCATGATGAGCAATTGTCCCTGAACAAGGAAAATCAAGGTGGCTCAGGTGTGCAGTGGGCTTCCAATGAATTGACCCCTGTCAGTTCAGAACTCGACACTGGCTCCACGCATTGGACCTCCCCCAAGTGTGTGATGCTCCACAATCTGAGCTGATTCAGGGAAAGTCACCCCAAACCTTCAAAAGGAGATTTTTTTTCCTGTATGGGCTGCTGCTGCAGCAAACTCTCTACTTCCTCACCTTTGTTCGTACATGCCCTAGAGTAACAAACTACCCTTCGATGGTGGAGATTCCTGGTGAAGGGACCTTTATAAAGGATTCCTTCCCTTCTCCCTCTGGGATCTTAGGAGGATGCTACTCATGGCAGTCCTATGCAACAATAGGCTTAGCAAATATACTTGCTGTCAGGCCATTTTTTTTGTAGCCTGGGGGCAACAGTTTTCCACATTTATGTTGAGATTTTTTTGTTTACAGCCTCATTTTCATTTTTTGATGGGGATTTTCCTACATTGCTGGTGATACTTCAACATCAACCTGTAAGGGGCAGGCAGGTTGGAGGCCTTCCTCATGGACCTGCTCCTGGGCTTGGCCAAAGTGACCATAGTACCATAAGATATAGGAGCAGAAATTAGGTCATTCAGCCCATCGAGTCTGCTCCACCATTCAATCATGGCTGATAATTATCTCAACCCCATTCTCCTGCTTTCTCCCGTAACCCATGATCCACTTGATATTCAAGAATCTATCTGTCTTAGATATTCTCAATGACTTGGACTCCACAGCCTTCTGTGGCAATGAACTCCTCTATGGTTATAATCTTGGAATTACAATTGGCCATTAATGGATCCAGGCAGTGATTATGCAGACCTAATTGCCTGTCCTACTTTTGCGGTTATACTTGATGTCTATCGAAAGTGAGCAAGCAGTGTCCATCAGTGTAATACTGGTCTTGAGAGACCAGAGGGCACCACAGGAGCTGGGGCACATCATCACCACAGATAAATATTCTTTTGATTTAGGAAGTTTATGTTCACCTTTAATATGCTTCCATTAACCATTTGATTATGTTTTTGTTCCAGTGTTTAACTTGATTTTAGATTTGTTTTAAAAAAGTCAAAACATATACTGGAAAATAATTGTTAATAATTTATTAGATAACAGTATTTTAACAGTGCCAGTCTCTTACAATCCCACAAAAAATAAAATCAACTTTTATCACGGCTTTGGAATTTGTTAGCATCAACCAATGGAAGGTCAGGAGTGAAGACTGTCGGAAACAGTGGTGCTTTTCCACTTGAGACATAGCTTTTGTGAAGCTGAGGAAATGGTTTTTGAAAGGAACTAACTGACATTTTCCAGTTTCATTTTCTAAGTATGGGGACGGTTATATTAGGTGGCAACTAAGATGTCACACCCACTACTGAGATAACTCAGCCTACTGCCCACCTAGCAGCCCCTTAAAAGCTGACTGGTATAGGGAAATACCTCAGTCTACCAAGTGCCTCAACAGTGGTGGCATAGGCTGTCCTGGACGAGTGTCTGTACAGAATTTGCACATTCTCCCCACATCTGCGTCAGGTGCTCCAAGTTCCTCCCACATTCCAAAGATATGCAGATTAGGTGAATTGGCCATGCTAAAATAAAAAAGAAGCTCTGTAGTGTCCAAAGATGTGCAGGTTAGATGAATTGGCCCTGCTAAATAAAATTGCACCTTAGTGTCCAGGGACGTGTAGGTTAGGTGGGTTAGCCACAGTAAAAACCATATGATTAGGAGAGGACAAATCATTCACTCAAATTTAACCCAAGGAACCAACCCATGTGGATATGTGAGTATAATCCTTGCAGGATTAGTACTGCGGATGTTTGAAATTACTTGTGTGAGTAAATTTGTTAGTTTTAAGTTCTTGATAGCCAGAGTAGACATATGAACAAGAAATAGGAATGTGCTATAGTTTGCAGTTATTTTCCATTTTTGGTGTCATCTACATCTCACAAATATGGAAAGTAGTGCAGGTCACACTTGAGTAAAAAGTGAGGTCTGCAGATGCTGGAGATCAGAGCTGAAAATGTGTTGCTGGTTAAAGCACAGCAGGTTAGGCAGCATCCAAGGAACAGGAAATTCGACGTTTCGGGCCAGAGCCCTTCATACTTGACACAACTAAGTCATGGCTTCAGCCCAGTAATCAAGAATCCATATTCGAACATCCATATTCCATTCTTCCATGATAAACTCATCATGATTCACCTCTTTGATTTGTAATTTCATCTTCCAACATTACCCCGAGCCCTGGCCTGACTGCTTAGTCGTACCAACCGTCATACTGCATGTCTTCCCATCAAACCCAGGGTGGTTGTGTTGTGACCAACAATGTACTTTGTACTTCTCCAGTAACCCATGTCCCCGAATGCATATTGTCCCTGCATGCTGCCTTCAATACCCAGAACTGACTTTCCCAACGCCCCTACAACAACAATGGCCTTTGGTTAACTCCCTTTGACTTTCTTGAGTTGACCTTCAGGACTGACAACCCTGACTGCTGACTGACTAGACCCCTGAATGATACTTGTACAGCTCCCCAACTATTGTTTATAAATCCCTAGACCAGTAGCACTGGATCTGCAGGACTCACTGTGGTCCATTGCCTGGAGTGGAGTAACACTGTTTCAACTCCCTGCACTGATTTCGGAGATTGCCATGGAATTACTGTTTTGGAACCCCCAAGTGAAGAGTTGAAACTTAGCCATTTGGTTGAAACATGCCCTGAGATTGATTGATTTATTGTTGTCAATTGTACTGAGGTACAGTGAAAGGCATTGTTTTGTGTGCCATACAGGCAGATTGTACCATACAAAGTGCAACAAGACAACAGAACAGAGTGCGGAATACAGTGTTACAGTCAAAGAGATGGTGCAGAGAGAGAGAGAGATCAATGAACATTTGGGAGGTCTGTTCAAGAGTCTGATTACAGCAGGAAAGAAGCTGGTGTCAGCTGTCTACGTTGGAGGCCTAATACCGTATATGGCAAACTAGAGTAGTGCTGGAAAAGCACAGCAGGTCAGGCAGCATCCCAGGAGCAGGAAAATCGGTTTCGGTCTCATTTGAGCCTGATGAAGGGCTCCTGCCCGAAATGTTGATTTTCCTGCTCCTCGGGTGCTGCCTGACGTGCTGTGCTTTTCCAGCATCACTCTAATCTTGACTCTGATGTCCAGCATCTGTGGTCCTCACTTTTACCTGGCAAACTAGAGCAGCCTCGAACCTGCTATGACTTTCATGTTGGGAATTATCACATTCAATTTTTATCTGATGGTGGAAGAATAGGAAACTGCATTTCAATGAGGTGAGATTAGGTAACAGTGGCACACTAATGGACGAAAAAGGTTGCAAATAGGCTTTTCTCTACTCACGAGCATGATTCTCATCTCACTATTCAAAACTTGGTTGGATCATCCAAATTTTCTTTGCAATCTCATCTTCCCAATCTGACATTATTTTCCCAACAAACTCACCAAAGCACACATTGTTCAATAGCTAGGAAGGTCTTACACTCTATTTCTCGTTACCTAAGTGATTAACATTAATTACAACCGAGCAGCATGATTTCAATGGCATGTCATGTTTTAAATAATCCCAGGATAAGATGGAATATGAGAAATTTATGACTCAGGTCATATTCTACAATCAGTGATAATATCATGTCTCTTGAAGGTATACTAGCTTACTGACTTACGACATAACAGAGAGAAGATAAGTGTGTAAAGTAAGAGAAGGTAGGTTAGCTGACCTACACTATTAGCTTCATTTTCACAAAGTGCTGAATGGAATTCTTGTCTTCCTGTTCCTCCAAAATCTCTCCCCAACATATTTTTGCAACCTTCTCCGTGTATGCCCTGCCTTTCATTCTCAGACTCTGATATTCAATGTAGTCCCTCTCTCTCTCTGTCTTTACTTCACCTGTGGTTGTTTAATCTCCAGCTGTCTCAGCTGTACTTTCTGGGACCTCTTTGCTTAAACCCTCACTCCTTTTCTGCACAATTTTGAAGAATTAATCTTCACAAAGGCTCATGTTTGTTCTTCCTTCTTCTGTGAAGTATGCTGACATTAATTGTATATTAAAGGTATTGTGCATAATATTTTAACAACAAGAAGTTTGTAATATACTACAATTAGCGTTTAAAAGATTAAAAGAAGGCTTAACATTGAGGTGTGACTGTATCAAGGTGGTGTTCTAAAATCTGTGACAGATCCTGCTGTCACACACTTTAATTTTTTTAAAAAGGCATTACTGCAGTCAGTTCCAAACTGCCAAAATAAGTCCTAATTGTGGAAAATCCAACTTTTTCTGCTGAGAGCAGAATGGTTTAGACCTCATTTGATAAAAAAAATCGCATGGCCTCAATGGTCACATCAATTTTCAAGTTGACCGTTGCAATAAACTACACAATTGTCAACAACAATTTAGCCCTTCTAACAGATATATCTGTAATGAGACTCATTGCTTTTCAATCCATCTCCCCTGCATTTAGAGATTATAAAAAATCTGTTGAGCTGGGAGGACTGGAAGGAAGAGATAGTTTAGAAAAAGCAGCCCTATGACTGAGAATGGAAAGACTCCCATTCGGCATCCAGAATGACAAAAGATACAGAGCTTAAAAATAAAAACAATAAAATGTCTTGGCTACCTCTGGTTTCCTCTGAGTGCTATGGTTTCCTCCACAGTCCAAAGAAGTGAAGGTTGGGCGGACTGGCCATGCTACATTGTCCCGAGCATCCAGGTTGTGCAGATTGGGTGGACTGGCCATGCTAAATTGTCCATAGCATCGAGGTTGTGTAGGTTGGGCAGACTGGCCATGCTAAACGTCCATAGCATCCAGGTTGTACAGGTTAAGTGGACTGGCCATGCTAAATTGTCCATAGCATCGAGGCTGTGCAGGTTGGGCGGACTGGCCATTCTAAATTGTCCATAGCATCCAGGTTGTGCAGATTGGGTGGACTGGCCATGCTAAATTGTCCATAGCATCCAGGTTGTGCAGGTTGGGCGGACTGGCCATTCTAAATTGTCCATAGCATCCAGGTTGTACAGGTTGAGTGGACTGGCCATGCTAAATTGTCCATAGCATCCAGGTTGTGCAGGTTAGGCGGACTGGCCATGCTAAACTGTCCATAGCATCCAGGTTGTGCAGGTTGGGCGGACTGGCCATGCTAAATTGTCCATAGCATCCAGGTTGTACAGGTTGGGCGGACTGGCCATGCTAAATTGTCCATAGCTTGCAGATTGTGCAGGTTGGGCAGACTGGCCATACTAAATTGTCCATAGCATCCAGGTTATGCAGGTTGGGCGGACTGGCCATGCTAAATTGTTCATAGCATCCAGATTGTGCAGGATGGGCGGACTGGCCATACTAAATTGTGCATAGCATCCAGATTGTGCAGGATGGGCGGACTGGCCATACTAAATTGTCCATAGCATCCAGGTTGTGCAGGATGGGCGGACTGGCCATACTAAATTGTCCATAGCATCCAGATTCTGCAGGTTGGGCGGACTGGCCATACTAAATTGTCCATAGCATCCAGATTCTGCAGGTTGGGTGGACTGGCCATACTAAATTGTCCATAGCATCCAGGTTGTGCAGGATGGGCGGACTGGCCATACTAAATTGTCCATAGCATCCAGATTCTGCAGGTTGGGCGGACTGGCCATACTAAATTGTCCATAGCATCCAGATTCTGCAGGTTGGGTGGACTGGCCATACTAAATTGTCCATAGCATCCAGGTTGTGCAGGTTGGGTGGACTGGTCATGCTAAATTGTCCATAGCATCCAGATTGTGCAGGTTGGGCGGACTGGCCATACTAAATTGTCCATAGCATCCAGGTTGTGCAGGTTGGGTGGACTGGTCATGCTAAATTGTCCATAGCATCCAGGTTGTGCAGGTTGACCATGCTAAATTGTTCATAGCATCCAGGTTGTGCAGGTTGGGTGGACTGGCCATGCTAAATTGTCCATAGAATCCAGATTGTGCAGGTTGGGCTGACTGGCCATACTAAATTGTCCATAGCATCCAGGTTGTGCAGGTTGGGCGGACTGGCCATACTAAATTGTCCATAACATCCAGGTTGTGCAGTTGGGTGGACTGGCCATGCTAAATTGTCCATAGCATCTAGGTTGTGCAGATTGGGCGAACTGGCCATGCTAAGTTGTCCATAACATCCAGGTTATGCAGGTTGGGCAGACTGGCCATACTAAATTGCCCATAGCATCCAGGTTGTGCAGGTTGGGTGAACTGGCCATGCTAAATTGTCCATAGCATTCAGGTTGTGCAGGTTGGGCGGACTGGGCATGTTTAATTGTCCATAGCATCCAGGTTGTGCAGGGTAGGTGGACTAGCCATGTGAAAAGTGGGAGATTGGGTCTGGAATGGGATGCTCTTCAGAGGGTCAATGCATATTCAATAGGCCAAATGGCCTCTTGCTGCACTGTACAAAATCTGTGATTTCATGTTTCTGTAAAGGTAGCTTATGAAAAATGTCACATTCATAATATAACAATATAGAATGCAGAAAGTACAGAAGAGAACTGAAGAAAAAGTTTCATTTCCTGGACCTTGCATGGGATGAATGTAACTTTCCTCTTACCAATCTAAGTCTGGACGTTACACAGGTCTTGCTGTATATGGACAGTCTGCTTCAATATCTGAGGAGTTGTGAATGGTGCTAAATGTTGTGCAATGATCAGCAAACATTCCTAATTCTGACGTTATGATGAAGCAGCCAAAGATGCTCGGGCCTAGGACACTATCCTGAGGAACTCTTGTCGTGATATCTTAGGACTGTGATGATTAACCACCAACAAACAAACCATCTTCCCTTATGCTTGGTATGGCTCCAACTGGTGGGTGTTTTCTCCCTGATTCCCATTGAGTCCAATTGATATGGCTTTATGACTCTACACTCATTCAAATGTTACCTTGATTTCCAGGGTAGTCACACTCACCTCATCCCTGCAATTCAACTCTTTTATCCCAGTTCATTTCAAGGGTCAAGAGCTGACTGACCCTGGCAGAAGCCCAACTGCGCATCAAGTCATTCCTGCCTGAAATAAAGTCCTCACTTTAGTCCTGCCTGAAAGCCCTGCTGATGCCATCTTCCACCACTTTACTGATGAAAGAAATTAATAGGACAGTGACTGGCAAGGATGGATTTGTCCTTCATTTTGGACATGAATTACTTGAACGATTTTCCAAGTTGTCAGACTAATGGCAGTGTGGTAGTTGCGCTTCAACAGCTTGGTTAGGGGCATAACTCGTTCTGGAGTACAGGTCTTAAGTATTAATGCTAGAATGTTGCCATGTCCCATAGCCTTTGCAGTATCCAATGCCTTCAGCTGATTCAGGTTTGGACTCGGTTCCAAAGAAACTTGAAATGTTAACTCTGTTTCTCTCTCAACATTTGCCGCCAGACCTTGTTTTTAAAGCATTTTCTGTCTTTATTTTGGATCTGTGGTCCCCTTTTATTAGGAGAGAGTGTTAAACTTTGACATTCGAGGAAGCCATCCTAATGGGTAAGAACTATGACATAATAATCCAAGGCAAAATCCCATCACTTGGAAACATATGGATAAGTAAATGATAGTCAATAAGGTTTGTTTAAAGAGAAGATATGAAGAAAGTGAGGACTGCAGATGCTGGAGACCAGAGTTGAAAAGTGTGACGCTGGAAAAGCTCAGCATTCCTGATGAAGGTCTTATGCCCAAAACGTCAATTCTCCTGCTCCTCGGATGCTACTTGATCTGCTCTGCATTTCCAGCACCACACGTTTTGACTCTTAAAGAGAAAATATACTTGATAAAGTACTTTGAGTTTTTCATGGAAATATTGGAGAGTTTTTTTGCAGGCAAAATTGTAACCCAAGCAATTAAAAAATGGGTGGCAGTATGGAAATAAAATAACCTAAGGATAGCAACATGGAGTAGTGAAAGGTTGCTTTTTAAGATGCGTAAGACACAGAAGTATGTTCTGGATTCAGTATGAGTATGGCTGCTCTTTTTGAAAATATTAATAACTTACATATACAAATTCTTGGTGGTGGCAGACCATGTTAATATTGTTATAAAACGTTAAGGATCCTAGACTTTTTAAAGAGAATGATACAGTTTAAAAGCAAGGAAAATATCCTTTAACCCCGATCAGCCCTAACTAATTCTATTCACACTTAAGTTAAAAATCACACAACAACAGATTATAGTCCAACAGGTTTAATTGGAAGCACACTAACTTTCGGAGCACCGATTCTTCATCAGGTGATTGTGGAGGACACAATTATAAGGCACAGAATTTATAGCAAAAATTTACAGTGTGATGTAACTGAAATTATACATTGAAAAATACCTTGATTGTCTGTTGAGTCTTTCATCTGTTTGAACACCATGATAGTTTCACTTCTTTCATTGTAAATCACAAAACCTTTTTATAAAAGTTGCATTCTCAGGTTAGCTGTAACAATTGACATTAGCTAGACAATATGTTGAAGGTGTTAGCCCCCTTGTGTTCTCTGTCTATGCCATGATGCTTAGATTGATTCTAATCTAAACAGTGAGATAACAGAGTTTTACATGAATTTATGCAGTCTTTGAACAAAGTACAGTGTAACTCTGCAAGTACAAATTCACCCCACAAAAAAAAACACTCTGAGGGAAGAAATTTAACCTTTTTTCAATCTTAAATTGATATTCATTTACTCTGAGACTATGCTCTCTGGTCCTAGATTCTTCCATAAGGCAAAACATCCTTTCAGCATTTACCCTGTCAAATTCCTCAAGAATCCCTGTGTGTTTCAATGAGATCACCTCTTATTCTTCTACTCTAATGAGTAGAGAGAGTCCTAACCTGTTTGGCCTTTGCTCATAAGACAATCCCTCCATAATGAGGATGATCTGATTGACCTTCTCTGAACTGCTTCCAATAAAATAACATCTTTCCTCAAATAAGGAGACCAAAGCTGCTTACTGTACACTAGATGTGGTCTCACCAGCACCTGTCCAGTTGCAGTAAGTCTTATACTCTTTTATATTCCACATCCCTTGAATTAAGGGCCAACATTCCATTAACTTTCCTGTTGCACATGTGTACTAGCTTTCTATGTTTGTTCACAAGTAACCCCAAGTTCCTTTGTGTTACAGCTTTCTGCAGTTTATTTTTAACTCAAATGATATTCTGTTCTTTTGTTCTACCTTTCAAGATAACCAATTTCACATTTTTCCACATTATACTCAATTTGCCAACTTTTTACTAACTTATCTAACTCATCAATAGTTCTCTGTAAACTAGCTGTGTGTCTTTTGCAAGCTGCCTTCCCACCTATTTATGTCATCTGCAAGTTTGAATACAGTAAACTTGCATCTTTCCTTCAAGTCAATACATAAACAGTTGCAGTCCAACACAGAACCCCACTGGTTACAGGTTGCCAACCTGAAAAAGAACCCCTTACCCCGTTAGCTGTTTCCTGACCATTAACCAGTTCTCTATCCATGCCAATACACTACCTCCAATGCCATGTGCTCTTAACTTATGACAACGTTTTGTTCACTACTCTTGTACTCAAATCTTCTTGCGATAAAGGCAATAAATTCCATGTGCAGGAATTTATTCTCCCAAAGTACTGAATGTTTGGGATTTGTCAATCCTGCAGAGTTGTGGAGGTTCGATCATGGAAAGTATTTAAAGAAGAGGTGATTACATGTTTGAAATATCAAGAAGTTGAGGGCCATGAGGGGATGGCATGAAAGAGGAGTTGATATCTGGGCAGAGCAGCTGTAATATAGCAGGAGTAGTTTGAATGTCTGATTTGTCTACTCTGAACCTGTTTCTTATTTTCTCTATAATTACTACATCCGCAGTTGAATCCTAAACAGTTAAAGGATTGCTTTTAAATGCTGTTCAAACACTATTAATTATTCTATGTTTTCAGCTGATGTAAACAAAAAGATGAAAAAAAAATCAATGGGAAGAGAGCTTTGGATTCAACGGCCTGTGAAACAGTTCTGCTGCAAAGTGTGCTAAACCGTTAACAGTTTTGTTCCTGCCCTGTACATCAGTTATGTGAAGACATGGAAAATGCACCTGATGAACTCTGATCTGAATGAGCATCTAAGTAAATACTTGAGCGAGATAGGCCGACATTTGCTAGAAATTGGCAATGTCAAGTTTGGTGAGTCGCATGGAGGCTTTTCTCTACAAACCCATGTGGAATTTCTCGGACTATTCATTAAAATTCACTTCATTCTCTATGCACTACACCTCTATGGTGCCCCGTTTGTTCTATCTTTTCTCTCACCAGAGGTAGAAGTACTAACCACTGCCAAACCGCCCAAGATTCTTGGGGCTGGGTTCTATTTCAAGCCCAGCCATGTACTTGATCCAGGGCTGCAAAGCAGCAGCTGCCCTTCACATTACATGTACAAGTAGGAGAGCAAGGGCGTGTTGGTAGTATGGCTGACATTTCATTCAAAACATACCTTATATCAGTAGATTAGATGATAGGTCCAGTGGTTATTCACTGACTGCTAAATTGTTGGTGTTTGAATGACAAGCAATCTGTTTCTGCTCTGAAAGCAAAAGCAGTTTCTGTTTGATTTGTTAGCTTTTGCTGCTTTTGATTACAAGTGATTAGTCGAAAGCATTTGAAGGCTTTTCTGTTTGTACTAGCCCACATTGCACTATGATAAGGTACAGCCTACATTGGGCGAGAGAGGATGTAAGATGTTAAGGGCAACACTGCACTGCAAACCCTTGACTGGGTGCAGTCAGGTATCAGAGATCCCAATCTATTCCTTATGGTACGTGGAAGAATTGGGCTATGATAAGGGGACATGTGGGAGTATTTCAAACGGCAGCTGTAAAAGTTCAGGAGCAGCATGTTCCTATAAGAATAAAGGATAGGCGTGGCAAGTTACGTGAATCTTGGATGACCAGGTTGGTCAAAAAGGTAAAGGAAGCAAATGTAAGGTCAAGAGGGATGGGAACTGACGATGCTCTTTAAGTATGCAAGAAAAGGAGGAGAACTTAAACAGGGAAACACTGTTAGCAAAACAGGTGAAGGAGAATACCAAGACTTTTTACACATATAATAAAAGCAAGAGGGTAGCTAGGGAAAGGGTTGGCCCGCTGAAGGACAAAGGAAGAATCTATGGGTTAAACCAGAAGAGGTACATGAGGTCCTAAATGAATACTTTGTGTCAGTATTCACCAAAAAGAAGAAATTGGTGGAGGTTGATCTCAGAGAAGGGAATGTTGAATTTCTAAGCCAACTTGCTATTAAAAAGGAAGGGATGTTGTGCATCTTAAAAAGTATAAAGATAGATACCTCCTGGGGAAGGTGGAACCTGTACAAGGAGGATGGATTGCACCTGAATTGGAGGGGTACTAATATCCTGGACGGGAGGTTTGCTAGATCCCTTCAAGAGAGTTTAAACTAGTTTAACAGAGCTATTGTTCAGAGGATGGGGTCACTGGTGAACAGGCAGACATAGCATGCAGAATGTCTGTGAGGAAGGGCAGACAATTGATAGGGCAAAGTTGCAGTCAGAGTGATGGCTTGAAGTGTGTCTATTTTAACACAAGTTGTGTCATGAATAAGGGTGATGAACTTAGAACATAGATCAGTACTTGGAGCTACGATGTTGTGGCCATTACAGAGACTTGGATATCACTGGAGCAGGAATAATCCTTGGATGTTCTGGGGTTTAGATGTTTCAAAAGGAATGTGTGGGGGAAGTAAAAGAGGTGGGTGAGTGGCATTTCTAAACAGAGATAGTATCACAGCTGAAGAAAGGGATGTCGTCGAGGAAGGTTTTCAGAAACAGAAAAGGAGCAGTCAATTTACTGAGAGTTTTCTATAGACCATCCACCCCACCCCACCCCAATAGCAACAGAGACACAAAGCAGATTAGGAGGCAGGTTTTGGAAAAGTGCAGAAGTATCAGAGCTGTTGTTATGGGTGAATTCAACTTCCCAAATATTGATTGGAACCTCCTTAATGCAAATAGTTTGGATGCAGCAGATTTTGTCAGGTGTGTCCAGGAAGGATTCCTGACTCAATATGTAGATAGGCTAACGAGAAGGAAGGCCAGATAATATTTTATGCTTGGCAATGAACTAGATCAGATGTCGATCAGATGTCAGATTGCTCAGTGGGACAGCATTTCAGTGATTGTGATCACAACTCCCATACTGTAGTCATGGAGAGGAACAGCAACAGACAGTAAGGGCAAGTATTTAATTGGAGGAGGGGGAATTACAATGCTATTAGCAGGAACTGTGGAGTATAAATTGGGAACAGATTTTCTCAGGGAACTGCATGACAGAATTGTGGAGGGGACATAGCTTTAAATTGAGGAGTGATAGATATTGGACAGATGTCAGAGGTAGTTCCTTTACTCAGAGTAGGAGGGACGTGGAATGGCCTCCCTGCAACAGCAATATACTTGCCAACTTTAAGAACATTTAAATGGTCATTGGATAGACATATGGATGAAAATAGAATAGGTTAGATGGGCTTCAGATTGGTTTCACAGATCGGCGCAATATCAAGGGTCGCAGGGCCTGTACTGTGCTGCAATGTTCTACATTCTATGTTTAGGGAGCACTTGCTGTGAGTGCTGTACAGGTTTGTCCCACTGAGGCAAGGAAGTGATGTTAGGGTGAAGAAACTTTTGATGACAAGGGCTGTGGAACATCTAGTCAAGAAGAAGAAGGAAGCTTACTTCAGGTTGAGAAGGCAAGGATCAGACAGGCCTTTAGAGGGTTACAAGGTAGCCAGGAAGGTACTGAAAAATGCAATTAGGAGAACTATAAGGGACTTTAGCAGGTAGGATTAAGGAAAACCCTAAGGTGTTCTACACTTATGTGAGAAACAAGTAGATGGTCAGAGTGACGGTAGGGCTGATCAGGACAGTGAAGGAACGTTGTGCCTGGAGGTGGAAGAGGTAGGTGAGGTCCTTAATGAATACTTTGCTTCAGTATTCACTACTGAGAGGACCTTGTCATTTGTGAGGACAGTGTAAAACAGGTTGATATGCTTGAACAGGTTGATGTTAAGAAGGAGGATGTGCTGGAAATCTTGAAATACATGAGAACAGATGGGACATACCCACAGTTTTAACGGGAAGCCGAGGGAAGAGATTACTGTGCCTTTGGTGATGATCTTTGTGTCCTCACTGTCCACTGGAGTTGTACCAGATGATTGGAGAATGGCAAATGTTATTCCCTTGTTCAAGAAAGGGAACAGCGATAATACTGGGAACTACAGACCAGTCAGTCTTACGTCGGTGGTAGGCAAATTATTGGAGAAAGTTCTGAGAGATATGATTTATGATTATTTGGAAAAGCATAGTTTGATTAGAGATAGGCAGTATGGCTTTGTAAGGGGCAGGTCATGCCTCACAAGCCTTATTGAATTTTTTGAGGATGTGACAAAACACATTGATGAACGTAGGGCAGTGGATGTGGTGTATGTGGATTTTAGCAAGGTATTTGATGAGGTTCCCCACAGTAAGTTCATTCAGAAAGTAAGGAGGCATGTGATACAGGGAAATTTGACTGTCTGGATACAGAATTGGCTGCCCCATAGAAGATAGAGGGTGGTAATAGATGTAACGTATTCAGCCTGGAGTTTGGTGAATAGTAGTGTTACGCAGGGATCTGTTCTGGGACCTCTGTTCTTTCTGATTTTTATAAATGACTTGGATGAGGAAGTGGAAGGGTGGGTGAGTAAGTTTGCCGATGACACAAAGGTTAGTAGAGTTGTGGATAGTGTAAAGGGCTGTTGTAGGTTGCAACAGGACATGAGCAGGATGAAGAAGTGGCAGGTGGAGTTCAACCTGGAGAAGTGTGAAGTGACTCATTTTGGAAAGTTAAACTTGAATGCAGATTGCAGGGTTAAATGCAGGATCCTTGACAGTGTAGAGGAACAGAGGGATCTTGGGATCCATGTCCATAGATCCCTCAAAGTTACCACCCAGGTTAATTGGGTTGTTAAGAAGACATATGGTGTGTTGGCTTTCATTAGCATGGGGATTGAGTTTAAGAGCCGTGAGGTTATGCTGCAGCTGTATAAAGCCCTGGTTAGACCATACTTGGAATACTGTGTTCAGTTCTGGTTGCCTCACTGGATGCTTGAGAGAGGACGCAGAGGAGATTTACCAGGATGCTGTCTGGACTGTAGGGCATGTCTTTTGAAGAAAGGTTGAGGGAGGTAGGGCTTTTCTTATTAAATTGAAGAAGGATGATAGGTAACTTGATAGCGGTGTACAAGATAATGAGGGGCATAGATAGAGTGGATAGCCAGAGACTTTCTCCCAGGGCAGAAATGGCTATTCCAAGGGGTATAACTTTAAGGTGATTGGTGGAAGCTTTAGGAATGATGTCAGTGGTTGGCTCTTTATACAGAGAGTGGTCGGTGTGCGGAATGCACCGCCAGCAGTGGTAGTAGAGTCAGATACATTAAGGACATTTAAGTGACTCTTAGTAGGCACATGGATGATAGTAAAATGAAAGGTGTGTAGCTTAGTTTGATCTTAGAGGAGGAAATTGCACACAATTCTGATAACACTACCCAAAGGATGTGGATGCTTTGGAGAGGATACAGAAAAGGTGTACCAGGATGTTGCCTGGGATGGGGATTTTAGCTATGAAGAACGGTTGGCCACAATCGGTTTGTTTTCACTGGAATGCTGGAGGTTGAGAGGTGAGGGACAATCTGATAGAAGTTTCTAAGATTGTGAATGGAATCGATAGAGACCTTTTTTTCCCAGGGTGAAGGGGTCAATTACTAGGGGACACAGGTTCAAGGTGCATGGAGGGGGAAAATTTAAAAGAGATATGCAAGGCAAGTTTTTCGCACAAAGGGTGGTGAGTGCCTGGAATGCATTGGCAGAGGAAGTGGTGGAAGCAGACACAATAGCAGCACTTAAGAAACACCTAGACGAATACATGAAGAGGACGGGAATAGAGGGATACAGAGCCTATAAGTGAAGACAGTTTTAGTATGAAAGGGCAATATGTGTCGGCGCAGGCATGGAGGGCTGAATGGCCTGTTTCTGTGTTGTATTGTTCCTTGTTCTTTACAGAGCAAAACTTTTCATAGAATTGGATGGAGATCACACTTTGCTGATCTCTGGTAACAGTTAGCCCTTTAATTACGTTAAACCTGAACAGGGCAATGAAACTGCCCCTCGGATCCCTTTTAAATCTTTCTCCTCTCACCTTAAAAATGTGCCTCCTAGTTCTGAACTCACCAACTCTCAAGAAGAGACATTTGCTTTTCATGATTTTCAAAACCGCAATAAGATCAGCCCTCAACCTCCTATGGGCCACTGAAAAAAGTCCCAAACTATCCAGCCTCTCCTTATAACTCAAACTCTCCAATCCTGTCAAAATCCTTGTAAATGTTTTCTGAACCCTCTCCAATTTAATAAGGTCCTTCCTATGGCAAGGCGGCCAGCAGTGGACACAGTTAAATTTTTGATTATAGTTAAATTATAAATTATTTTATAGGATGTGGATGTCATTGGCAAGACCAGCATTTATTGCCTATTCCTAATTGTCCCTTTAACTTAAGTGACATGCTGGGCCCTTTTGGAAGTCTGGACAGAAGAATGACATTCTTTTTTGTTTAAAGTGAGTGAACCAGATTGATTTTTACAACAATTGATTCTAGGCTCATGCCACCATTCTGACAAAATAGGAGCAGCAGGTCATTCAGCCCTTTGAGCCTGCTCTATCATTCAATCTGATCATGGCAGATCATCCAATTCTGTACCCGGTTCTTGCTTTATCCCACACCCTTTCATCCCCTTTGCTTGAAGAACTATATGTAACTCCTTCTTAAAAGTATTCAATGCTTTGGCCTCAACTACTTCTGTGGAGAAAACTTCAAAGGCTCACCACTGTCTGCATGAAGACATTTCTCCTCATCTCAGTGCCAAATAGGCTAGCTCGTACCCTTGGACTGTGAGCCCTGGTTCTGGACTCCCTAGTCATCAGGTATATATACTTCCTGCGCCAACCCTGTCCAGTCAAATTGCATGTTGACCAGGAAGCAATTTCATGATTCTGCAGCCTGCCCTGTTCCATTTGGCTCACATGCAAAAAGAGGCAGAAATCCAGAGGCTGAAAAGTGAAAGAATGATCAAACCAGTACTGTTTGTGGAATGGGCGGGATCAGTCATACCAATTGTGAACCTGGGTCTTTGTGAGGATTTGATACAAATGGTAAACCGTTTTTTGCAGTTGGATAAATACCACTCTCTTGCACAGAGGACTGACACGAAGAGGTGGTGGTGGGGCTGTCCTTCATGAAGTTGGACAAGAGCCATGTGTACTTGCAAATGTGGTTAGATGAGAATTCCCAAAGTATGCTACAATTGATACCCATAAGGGTTTGTACCAATCTATGAGACTGCCATTTGGGGTATCATCACTCGGTGCTATTTTTCAGCAGATAATGGAGAACATTTTATAAGGTCACCCCAGGTCACCAGTTATCTGGATGAGGTGTTTATAACAGTGAAGATCAACAAAGAGCACTTAGAAAACGTAGACATAGTCCTTAGGCATTTCTCCAAGGTGGGCATACACCTTAGATAGGAAAAATGTGTTCCAGGCACTCCAAGTCTAAGGTGTTAGCACATTATGATCCCAAGCAAGATCTGATGCTGACATGCAGTGCCTCCCCGTATGGTATCAGGATAGTATTGGTTCACAGATGGCCCAATGGACAGGAACACCCAATAGCGTATGCTTCCTGAACTTTGGCTGATGCACAGTGCAAATATGCCCAGATAGAGAAGGAAGGTTTGGCAGTCATCTTTGGTGTGAGAAAATTACGCCAATATTTATGGAATATGTAAATTTGTAACAGTAACAGATCAGAAACCCTGCTAGGACTACATAAAGAGGACAAGCCCATAGCTTGAGGTCGGATTCAGCAATGGGACCTCATTCTAAGTGCTTACAATTACAAGGTGAAATACTATTGAGGAGACCAAGTAGCAAATGCAAATGCCTTGAGCCGCATCCAACTGGCAGATACCACGTTGGTTGCACTGCCACCGAAAGTGTCCGTTCAGAAGATCAGAATCTCTACAGTATGGAAACAGGCCATTCAGCCCAAAAAGCCCATACTGACCCTCTGAAGAGCAACACACCCAGAATTGGCCAAGCTAAATTGCCCGTAGTGTTAGGTAAGGGGTAAATGTAGGGGTATGGGTGGGTTGCGCTTCGGCGGGTCGGTGTGGACTTGTTGGGCCGAAGGGCCTGTTTCCACACTGTAAGTCTAATCTAAAATCTAATCTACCCCTCTACCCTACCCTACCTTTACCCCTGACGAATGAAGCTAACACTATGGGCAATTTAGCATGGCCAATTCACCTGGCATCTTTGGATTGTGGAAGGAAACCGGAGAACCCAGAGGAAACCCATGCAGACAGGGAAGAATGTGCAAACTCCACACAGACAGTCACCCAAGGTTGGAATTGAACCCGGACTCCCAGCACTGTGAGGCAGCAGTGCTAACCACTGAGCCACCGTGCTGTCCCACCGTCCGTTCTGATTTCAAACTTTCTGGACATCCTTCCGGTCACTGCTGAAAATATCAGACTGTGGACAATAGAAGATCTGATCCTCGCAAGACTAAAACAGTCAGTAGGGATGGGGGAAACAAAAAGGACATCACAACCAGAATTCAAACATTTCTAGACCCAGCAAGATCAGATCACCATAGAGGGCAGCATTTTATTATGGGGAGCAACAGTGATTGCCACAAGCGAAGATCACTGCCAGATACTGGCTGAACTCCACCAGGGTCATCCAGGGATGTACAAAATGAAGATGTTGGTGAGAAATTATGTTAGGTGGCTAGACCTGGATGCTGACATAGCTGCATTGGTGTGTCAGTGCCCAGTGTGCCAATGAGGCCAAATATTACTGCCAACAAATCCCCCAAATTCATTGGAATAGCTGGGTAAACCCTGGACATGGTTACACTTCGACTGTGTCACCCCTTTCATGGGCACAATGTTCTTAGTTGTTCTGGATGCCCACTCAAAGTGGTTGGATGCGTACAAAGTTCATTAGTTAAACAACAATAAAAAAGCTGTGAGCATCTTTTTCAATACACGGGCACCCAGAAGTGTTGGTCATAGACAATGGGTCATCATTTACAGGCAGGGAATTTGAGTATTTCCTGAAGTCAAATGGCATTCAGAATATAAGGATAGCTCCATGTCATCCATCATTGAATGGTCTGGCAGAAAGAGCAATTCAAACTTTGAAAGCAGCTTCACTCAATACCAAACTATTTGATTCCTATTTAATTATCGGACCAGCCCTCTTGCAACTACATGGATCGATCCAGCAGGAAAAGACTTTGCACCAGGTTAAATCTGATCTTTCCAGACCTGGGAGGGGGAGGGTGAAACAGTATCAGGAATGCCATTGCTGGACATAAGACTCTTCTGAGAAAGGCTTTTACATCAGGTGGGGAAGTTTGGCGCCAAAAATCAGAAATAGCCCTGTCTGAGTAAGAGGCATGATCAACACGAGGTCTAATCCCATGACCTACAAAGGTCGGATAGGGGAGGCGGTTCTGAGCAAGCACGTGGAACATATGAAAGCTGCAAAGTGGCAAACAAGATAGGACCAAAACATACCCGGCCCCTCAGAACAACCAGAAAGGCTGTTGGAATGTGTGGGGTCCCCCCCTCTGACTAGCATTGAAGAAACCTCGGATTCTGAGATGAGCACAATGGTCATCACAGCTTTGAAACATTCATTGCCTGAAGAAGAGGGTGAATTTCTTCTGAGATAGTCCAGGTAGCAAGAGGCAGGCTACAGCCTTGTACATGCTGGCGTATCTGAGGCTGAGTTTGAAGAACCAGACCCGGTACAAAAACACCCCTGGAGAATCTACAAGAAAAAGAACAGGCCTACCCCCTCAGACTTAGACAAGGAGGGACATAGTGATTTTAGCAACGTCAGCCAGATGGAAATTATAGAATAAATTTTCTAATTGGGGCTGTCAACTTGGTCCAATCAGGAAGTCTAGCTGACAGAACTAAACAGGAGTGTCAGATGTTCTGTTCACTCTGATAGCTGGCTCTGAGGAAACTGGACCAGTGATAAGTACTATGCATCGGAAAATAAAGGATAAATTGGTGATGGGATACTGGTCTCTGTGGAGTTATGGATGTAGATTTGCTCGCTGAGCTGCAAGTTATTTTGTGGAGTTATTTTGTACTTCAATAAGATATAAACAATCTGACAGAATAGAGGAAAAGTTAGCAGCTAAAATTCAATGCACAAAGTGTGAGGTGATATATCAGATAAGAAGAATGAATAAAGACAATATAAGCTAAATGGTATAATTGTAAACTGGAAAATAGAGAGACCTGGGTTATTTGCCACAAATTAGAATTAGAATTCCTACAGTGTGGAAGCAGGACCTTCAGCCCAACAGGTCCACACTGATTCTTCAAAGAGTAACCCACCCAATCCCATTCCCCTACCTTATAAATACCCCTGACTACTGCACCTAACCTACACATCCCTGAACACTATGGGCAATTTAGCATGGCCAGTTCACCTACCTGCACAAATTTGGATTGTGGGAGGAAACCGGAGCACTCAGAGAAAACCCATGCAGACACGGGGAGAACATGCAAACTCCACACAGATCATTGCCCGAAGCTTGAATCAAACCTGGGTCCCTGTGGGGTGAGGCAGAAGTGCTAACCACTGAGCCACCGCGTTGCCCTTAATCTTTGAAGATGCAGAGTAGGTCAATAAAACAAATGGGATGTTGGGCTTAAACATAGACATAAAAGACAGAAGCCAGGAAGTTATATTAAATATATACCAAACACTTGTTTGACTTCAACTGCAGTATTATCATCAAGTCTGGGAACAATGCTTTAGGATGTGAAGACTTTGGAGTGGATACAGAAGAGATTTGCCAGGATGGGTTCAACGATGAGGGATTATACAGATAAACTGAAGAAGCTGGGGTTATTCTTCTTAGAGTAGATAAGGCTAAGAGGACACTGAGTCTGTACATAAAACGAAAGCTTTCCTGTGTCTTAAGCCATATTACTAAGTTCAAGTACATCTGACACTTCTAATTTCTACACAAATGTACAAGTGTGTCCTTACTGGTATAGGCGCGAGCATAAAGAACATTATCCAGCACTGCATCTGGATCCACATGAAAGCGATCAGCAATCCCTCGCAGTCTATCTGGACGGCTATATGAGGTTAAGGATTTTGGGTCTATTAACTGGATATCTATTGGATATCACGCAGGTACACATTCACTACATATATTCCTCAGGCATTAACTATTTAAACAATAGTACCCATAGACATTATTTCATAAAAACAAACACACAGGACACGCGAGCTATTGGAAGACAATAATCTCAATATTTCAGAAACACCCAACTATAATATGGGTTCTCAAATGGGTTCATACAATCATAATTGCCCAGGTAATTTGGATGAAAACCTGAGCAGAATGTTGGTGTTCAATGTTAATATTCTAACTTACATGGTGAACCTAATTTAAATATCAGGAGTAATTTTCAGGGGTCAGAGAAATTGCTGATTCAGAGCTTGCTTGGCAAGAACAGTCATGTTGCTGCAGGATTAGAGGCCCGTAAGGAGACTAAAGTAATGGGCATTCAGAACAGAGTACACTGGATTGTATATTATATTTGTGAAGTCAACAAGAGAATATAGAGTACTTAAGTTCTTGGGTGTAGATGTGGATATTGCATTAATCCAGGAGTTTGCATATCTTTGATGAAGGAGAGCTGGAAACATGCTATAAACTAATAAACATTTATTGGTTATTTACAAGGTCGACTGTTACAAGATTTCATCAGAGTCTTTCTAAGGTTCTAGCATCACTGATATTGCACTCTAATGTTTATCATAATAATTATTAACCTTTAACACTAGACCTCCTCCAATCCTTTCATTCTACTCATAATATACGTTTTATTTTATTCCTATTCCCACCACCACTCCAGACCTCCCAACAAAATCAACGTTTGACCCATTGAGTCAGAAGAAAGGATGGCGTGCTAATTTAACTAATCTTCAACATCATTTCCTTGGTTCTTTTACAGGAGGAGCATGGGCATTCTGCAGAGTGTGAACAGTCTGATGAGGTGGTTTGGACATCTTCCCTTGATCTGGGCCATCGGTCCAGGCCTGCAAAGGTTGATTTTTGTTAGACATCAATACAAATCTGTTGCATCAGACGATGCTGTGGTCAATTTTAATGAAGAACAAGGATGAATCAAAGGACTCAGAACTCAGCCAGGTTAGTTCTGATCCCAGATCCAGATAGAAGCCCAAGGGTGGAATGTTGGCAGTTCTTAATCCTTATGGCACTGACTAAAGCTCATAACCTGGATTGAATAGTTGTAATCCTCTGCCAGACGCTGACCATGTCGATTTATGTGACAATTAGGGCTCTTCTACGGCGGTAGTAGTGTCCTAACTCTTGAGCCAGGAAGCCTAGGTTCGGATCCCAACTGCTCCAGAGGTGTACAATAATATGAGCAAGCTGATTAGAAAAATAAGTGATAACTGATTAGAGAGTGTGCAGGAGACTCAGGAGCTGAGTACAAAATATCCAAGCTATTAAGAACTCTGAGGGAGTCAGATCACTGTGCAAACGTGTAGACCACTTTTTAAATTAGATGATGTCTATGTTGTTCTTTTTCTTTAACAGGGTCGTGAACCTTTCAGACATTGCTTGGCATCCCCACTGATGTGTGGGTGTTGAGGCAATTGGTGAAACATACAAAACCATACTTTGAAGCATTTATTAAGAACAGTGAGCCATTATCCTGAATGACAATGTCGAGGATGCAAAAATGAGACAAAAATCACTAAGTATAGCAAGAACTGTGGAAATAGTTGTCAATGACATATAGAAAGTTTGTACCCCTGAAGATGAATAGATCCATCCATAAGCACTCCATGGGCAAGATGATGGCAGAAAAGTTCCTTGTGGTCTTGCCTATTGAGATTCACATTGAACAACTGGAGACATGCGTTCAACAGCCTTTCAAATATCGGGATATCAAATAAAGTTGCAGGTCCATGCTTCACACTTGGTAATGCTCTGGTTTCCCCAGTATATGTGTTGAAGAACATCCAACCTGAAGACCCTATGAATAACAAAGCAGTCATTGTAAACTTACTTACAGTTCACTTACAAAGCTAAGATGATGCTGTTGCTTGAAATATAGCTTTAGTGAGAATTTGTGGTGCAGTATTCCTGAATTTGTGTGCATTCAGAGTTGTCTTCTTGAGATGTATGATTTCTTTTCCAATCTTTGAGCAGTTGCTGGAAGTAACTTGATTGTCGAAGAGGCATAGCATTCTATATCTTCTTCAAAGGAGGCATAATTCTGTGAAGGCTCCCCAAAAGAGTGCACAATAAAGCATCAGCTGTGGTCTGGGATTTATCCTAGATGCATCAAATGCACATTCGGCACAAATAGAACCGCTGGAGGCTTGGGGTGCCATCTTTACCAGTTCTTATTAAGGAGGTTCTTAATGCATATTTTACAAGTTTCTGGTGAATTTAAGACTGATCTTAGAACTTTGCAGATGCTCATAGGGCATGCAAGGACCGCTTTCTCATTGACAATGTAGCAATGTCCAGTATCTGCTTGTGCCCTGGCAGCATAGTGTACTGGCCAAATAGTGAAACTTAATTTGAAGTAAAAAATGCTCCTCAATTTATGGAAGAGACACCTTCAATAATAGTGGCCAGGATTTGATGTGGCTGTGTGCCTGATTATGTTAAAACTTTATTGGTGTGTAAGATAGAAAATATGTGCAGGAATAGGCATGGGTGGCACAGTGGTTAGCACTGCTGTCTCAAAGCGCCAGAGTTTTGGGTTCACTTCCCGCCTCCGGCAACTATCTGTGTGGAGGTTTCACATTCTCCCCTTGTCTGCGTGGGTTTCCTCCGGGTGCTCCGGTTTCCTCCCATAGCCCAAAAATGGGCAGGGTAGGTGAATTGGCCAGGCTAAATTGCTCATAATGTTAGGTGAAGGGGTAAATGTAGGGGAATGGGTCTGGCTGGGTTGCTCTTCGGAAGGTCAGTGTGGACTTGTTGGGCCGACGGGCCTGTTTCCACACTGTAATCTAATCATTCAGCCCTTCGAGTCTGCACCGCTATTCAATACGATCATGACTGATCATGCAATCTCAGAAACTTTCTCCCCATACCTGTTGATCCCTTTAGCCACAAGTGCCATGTCCAGCTCCCTCTTGCATATGTCGAGTGAACCGGTCCCAATAGCTTCCTGTGGGAGAGAATTCCTCAGGTTTACAACTCTCTGAGTGAAGAAATTCTTCCTCATCTCAGTCCTGAATAGGTTACTCCTTATTCTTAGACAGTGACCCCTAGGTTCTGGACATCCCGAATATCAGGAATATTCTTCCCACATCCAGCCTATTCAGTCCACTCAGCATTTTCTATGTTTTTATGAGATCCCCCCCCATCATTCTTCTAAAGTCCAGTGAGTACAAGCCCTATCAATCCAGTCTGTCCTCATATTTCAGTCCTGTCACCTCGGGAATCCGTCCAGTAAACCATCCCTTCACCCCATTTTTGTCCGAAATGTCGATTTTCCTGCTCCTCGGATGCTGCCTGACCTGCTGTGCCTTTCCAGCACCACACTCTCGACTCTAATCTCCAGCATCTGCAGTGCTCACTTTCCTTCAATAGCAAGAATATCCTCAAACTTGGAGACCAAAGCTACACACAAAATTCAAGGTGTGGCCTCACCAAGGCCCTGTATAACTGCAAGAAGACATCCTTACTCCGACACTCCAATCCTCTCACTATGAAGGCCAGCATGCCATTAGCTTTCCTCCCTGCCTGCTGCACCTGCGTGTCAGCCTTCAGTGACTATTCCACCATGACCCAGATCATATTGCAACTCAACTTTTCCTAAAATGCCACCATTCAGATAATAACTGCCTTCCTGTTTTTGCCACCAAAGTGGGTAACCTCACATTTATCCACATTCTATTGCATTTTTCAAGTACTGGCCCATTCAGCCAGTCTGTCCAAGTCACCCTGCAGCCTCCTAGCATCCTCCTCACAGCACATACTGCCACCCAGCTTAGTGTCATCTGCACATTTGAAGGTACTGCATTCAATTCCTTCATTCAAATCATTAATGTGTATTTGTGAACAGCTGGGGTCCCAGCACTCTACCCCACTTGTCACTGCCTGCCAGTCTGAAAAGGATCCATTTATTCCAACTTTCTGCTTCCTGTCTGCTAACCAGATCTCTAACCGTATCCACATTACCTCTAATAGCATGAGCTTTAATTTTCCTTGCTAATCTTTCACGTGGAACCTTGTCAAAAGCCTTTTGCAAGTCTAGATACCCAACATTTACTGATTCACCCTTGTACCCTACACTGGTCACATCCTCAAAAAATTCCAGAAGATTTGTCAAACGTGATTTCCTTTCAATGAATCCATGCTGAGTATGACCATTCAGTCATCGCTTTCCAAATATAACCATTATAAGCCTGGTCCTGTTTTAAAAGCTATCTCAGAGGTTTGCTGATGTGCAGCAAATTGGGCAGAAAGTTGCTCAACTGGTTAACCATTACTATAAAGTGTTGTATTTAAATCACATTTAGGGGCAGCAGAAACTTTTTAATGGTTGCTGTTTATTTTGAAATCTCCCTAGAATCCTGAGACATTGACAATGTGACTCAAAAAGTTGATAGCAAGTTTAAAAAGCTCATTTGTAGTTTAGTTTGAACCTGAGACCTGCAGATGTTGCGGAACTGCCTGTGTTCTGGTGTCCTGCTCTGTCATAATGTGACCATGGATGAGCAGGTCATTCATATGACTGATAATTTCAATGAATTCAATCCGGATAAATGGAATTCAATCTGGATAAATGTGAGGTATTGCACTTGGACAGGACAAACAAGGCAAGGGAATATATGAATGGTAGAACCCTGGGAAGTACTGAGGATCAGGGGAACTTTGGTATGCATGTAACACCAGTTCCTTATGGTATCAGGACAGGTAGATAAAGTGGTTAAGAACTTATATGATATGTTGCCTTTATTAGGAAAGACATAGAACTTAATAGCAAGAAGGTTATGCTGGAACTGTTGGTTAGGTCAAGCTTGAGTATTATGTGCAGTTTTGAAATCTGCATTACAGCAGGGATGCGATAACACTGGAGAGGATGCAAAGGAGATTTATCAGGATGGGCTGGAGAGTTCCATTGTGGAAAGAGATTGGTTACTGGGGTGGTTTTCCTTCGAGCAGAAAATATTGACGGGACATGTTTGGGATGTATAAAGTTATAAGGAGCTAGGGGCAGATAGTTGTATTGTTGGATTAAAAATACCTTCCAACAAGATCTGTTGCATCTGAGGATGCTGTGGTCAATTTTAATGAAGAACAAGAACGAACCAAAGGACTCAGAACTCAGCCAGGTTAGTTCTGATCCCAGATCCAGATAGAGGTCCAAGGATGGAATGTTGGCAGTTCTTACTCCTTATGGCACCGACTAAAGTACCAAATGGCTGTCTTTTGCACTGTTACAATTCTATGATTTTGTGAAGGTGATGGGGTAAGCTGTTTATAGATTATCTAGTCTAGTGAACAGTTTAAGGAATTTTCTAGAGCACATGATGTGTACCTTGATTGACTAGCTCATCTATCTTATAAGTAAGCAATTAGTCTGTATAAGTCCTGCAGCTCATTTGGGAGGGTTATTGATTGTAGATTATATAGAGGACTACAGAAATGTTTTGTCCTAAGTGACAAAGAGCAGCACTTATCTGGCCTTCTGCATCTTGAGTGTGCCCTGAACCATGGAATAAAGTGGTGGTGTTCTGACCAGCCCCTGAGTGAGGTTCCACAACTTGTTATTGTTTCAGATAGGACACTCCAAATTGTTAGGATCCAGGGCGAAAATAAGTGAACTGGTTCCCCATGTTTATTCACCCATTCCTACAATTTATCACAACAATGTTAGTTTATAAAAGATCTCTTGCCATGTGGTCACCTTTCTTCTAAACCAATATGAACTCATGGTTTAAAAGAAGCCTATTTAACCAGGCTTTCTGGAATGAACAAAGAAATGCACAGTAAAATAGATTTGAGTGGGCATGGCTTTGTTAAGGACTGATCATGTCTACAAATCTGTTAGAAGTCTTTGAGGAGGTTTTCAAGCAAGTTAGGCAAAGGAGGAGCAGTGACATATACCACAAAACAGATCCTTTAGTCCAACTCGTCCATGCCAACCAGGTTTCACAAACTAAAACTTGTCCCATTTGCCTGTGCTTGGCTCAAGTCTGGTTCAAGTCTGCCTCACAGCACCTGAGACCCGGGTTCAATTCCCGACTCAGGCGACTGACTGTGTGGAGTTTGCACATTCTCCCCGTGTCTGCGTGGGTTTCCTCCGGGTGCTCCGGTTTCCTCCCACAGTCCAAAGGTGTCCAGGTCAGGTGACTTGGCCATGCTAAATTGCCCGTAGTGTTAGGTAAAGGAGTAAATGTAGGGGAATGAGTGGGTTGCGCTTCAGCGGGTCAGTGTGGACTTGTGGGCCGAAGGGCCTGTTTCCACACTACAAGTAATCTAATCTAAACCTTTCCTATGAATGTACCTGTCCAAATGTCTTTTAAATACTGTATCTGCATCTACCTCTTCCTCTAACCATTCATTCCACATACAAACTACACTCTGTGTGAAAAGGTTGCCCTGCAAGTCCTTTTTAAATCTTTCCCCTCTCACCTTGAAATTATGCCCTCTAGTTTTGAAATACCCTACTTTAGGGAAAATATTCACCTTATCTATGTTTCCCATGACTTTATAAGCCCTTATAAGGTCACCCCTCAACCTACTATGCTCCAGGGAAAAAATGTCCCAGCCTCTCCTTATAACTCAAACCCTCCAGTCCCAGTAACATCCTTTTATTCATTTTGATCGTGGCAGAACATCCAACCCCGTTCCTGCTTTTTCCCCATATCCTTTGATCCCTTTAGCTCTAAGAACTGAAGCTGCATCTTGATTGAAAGTTTAAAATATTTTGGCCTCAGCAGTTCTAATCCTGTTAGAACTTAATGGGTTTCAATGAGATCTCCCCTCAATATTCCAAATTCTAGTGAATTTAGTCTGAACCAATCCAATCTCTCCTTATGCATCAACCCAGCCACCACAGAAACCAGTCTGGTAAACCTTTATTGCATTTCCTCCATCCTTCCTCAGAGGAGACCAAAACTGCATACAATACTCCAGGTGTGATTTTACCAATGCGCTGTACAGTTGCATCAAGACATCCCTGCCTCATTAAGCAAATCACCTTGCTATGAAAGCCAATACACTATTTTCCTTCTTCACTGCATACAGCACCTACATGCTAATAAGGTTGCCATTGCTAAATTCAGGAGAATTCAGGAGAAATGATTGCGGTCAGAATGGGAGAACAGTGGCAATGGGGTCCTCAATATTTGAATTCAAACATGAAGAACAAACTCATAAATCCAAGTCTTTTTATGTGAGAAAGTGCTGATATTTCTAACCAGGAGTCATTGACATCTATTGTGGGGCTACGTCTCCCACTGTTTGATTCAGTGTTAAACAGTGCACTGTTTTTGGCCCCTCAGTCTCTGATGAGGGCTATCGAGGATTTAAGATTATTCATGGGTTTTGAATAAATGACTTTGAGGAATGGGAACAGACATCAAATTCCTTAATATATTCCTCTCTCTGATACAGTACTTGCATCTCCCCTCCCTACTATTTAAAGTTGGGGGTGGGGGAAAACCAGTGCAATAATTAACACAATCTTTAAAAATAGAATTCACTTGTGGAAAAGGCACCATGGGATTTATTACCTGTCCCTACTTTGCCATTTGAAGGTGGTGGCAAGTTGCCTTCTGCTGTTCATGTGGCACTTAAAATGATTGAGAGTCTTAGAGTAAAGAGAAATACACGAGATTAAGTGTAAAAGTTTAACGACAAGGAGCAGGCGATTTTCTTTTTAATAAGCTTATTGTCAGTATGATCAATTTAGATTAGATTGGATTCCCTACAGTGTGGAAACAGGCCCTTTGGCCCAACTTGTCCACACCGACCCTCCGAAGAGTAACCCACCTAGACCCATTCCCCCTGACTAATGCACCTAACTCTACAGGCAATTTAGCATGACCAATTCACCTCCTGCACATCTTTGGACTGTGGGAGGAAACCCACGCAGACACGGGGAGAATATGCAAACTCCACAGAGACTGGATGAAAAAACTCCTCCAAGGCTGGATTAGAACCCACGTCCCTGGTGCTGTGAGGTAGCAGTGCTAACCACTGAGCCACTGTGCCGCCCCAATTTGGGAGGGGAAGGGGCAAGATCCAGAAGAAATTTACAAGAATGAGCCAAGGAATGAAGGGTTTTCTTTTGAGGGTCGGTTGGAAATGCTGGATATGTACATTGGAGTGTAGTAAAATGGAGGACGGTGGAAAAATCTGATTGAAATTTACAGAATACCGAAAGGCCTGAATAGTGTGGACATGGAGGAGATGTTTAGACTGGTAGAAGAGTCTAGGACCTGAGGGCACAGCCTCAGAGTTAAGCCACAACCCTTTAGAACTGAGAAGAAATTTCTTCAGCCAGATGGTGGTGATTTTGTGGAACTCATTGGCACAGAAGGTTGTGGAAGCCAAGCCATTGAGTATTTTTAGGACAGAGATAGAAGAAAATCAAAAACAAAATGTAGAAGGTAGGAGAATGAGTTTGAAAAACATGCCAGCCATGATTGAAAGGCAGAGCAAACTTGATGGGCTGAATGGCCTAATTCTGTTCCTAAAGCTTATAGTGTAAGGCGGGTTGTGGTATCAGAGAGAATGATATGTATCCAATTTAAAAGATGTCTGTGGCCATTAATTCTTATTTCAGCCTTTGAGCTTAAAAAAAATGTGATTGATACAAGGGATTTCTAGAGTTTTGGAAGAGGTATGCCGTTAAATTTTCAGCTTGGAGCTGAAAGCTTTCTGACACAGCAGATTGAAAATGCCTCTCCTATAGCAACAATGATACTCTCCATTAGAATTATAAGGATGTAGTGTTTATGTGATTACTTCCCAATGCAATGGAGACATCTGACAATGGCTGCAGCCACCCTGTCTCTTCCAACTCTGCTTGTTGGCAGGCATTCTGTCATATCCCCGAAGAACTGATAGCCAATAATAGTGATTTTGAAAGGATTCAACATTTACTGCAGAACTTTAGTTGGCTGGGTCGAACTTTTTCTGGTGTGAACTTGTATCACATTTTAAAATAGATCTTTAAACTAAAGAAGATACAAAGGCAGTCGTTTCTTATCAAAAGGTCTTCAGCCATGTTACTGACTGCATATAGTGTAATCGTGACCTGATCATGTTGGTGCATTCGCAGTTGAAGAGGTGACACCATTTGATCCAATGCACAGCCTGGCAATGCATGGTCCAGTGGATCAGGAGAGAGTAATCTCTCTCCATGTTGCAGTAAATCTATTTTAATTGCTGTGTGACTCTGGTGGCAATTCAGTGCTGCTTTGGGTAATTCGCAAATGTATTCCACTGACCATTTTTTGGCTTTCCCACCACTTCTTGGTATCAATGAGGATTGTAAGGAAATAGTTTGCAGACCTTTACCATCATGCATTAATACTATGGCTTGGGTTTTCCACGTCTTTGGTGGAAAACAGCAAAAAAGTCATGATGTTACAAACTAGTGAACAGATAATACGTGCATACAAGATATGATCTTGTTCGTAAGGTAAAAAGTTGCAGAGTTCATTAGAATCTTTCTCGGGTTCCAGCCATATGTAATCGAGAATCATGTAATATCACTAAGGATTCACTCTAATAATTAGTATAAAAGCTATTAAAATCCCTTCAAAAATTAGACTGAGGACAGAAGCCAGGCCCTCTTGATCAGTGCCCTGCAGATTCCATATAATTATATTGAAGAACATATTCATGACTTTTCTGAGGAAGAATTAGTAAAATGATTTTGAGATTAAAGAAGATGAGTGTTGTCAGCCATAACAAAAATGTTTGACACAGAGCTCTTCTGTTCATGGTAACTGTATTAAAGTGCATGAAATATCCAGGAGGTGGCATGGCATTCTCAGGAAACTAAGAACACATAAAGAAAACAATTATCTTCATGGCACAATTCCAAAGAGAGTGTATGAATGGAAGGACCCCAAAATACATGTGCATCAGTGACTAAAGTGGAAAGGCCATGTTAAGAGTGTAGTTACCAAAACAAATAAGGCATATTGAGTCTTATATGGAGGATCTGAATACAAAAGCAGGTAAGTCATACTGAACTTTTCGAAAGATCTGTTCAGGCCCCAACTGGAGTATTACAGATTGCTCTGGTCATCTTTAGGACATATTTGAGGTTCACTGAGGAGGTATAGAAGGTATTTAATCAATTATTACCAACTTTAGCTGAGGTTAGATTGGAAAAGCTGGGGTTTACCCTGGAGCAAAAGATTTTGGTATCCCTGCGCTATTCCTACCATGCCCTCCTGCATTCATCATGGAATCACTTTGTTGGACTATGCTAAAATGGATAATATGTTAGACTAAGGTTACAGATTGTAGTTGAATATGATTCTGCTGCTGTGGTCCATATTGCTTTATGGATGTCCAGTTTTGAGTTGCTAGATCTGTTCAAAATCGATCTGATTTAACACAGTGGAAGTATTACAATTATTCCAATCACTAGTTGCACTCTACTTCCCACACCCCCTGCCCCCAGCATTGACTGATTTTTCCAGGGCTAGCTGATGCCATACTCTGTCAAATGCTGCCCTGTCAAGGGAAGTCATTCTCACTACAGTACTGAAGGCGGGCATAAACCGCCCCGTGTTTACCGTGGAGCAAGGCCCACATCGGGAAAACTAGCAGTATCCATTTTAAGCCAGCAGTATCCATTTTAAAGCAAACAGTATTCATTTTAAGACAGCAGCTGCCAGCCCGACCTCGTGATCGGGAGAAGGGGGGCCCAAAGACAGATCCAAATACACACCAGACCAGACACTAGTCATGACTCCAGACAATGGTCATGACTCACAGATCAAAACCCACTTTATAATCTCGTCAAGGTCCCAACTGACACACACCCATAACCTGATCATGCAAAACAGTCCTACACAAAAGGCAAACACCAAACAAACAGGATGAACCTAACAGACACTTTGGAAGTAACAAAGTGGGGTGCTAGCCTCCAGCCCTCACGGAGAGACAAGCAGATAGCACCCGGACCCATTTACATAAAGATAAACAGCACACCTTTTGTGTATGCTGCCGACTCTCCGAGGACGGCAGGAAGCTTAACATTCACACATACTCCAGCAATGATTACCACCATTCACACTCATTCATACCCAATCTCCTACATCCTGACTCATGGAAGTATATAACTTGTAACATCGCACGGGAAACGTTAGAGCAATCGAGATTCGGACCTCGGTTGGTCTCTGCCGGTGTTACATACTTCAATAAAGTTACCGATTGTCGAACCACACTCTGGGCTCGGACTGAGATCATTTCATCCGTGCTAACAGTACGGACATGAGCGTTTATCCTTGTTTGGAAGATGGCTATAGTAAGGTCAGGAGCCAAGAGACAGAACCCAAACTGAGCACCAGTAAACATGTTATTCCTTTGCAAATAGCTATGATTTAAACTAAATATTCTTTGCTCATAACCTCCACTCTCACGTAGACAAAGTTCAGGGATATTTTATAAAATAATTATAATTTGTCAGTTCAATTAAAGTGACAAACTATTGGTGCTAAGCCTTCACATAATCCTCGAATAATAACTGATCACAGGCATGTAATTTATATCTAATGTCAAAGTCAGCGGTGAATGCAAATAGATGCAGACTTCCAAAAGTATTTACTCATTTCTTACAAAAGGGGATTCTTTATTCAGAACATTCAACAATTCTTTAACTCGATAGAAACCTAAACAGCAGCCATTCCTGATGCTTCCAAGATCACTTTGCATCTACCAAAACCAGTCAGAACTAGTTTTCTTCTTAAATCAATATTCTCGATGGATGGCTGACTTGCATCAGTCATCTCTTTACTGACCAGCTCAACATCCAATCAGCTGGCAGCCCATGGCATTACAACACTCTGTGCCAATTCATCTCCAGTGTTCCTTAGATTAGTAATTAAGTGGCATTATCTCCAGGCCAGTCACTAATAGCAAACATCTGGCAAACTCTTTTTAAACATGCAGCTGTTCAAAGTTCATGTTAGATCCACCAAAAAAAAATTGTGATTGCATTGTAAAGACACTCGCTAAGATGGATTCATACCTTATTCCACAACTAGAAATTTTCATTGATACAATTGATAGTGAGTCATGCTGATCTAAAATTGATGTTAAAAAGACACTGGCAGGCACCATTGACAAGGAGCTAAGGAAATTTCCACTTTTGTCACACCAAAATTTTTTTATTCATTCGTGGGACGTGAGCATCCCTGTCTGGACAGCATTTATTGCCCACCTTTCGTTGCCCTTGAGATGATGGTGGTGAGCTACCCTCTTGAACAGCTGCAGTCCACCTGTTGTGGGTTGACCTACAATGCTGTTAGGGAGAAAATTCCAGGATTTTTATCCAGCAACAGTGAAGGAACAGTGATATCTCTCCAACTCAGGGTGATGAGTGGCCTAGAATCAGAGTGCAGAAGAGGCCCTTCTGCTTAGAGTCTGCACCAACACGTGAGAAACACTTGACCTTCAACCTAATCCCATCTATCAGCACTTGATCCATGGCCTTCAATGTTATGGCATGCCAAGTGCTCATCCAGGTACTTTTTCATGGATGTGAGACAATTCACCTCTACCATCCTTCCTGGCAGTGCATTCCAGATTGTCACCACTCTCTGGTGAAGATTATCTAAGAGTACAAAGAAATCTTGATCAGTTGGATCATAGACTGAAGAGCAGCAGGTGAAGTTTAATTTGAACATATATGAGGTATTACATTTTGGTAAAACAAAGATAAAACCTATTTGATTAAAAGTGGGGTCTTGGGCAGTAGTGAAGCACAGAGAGATGTAGGGATTAAGATTCATAATTCTTTGAAGTTTGCATCACATATAGATAGGGTAGTTAAGAAAGTGTTTATCATGCTTGCCTTCATTGCTCAGATCTTTGAGTATACGAGTTTGAGCAGTATGTTGAGGTTAGACAGGGTATTAATGAGGCCTCTTCTGGAATGTGTCCGGTTCTGATCGCCCTGTTATAGGAAGGACATTATTAAACTGGAGAGGAGTCAGAAGAGATTGACCAGGATGTTGTCAGGAACGGAGGGCTTGTGATATAAGGAGAGGCTGATTAGGCTGGGACTTCTTTTACTGGAGCATAGGAGGTTGAGAGGTTTATAAAATAATGAGGGGTATAGATAAGGTGAAGGGCAGGTGTTTTTCCCACCCCACCCCTCCCCCGAGTGTTGTGAAGTTGTTGGAGACTACTTGTAGATTAGGAGGCAGGAAGTTAGAATTTGGTATTTGTAAAGTACGTTTGGGGAGGGGCACAGGAATATTGTTTGTGATGCCTTTAAAAGATCATGTGCTTTTTCTGCGCTGAGCAGTTATGAAGGTGTAAAAGTGTACTGAAGCTTTAAGAGAGTGAAGGATTTAGTATGTACACAGAGTGCTGGAGAATTTACAAAGTAACATTTGGTCTAGCAGCCACCATTGGCTGAGTTGTGATGAGACAAAAACAAATTCAAATTTGGCCAATCGGTTTAAATTATACACAATACCAACCTCCAAACAAATTTGAATTTAGTATATTGACAATATTAAAAACCAATGAAACAATCCAATGCTTTGGGGTATAATATCAGGAAAAAATGAACAGATGAGGGGAGAACTGCCAAGCCACCAGCACGTACAGACTGCCTGAACCACAGCTCTCTTTGAGGTCCCTTTATCTATCAGAAATCCCTAAGAAGAAGGAATGAAGACACAGGAAGGTACAACGAGAAAATTCAATAGTGACAACGTTTTGAAATTTGAATTTTTTGCTAAATCTTAATTGGGGGTTTCATCAGACTTTTGGATAGTTCTTTGCCTCTCAAATTTTAACAGATTACAGCACACATTAAATCATTTCTGTGTTACAAGTTTAAATTAGTGGGGGATGGGGTGGGGGGGGGGGGTTACTCCGTGCCATAACATTAGTGATTTAAAATTGCTGCCTGTGAGCAGCAGCTCGAAAGTTTGCAAGTACATATACAGCAGCTGAATTGAAACATTTGTATTGAAAGGCTGTACAATTAGCAGGCCAAGCAGCAGTTTTCACTAAAACAACAAGCTTTTGAATTTAGCCAATCAATTTAAACCAGGTACTAAGTTACCAAAAACTATTAAATTTAGATTAGATTAGATTAGATTAGATTAGATTACTTACAGTGTGAAAACAGGGCCTTCGGCCCAACAAGTCCACACCGACCCGCCGAAGCGCAACCCACCCATACCCCTACATGTACCCCTTATCTAACACTACAGGCAATTTAGCATGGCCAATTCACCTGACCCGCACATCTTTGTGACTGTGGGAGGAAACCGAAGCATTTAAGTCTAATGGTTTTGACAACATAGGACCAATCCTATTGTAAGAAATAGATATGTCATCATAGATATAAAAGAAAGACAAAGACCCCAGAACTAGCACCCATCCACCAGAGCTAACAGCCCTCTCCTCTCAAGACAGAATTGTTGGCTCCCAGAGCCTTCACTATGTCTTAGAGAAAACACCGTCTAAATAAGATGCTTATACCAGACTGGGGACTCTTGTTGGGATTGGGACAGATTTGGACAGATTTGAACAGATTGAGGGGCGGCACAGTGGCTAGCACTGCAGTCTCACAGTGCCAGGAACCTGAGTTCAATTCCCACCTCAGTGGAATTTGCACATTCTCCCCGTGTCTGTGTGGGTTTCCTCCGGGTGCTCCAGTTTCCTCCCACAATCCAAAGATGTGCAGGTTAGGTGAATTGGCCATGCTAAATTGCCTGTACGGTTAGGTGTATTTAGTCAGAGGCAATTGTAGGGGAATGGGTCTGGGTGCGTTGCTCTTTGGAGGGTCAATGTGGACTTGTTGGGCAGAAGGGCCTATTTCCACACTGTATGGAATCTAATCTAAAAATAACTACAGTACCAATGGCACAACTAGTTCATATTCCTGACAGAAGAATCAATGAAAAGGCACAGAATATTCCAGAAGACACGCAATCTGGTTGTAAGCTTGAGAGACTAAGTTTTTTCTTTCTTTATGGACGGTACTTGTATTTACTGAAACAGCATACCATTAGAATCTTGCTTTATTTGGGAATAGTTAGTAGTTAGAGATTTATTTGGTTGGTTAATAGCTTAGTTAATTTGTTCACTGTTAGAGTTAGATAAATAATCTTTTACTTTTTGATCTTAAGTGAGTTTCAGGGATTTATTTTATTTAACCACTAGAAGCTGCTGAAAAGCAGGTTACACCACTGTTCACACTCCTTTTACAGATTATAGGACAAGGCACCCCTCTTTGGGTATTTTGGTTTTAGTTCTCGGGGGAGGGAGGTCATCCTCTGCTTATAACAGATTGGGGACTCTTGTTGAGATTTAGGCAGATTTGAACAGATTGAGGGTATAAAAGGTTCCAGTAGACTTAAACAGACTAGGGGACTAGTGTCCTATACCTTTAAATAAAATGTACGTGTGAAGTGGAAAATCTGTTTAATTTCAGTTGCTTGTTGTTAGTTAAATCAAAAGTGGGGAAATAGCTCTTAACATTGCTAAAGAGTTTCTGGGGTCAAAGATGCTTCCCAAATTTGCCAAGTTTAGAAAGACAGAAAATTAGTGCACAGGCTAAAATTGGGTTTAACTAGGGAGAATAGGAAAGCTGAAACTGTAACGGAGTTAACCAAGCATTTTGGTACATCAGAGAAGCAGTCCAGTGCAGCGGAATCAGAAAAAATTAAATTGCAAATGAGACAATTGGAGTCAGAAGATAAGGAAAAGGAACTGAAACAGTTTAAATTATGGTTAAAATGCAGAGGAAAGAGAAAAGGAAAGAATCGCTCTGGCAGAACAAAAAAAGGACAGGAAGGCCCTAACAGAGAAAGGGAAAGAATGTTCAAGTTGGAAAAGGTGAAGTTGGAACATGAAGCAAAAAACAATAAGTAAAAGTGCAAGATGGAGTGATGGGCAAACCCATTGTAGCCAACAGGAGGGATATATACAAATATGTCTAAATATTAAGAAAATTTGATGAAAAAGATGTAGAAGTCTTTTTCATTTCATTTGAGAAATTGGCTACACAGATGAACTGGACAGAGAATGTATTGGTAATGTTAATTCAGACCAAGTTGGTAGACAGGGCTGATGAAGTATTTGTAGAGGTGTCAGGAGAATCTGAAGAAGTAAAAAAGTCTATTTTGGCAGGCTACAAATTGGTACCAAAAGTCTATAGACAATGGTTCAGTAATTTAAGAATGGAAACAAGTCAGACTTATATTGTGTTTGAAAGAATTCAAGAGAGCAACTTAGATAGAGGTATGAGGGCATTAAAGATAGAAGACATATGAGGCTCTTAAGAGATTATTCTGCTGGAGGAATTTAAAATTTCACTTCCAAAAGTGATAAGAACTCATGAAAGGATATTGCAGTGGGAGGAGGAGGATCCAGTTGTTGTGGTCTATGTTGGGACTAACAACATAGGCAAAGCTAGGGTAGAGGACCTGTTTGGGGCTTATCAAGCACTAGGAAAGAAATTGAAGTACAGGTCCTCAAGGGTCATAATCTCCGGATTACTGCCTGAGCCACATGCCAATTGGCATAGGGGTAAGAAGGTTAGGGAAGTAAACATGTGGCTAAGGAATTGGTGTGGGAAAGAGGGATTCGATTTTATGGGGCATTGGAATCAGTTTTGGAACTGGAGGATCTGTATCGTTGGGACCGTCTCCACCTGAACCAATCTAGAACCTGTCTTCTAGCGAAAAGGATAAGTAGTCTGTAGGTCTTTAAACTTCTGAGTCGGTGGGAAGATAAAGCGAAAGCGACAGGGACTATGGAATTAAATGGAAAGATAAGCAGCAGGATAGCATGTGTGCAGGTGGGTTTAAGCTCAAGGTAGACTAGGAACACTGCAAAAAGGAAGGATTAAATTAGGACATCTTATGATTTCCATTATCTCTAACAGTGATAAGAAAGTTAGCATTAAGGCACTTTACTTGAATACTCGTAGTATTTGTAACAAAATAGATAAATTAATGGCACAAATCATCGTGAATGATTATGATGTGGTAGACATCACAGAGACGTGGTTGCAGAGGGTTCAGGACTGGCAGTTAAACATCCAAGGATTTACAGCTTATTGAAAAGACAGGGAGGTGGGCAGAGGGACAGTTACCTTGTTAGTTAAGAATGAAATTAAACCTATGGCACTGAATGACATAGGGTTAGATGTTGTGGAGTCTGTGTGGGTGGAGTTGAGACACCACAAAAGCAAAACAAAACCATAATGGGAATTATGTACAGACCTCCAACCAGTGGTCAGGACCAGGGTGCAAGATGTACCGGGAAACAGGCATGTCAGAAAGGCAATGTCACAGTGATCGTGGGGGACTTCAATATGTAGGTGGACAGGGTGAATAATGTTACCACTGCATCCAAAGAAAGGGAATTCATGGAATGCTTACAGAAAGGCTTTCTGGAACTGCTTATGATGGACTGCACGAGGGAGCAAGCTATTCTGGAATTAATGCTACGTAATAATAGACAATAGGTGCAGGAGTAGGCCATTCAGCCCTTCGAGCCTGCACCTCCATTCAATATGATCATGGCTGATCATTCCTAATTAGTATCCTCTTCCTGCCTTATCTCCATAACCTTTGATTCCACTATCTTTGAGAGCTCTGTCCAACTCTTTCTTAAATGAATCCAGAGACTGGGCCTCCACTGCCCTCTGGGGCAGAGCATTCCACACAGCCACCACTCTCTGGGTGAAGAAGTTTTTCCTCATCTCTGTCCTAAATGGTCTACCCATATTTTTAAGCTATGTCCTCTGGTTCAGCACTCACCCATCAGCGGAAACATGTTTCCTGCTGCCAGAGTAACCAATCCTTTCATAATCTTATATGTCTCAATCAGACCAGACTTTATACAAGATCTTAAAGTAAGAGAACACTTAGGAGGCAGCAATCATAATATGGTAGAGTTTAATCTGCAGTTTTAAAGAGAGAAAGCAAAATCGGATGTAATGGTATTATAGTTAAATAAAGGAAATTGCAGGGGCATGAGAGAGGAACTGACAAAAATCAACTAGAAGCAGAGCCTAGCAGGGAAGACAGTAGAGCAACAATGGCAGGAGTTTCTGGGTGTAATTGAGGACACAGTACGAGGTTCATCCCAAAGAAAATATAGATTATATTTTAGAGGTTAGACAGCCATGGCTGACAAAGGAAGTCAGGAAATGTATCAAAGAAAAAATGTTTGCACAATCTCCCTGTGTCTACGTGTGTTTCCTCCAGGTGCTCCGGTTTCCTCCCATAGTCCAAAGATGTGCAGGTCAGGTGAATTGGCCATGCTAAATTGCCCATAGTGTAAGGTGCATTAGTCAGGGTAAATGTAGGGGAATGGGTCTGGGTGGGTTGCTCTTTGGAGGGTCGGTGTGGACTTATTGGGCCGAAGGGCCTGTTTCCACACTGTAGGTAATTTAATCTAATCATAAAGTAGACGAGAGCATTGGGAAATCAGAATATTGGGAAGACTACAAAACAGAGGATAACAAAGAGAGAAATAAGGAAGGAGAGGATCAATATTAAAGTAGGCTAGCCAGTAATATTAGGAATGATAGTAAAAAATTCTTTTAATACATAAGAAACAAACGTGAGGCAACAGTAGACATTGGGCCGCTCCAAATTGATGCTGGAAGGCTAGTGATGGGAGATAAGGAAATAGCTGAAGAACTTAATAAGTACTTTGTGTCAATCTTCACAGTGGAAGACATGAGTAATATCCCAACAATTAAGGAGAGTCAGAGGGCAGAGTTGAGTATGGTAGCCATTACAAAAGAGAAAATGCTATAAAAACTAAAAAGTGATAAATCTCCTGACCCCAATGGGCTACATCCTAGAGTTCTGAGGGAGGTGGCTGAGGAAATAGCGGAGCCATTGGTTGTGATCTTTCAAAAGTCACTAGAGTCAGGGGAAGTCCCAGACAATTGGAAAATTGTTGTCACCTCCTTGTTCAATAAAGGTTCAAGACAAACAATGGAAAATTATAGGTCGATTAGCCTAACCTCAGTTGTTGGTAAAATTCTAGAATTCATCGTTAAGGATGAGATTTCTAAATTCTTGGAAGTGCAGAGTCGGATTAGAACAAGTCAGCATCGAGTTAGTAAGGGGAGGTCATGCATGACAAACCTGTTAGTATTCTTTGAAGATCTGACAAGTAGGTTAGACCAAGGACACCCAGAGGATGTTATTTATCTCAACTCCCAAAAGGCTTTTGATAAGGTGCCTCATGGGAGGCTGCTGAGAGCCTATGGTGTTTGAGGTAAGCTACTGGCATGGTTTGAGGACTGGCTGAGATAAAAGGTTCTTTTTCAGTTTGGCAGCCTGTGACAATTGGTGTCCCGCAGGGTTTAGTGTTGGGGCTGCAGCTGTTCACTTTAATGATCTGGATCAAGGGACTGGAGGCATTTTGGCAAAGTTTGCTGATGTTACGAAGTTAGGTGGGCAGACAAGTAGTACTGAAGAGGTGGGGATGCTGCAGAAAGATTTAAACAGTTTAGGAGTGGTGCCGAAAATGACTGATGAAATTCAATGTAAGCAAATGCGAGGTCTTGCACTTTGGAAAAAAGAATACAGGATTGGACTATTTTCTAAACGGTAAGAAAATTCATAAAGCCAAAATACAAAGGAATCTGGGAGTGTTAGTCCAGGATTCTCTGAAGGTTGATTTGCAGGTTGAGTCTGTGATTAAGAGTGCAAATATAATGTTGCCATTTATCTCAAGAGGGTTGGAATATAAAAGCAGCAATATGCTTCTGAGATTTTGTAAAGCTCTAGTTAGGCCCCATTTGGAATACCGTATGCAATTTTGGGTCCCACACTTTGGAAGGACATACTAGCACTGCAGCGTGTCCAGCGGAGATTCACACGGCTGACCCCTTGGACGGTAAGCCAAACACAAGATGAACAGCTGAAGATCCTGGGATTATATTCATTCGAGTTTAGAAGGTTGAGGGGTGATTTGGTAGAAACTTACAAGATAATGCATGGCTTCTTGATGGATGCTGGGAAGTTGTTTCCATTAGGCTGGGAGACTAGGACCCATGGGCACAACCTTAGAATTAGAGGGGGTCAATTTAGAATGGAAATGAGGAGACATTTCTTCAGCCAGACAGTGGAATTCATTGCCACTGAACACAGTGGAGGTTGGGATATTAAACGTTTTCAAGGCAGAGATTGATAAATTCTTGATCTCGCAAGGAATTAAAGGCTACACGGAGAGTTCGGGTAAGTGGAGTTGAAATGCCCATCAGCCATGATTAAATGGTGGGGGGAACTCGATGGGCCAAATGGCCTCCCTTCCATTCCAATTTCTTATGGTCTTATGTTGAGGCACAGAAAGTTAAATTAGCGAGAAGAACTGCAGAGATGGAGGATTAGTACGCATTAGTGCATAAATTGAAATCTAGCTTCAGACAGAAATTTCATTCCGTGAGGGATAGCATTTGGGAAACCGAGAGATCCTTCAATGTAAAACAAAAAATAAATCACACTAGGCACAGTTTACCACATGTGAAAAAAGAAACCCAAGAGGGTAGAAAAGAGGTGAAAGACCTCAGGTGTTTTCACTGCAATGGGGTGAGACAAAGTCACAATACTGGTGGTTTAGGAAGGCACAGGAAAAAGGATGTGGTAAAGCAGGCTGAACCAGTGGGATTACTTAAGGTAATGAAGGAAATCCCAAGAAAAATCAAGGAACTGCAGGAGAGTGTAAAGCCTAGTCATGAGCTGGATAGCAAGATTGCACCCGATCTTTTCAAAGACATCAACTGTAGGGTAAGATTTACCCAGGTAGAACAGAGCGAGTAGGTAAAGAAGTTAAAATGTTGAGAGATATAGGAGATAGTCTTACTCTAATAGTAAGAGATGAAAATATTTGGAGTCCTTCTGAAATATAGCCTGAGAGAGTGGTAATCTGTGGAGTAAATGGAGAGAGGAGTAGTGTTCCCCTGTGTGAGGTAAGGATAGAAAGTCCAATCAAGACTGGGGCTATGATGGAAAAATTGGCTATTCCAGGAATATAGTTTATTCATGGAAATAATAAAGCTGGATCACAGATGGAAGTGATGCCCATTGTAGTGGAAAAGCAAAACTAAAACCAGGGAACTGAGAAGTTAAAGGAAAAATACTCTGGAATTTTTCCGGACTGGGTGGTGTCAAGATCCCACAGCCTTAAGTTGAAACAAGGAAGGAAAACAACAGGAAAAGATGAAGAGCTGAGGTCCAGTTAGCTGACACTCTGATGAGATGGTAAAGCGAAAACCTAAGCAGGGAGAGGATCAGATTGACGTGCTTCGTTCTGAAAGATTAATGGAATTACATCTAAGAAATGAGACGATAAAGCCTGCACAGAAAAGGAATCTGTGTATTCCAGAATTCTAATACCTTAAGGTGGAAATGGAGACCATGGCAGGTGCAGGTGAGAAGTGGGCAGAAGTTCACCAGGTTGTGTAGCCACTAGAATACTAACAGTAAGTATTGCAGGTAGCACACCAATTACCTGTAGGAAGTCACTGAGGAGTGAGGAAGACTCAGGCTAATATACAGGAGCATTTTTACTGGCCTGGATTACATAAAGAATTGTGCTGTACCTGTCATGCGTGCCAGATGTTAGGAAAACCACAGGCAGTAATAAAAGCAGTACATTTGATGCCAATTCATGCACTAGAAGAACCTTTCACATGAGTTATAACTGAATACATAGGTTCCCTCCCTAAAACCAAAAGTGGGAACCAGTATTTGCTAACTGTAATGGATGTGTCTTCCAGGTTTCCGGAGACAAATCCATTACAGAATGTCAAGGCTAAAAAGGTTCTGGAGGAGTTGCTTTCTTTCTCCATTATGGAATACTCAATGAGATCCAGTCAGACCAAGGGTTCAATTTTACTGCCCCAATTATATAAGGAAGTCATAGATAGCTTAAGCATCAAGCATTTCACATCAAGTGTATACCATCCTGAATCCCAAGAAGCATAGGAAAGGTGGCATCAGACCCTAGACACAGTGTTGAGGGCTTATTGCCAAGATCATCTAAATGATTAGGATAAAGGTATCCCATTTATATTATTTGCTATTAGATATTCTCCAAATGAATCGACTGAGTTTACTCCATTGAATTGATATTTGGACATGAAGTCAGAGGGTCTTTCGAATTAATTTAAGGAAAGGTTGATAGGTCCAAATCAGAGATCTCACAGTTGGAATATGTATCTGAGGGGATAGACAGATTAAACAGAGTAGGTGAGTTCGCTAGATAAGATTTGAAGGTGGATACTCTCGACACGGTTGCCCTCGGGCAGGCATGAGGGGACCAATTTTGGTGTCGAGATAGGACAAAGTAGAGTTGAAAGATCTGTTGAGATGGCCCCTCTCAGATCCTGTCCTCTTGACAACTGGACAATCTTTAATTCTAATTTTAAAGGGCCGCTTGATTTTAGTCTTAATAGAGAACCAGAGAAAAGGGTCTTTGAATCTAGGGTTATCCCACTGGTAGTAAATGATAGGAGTAAAATAGAGATAAAAGTTAAATACCCTATAGATAATTTTATGTCAGTTTTGCCATAATATTTATAATACGACAGGTTAGTTTAGAAAACATTTAAATAAATGTAATTGGATAAAGTCAGTTAGAGTTAGATGTAGTAGATGCGACTGGGAGGGCAGCTATCATGCAGTCACGTGTCATTATGCTGAATATAATGGTAACAAAGAAAGTAGAGAAGCAGATAGTACTTTCCAATGCGAGTTATGTCCTCTTAAATTTACTACGGCTATAGGACTAGGACACACGAGAGGCACATGCATCCTGTAATGAGAAATATTAAAAAGGAATAAAAGTAATAATAATGGAAAGGTAGAGAAAAATAAAAAAGGAATTTGGTCCAGCTCCAAAGTAGAATTGTTAAAAAGACTAGAGCAAGAATTTAGTGGCCATAGAAATATTAATAAATTAATCGCTGAAAAGTTAGAAACAAAAACACCAAAACAGATATCAGATAAAAGACGACAATTGGTTAAACAAAATAAAAGCAGCGATAAAAGGGAGGAAAATACTCATAATGAGAAAGTAGTCCTCAGTAGTGATAATGACGAGAATAATGAAAATGAACTAGATATGAGAAATTGAGGAAAAAATATTAAATGGAAATAGTTGTTTAGAGAATTATAGGGATGAGGCAAATGTAGACTCGTCTAACAAGTCATCAGAATTATGAAACATTATTGAGGATAGAATAAGTAGAAATAGTGGCAAATGACAATGAGAAAATTATGGATGAGATTATGGATCAGTTATTTAAAAAGGAAGATAATAAGAAAATGAAGGTTGAATGTAAAAGTTAAAAATAACAGCACTTGGCAAGATAATTGGGTAATAATTAGTAAGGCAAAAAGGAAGTATAGTAAGAAAAAAGGACAATTTAAGGAAATACAGATGCTCTATAAATTTAAAAGACAGTACCTAGATAGATCACTAATGGGGTCCCTACAAAATGTATATGTCCATTAAGAAAAGATGATTTGGAGAGATATTTTAGTAGCAAACTATCGTTTTAAACAAAGTAATTTAAGAGGTTTAGTTAAATATAAAGGTGGATTAAACAGTTCGCTAGACAATATGCTGATCAGGCCTATATCAGTTGAGGATGTCAATCAAGCCGTTAAGGCGATTGATGTCAAAACTGCAGCAGGGCCTGCCCAGATATTGGTTAAAGATATAATTAGAGTATTTGATAAGAATAATAATGTAATTTCAAGAACTTTTTCAATTTGGTTAAAAATGAGCAATATTCCAGACTCTATGAAAATTAGTAGAACAGTACTAATCCCAAAAACAAATGATGAGGAAGAACTTAAGGGTATAGATAATTGGAGACAGATAACAATAGGTCCAATTTTGATTTACCAAAATTATTGCGAAAAGATTAAGCAAGGTAGTTATTTTAATAAACATCAGAAGGGTTTCCTCACTAGAGTCGCTGGCTGTGAGGAAAATATCAAAATCCTCACTAATATTATTAATGGAGCCAAGAAAAGAAAAAAAGAATTAACAGTAGTGTTTGTAGACTTGGCTAAGGCCTTTGACACAATGATAATTAGTTCATTGAAAAGACTGCAGCTTCCCTCAGAATTCATCAAGTTAATTGCTAATATTTATAATAATAATTATACAGTAGTAGAGGGTTTTAACTGTAAGTCAAGCTTGATTAACATTTTAAAAGGAGTAAAGCAGGGTGATTCCTGGTCACCCATTCTTTTTAACATCGTAATGGACCCCCTCACCAGCATGCTTGAGGAAGGTAAAAGAGGGATCTTTTTGGGTCCCGAAGGTGACAGTTATCACTGTGCATCTCTCGCCTTCGCAGAGGACATAGCTCTGGTTAGTCAATCGTACGAAGGTAATAATGTACAATTTAAAATTAGTGCAAAACTTTTGTGATAATACTGGGTTAGAAGTTAATGTCAAAAAGATGAAAGGTTTTCATTTTATGTATAGGAATAAAACGTAAGGTAAATTTTAAGTTTAATAATAACGATATACAATACATAGAGCCAGGAAGTACGGATAAGTATTTAGGTGCAAAAATAGATCCTTGGATTGGAATAAGTCAATCACATTGGGAAGATCAGCTAAGTAAATGGATTATGAATTTAAAGGGTACGTTATTAAAGCTAGTTCAAAAATTTGAATTATTAAAAACTTATTTTATCCCAAGAATTTATTATTACCTTATATTATCTGAGGCATCCCAGAATTATTTAAATAAGTTAGATAATTTAATTAAGGGTTCAGGAAAAGAAATGTTGCATCTCCCACAATCAATCGCAAATGGGATGCTATATGCTAGAAGCTGCTTCGGTGGCCTTGGATTGAGTAAATTATCAACGTTTATTCTGATTGCTGTATTAAGAAATTTGAATCATTGTACAATTCTTCAGACAAAATTTTACATGCCTCATTTCTGTTTGAAGGGACTAGTATAACGAGAAAAATGGAAAATTTGAGCAATTTGAAAGAAATTTGGAACCCATATTTCATCAGCCAATCAGAAGAAAGAACGAGTGTCGATGATAGTGAGAATATTGAAGGAATGGAAGAATATAGCAGTAAAAATTACATTAAATGGAGAGAATTGGAGTTGCAGAAATGGATGGCCTTGCTCTGTCAGCGTGCAGGCATTCATTACTGTAAAAATGATAAAATCTCCAACAATTGGCTGAAGGGAATACAATACATGAAGACCTTGAAAGTGATTAATTCAATCCTCCTACGAACAAACCTGTATCCAACTAGGGTGACATTATTATATGGAAGACCATTTAATGTAAAGAGCTGTAGGAGATATAACAAAGGAACTGAGACGATTGTACACATTTCGGGCTGATGCCCATATGTGAAAAATATGCGTATTAAAAGACATAATAGGATGGTGGAAGAAACAACTAAATTTGTTGAAACTAAAGGATGGACCACTTCCATTGAACCCCGTATTAAGGATAATACAGAAAAACTTTGGATTCCAGAGATAATATTTAAGAAAGACAATTGTATTAGTGTTGTGGATGTTACAATTCGGATGGATAACCAAGAAAATTTGTTAGAGCAAGCTTAGGATGAAAAAGTGGGAAAAATATAAACATCTAAAGATGGAAATCATGGATCTTGTTGAAGGAACCTGTATATCATTCTACGGATTTGTGATAGGATCCCAAGGCAAATGGTTCAATAAAAACAATAACTTGATAAAAGAACTCGGGATCGTAAAATAATACTTTTACACAGAATACCACAAATCTGGTTTTATCCTTGACTCTCGAGCTGCTCAGAATTTTTATGGATCTTTAATGGACTCTATTAGCTTCTCTATAGGACATAATTTAATTAATTTTTAAGTTTATCTGATTTTAATAAGTTTTAGATACTATTTTAAATGTTAAAATGATTTTAGTCAGGGTGAATAAAATTAAATCTGCACTTGCCAACAGGTGATGAGCTAGTTGGGTAGCTAACTTGCCGTTTGAATAACCCTAGCACAATCCTCGCTTGGTTCTGCTCTACAATGATTGATCCCATTCCCTTTAACATCATCTGGCTATGTGAAAAGTGAGGTCTGCAGATGCTGGAGATCAGAGCTGAAAATGTGTTGCTGGTTAAAGCAACAGGAAATTCGACGTTTTGGGAAGGGCTTATGCCCGAAACGTCGAATTTCCTGTTCCTTGGATGCTGCCTGACTTGCTGCGCTTTAACCAGCAACACATTTTCAGCATCATCTGGCTGTGGTTAGCTAGACAGGGGTTAATTTTACATCGACGAGCGACAGAAAAACTCAAAGGACACAATCCACTCAGATGGTGAGTGCAATAATAGCCAAATGTCTCGTCATCTAATTAGTGACACGCATGAATGGATGAATGATAGGAGAAAGATTTTAAAAAGACATGAAAGGCAACTTTTTTATACAGAGTGGTTTATGTGTGGAATGAACTTCCAGAGGAAGTTGTGGATGTGGGTACAGTGATGATATTTAAAACACATTTAGATAAGTATATGAATAGGAAACATTTGGAGGGATACAAGCCAAGCACAGGCAGGTGGGACTAGTTTGGTTTGGGATTATGGTCAGTATGGACTGGTTGGAACAAAATGTCTATTTCCATGCTGTATTTTCCTCACATTCCCTATAAACATCCAGCCCTTTGCCTTGAATTCTCATCCCCTCGTGTCTCTTCAACTGAGTGGAACAATTGCTTCATATCCACCCTGCCCATGGCTCTCATAATCTCATACACGTCAATCAGATCACCCCTTTTTCCTTCTCTGCTCCAACAAAAACAACCCAAGTGTGACAATAAGAGGGATGTGCCATTAAGAGGGATTTGTTCTGTCCTGTTTCTCTTGAAGAGAAAACCATGGAAAAGACGGTAAATAGCTTTAGGTTTATTTCAAATTAGGTAAAAGAAGCATGAGCGTGTGGAATCAGGCTCACACAGACCCAGAGTTTTAGTTTTGCTTTCAGATGAAAAAGTTAGAGCTTTTGGAGTTGAAGCTGTTAGATACAGCTCTCCCTCTCTGCAGCAACAAAGAAGGTTGAGTTCTCTCTCTGTTACCAGATGTTTGGTGTTTTGGTGTTCCTTTCTTCTAGAGACAGCACGTGAGCAAATCTGTTTTGATGAATTTGCCTTTGCCAAGGTTGTGTTTATGAAATGCTGCTATACTGAAACAGTTGATGAGCAGTAGTTAATTATATATTAAATCTCAGTGGTAGAATTCACGCCTGCCACGCTGGAGACCCAGATTTGATTCCGAGCCAATGCATGACACTCCTTTTCTTCCCCTCTTGTGGCGCAGTGGTAGTGACTGTGTCTCTGGGCCAGAGGCACTTGGGTTCAAGTCCCACCTGCTCCAGAGGTGTGTAATAACATCTCTGAACTGGTTGATTAGGATAACAAGTTAAATTTAAAAAGTGTTTTAATAGCATTAAGTTGTGCCATTTTTAGTTTGCATTTTACTTGTGCTGTGAAAATAAATTGCTTAAAGTCTACTAGTTTATTCAATTGAATTACAGCTGGAACATAATGTCTTACACTTGCTACTAAATAAGATAAGAGTTAGGATCTATGCTATCTCCTTGATATGTTGTGAGGGGATTTGGTCTGTTCCATAACAAATCCATCTAACCTTTCCTCATAACTTAAATTTTCCATCCAGGGCAGCATCTTAGTAAATCTCCTCTGCAACGCATCCAGTGCAATTACATCCTTCCTGTCATGTGGTAACCAAAAATGCACACATCACTAGTTGTGCTGAAAATGTGTTGCTGGTTAAAGCACAGCAGGTCAGGCAGCATCCAAGGAACAGGTTGTGGTCTCACCAAACTTCTTTACAATTCCATCATGACTTCCTTGCTTTTGTAATCTATGCTTTGATTGAAAAAGGAAAGCGTCTTATGTGCTCTTTTCACCACCCTACTAAAATGCCTTTCTGCCCTCAAAGATCTATGGACAAACACGCCAAGGTCCCTTTGTTCCACAGAATTTTATACGGTCATACCATCAATACTTTCTTGTCAAAGTATTCCTTCCAAAGTTGATCACCTCACACTTTCTGGGTTGAATTCAATCTGCAAGTTATCTGTCTATCTGACCATCCCATTTATATCATGCTGTAGCCCAAGACACACAACCTCACTGTCAACCACCTGACCAATCTTTATGTCACCTACAAACTTACAGATTCAATCCCTAAATAGTGTGGGATAGGGACATGCAGATTAAGGTACTGCCATGTATTTGCTGCCCTTGTCCTTCTAGATGGAAGTGGTTCTTGTAGATAGTACACAGTACTGCTAACAAGCATCAGTGGTAGAGAGAGTGGATGCTTGTGGGTTTGGTGTCAATCAAACAGGCTGTTTTGTCCTGAATGGTGTCAAGTTCCTAGTGTTGTTTTAAGCTGCACCCATCCACAAAAGTGTGGTGTATTCCATTACACTTGTGACTTGTGCCTCGTAGATGGTAAACAGGTTTGAAGTTCAGGAGCTGGTTATTCAACACAGTTTTCCTAGCCTGTGAGCTGCTCTTCTGGTACAGTATTTATATGGTGAGTCTGACTGGGTTTCTGGTCAATGGTAAACTCCAGGATGAAGGTGAGGGATTCAGTGACGGTAACACTATTGAATGTCAAAGGTTAGATTTGTTTTGGTGATGGTCACAGCCTAGTGTGATGTTAATATTACTTGCCAGCCCAAAGCTGGATATTTTCCAGGTTTTGATGCAGTTAAACGTAGACTGTTTCAGTATGAGGAATCACAAATGGTGCTGAACATTATCAACAAACATCCCCACTTCTAACTTTATGAAGGTGGGAGGGTAATTTATGAAGCAGCTGAAGGTGGTTGGGCCGATGATACTACCCTAAGGAACTCCTGCAGAGATGACTGACCTCCAACCACCACAACCATCTTCCTATGTGCTAGGTATGTCTCCAACCAGCAGAGAATTTGTCTCCTGATACCCACTGATTCCAGTTCTGCTAGGGCTCCTTAATGCCACATTCAGTCGAATGCAGCTGAACGTGACAGTCCCTGATATTAAATCAGGGACTGTCACGGTCTCCTCAACCCTGGAATTCAATTCTTTTGTCCATGTTTGAGCCGAGTCTATAATGAGATCAAGAGCTAATGGCCCTCATGAAATCCAAATGGAGCAGGTTAATGCTGAGCAGTGCTGCTTGATAGAACTATTGATGACACTTTTGATCACTTCACTGATGATTGAGAGTAGACTGATGGAGTGGTAATTGGGCAGATTGGATTTGACCTGCATTTTATGTACAAGATGTGCCCAGGCAATTTTCAACCTTGTCAAGTAGATGCCAGTGTTGTAAGTGTACAGGAAGAGATTGGTGAGGGGAGTGGCATATTTTAGAGCACAAATCTTTTGTATTGTTGCTGGAATGTTGCCAGGGCCCCAAGCCTTTGCGAAATCCAGTGTTTCCAACTGTTTCTTGATATCACGTGGTGTGAACTGAATTGGGTCAAGACTGGTCTCTGTCATGCTGGCCAGCGCTAGAGGAGGCAGAGATGGATCATCCACGTGGCACTTCTGGCTAAAGATTGGTGGGCGGCACGGTGGCACAGTGGTTAGTACTGCTGTCTCACAGCGCCTGAGACTCGGGCTCAATTCCCGACTCAGGCGACTGACTGTGTGGAGTTTGCACGTTCTCCCCGTGTCTGCGTGGGTTTCCTCCGGGTGCTCCGGTTTCCTCCCACAGTCCAAAGATGTGCGGGTTAGGTGAATTGGCCATGCTAAATTGCCCGTAGTGTTAGGTAAGGGGTAAATGTAGGGGTATGGGTGGGTTGCGCTTCGGCGGGTCGGTGTGGACTTGTTGGGCCGAAGGGCCTGTTTCCACACTGTAAGTAATCTAATTGCTGTGAATGCTTCAGCCATGTGTTTTGCACTGATTTGCTGGGTACTTCATCATTGAGACTGGGGATGTTTGTGAGCTGTTTCTTCCTGTGAGTTGCTTAATTGTCCACCATTATTACACCGCGTCCTGGATGTAGAAGGACTGCAGAACTTAGATCTGATCCATTGGTTGTGGGATTGCTTAGCTCTGTATATTACTTGCTGCTTATGCTGTTGGGCATTCAAGACTACTTAGTTGGTAGCTTCACCAAGTTCTCCTTTTTAGGTATCCCTGGTGCTGCCCCTTGCATGCCCTCCTGTGCTCTCCACTGAACCAAGGTTGATCTCCTGGCTTGATGGTAATGGTTGAGTGGGGAATATGTTGGGCCATGAGGTTGTATGTTGTGCTGGAGTATAATTCTGCTGCTGATGGTGCACAGCACCACATAGATGCTCAAAGTCTGTCCCATTTACACGGTGGTACACAATGATGGCTGTTCTCAATGTGAAGGTGGTACCCACCCAAAATATTTTTGTGCCCTTGCCACCCGCAGTGCTTCCTCTAAGCTTTGATCAATATGCAGGAATATTGATTCTTCAGCAGAGGAAGGACTGTACGTCGTAATCAGCAGGAGGTTTCCTTGACCATGTTTAACCTGAAGCCATGAGACTTCATGAGGTCTGCACTCTATGTTGAGTTCTCCTGGAGCAACCCCCTCCTGACTGTATACCACTGTGCTACCTCTGCTGGGATTGTCCAGCTGGTGGGACAGGATATATCTAGGGATGGTGATTATGGTGTCTGTGAGGTGTGATTCCCTGAATATGGCAATGTCAGGCTGTACTTGACTAGTCTGTGAGACAGCTCTCCAATTTTGGGCACTAGCCCCAGATGTTAGCCAGGAGGACTTTTCAGGGTCGACAGGGGTGTTTCTGTCATTGTCTTTTCCAGTATCTAAGTCAATGACAGGTGGTCTTTGAGACTTCACAGCAATTGAAATAACTGAATAACTTGCTCGGCTATTTCAGAGGGCAACTGGCAGCCAACCACATTGCTGATAGTCTAGAGTCACAAGTAGACTAGAACAGGTGAGGTTGGTAGATTTCCTTTCCTGAAGTATATTCATGAACCAGATGGGTTTTTTTGATAATTGAGTGAAAAATGAGGTCTGCAGATGCTGGAGATCACAGCTGCAAATGTGTTGCTGGTCAAAGCACAGCAGGTTAGGCAGCATCTCAGGAATAGAGAATTCGACGTTTCGAGCATAAGCCGATGAAGGGCTTATGCTCGAAACGTCGAATTCTCTATTCCTGAGATGCTGCCTAACCTGCTGTGCTTTGACCAGCAACACATTTGCAGCTTTTTTGATAATTGACAATGGTTTCACAGTCTTCAGTTGGTTCTTAATTCCAGATATTATTTTAAAATTCAAAATTACACAAACTGCTGGGTCCTCAAAGTTAGCTATGTTTCCGGATAAATAATCTGGCGGTAATACTAGACCATCTCCTCCCCTTGTTTTGTACTTGTTTGTTTCCTCCACTATTTTGTGCTCTCCAATGTAAATTCTCCTGTCTCTGCCTGCAGTAGAACCACATTTCTTCTTGCTATTCTTTTTCATGTGCTGAAAGAAGCTTTGAGTCCACTTTTACATTTCATGTCAGCTTGCCTTCCTATTTCCTTCCTCTGTTAGTTTCTTGGTCATCCTTTGCTGAATTCTAAATAGGTCACAGTGCTCAGGTTTACTATGTTTTCTAAGAAACTTATAAGCCATTTCCACTGATCTAATGCAATTTTCATGCCTTTTTAGAAAGACAAATGGTGTTTTGGCCTTCATTGCAGAAGAATTTGTGTACAGGAGCAAGGAAATCTTAATGGAGCCTGCACAGGGCTTTGGTGACGCTACACCCAGAATACTGCATGCAGTTTTGGTCTCCTTACTCAAAAAAGATATACATGCCATAGAAGGAGTGCAGTTAAAGTTCACCAGACAGACTCCTGAGATGACAGTTTTGCTGTATGAGGTCAGATTGGGTTGACTGGCCTTGTATTCATTGGAGTTCAGAAGAGGAGGAAATATCACTGAAACGTAAAATTCTAACAAGATTAGATAGAAGGAATGCAAGAATGAAGTTTCCCCTAGTCAGGGATCCAGAACAAGGAGACACGTCTCATGGTATGCATTTCTGACTGAGATGAGGAGAGATTTCTTTTCTCACAAGGTGTTAAATCAGTGATTCTATACCATAGAATGCTGTGGAAGCTAAAACACTGAAAATATTAAAGGAAAAATAGATTTTAGAGGCTAAAGTTCTCAAAGGGTATAGAGACAGCAGGGTTATGGCAATGAGTTCGAGATCAGTCTGAAAGAAAAAACACAGAAAAAGGCAAGATTCCGTCATACTGTAAACCCCCGGTTTCTCATCAAGCCAAGCTGCATTCTAGTCTGTGATCCCAACAGAGTGGGGATTGTTGCTAGAAAATTATGTTTTTCCATGTCATTAACAGCTACACTGAAATGTTGTGGAATTCCATCATAATGCCAATTAGTGATATTACTGGCAAAATACATATACCCAAGTAATGAATTTTGACATTGGAATTCCCACAGAAATACATTCCAAAGGTGTAAAGCTATGTCACATTTTCTTGCTGGATTCAAACTCTTACCACTGACGGACAAGATCTAAGCAATGTGCACATGAACAACTATTCCCAACACTTTTCTGGTTAGCAACAGAACAAATGATCAAGTGCCTTGCAAGGCCTCCAAATGTCAGTAGCAAATTAGGAATTGGTTATTTAGAAGCAGAGAACATCAATGAATATAAAAACACAAAAAAAAATGTCAGTGGTCATACAGTAAGCAGATTGGGTGTGGAGGGAAGATATGCCACTTGTGTGCAGCCTACAAATTTATACTGTATAAAGGGCCACACTTATTTATCAGAAATCATGACAGAAGAAATACAGAATGGAAAAAAAACTAACAAAACAAAGGATACAAGGTATTCTCTGTATCAATGAAGATCACCTTTCCTCCAGAATATCCACTCGGTCCAGGAAGCTGAGCAGTTACTAGAATGAAAAAGACAAATCAATCGCTACTGTTTTGACCAGAGGCAGTTATATTGCTAAACGTTCATTAGCTCATCTCATAACAGTGTTTCCTACTTCAGGTTCAACTCAATTGAAAGGACCAATATAAGAACGCAAAATAATTTTGTTGGTTTTTAAAGTCCATAATTTACAGTGTTTTGTTTGAACTACAATAAAGACATAGATGATCTAATTCCACCCCTACATTGATAATAAAACCTTTTAAAGTACTCGGCTGAAGATTTTAAAACTTTGTTGAGGGAAACTTACTACAGAAAGTGTGAGACAGCTGTGTCTTTCCAGTTCGAAATTCTGCAAATAAAAACAGAAATTAACTACTAAGGAAAGATAAAAGAAAAATCTCCTACATAGTGTCTTCTACATCCTGAAAATTTCAAAGTATTTTATAACGACGACTTTTGAAGTGCTTTCACTATTGTTTCCACTGTTTGCTGTCTCTTCCCTATAGGTATTAGGGCCTCGGAGTCTGTTGCACTCACCGCCAAATGCCTCAGTGATTGCCATGCTTTCAATTCCACCACCCAGCAGTTTGCTGCAAAGCAACAAAGTAAATGTTAATATTTCACTATTTATTTTTCTAAGCTTAATTATAGCAAGTCAAATTATAGAACATACTTTCAGTCATTCAAAAGGACACAATAATTATTTGAATAGAAATGGTGAGTAGGGATGTGGGGAAAAGGCAGGAGACTGGCACTCAGTAATAGAAATGGTGCAGGCACAATCTGCTCTGTAACAGTTTTGTGAAATCATGCTAGATATGTCATTATCAATTTTAAAAAGTGTTTTATGAAATCTAATCTAATGGGAAGAGCCTCTCATGGTCAGCAACACAGTGAAGCACAATGACTACCAGATATAGGAGCAGAATTAGGCCATTTGGCCCACTGAGCCTGCTCCATCACTCAAACATAGCTAAAATTTCTCAACCAATTCAGCTGCCTTCTCCCCATTAACCATGATCCCCTTACCTATCTATCTCGGTCTTAAATAGACTTGATAACTTCCCCTCCACAGCCCTATGCAGCAATGAGTTCCACAGATTAACTGCTATCTGGCTAAAGAAATTCCGCCTGATTTCAATTCCAAAGGGGAGTCCCTTCATTCTGAAGCATGTCCTCGGATCCTAGACATCTCCTTCACATCCATTCAAGGCAGATCTCTCCCCCGCCATACTTCTAAACTCGATCAAGTACAGACCTAGAGTCCTCAACTGCTCCTCATATCCCCAAAACGATTTTCCTCTGGGCCCCCTCCAATGCCAGCACTCCTTCCTTAGATATAGGACCCAAAACTGCCCACAATATTGCAAATGTGATCTCACCAGAACCTTATACAGTACTGTTCTTGTATTCTTGCCCTCTCAAAATGAATGCTGCCATTGCATTTGCCTTCGCCTTCATAATTGCAAAGTGAACTTGCATATCAACCTTAAGGAATCCTAAATGAGTATTTCCAAGTCGCTTTGTTCTTCTGATTGATTGATGAAGCTTTTGCCCATTTAGAAAATAGTCTGTGCCACTATACTTCCTCTTAAAGTACATAAACCCTCACCCTTTCCACATTGCATTCTATCTGCCACTTCTTTACTCACTCACCCAGCATGTCCAAGTCCTTCTGCAGCCTCCCACTTCCTCAACACCACCTGTCCCTCCTCCTATCTTTGTGTCACTTGCAAACTGAGTAACAATGCCCTCAGTTTCTTCATGCAGATTGTTAATGAAAAACATGAATAATTGTGGTCCTAACATGGGCCCCTGCGAAACTCCACTAATCATCAGCTGCCATCGTGAAAACCACCCCTTCATCCCTACTCTCCGCCTTTTACCTGTCAGTCAATACCTAGCACCATCAGATCTTATTTAGCAGCCTCCTATGTGGCATCTTGTCAAAGGCCTTCTGGAAATCCAAATAAATCATGTCCACTGGCTCTCCTTTGCTCAAAGAACATTACAGCACTGGCACAGCCTTTCGGCCATCCAAGCCTGCGCCGATCCAGATCCTCTATCTAAACCTGTCGCCAATTTCCTAAAGATCTGTATCCCTCTGCTCCCTGCCCATTCATGTATCTGTCTAGATACATCTTAAATGACGCATTCGTGCCCGCCTCTACCACATCCCCTGGCAATGCATTCCAGGTACCCACCATCCTCTGCGCAAAGAACTTTCCACGCATATCTCCCCTAAACTTTTCCCTTCACACCTTGAACTCATGACTCCTAGTAACTGAGTCCCCCACTCTGGGAAAAAGCTGCTTGCTATCTACCCTGTCTAGATCTCTCATGGATTTGGAGACCTCAATCAGGTTTTCCTCCCCCACCCACCCTGTGTTTCTAATTAAAATAATCCAAATCTACTCAACCTCTCTTCATACTTAGTGCCCTCCATACCAGGCAACATCCTGGTGAATCTCCTCTGCACCCGCTCCAAAGCATCCACATCCTTTTGGTAATGTGGTGACAAGTACTGTACACAGTATTCCAAATATGGCCGAACCAAAATTCTATACAACTGTAACATGACCTGTCAACTCTTGTACTCAATACCCGGTCTGATGAAGAAAAGCATGCTATATACCTTCTTGACAACTCTATTGACCTGCGTTGCCACCTTTAGGGCACAATGGACCTGAACACCCAGATCTCGCTGTACACCAATTTTCTCCAGGGCTTTTCCATTTACCATAAAGTTTGCTCTAGAATTGGTTCTTCCAAAATGCATCACCTCGCATTTGTCCAGATTGAAGTGCATGTGCCATTTCTCTGCCCAACTCTCCAACCTATCTATATTCTGCTTAATTCTCTGACAGTCCTCTTCACTACCTGCTACTCTACCAATCTTAGTGTCATCTGCAAACTTGCTAATCAGACCACCTATACCTTCCTCCAGATCATTTATGTAAATCACAAACATCAGTGGTCCCAACATGAATCCCTGTGGAACACCACTGGTCACAGTTCTCCATTTTGAGAAACTCCCTTCCACTACTACTCTCTCTCTCCTGTTTCCCAGCCAGTTCTCTATCCATCTAGTTAGTACACCCTGTACCCCATGCGACTTCACTTTCTCCATCAGGCTACCATGGAGAATCTTATCAAATGTGTTACTGAAGTCCATGTATATGGCATCAATAGCTCTTCCTTCAGCAATCAACTTTGTCATTTCCTCAAAGAATTCTATTAAGTTGGTAAGAGATTACCTTCCCTGCACAAAACCATGCTGCCTATCATTGATAAACCCATTTTCTTCCAAATGTAAATAGATGCTATCCCTCAGTATCTTCTCAAGCTGCTTCCTTACCATTGACGTCAGGCTCACCGATCTATAATTACCTGGATTATCCTTGCTACCCTTCTTAAACAAGGGGACAACAGTAGCAATTCTCCAGTCCTCCAGGACCTCACCTGTGTTCAAGGATGCTGCAAGAATATCTGTTAAGGCCCCAGCTATTTTCTCGCTCGCTTCCCTCAGTAACCTGGGACAGATCCCATCCAGAACTGGGGAGTGTCCACCTTAATGCCTTTTAGAATATCCAACACTTCCTCCCTCCTTATGCCGACTTGACCGAGAGTAATCAAACATCAATCCTTAACCTCAACATCATCATGTCCCTCTCCTCAGTGAATACCAATGCAAAGTATTCATTAAGAATCTCAGCCATTTTCTCTGACTCCATACATAACTTCCCTCCTTTGTCCTTAAGTGGGTCAACCCTTTCTCCAGCTATCCTCCTGCTCCTTATATAGGAATAAAAGGGTTTTTGATTTTCCTGAACCCTTATTGCTAAAGATATTTCATGACACCTTTTAGCCCTTTTAATTCCTCATTTCAAATTGGTCCTACATTCCCAATATTCTTCCAAAGCTTTGTCTGTTTTCAGTCACCTAAACGTTATGTATGCGTCCTTTTTCCTTTTAGCTAGTCCTACAATTTCACCTGTCATCAGTAGTTCCCTAATCTTGCCATTTCTATCCTTCATTTTCATAGAGACATGTCTGTCCTGCACTCTAATCAACCTATCTTTAAAAGCTTACCACTTATCAAATATGGATTTACCCCAATTTAGCACTCTTCCTTTAGGACCACTCTCGTCTTTGTCCGTGAGTATTCTAAAACTTATGGAATTGTGATCACTATTCCTAAAGTAGTCTCCTACTGAAACTTCAATCACCTGGCTGGGCTCATTCCCCAACACCAGGTCCAGTATGGCCCCTTCCTGAGTTGGACTATTTACATACTGCTCTATAAACCCCTCCTGGAAGCTCCTTACAAATTCTGCTCCATCTAAACCTCTAACACTAAGTGAATTTCAGTCAATGTTGGGAAAATTAAAATATCCCATCACCACTACCCTGCTGCCCCTACATCTTTCCATAGTCTGTTTACATATTTGTACCTCTATCTCACACTTGCTGTTGGCAGGCCTGTAGTACAGTTCCAATATTGTTACTGCACCCTTCCTATTTCGCGCTCTGCCCATATTGCCTCACTGCTCGAGTCTGCCATAGTGCCCTCCTTCAGCATGCTGTGATATCCTCTCTGACCAGTAATGCAACTCCTCCACCCCTTCGTAACCTCCTCAAAGAATTCTAACTGATTGTCAGACATGAGCTCCCCTTGACGAAGCTGTGCTGACTCAGCACTATTTTACCACATACTTCTAAATACTCATCCTTAAGAATGGACTCTAAAACCTTAAGAACAACTGAGGTCAGGCTAACTGGTGTATAGTCTCCTTTCTTCTTAAATGGGGTGTGACATCAACCATTTTCTAGTCCTCTAGGACTCTCCACAATTCCAGTAATTCCTGAACGCTTACCATCAATGTCTATAAAATCTCCTCAGCTACATCCTTCAGAATCCTGCAGTGTAGTCCATCTGATCTAGGTGATTTACCAAGCTTTGGATCTTTTGGCTTACCCAGCTCTTTCTCCTTAGTGATGGCCACTATACTCACCTCTGCCTTCCACACCGTTTGAAGTTCTGGTGTGCTGTCAGTGTCTTCCAACGTACCTATTCAGTTACTTCATAATTTCTTTGTTCCCCATTACTACTTCACTAGCCTCATTTTTCAGTGGTCTAATGTCCATTTTTGCCTCTCTTTTATCTTTTAGATATCTTGCAATCCTCATTCATATTATTAGCTAGCATATTTTCAATATTCATCTTTTCCCCCTTTATTGTTTTTGTTAAGTTATCCTCTGCTGGTTCTTAAAGGCTTTCCATTCCTCAGGCTTCCCATTAATCTTCACCACATTGTGTGCTTTGTTTTTTGCTTTTATGCTGTCCCTGACTTCCCTTGATAGCCATGATTGCCCATCCTCCCCTTAGTATAGCTCTTCTTCCTTGGGATGCATTTCTGCTGTCTCCTGAATTACTCCCAGAAACTTCTGCCATTGCTACTCCACTATCTTCTCTGCTAGGCTCACCTTCCAATAAACTCTTCCTCATGCCCTTTGTAGTTACCTTTACTCAAATGCAATATTATTACATCAAGTCTACACTGACCCTCCGAAGAGCATCCCACCCACAGCCTAACCTATCCTCTCAGCCCACATTCACAGTGCCTAATCCTACTCATCCTGCACACAACAGGACAACATTGTACAGCCAATCCACCTAACAGGCACATCTTTGGGCTGTGGGAGGAAACCAGAGCACCCAACAGAAACCCTCCCCAATGTGGGGAGAACTTGCAAACTTCACACAGGCAGACAGTCACCCAAGGTTTCATTTGAACTTGGGTCCCTGGCACTAAAGCAGCAGTGCTAACCATTGAGACACCATGCTCTTATGCAATCAATGCATACATGGTATTAGTAACCCAGTAACAGTCCATGGCACTCACCATTCATGCCCAACATCCAAAATACTCCACCTCACTTTCACACACCTATCACTGTACCAATCAATCACCCCCTCCACATATCTTCAACTATTTAACTATGGTTGGCATATCAACCAAACAGTGCAAAACAGCATGATGCTACAATCAGGTCACAGCAATGCAAGTTAACCCTTTCCACTACTGTGATCTCAGCAATTTATGGTCGCTGTGAATCATTTTGTTTTTACACAAAATGACTGTTTATATTTGGATCACATGTGTGAAAGTGTTCCAGCAGAGGCACACAGGTTTATGAAGATGCTGCAGCTGTAGTTTTCCACTTCCACTTACAATGGTAAAACCATTGTTGTTTGGGGTTATACCACTGACAAGAGGGCTCTTATGATGCAGAGGTAGTGTCCCTACCCCTGACTCAGGAGGCCCAGGTGTAAATTCCACCTGCTCCAGAGATGTGACATAACATCTCTGAATAGATTGATCAGAGAATAGGACTCTTGAGGCACAGTAGTAGTGTCCCTGCCTGAGTCAGAAGGACTGGACTGAAATCCCTTCTAACCCAAAATGTGTTTGAACAGTTTGATTGAAAATATTGACGACTGGTTTTTTTGAACTCGACTACAATGACCTCACTGAGCATTTAACAAATCCCAGGCAAGTCTGGAATGGCACTGAGGTTTTTCACTGACTGTGTTCTCTGGTGACTAAAGTTTGAGGTAGTTTCACACAGGTTCTACACATTCTTTTTATCCCCTTGAGGGGATGTGATTGCCTTCCATGGAGATGATTTTGGCTGCTGCTGGGCCTGTTGCTCGCTTCCTACAGGCAAATTAACATCTTCAAATTCAGCAGTAGAATGTATGCCATTGCAAATTTCAACTAGTAGTGATTGCTTGGTACTGAACCCGTTTATGGAGTCTGGATTTTGACAGCTCTAACATTATCGAGATTTTGTTTCCTGGAAACTTACTTGTAGTTCATGAGGTTCTCTTAATTGCTTTATTTCAGTCCATTAAGCCTCAAACCATCAGCAAGTATCAAACTACATACTTCACCTGGTTTGCCAGGAAATGTTTAAGGATTAACACCTTTAAAAAATCATAGCCAACTCTACAGATGACATTGCCCACCCATCCCTTTATGGACCTGAAACCCTGCTGGATTGTCCCACCTCTTCCAACATTCCACTTCATTCCCCAAATACTGCTCGACCATCCTCCCCAAACTTCACAATCTTTTGCTTGATTTGATCTCACTATGGACTGACTTCACCAAGTCCACCTGACCTCTCCTGACCCACTCAGAATAAGCCTAAATCATTTCCCCTGATTCAACTACCCAACCAAGTCCCCTCACCCAGTCCAACCTGACTGCTCATCACCTGAATCCTTCATCTAACTTTCAACCAACCCCACACCCATGCACCTGACACTCTACCAGTCACCATTACACCTCTTCTACAGTTTCTCAGGAGCCTTTGGCATTTAAATTCTTCACTTAGTGAAGTCCAGCAACTAGTGCCATACAAAAAGGCTATGGTTGCCATATAGATTTAAGACTAAAATATAGGAACAGAATTAGGCCATTCAGCCCATCAAGTCTGTTACTCCATTCAAATTTGATTGGTATTTTTCTCAACATTATTCTCCCGCCTTCTCCCCGTAACCTTTGATCCCCTTACTAATCAAGAGCCTGATGTACCTCAGTACCAAAGGAAATCAGTCAGGACAGTTCGGACAGTTAACTCAGTGGTTCTTTATTCTGGCTACAACCTCAGCTTTTAATAAACCAAGCAAAATAAAGCTTCAGACTTACAACCTAACTTAAGTATTGCATGTGAATGGGTCACATTCTCAAAAAGTATCTCTAATCAATTGACTGTGGACACCAGCGTTGGCCACTTCTATGGTGGTTGCTCTCCAGTTTTATCTGTACTCACATTGTTTCCCTTCTTTATACGGTGGTTGTTTACACTTTCTCTTTGAATATACTGTAAACCTTGAAGCTTTGTATGTTATCCCTCCTGCATCCTTGATGTCTTCACTGCTGATTGCTCATGTGAGCTATTACTATTTACCCCACTGTGGAAAAGGATGCTTTTCATCTAAGCTGTTTATCACCGAAAAAAACCCAGAAGGCACCAAGTCACTAGCTGTCAAGTTTGATGTAGTTTGTAGGTGGGTCCACACACCTATTTCTGTCTTAAACACATTCAATGACTTGGTCTACACAGCCTTCTGTGGCAATGAGTTCCACAGAGTCACCACCCGGGCTGAGAAAATTCTTCTTAATCTCAGTTCTGAAAGGTCATCCCTTCACTCTGAGGCTGTGTCCTCGAGTCCTAGTCTGTCCTGATAGTGGAAACATCGCCAAGCCCATTCTATCCAGGTGTCTCAGCATTCCAAATAGATAGGCTAGAGCCTAAGGCAGATGTGAAGTGGGTATTCCGGGTGTGATGCAACTGGTAAAACCACTCAGCTTTAAGATTAGATTCCCTACAGTGTGGAAACAGGCCCTTCGGCCCAACAAGTCCACACCGATCTTCCGAAGAGTAACCCACCCAGACCCATTTCTTTCTGACGAATGCACTTAACACTATGGGTAATTTAGCATGGCCAATTCACCTGACCTGCACATCTTTGGACTGTAGGAGGAAACCAGAGAACCCAGAGGAAACCCATGCAGACAAAGGGAGACTGTGCAAACTCCAAACAGTCACTCAAGGCTAGAATCAAACCTGGGTATCTGGTGCTGTGAGGCAGCAATGCTAACCATTGAGCCACCATGCCGCCCTTAAGCAAAACAGAATTGTTTCAACTGTAGTGTTTAAAAAAAACTGAATTTATAAGAATTTAACAATTGGAAGACTTAACAGACCCAATACAGTAACAACCACTAACTAACTGTTCCAATACAGGAACATGCCTGAAACACACCCCTTGGCAAAAAGGTAAATTCAAACCCAGACTCTTACAGGCAGGAGAGAACAACATTCAAAGAGATTTCAGAAAAAGGTCAGAGAAATTCTTTACTGAAGCTTGCAAAACCCCTGGATTCACACACCTTGTGACTGCTACTGCCAAAACAAACTAGAAAAAACCTAAATGGGCACTCGCTTTCCATTGTTGAATGAGACCCTCTGGCATCTCTGCCTATATGACTTTCCTTCAAAAAAAAGGACAAAAATGACCTTTTCAAAGTGATAGCATCATCACAGGTATGAGCTGCGCACAATATTCCAAATGTGATCAGATCACATTTGGAATATTGTGCGGAGCTCATACCTGTGACAATGCTGTCACTTTGAAAAGGTAATTTTTGTCCTTTTTTTGAAGGAAGGTCATACAGGCAGAGATGCCAGAGGGTCTCATTCAACAATGGAAAGCGAGTGCCCATTTCTCCCATTTAGGTTTTTTTCTAGTTTGTTTTAGCAAAACCTCTCACTTTCCCACACTGTCTTTTGCCTGTTACTTCTTCACCCACTATCCCCACCTGTCTAAGCCCTTTCGCAGCCTCCCCACTTCCTCATCACTACCTGCCCCTCCATCTATTGGTATATCTGCAGTGATTGTAATGAGGTCAGCCAGGTGCACCTCATAGGAGTTCACTGATTGGGGTATTTAATTTGGTCTAATCAGACAGCCCCAGCTGATAGATATGAAGAGGAGTGCCACCTACACACACACACACAGTATGGGTGCTGGGGAAAAAATAAGCACTACTGCAGTTAGATGGTAGTTAAAAAAAATAAATGAAGAGGAGTGTCAGATATCCTGTTCACTCAAGAGGTAGCTTTGAGGAAGCTGGAGCAGTGTCAAGAACTTGCCATGTGAAAAATTAAGGGTGGTTTGGTGACTGGCTAATGGCTTCTGAAATGTTGTTACATTGGTAAGAAAAGCATGTACCTGAAGAAATTCACTTGCAATTGTTGTCTTTGATTTGAGGTAAGCATTTTTGGCAGCATGCCATATTTGGACTTCTTCAATCTTGCCTATGTATGGGCAGCACGGTAGCACTGCTGCCTCATAGCGCCAGAGACCTGGGTTCAATTCCCGCCTCAGGCGACAAACTGTGTGGAGTTTGCACATTCTCCCCGTGTCTGCGTGGGTTTCCTCCCACAGTCCAAAAATGTGCAGGTTAGGTGAACTGGCCATCCTAAATTGCCTATAGTGTTAGGTGAAGGGGTAAATGTAGGGGGAGGGGGTCTGCGTGGGTCGTGCTTCGGCGGGTCGAGGGGCCTGTTTCCACAGTAAGTAATCTAATCCTAATCAAAAGACCCTTTCCAGTATGTGAAAGGAATTCAATTTTTTGCCAAATGACATTTTGAAAAGCAATGAGTAATTCTCCTGACTGCTTGTAGACCAGCAATCTTTTTAGTTATTAGGAGCCTAACTTTTCCTGAGACACCAGATACTAGAGAGTCAATGGATTTAGTTAAAGAATATAATGACCACAAGCTGCCTTTAATCTGTGATGCTATTGGTCTTGCTTGATAATTTGAGAATCGGAGGAAAAGGAGATGTTAAGTGTATGTGGGATTAATGATGTAACCATGCAAAAGCACTTACTAACTGAACTCCAAACAGGCATTACAACCGGTTTAATTATTGGAAAGTGTGGTAAGTAGAGCTTATGACCTGCAGGGTATTTGAATGGCAGTGGACAGTCTTTGCCAGTCTAACTGAGCTTGGTAGCCATGCTGTGGAAGTGCTGGTATTGGATGATGGGGGTGGACAAAGCTTAAAAACAACACCAAGTTACAGTCCAACAGGCTTATTTAGAAGCACTGGCTTTCAATGCTGCTCTTTTGTCAGGCAGTTAGTGGGGCAGGATCATAGGACAGAATTTATAGCAAAAATCCATGTCCTACAACTGATTCAATATTGAACAAACCTAGACTAAGTCTTTCTGTTAAAATGGTTGCAGGTTTTGATTCACTTTAATATGTAAATCTCAAACTCTTTCAAGTCACATTCCTGAGATAACTTGATGTTACTTTTTAAAACACTTTAACTCCAGACAATGCATTAAAGTTGAGGTTAGTCTATCTGTATTTCAATCTTGAGCGATTGGTTCTCTTTTTAAAATAGGAATTTATAAAATATCACGGATTGCCTGCCTGCAGACTTTGCTTTTTGAACAACAGAATGTATCTGCAAACTCACCCCAGACTTGTATGCTTGCATATGAGTGTCTGCATGTTTGACAATGTGATGGAGTATATGCCTTAGGGTGTGCCAGTGTGAGGGGGTCTGTATGTGCTTGTGTATAGTGTAGTGGGCTCACCTGTAGTGACGTGAACCCAAGGTCCCAGATGAGGCCATCCTCATGGGTACTGAACTTGACTATCAGCCTCTGCTTGGCCACTCTGTATCCTAAAGCCTGCCTTTGAGGACAGTCACCCAAAGATCTGAGGCCAAATGTCTCTGACTGGGAGGAAACGTCCCTGTCTGGCAACTTGCGTCCATTAATCAACACTGTCTATTTTGTATGCTGCAGGCAAGGATGCACCAAGGCATGGTACATTGAGACCAAGGAGAAGCTATGACAGCAGATGAGTGGATATTGTGCAACAATCGCTAGACAGGATGTTCCCTTCCAGTCAGAACACTTCAGCAGTCAAGGACATCTGGCCCCTGATCTTTGGGTGATTGTCCCGCCCCTGATCTTTGGGTGATTGTCCTCCAAGGTGGACTTCAGGATATGCAACAACAATGACTGACAGGCTGATAGCCAAGTTTGGTATCCCTGAAAACTGCCTCAACTGGGACCTTGGGTTTATGTTGCATGACAGGTGACCCCACTACTTGCCCCTCTCTTGGTTTTATGACTTTTTTTGGACTGAGCTTGGTGAACACCACTTGAGTGCAGGCAAATGCAGAGCCTCACTCAGCTCATAGTCCTGAACAGAGGGAGTTTAGGTCAGCCCACAATAAAAACCTAGGACATGGCCAAACAGTTACAATTTTTCCTGACAGGGTCTGGGCTGGCAAACCATTGTAGTTGATGCTGATATGCAGACTTGAGACAGCAAAAAGAATCCCAATAGACCTAAATGGGGGTAAGAACTTTACCTCGTAAGAACATCTAGGCCAGTTTTAAGAGTGCACACCCTGGAAAGAGCACCTACAACTGGTTTGGTTTTGGCAAACTGGTTCCAATTTGGATGTTGGTAAACAAGCAAAATACCCATCTGGGTCACCCAGTTGTAATGGAGGTAGTTACCAACATGACTGTTTCAGTGATCATAGAACCAGTCTTTAACAAAATTTACTCTGGGCTCTGACCCGAAAGCTTACATAAGACCTCAGCTATACTGAGAGCCTACATAGATTAGATTCCCACATGTGGAAACCAGCCATTTGGTCCAATAAATTCACACCCTCCAAGTAACCCACACAGATGCATTTCCATCTAACAATTTAGCATAGCCAATTCAAATGACCTGCACATCTTTGGACTGTTAGAAAACTGGAGCACCGGTGATGTGCAAATTCCACACAGTCACCCGAGGCTGGAATTGAACCCAGGACCCTTGTGAGGCAGCAGAGCTAAGCACCGAGCCACTCTGCTGACCTGATTTAAGGATACAACTTCAGTTCCTGGCTCTGAGAAGCAGTTGGTTCAGTCACCACTGATTGTAGTAAAAGCTCAAACCCAAGCTTGATGGGGTGAAATTGGTTAAGATTCACCTTGATTGGCTCAACAGTTTTCAATTAGAAAGTGACCACCTGAGTGAAGTCCTAAACAAATGGAAGTTTTTAGAAAGGTCTCAATTATCAAAGGAGAAAGGCTACCTTGCAAGTTGATTCTACAAGCCCCGTCCAGTGCCATTCCTTTTGCAGGCAAAAGTAGAGGCAGAAATCAGAAGGTTGTGAAATGAAGGAATCATCAAACCAGTCTCTTTAGCACAAGTAGTACTAGTCATGCTGATTTTATAAAGCCTGATGGGTCAGTTTGCCTCTTGAGATTTTTGGCAAACAGTAAACAACTTTTTGCAGTGAGTTAAGTCCTCAGTACATAGAGGATTCATATGCAAAAGGGTTACTGTCTTTCACTAAGCTGGACATGAGCCATGTGCTTCTAACTGTGGTTAGATAAAGATTCCCAGAAGTATAATACTTGTAGCAATATACAAGACTGCTATTTGGGGTATTGTCAGTCTGTGCAATTTTTCAGCAGACAATGGAGAACTTTTTATAAGGTCCACTGCATGTCGCCACTTATCTAGATTCTTTCTAAGAGCAGGAAAGGGCAATATGGAGCACTTGGAGAAATTGAGGATAGTCCTTTAGTTTTCTACTAGGCAGGTGTTCATCTTAGAAGGGAAAACTGTTCCAGGCACCCCAAGTGACCTACTTCACCCACAGAGCTGACCAGACTAGGTTACCCATTGGAAGATAGTGAGGGTGATCAAAGATGACCCAGCTCCCATGTCTGTACAGGAACTTGGTCTTACCTTGGGCTAGTGAATTATTACAAAATCTGGCCACCATCCTGGCTTCTTTGCATCAACTTTTTTTAAAAAAAGGTTAGCCTTGGAAATGGTCATGTAACCAAACCATTTCTTTCAGTGAAGTGAAGAAACAAATATTAGTGTCTAAAATGTTGGCACACCAGGAATCCAGACAAGATGTGGTATGACATGCATCAGGGTATTATTAGTTCATAGGTGGTGCAATGGAGAGGAATGCCCAATAATGTATACATTCAGGAATTGGCTAATGTAGAGCATGAATATGCCCAGATATTATGCAGTCAAATCTGGAGTCAGGAAGTTGCGCCAATATCGGAGTATAAATCTATAATACTAATGGACAAGAAACAACATCTAGGTCTACTTAGAGGACAAGGCAGAGCTGTCAATAGCTTCAAATGGAATTCAGTGGTCAGCTGTAATTCTAAGTGTATAATAAGATGGAACACTGTCCAGGAGGCCAAGATACACCACAGGTGGTACTGCAACTGAAAGTGTCCACAATGGTTTAAAATTTTCCAGTCAGAGCTGACAATATCACTTTGGTCCTGGCAAAAGTAAAACAACTGGTGGTGATGGAGGGAACTAAAAGGGCCATCACAACAAGAACAAACTTTCTTTGGACCTGGAAAGACCAGATTTCAGTAGAAAAGACTCCCTTTTATGTGAGCAAAGGTCACAGCCAGACACTGGCTGATCTCCACCAGAATCGGCAAGGGGTTTCCAAAATAAATATGTTTTCAAGAAGTTTTCTGGTAGCCAGGGTTGGGTGCAGATATGACTGCACTAGTAATGCCAACAATGACCAATTATCATCAACAGCTTTTCCACTTGCATGGCAGTGGCCATGTAAACCCAAGATTCAGTTACGCATCAACTATGTGGATCCCTTTATGGACTCAATGTTCCTAGTCACTATGAACACCCACTCAGTTGCTGGACATGCAGACATAATTATTTGTCAAATAGTGATAGAAAAACCAAATGCATCTTTTGCAATATGCTGACTCTCAGATGGTGGTGGTCACAAGTAACAGGGAATGGTATTTGACATAAAGGACAGCTCCATACCATCCAAAGGCTGGCCGAAAGGTCAGTCTGAACTTTTGAAGGCAGGCTTAAAGTAACAGCCTACCATTTCAAACTGTCCCAGTTCCTCATGATGAACAGACCACCCTTCCTGCAAGAGTGGAATAGCTCCAGTAGAGTTGTTGAATGGGAGAAGACTCACCAGGTCAAATCTGATCTTTCAGTGGAGGGTGAAAAGGCATCAGGAACATCAATGCTGGACACAAATCTGCTAAGCAAGACAATTTTGAGGGCAAAATTTGGTGTTGGGACTGGCCCTGCCTTGGGTGAGACACAGTTGATACAAGGTCATCTCCAGTGACCTGTACAAGTCAGGTAGGTATGACAGTCCTGAACAAGCACGTGGCCCATATGAAAACTGCAAACTTGGAAATGGTGCGAGAGAAAGTTTCCAGCTCCTCGACTGCCTTCTGACTGTTCTCCTCTTCTATAAGCATTGAACAGATTTTGGAATCTTAGATGGACAGTGTCACTACCTCAATGGCTTTGCCACCTGAAGAGAATTGATTTTATGATGCTCCAAGGTGAGCTACTATGCATTACACTCCACCCATATCAGGAGAGTTGGAGGAACCTGACCTGGTGCTAAAACTCCCCAGCAGAGCAGCAGGAGAACTGGCCCATGGGACTTGAGGATTAGATTAGATTTGATTACTTAGTGTGGAAACAGGCCCTTCGGCCCAACAAGTCCACACCGACCCGCCGAAGCGCAACCTACCCAGACCCATTCCCCTACATTTACCCCTTCACCTAATACTACAGGCAATTTAGCATGGCCGATTCACCTAACCTGCACATTTTTGGACTGTGGGAGGAAACCGGAGCACCCGGAGGAAACCCATGCAGACACTGGGAAGAGTGTGCAAATTCCAGATAGTTAGTCACCTGAGGCAGGAATTGAACCCAGGTCTCTGGTGCTGTGAGCAGCAGTGCTAGCCACTGTGCCAACCACCAGATGCAGTGACTGATGTTCACCTGGATGCCCTCATTACATCGAATACAAAGTCCCTGATTGGACAAGATTAACAGTCCCAATCTGGCTGACAGCTTTCATGTTGTGGTCCCTTTGGTCCCTCAGCTTGGCTTTGTCACTGACATCCAGAGATCATTGGTTCACTTGGACAAAAAGACGTACTGGGTCACAGCACTAGTTGAGTCTCTTTGCTGAGAACAGTCAGTTGCTAGTGCGCATTTGCACCCAGATGACTACTTTGTCTTCAGGCTTTGCAATTATAGTTTTTTTTTTAAACATTGAACCTCCTAGGTGGTGCATCCTGGTGACAACTTTCTTTTCCACCAGCTGCATAACCTCAACTACAGCACAGTTCCTGTTCAATGACCATGACTGTTTGCAGGTCACTTCCTCAGGCTGCTACCTGACCCTTATCAGGACCTGATCACTGTCTGGGACATAATCAACTTGCCTCCTACAGGAGTAGTGGCCATTATCAGAACTATTGCTCAGGAATCCACCCCTCCACAATTGCAGGTTCGAATGGCTGTCGAAGAAGAGGCTGCAAGGGTGACCAGGGTTGGGGACATGCTGGGTGGGGTTGTTAAGGCTGGATGGTGTTGCAGAAATTGTCACACAGGGCAGAGGCAGACATCCAGTTCATGGCCACTGTCAATGCCTTAAAACTGCAGTGCTTGAACCTGACATTGTACACAGTTTGGAATGCTCAGATGTATGATGGAATCCTATCTGTGCATACCCCTGCACTGACAGAATTTCATATTGGCCCAGGAGCCTGTGCCCCACAGCCTGAGCCCCACAGCCTGAGCTGCCTCCAGAATTTTAAGTTTTGTCTCTTTAAAGATGTAAAATGGCAGGCCATATTGCTGTTGCTGCACACTGTTCACCTCTTCTCCCTCATCCAATGGGCATGCTCTTCTGCAACCAGGTGCCAGAGATCCCCAGTAGAGGTCTCGCTGTGCAGGGGTCCCCCTCCCTCATGGATCTGGGGTGGAGGGTGATGAATGCAGCAGTCCCTTGAGCACAGGTTGGGATGGTTCAGGTACTCCCAGTCTAACTGTTTGTTTTGTGGCACTGTGGGCTATGTATATATTGGATGTGGGCATTTACACTCCCTTTTAGATGCCTGAAGAACCTTCTCCTCTGCTTCTGGTTGCACTTCAGTCTTTACACACCCAGTTCAGAGGGGAACAGGCAAGTCAGTGGAACCCCCCCCTTGTGGGACTGCTCCTGGACCTGGCCTAGTTGGTCATTAACAAGCAGTGGACCGACTACTTTCCTCTCATCTGCAGTTATGGTCAGGCTCAGGTGTCCCTGGAGAAGGAGCATAGTGTCCACCAATATACTTGCAGGGAGAAGTGAGCACCAAGGGATTGGATTCCCTTTATTCCTCCCCCCACCACCCCCCAATTCTATTCTGATTTAGTACTTACCATCCCTTTCACTTTCTTTGCATAAGCAGAGGGCCTTGGGGCAATGCCTGTCACTGGTTCCTTGCCCATTAAGTGTTTTTCCTGGTGGTGGAATATTAAAGTTAGTTAAATCTAGAGCTTCCACTGTGTCTTGCACCTATATTTGCCACATGGGTACTAGGGAAAAATAAGCACTACTTCTGGGCAGTGTAGAGGTTACAGGAAAAAAATAAGCAGCAGTGTAAAGGTTCTGTCAGTTTTAAGAGCTGGAACAGTATCAAGGACTCTTCACATGTAAATAAAGGATGACTTGATAGGATACCAGCCTCTGGCGTTACCTGCAAAATTAGCAATAAGAGATAATTGTAAAATGTGAATAGTTGTGGTCCTACCAAAGACCTCTGGAATTCCAATGATCACCAGCTGCCATCCAGAAAAAGGTCCTTTATCCTTTCAGCCTTCAGCCAGTCAGCCAATTTTCTATCCATGCCAGCACCTTGTCCTGAACACCATGGGCTCTTATCTTAGAGCCATAGAGATGTACAGCATTGAAACAGACCCTTCGGTCCAACCCGTCCATGCCGATCAGATATCCCAACCCAATCTAGTCCCACCTGCCAGCACCTGGCCCATATCCCTCCAAACCCTTCCTATTCATATACCCATCCAAATGCCTTTTAAATGTTGCAATTGTACCAGCCTCTACCACTTCCTCTGGCAGCTCATTCCATACACGTACTACCCTCTGTGTGAAAACGTTGCCCCTTAGGTCTCTTTTATATCTTTCCCCTCTCACCCTAAACCTATGCCCTCTAGTTCTGGACTCCCCGATCCCAGGAAAAGACTTAGTCTATTTATCCTATCCATGCCCCTCAATTTTGTAAACCCCTGTCAGGTCACCCCTCAGCCTCCGACGGTCCAGGGAAAACAGCCCCAGCCTGTAAAGCCTCTCCCTGCCCAACAATTCCTCCAAGATTAGTTGTGGATTTCACTTTAACTTTTCCAGATGCACTCCGATGTCCAGCAAAGGCGGAAACTGTGCAGGTTCTCACTCACTCTCACACACTCGCTCAAGCTTCCTGGAAGTCCACATCAACTACAACCACGAGTTCTTTGTCTAACTTGCTTGTTACCACCTCAAGAAGTCTAACAGATTTGTCAGGTATGACCTCCTCTATTTTACCACGCACTTCCAAGTGCTCTGCAATCAATGGATTATAAAGTCTTATCAATGACCAAAGTCAGGCTAACCAGCCTAAACTTCCCATCTTCTGCCTCCCTCTTTTTAAACAGGGGTCTTATATCAGCCATTTTCCAGTCCTCTAGAACTCTCTTGACTCTAATCTTTCATGAAAGATCACCACTGACTTCACTATCTCCTCTCTGGTCTCTTCAGAAACCAGAGCTGTGGCCCACCAGGTCAGGGCAAGTTATCCACCTTCTGACCTTTCACATCACTGAGAAATAGAAACAGCTGACTTCAGAGGCTTGCAGTACCTTTTTTCCTCCCTTTCTTTTGTCTTTGCTCAGGAATGGGCTCAAAATGGGAAAGTCCAGACAGGAGTGTGTTTCTTATGCACACAACGTCACGGCCATGAAGGGACCAGGACATGTGTTAGGTTCTCAAGCCACAAGCAGGTTGAGCATAGCAAAATATCCATCTGTACTGGAGACAGGAGTGCAGTACATGTTGTCTACATGGACCAGCAAAGCCTTGGTAATATGTTGTAGTTCAAGACTAAATCTCAAGATCCAAGCACAAATTTGGCTTGGCAGAAGGTAGACGGTGGTTTTTCGGACTGGAGGTCTATATGCAGCAATATGCCATGGGTATGGTGCTAGGTCCACTTTATCATAAGTGATTTGGATTAGAATTTAGGAAGTATGGTCAGTAAATTTGTGGATGACACCAAGATTGGTGACATAGTGGATAGTGAAGAAGGCTTTCTGAGAATGGAGCAAGATCTTGATCAATTGGGCCAGTGGTGTGAGGAAAGGCAGGAGAAGTTTAAATTAAATAAATGCAAGGTGTTACATTTTAGTGGATCAAACTAGGGAAGGGTTTGCAGTCAATGCTAGGACCTGGGGAGTGTTATAGAACAAAGATCTAGAGTACAGAGACATAACTCAAGTCGAGTCACTGGTAGAAAGGGTGATGAAGGTGGCTTTCTGCATGCTTGCTTTCATCAGTCAGAGCACTGAGCATTGGAGTTGGGAAGTCTTGCCACAGTTATACAAGATGTTGGCGAGGCCACATTTGGAGTTCCTTGGAGCTTATGAAACTGAGGGATAACCTTTATTGAGGTCTATAAAATCATGACTAGCACAGATAAGAGAGTCAACAGCTTTTCCCATGGTAGAGCAGTCTAAAGCTAAAGGGCATAGGTTTAAAGTGAGATGGGAGACATACAAAAGGGTACAGGGGGGCAATATTTTCAGAGGGTTAGAAGTGTCTGGAATAGGCTCTCAGAAGTAGTGATAGAAGTGAGTACAATTTTGACATTTTAAGGAACATTTAGATAGGTATAAGGAGGGAATAGGTATGGACCTCATGCAGACAAATGGGACTAGATTAAATTGTGAAAAATGGGCAGCATAAGCAAGGTGGGCGAAAGGACCTGTTTCTATGCTGTAGACGTCTATGACCCTAGATTCGGTGATTTATTGTGGAGATACATTGTCTGTTACATTAGGAAGCGTCTGAATGCTGTGAAAAGAAACCGACCAAAACCAGTAACTGCCAGACCTATCTTTCCCATTTACTACAGGGAATATCACTTTTCTATTTACTACATGAACTGCTGTATATGATTATGGATAATCTCTCAAAATTATTACATAAATTATCTCCATTTAATGCAGGATTTCTGCAGGAAGGCTCTGTTGAATTAGATACAGAAGTTGTCTCTACTTGCTGCAGGAGATGTCAAATACATTTACTGCAGATCTGTTATAATCAGAAACCATCAATGCCTTTACTGAATTCACTATAGAAGCGGTTTTCTAATTACTGCAGGAAGAAGCTCTACACTAAATGCAGAAGTATTGTTCATGTCTTTTTTTAAAAAAAACACTCTTGAATTTACTCCAAAGAGTCACCCATATTGGGTACATACCCTAAAAGGGCTCATGGTATTGTATCAAAAATGAGCAATAAAACCTATTTCCTGATTGCCCCGTACTGTTGTCCCTACCCCTCATCTGATGAGTAAACGCTCCATAACGTTCAGCAGCATTTGGAGGAAGCAATGAAGTTAGAAAGGGCACAAAATGTACTCGGGGTAGGGAAAGTTTATTATCTACCACCAAGGGTGACTTGGCAACACTATTACTGACCAAACTGGTCAAGTCCTTAGAAACATTTCTCTCATTGCCTGCTGCAGCACCAACAAGAAGAAAAACACACTTGACCTCCCCCCTCCCCCATCTATCCATCACAGCATCAGTACAAATGACTACTGCACAGTCCCTGTGGAAACAGCATCCTGTGCTTACAGTGTGAATACTCTGTATTGTGCAGCACTATTCCAGTTTTAAATGGGAAAAACTTTTAACAAATTGAGCAACTAAAACTAGACGTCCATGAGCTGCTGTGGGCCAACAACAGCAGCCAAGTTATCATCAAAACAGTCTGCACCTTCATGACCCAGCATGTCCCCGTATTACCATTAAGCCAGAGGCTCAACCCTGGCTCAATGAACAGTCTAGGAAGGTATGCCAGGCATATCTATAAATGAGGTATCAATCTGAAGCAAAACAAAAGGAATATCTGCATACCAACAGCAGATGTACTAATCATGCCTTGTACATTTTCAACAGCTTTTCCCATGGTAGAGGTGATAGAAACAGCTAAGCAATTTTATGACCAATGGTTCAGATCCAAGTTTTGTAGTCCTGCCACACTTAGTCATGAATGGTGGAAGATGATTAACAACTTACCAGAGAAGGTGGCTCAACATCCCCATCTTCAATAGTGGGTGAACCCAGCACACAGTGGAAAATATAAGGTTGAAGCACTCAAACATTTTCAGCCAAAACTGCCAAGTGGATTCTCCAGAGGTCTCTTGCATCACACATACCAGTCTTCAGCCAATTCAATTCACTTGATGTGCCTGGGAGAGCATGCCTCTCACAGATCTTTGAAGTGACCAGGAAAGTTGGCGAGGGCAAGGCTTAGTAAGGCATTTGAGGTTCCACGTGGTAAGCTGTTCTGTAAGGTTAGATCACATGGAATCCAGGGGGAGCTGACAAATTAGCTGGATGGTAGGAAACAGCAAGCAATAGTGGAAGGATGCTTGTCAGTCTGGGACCTGTGACTAGCGGAGTGCCTCAGAGGTCGGTGCTGGGCTTATTGCTGTTTTTTTAATCTATATCAATGATTTGGATGAAAATGTACGAGGCATAATTAGTACATTTGCTGATGACATTAAAATAGGCAGTGTTATGGACAGTGAGGAAGGTTATCAGAAATTACAGCAGGACCTTGATCAGCTGGGCTAGTGGGCTGAGAAATGGCAAATGGAGTTTAATGTAGAGAAGTGTGAGGTCTTGAATTTTGGAAAGTCAAATCAAGGTAGCCGTTTCATGATGAATAGTAAGACCTTAAGGAGTGTAGTGGGACAGAGGGACCTTGGAGTTCAGATGCACGGTTCTCTGAAAATAGAGTCACAAAGAGTCAGGGCAGTGAAGAAGGCTTTTGGCACACTGGCCTTCATTAGTCAGGGCATTCAGTATAGAAGTTGGAAGTTATGCTGCAGTTGTCCAGGACATTGGTGAGGTTGGACTTGGAGTATTGTGTTCAGTTTTGGTCACCTTGCTACAGGAAGAATGCTATTAAACTGGAAATAATACAGAAGAAATTTACAAGGATGTTACCAGGATTCAACAATCTGAATTATAGAGAGAAGTTGGACAAATTAGGACTTTTCTTTAGAACATCTGAGTTGAGGCTCAAGAGCTTGACACCATCCAAGACAAAACAGCCCAGTGAATGGGCACAACCATTCACCTCCATCAGTGCTCAACAGTAGCAACATAACAACCTATGGAAACTTGCTCAGCTATTTGCTGTCCATAAAAAGCAGGACAAATTCAACTTGGCCAATTAACAGTCTACACTCAATCATTAGTGAAGTAATGGAAGGTGTCATCAACAGTGCTATCAATAACCTGCTCAACGATCATCAATTTGGATTCCATTAAGGCCATTCAGCTCCTATTTAATTATAGCCTTGGTACAAACATAGACAAAAGAGATATGAGAGGAGGGTAACTGGATTTGACAACAAGACCATATTTTGACCAAGTATGGCACCATTGTACTCCAGCACAACTGGAGTCCATGAGAATCAAGAGAAAATCTCTGCTAGGTGAAGTCATAACTGGAACAAAAGAAGAATGTTGTGGTGATTGGAGGTTAGTCATCTTAGTTCCAAGGACTGCAGGAGATAATCAGGATAGATTCCTTAGCCCAACTATCTTCAGCTGCTTCATCAATGAATTTCCATCCATCAATAGGTCAGAAATGCAGAGGTTCATTGTGCAGTTGTCAGTGTTCTGGCACCTTTCACGATTCCTCAGATACCTAACCAGTTCACGCCTAAATGCAGCAAGACCTGACAATATCAAGATTTGGATTGACAAATAGTAAGTGACAAAAGTTCCAGGTAATGACATTCTCCAACAAGAGGAAACCTAACCATCACCTCTTGATATTCAATGGATCACGATCACAGAATCCTATTATAACAACATTCTGGGGGTTACCACTGACCAGAAACTGAACTAGACTAGTCATACAAGTAATGCAGCTATGACAGCAGGTCAGAAACTAGGGATCTTGCAGCAAGTAACTCACTTTCTGCCTCCCCAAAGCCTGTGCATCATCTACATGAACACTTCAGGAATGTGAAGGAAGAGTCCCCACTTGCTTGAATGAGTGCAGCTCCAATAAAACCCAAGGGGACCAACACCATTCAGGACAAAATGGCCTGCTTGATGGGCACAACACTTACTTCAACCAATCCTCAGTCATAGCAAAGTGAGTCACTTAAAAGATGCACTGCAGTAATTCACTAAGGCTCCTTTCCAAAGCCACAACTACTATTATACAGAAGGACAAGGTCAACAGAGACATGGGACCATCACCACCTGCAAGTTCCCCTCCAAGATACTCACCATCCTGACTTGGAAACATATTGCTACTCCTTCAGAGTTGCTGGGAGAAAATCCTGAACTCTGTCTCTAACAGGATTGTGATTGTACCTACACCAAATGGACTGCAGGGATTCAAGAAGGCAGCTCATCACAACCTTCTCAAGAGTAACTACGGACAGGCAATAAATATTGTTCCAGCTAGCAATCCTACAATGTGATTGAATAAAAAGTTAAAATTAGCCCTATTTCATGTACTTCAGATCCAACATTTCTTGCTTTAACTTCGATACCATGAAGCTGCAGCAGAGATATAATATTGCAGGGATTATTTCACCCCTTTAAATCCTCCTCATGTTTTACTTTCTAACCAAAACTTAAAGACATTACACTACACTGAGTTTTTCTATCCAAATTGTTAATCGAGTTTGCAAATAACTGATGTCCCAGACAAGTTCATGTGTAACCAGTTATAACAACATGAAAATAACTATGTATTCTTACTCATTCTTCACCACTACTAATATATTACTGTAACCTGTAAGCCCTATCTTGTATAATGATCTTCTGTGTGAAATGCTTTTGGAAATACAAATATACTACTATAGTATATTACTGTACATCCATTTGTTTTCCATTATCTACTGAGCTGGTTAAGTTCTCAATAAGCTCTAAAAGATTTCTCAAACACAATTTCCCTTTCATAAATGTGCCTTAATTCTGTCTACTTATGTTTTAACCAATCTGCTGTCATCACTTTCATAATGGATTCCAGAAGTTTCCTTTTGAATAACTATTACACGGACAGCGAAGAAGGTTACCTCAGAGTAAGACTCTTCATCAGATGGGCCAATGGACTGCGGAGTGGCACTTGGAGTTTGATTTTAAATAAATGTAAGATGCTGCATTTTGGAAAGGCAAATCAGGACAGGACTTATACACTTAATGGTAAGGTCCTGGGAGTGTTGCTGAACAAAAAGACCTTGGAGTGCAGGTTCATAATTCCTTGTAAGTGGAGTCACAGCTAGATAGGATAGTGGAGTCCAGAACTAGAGGGCATAGGTTTAGGGTGAGAGGGGAAAAATTCAAAAGGGACTTAAGAGGCAACTTTTTCACGCAGAGGATGGTACATGTATGGAATGAACTGCCTAACAAAGTGGTGGAGGTTGGTACAATTACAACATTTAAAAGGCATCTGGATGGGTCTGTGAAAAGGTCGGATTTAGAGGGATATGGGTCACATGTTGGCAAATGATTCTAGATTAATTTAGGATACTTGATCGGCATGAGTGAGTTGGACTGAAGGGTCTGTTTCTGTGCTGAACATCTCTATGACTCTATTTGCTTCCTTCTAATCTGTTCAACTGTTCCATAATACAATACTGTACAGAACATTTCTGTATATCAGAACTTACTTTGTTCTATCTCTGTAGTCAATCTTTCAAAGCCGAGGATACAAGCCTTGAGGTTCAAGAGTTGTCAGCTCCAAATCTAATTACCTCTTTTTTAAAAAAACTAACATTAAATACTTTGATTTGTTCACTATTAATAGAACCTTTGTCCCCTAAATCTTGCATGTTTCTGATTTTTTCTACTGTGAAATATTTTATTGAAGACGTTTTTAGAATATTGTATTCAATTTGGATCTCCCTGCTATAGCAAAGGTGTTGTGAAACTTGAAAGGGTAACAAGGACGTTGCTGGGATTGGAGGGCTTCATCTAGAAGCAGAGGCTGAATAAATGGGAGGCTGAGCGATGATTTTCATAGATGTATATGAAATCATAAGGGGCATGGATAAGGTGAATAGACAAGGTCTTTTTTTCCCAGGATAGGAGAGTCCAAAACTAAAGCACATGGACTTAAGGTGAGAGGGGAAAGATTTAAAAGAGACCTGACGTGCAACTTTTTCATGCAGAGGGTTGTGGATATATGGGACAAACTGCCAGAGGAGGCGGGTACAATTACAACATTTAAAAGGCATCTGAATGGCTACATGAATGGGAAGGGTTTAGATAGATATGGGTCAAATGGCACTAGATCAGTTTAGGATATCTGGTCAGTGTGGATGAGTTGGACTGAAGGGTCTGTTTCCATTCTGTATAACCCTCTGACTCTCTCTCTGCTATAAGGAGGAACCTTGATTATCCGGCATTCGATTAACTGAACTTCAGATCATCCGAACAAGATTGCAAAGTCCCAATGCGTGGCTAACTATGTTATCCGGCATCAATTATTCGGCATTCGATTAACCGAACGAAATACTCTCTGCCCGTGTCCTTCAGATAATCGAGTTTCCTCTGTATTCTCTTTACAATTTGTCAACCTACTTACTGATTATTTTTATCTGTCTTCCTAGTTTATGCTAATACTCTATTTTCTCTCCAAGTTTTGGGGTATTCTTTTCTGAATCCCAAATGTCTCCCAGTCTGCAGACTTAGTGCTCTTGACAATATCATAAGCTCATTCTTTTAATTTGATACAGTGCTTAACACCTTTTCATGAATAATCACAGGTGGATTATATCCCCCTTGGCATTTTATTTCTCAATGGAATGCTTTCATTAAGAATCATAACATATTTGCCATTACCTATTCACTGTCATATCCATGCTGAGTTAACTCATTCCTTAAATTTAGTATTTGGCTTTAAGTTTAATTCTGTTACTTTTTTCATGCAGAGGGTGGTGCATTCATAGAATGAGCTGCCAGAGGAAGTAGTAGAGGCGATTCAATTACAGCATTTAAGACATTTGAACAGGTACACGAGTGGGAAGGTTTAGAGAGATACAGACCAAATGCAGGCAAATGTGACTAATTATGTTTGGGATACCTGGACAGCATAGACAAGTGGGACCGAAGAGTTTATTTCTGTGCTGCATGACAGAGCAAATTGTTTACACAGCTACCTGAAAAGAGAGTTTTTACAAAACTAACAGATGGAGATAGCTCCTACATTAATTAAAAAGTGTTCCTGCTGTAAATAAAAACAGAAAATACCAGAAATACTCTGCAGATTTGATAGCATCTGTGGAAAGAGACAAAGTTAACATTTCTGGTCTGTGATCCATTAACTGTTTAACTCTCCACAGAGGATGCTTGACCCTCTGAATATTTTCAGAATTTTCTGTTTTTCTTTCATCTTTGCACCATTCACAGTATTTTCCTTTCTGCTACAAACACAAGAGATTTGGGCGGCATGGGCCAAGGGGCCTATTTCTGTGATGTAAACTTCTACGATTTTATGAGAATTCCTGTAATGAGTGGAATACAGGTTGTTTCGACAATAAATACAATACAATTTCTGAAGTAAATGAGAAAGAGAGGTCATGCAGTAGATAAAATATTTATCCTGCAGTAAATGGAACAGATCATAAAATTCCTACAGTGTGGAAACAGCCATTCAGCTCATCAACTCCACACTGCTCCTCCAAAAAGCATCCCACCCAGACCAACCCCTAACCTATCCCTGTAGCTCTGCATTTACCATGGCTAATCCACCTAGCCTACAAATCCTTCGACTCTACAGATAATTTAGCATTACTAATTCACCGAACCCACACATGTAGGAGGAAACCCATGCAGAAAGGGGGAGAATGTGCAAACTCCACACAGACATTCTACCAAAGATAGAATTGAATCTGGGTCCATGGGTGCTATGAAGACGCTGTGCTAGCCACTGAGTCACACTGTTGTCCAAGGCTAATTAAGTTAGATGGACAAAGGTCCTTGCATAACTATAGAATGCATCCATATCACAAAATTAATTCAGATGCACCTGCAATGACCACCTCTCAATCTTCTCAATAACAGCCAGAAATAGGCAAGTAATGTTGGCCTTAAGATATCATTCATTTTAATTCAATACCTGAATTTATAGTTTGCCATAAATATCAATATTTAAGTAAAAACATTCTATATATTAAATGTACCAAAGCTTGTTTGATTTTTTGTATTATTTTTTTCTGCTGAGAATCCCTTTAGCAGCAATTAACATTTCCATAGATCAGTAATGTTCTCACTCTAATTCTTGGCTGCCAGTGGTGATGTGAAACACTGTTTTTCTCTTCTCGCTATATTCAAATGCAGTGAGAAATCCTGGTTCCTGCAGCACAAAAACAACATGTTTGCATGCCAATAAGACACTGAATAACCATCACAAATACCAATTCATTCCAAGGATAATATGGAAAGGGTATATTGTGAAAATGGCCAATTTCAAAATAAGGCCCTCAACATTTAACACAGTTAATGTTTTTCTTTCAGAGAGTCATTAATCTTTGGAATTCACTACCCTGGAGAATGGTGTTCACAGATCACTGAATATATTCAAGGCTAATTCAGTTAGATTGACAAGGAAACCTTTTTGGGGGGTCAAGTAGGAAGGAAACGAGAGTGGAGTTAAGACCACAAACAAATCAGCCATTATCTTATTGAATATTCTAGACATTGACAGCTTACATATCCCTAAATGGGTGAAACTCCAACAATGTGTAGAGCTTTTTCAACAATCTAGCATAAAACAATTTGCTTGAGTGGCATCTGATTAACCACCACCATCATTCATTCCTTTCACTACAGACATGGCTGCAGACTGCATCATCTACAAGATAAACTACAACAATTGTCTAAGAATTCTTAAACAAAATTTCCAAATCCTACTTGGAAGGACAATGGTGGTGGGGGCACATTGGAACACCTGCTAGGTGTCTCTGATTTGGATGTTTGGACTTTCTCTTGCCACACAGAATGTAGCAATTCATTGTGTACTATCACAATCTTCTCAAGCACAGCCAGAAATGGGCAATAACTGTTGGCCTTAAAGAGAATCCTATCTCATGAATGAAAAAAAATTATTTTTAAGAAGTGAGGCTGAAGGAAGTATATTCAGGACTGTGGCAGAATTAGTTTGTTTAAAAATTTATTAGTTCCAGTAATCAAACACTAACTCACACAAGTATCATTAGAACAAAAGCAAAGTACTTCAGATGGGGTGGCTCAGTGGTTAGCACTGCTGCCTCACAGCACCCGGGACCCGGCTTCAATTCCCGCCTCGGGCAACTGTCTGTGTTGAATTTGCACGTTCTTCCCGTGTCTGCGTGGGTTTCCTCCCACAGTCCAAAAATGTGCAGGTTAGGTGAATTGGCCACGCTAAATTGTCTGTAGTGTTAGGTGCATCAGCCAGAAGGGAATGGGTCTGGGTGGGTTGCTCTCCAGAGAGTCGGTGTGGACTTGTTGGGCTGAAGGGCCTGGTTCTACACTGTAGGTAATCTAATCAAATCTACAATAAAAATGCTGGGTCATCAGCATGTTTGAAGACTAAAACAATAAATGTTTTAGGGCAATGACTTTTCATGAGTTCTAATCAACCTGACATTTGAATTTTATTTCTCATTCAAAAGATACTGCATTCTTCAGAGGATTTCAGCATTTTCTAGTTTTACAATATGTCACTGAACTCTGGCCATCTTTCTGCACTTCAGCAATACAGAAACACAAACAGAAATTGCTGGAAAAGCTCAGCAGATCAGGGTGCGTCTGTGGCGAGAAATCAGTTAACATTTCATTTTAAGTGATGCTTCCTCAGAACTGATGGTAATGAGGAAAATGTCAGAGTAAATGTAGAAGATAGGGTGATGGGAATGGGTAAGGAACAAATGATAAGTGGGGATAGAGACCAGAGAGAGAGAGAGAGAGAGAGAGAGAGAGACAGACAGACAGACAAAGGAATGGATAACGATCTGGCTGGGAAGGTGAATAATTAATAATGGGGACGGTTAGTGACAAACAATGGGTTACATGTAATAGCAGACTGTGATGTGACTTAAAGGTTATTTTGTCCTGGCTTTTTGTGAAGAGTGATTGTAATACAGAGGTGCTAAGCAGTCTAGGGGAGGGTGGAGTTTACAGATTTGGAGGCCTTAGGTTTTGCTTAACATCCTGAATGGGTCTGGTCAGCTTTCTCAGATCCAGATTACTGGATTTTGTTTTTTTTTCCCAGTAGCATCAGAAGCTATTGGGGTCTCCTAGTTAGTAGCTTAAATGAAGGTTTCCTGGCTGCTACTCACTCTGAATTTTCTCTTGATGTTTCTCCCTTCTGGATTGGAAAACTGCATGTGAGAATCTGTACGTGAATTTTCCTTCCTGTTTTGCAAAGAATGTGTTTATGGGATGTTACTATATTGGAATAGTTAATGTGTCTATCATTCTGTTAAGTTTCCAAGAGTTAAATTATTCTAAATTTCTCTTTCTTTGGTTGTCTTTTGACCGTAGTGTTAATTTTTTTTTTCTTAACGCTGGGTAGTTTGACGAGTCTCTTGCATTTGGAATGGACACTTTACATACGCCTTTAAAATCTGAAAAGTTAGGGTCTAGGCTACCTTCTTAAAATATTTTAGGGAGGGTCTGGTCTGGTTCATAACAGATAATGAGGCCTGGTGTGTGGTGGTTGGGGTACGGACATTGGAAAGCTCAAGCCCTAAAGTTGTTGAATTCAATATTGAGTCCTGAGGGCTGAGGGTCTCCAAGCAGGAAATGAGGTACTGTTCTTCCGGCTTGTGCTGAGCTTCACTGGAGCAGTGCAGCAAGCCGGAGACAGATTTCCTGTCTTAGACAGCTAACAACCCGCATCCACGAACACCAACTAGCCACGAAATGACATGACCAGCTATCCTTAGTAGCCACACACACAGATGACAAACAACATGAATTCGACTGGGACAACACTACTATTATAGCGCAAGCCAAACAGAGAACAGTCAATGAATTCCTAGAGGCATGGCACTCATCCACTGATTCTATCAACAAACACATCGACCTGGACCCAATATACCGTCCACTGCAGCGGACAGCAACTGACAACCGGAAGCAGCAGAGACAAGTCACTATAAATGCCGAAGGAAACATGACAGAAGCGCTTCACAGGAGGCTCCCAAGCACTGAGGATGTCACCTAGAAAGGGAACGAAACGTTTGCAACAAAAACTCCCAACTCGGCGAACTGAACCACAACAAAGAACAGAGGTGTTAAGGCCATAAGACATATGTGTAGAAATTAGGCCATTCAGTCTATTGAGCCTACTCTGCTATTCCATCATGGCTGATAGGTTATTTTTTAACCACATTTTCCTGCTTTCTCCCCATGACTTCTGATTCCCTTGACAATCAAGAACTTATCTATCTCTCTTTTAAATACACTCGATGACCTGGCCTCCACAGCCTTCTATGGCAATGAATTCCATAGATTCATCACTCTCTAGCTAAAGAAGTTTCTCCTTATCTCCAGAAAAGATCTTCCTTTTATTCTAAGGCTGGGCCCTCAGGTCCTTGTCTCTTCTGCCAATGGAAACATCTTCTGTAAGTTCCTGGAGGGAACGATCCCTGTGAAATGCAAACTGGGGAGTGAGGGGAAGATGTGCTTGTGTTTGGTAGTAGCATTCTGCTGGAGTTGTCTGGAATGATGGAGAATGATCTTTTGAATGCGGACGCTGGTGGGTTGAAAAGTAAGGGTAAAGGGGATCTGATCATGCCGTTGTGAATGATAGGAAGGGCCAAGGATGGAAGCAAGGGTTATAAGTCCCTGTCAACCATGGTTATGGTCACCACCAAAACTCTGGCACAGCCTAGTCCATTCTATGACCACCAACACCATCCTGCCTCCCCATGGCACCTTCCAATGTAACCGCAGAAGGTATAAAACCAAACTCATATCTATAGAATCCTTACAGTGTGGAAACAGATTCTCGGAAGAATATCCAACCCGGCCCCATTACTCTACATTTACCCCTGACTAATGCATCTAACCAACACATCCCTGAACACTATGGGCAACTTTGCATGGCCAATTCACCTAACCTGCACATCTTTGGACTGTGGGAGGAAACCAGAGCACCCGGTGGAAACCCACGGAGAGAACGTGCAAACTCCACATAGACAGTTGCCCGAGGCTAGAATCGAACCCGGGTCCCTGGCGCTGTGAGGCTACAGTGCTAACCACTGAGCCACCTTGCTGCCTTACAGCACGAGATGGGTGACCTCCAGTCTGTGCACACCCTGACTTTTAAGCAGCTGTCATTTCAACACAGTGTCCTTCTCACATGCCCATTTGTCTGTCTTCAGCATGCAGTGTTCCAGTGAATGACAATGCAAACTGGAACAACATCTCCCAATCAGATTCGGCAATTTACAGCCGTCTAGACTTAATGTAAAGTTCAACACCTTTCAAATTGTGAGCCAATTTCCATTTCTTCCCTTTCTTTTCTCCTTACTTGTTACATTCTCCCATTTCTTCCCTTTCTTTTAGTTGTTTTTGTTCCATTCTCTGTCACCATGTCCTCTCACCTATCCCCCCCATGCCAACCCCAGTGAAACTATCTTCCCTTCTAGGTCTGGCAGTTAGATACAGCATCTGTTGGCTACGTAAAACAGTCTTATCTTCTGTGGTTACACCGGCACCACTCCTCACCTCTTCCTCCGCTACATGATGACTGCATCAGCGCCACCTCGTGCTCCCACGAGGAGGTTGAGTAGTTCATCAACACATTCCATCCTGACCTTTAATTCACCTGGACCATCTCTGACACCTCCCACCCCTTCCTGGACCTCTCCACCTCCATTAATGATGACCGACTTAACAGTGACATTTTTTTTAAAAACCCACAGACTCCCACAGCTACCTGGATTACACCTCCTCCCACCCTACCTCCTGCAAAAACGCTATCCTGTTTCCCAATTCCTCCACCTCCACCATATCCAGCAGGACCAGTTCCACCACAGAACACACCAAATGGCCTCCTTCTTTAAAGACTGTGATGTTCGCACCTACGTGGTTGAAGATGCCCTCCAACGCATCTCATCCTCGTCCCGCACCTCCACCCTTGAACCCTACCCTTCCAACCGTAACGAGGACAGAACCCCCCCCGGTCTTCACCTTTCACCCCACCATCATCCGCTGACATTCCCGCCACCTATAAACAGACCCCACCACCACGGATATATTTCCCTCCTCACCCCTTTCCACTTTCCGCAAAGGTCGTTCCTTCCATGACTACCTGGTCAGGTCCACGCCCCCCACCAACCCACCCTCCTGTCCTGCCACCCTCCCCTGCCAGCGCAGGAATTGCAAACCTGTGCTCACACCTCCTCCCTCACCTCCATTCAAGACCCCAAAGGAGCCTTCCACATCCATTAAAGTTTCACCTGCACATCTACCAATATCATTTATTGTATCTGTTGCTCCCGATGCAGTCTCCTCTACATGGAGGAGACTGGACGCCTTCTCGCTGAGTGCTTTAGGGAACACCTCTGGGTCTCCTGCACCAATCAACCCCACCACCCCGTGGCCAAACATTTCAACTCCCCCTCCCACTCTGCCGAAGACATGCAGGTCCTGGGCTTCCTCCACCGCCGCTCCCTCACCACCCGATGCCTGGAGGAAGAACACCTCATCTTCTGCCTCGGAACACTTCAATCCCAGGGCCTCAATGTGTACTTCACCAGTTTCCTCATTTCCCCTCCCTCCACCTTACCCCAGTTCCAACCTGCCAGCTCAGTACCATCCTCATGAATAGTCCCACCTGTCAACATCCCTTCCCACCTATCCGCTCCACCCTCGTCTCCAACCTATCACCTTCATCTCCCCCCCCCCAATCCACCTATTGTATTCCTAGCTGCCTTCTCCCCAGCCCCACCCCTTCTCATTTATTTCTCAATCCTGGAGGCTCCCTGCCTCATTCCTGATGAAGGGCTTTTGCACGAAATGTCAATTTTCCTGCTTCTCAGATGCTGCCTGACCGGCTGTGCTTTTCCAGCACTACTCGGATCTTGGTTCTGATCTCCAGCATCTGCAATCCTCACTTTTGTCTACATCATTGTTTTGCCATTCTCATATTCCGATCACTTAATCTGGACTATCAACATTTTTTCTCTACAAAGCACCAGTGCCATACCATCTCCCCCACCTCCCACTAACTCCCCTCCCCCACTTACTCCCCTCCCCTCAACTGAAGCATAAATGTTGCCCCCTTCGCACTTCACTTAGCTCTGATGAAGTCATCAAAACTCAAAGCTTTAGTTTGCTGTCTCTCCATGGATGCTGCCTGACCGCTGTGATCTCCAGCATTTATTATTTTCATCATGGAACACTTATGTTCTGTCTGCAAAAAAAGACTCTGAACTTAGAGCTGCCTGTCACTTCAACACCCTACCCTGTTCCCAGGCAATATCTATGTCTCGGGCTTGCTGTCGTGCTCCAATGAAGCTCAGCACAAGCTGGAAGAATGGCACCTTGTATTCTGCTTGGGGACCCTGCAGCCTTCTGGACTCAACATACAGTTCCTCAACTTTAGGGGTTGAGGCAATTTCTCTTTTGTCCTCTTTCCCTCCCCTACTGCTGCGCACCAGGCCTTGTTGCCACAGAGTCTGCTATTACACACAACCCATTGTTAGCCACGAACATTGATTGCTATTCACCCTCCTAGCCAGATCATTATCCACTCCTTTGTTTAACTGTTCTTCTCTCTTTGTGGGCTCAATCCCTACTCCTCACCCCATGCTAAATCTGCATATAAACAAACATTTTTCTATGACATAGTGGAGTCGGTGTTGGATTGGAGTGGACAATATTTAAAAATCATACAACACCAAAGTATAGTCCAACAGGTTTATTTGGAAGAACAAGCTTTCGGAGAGCTGTTCCTTTGTCAGGTTTCTAGCTGACGAAGGAGCACTGCTCCAAAAGCTTGTACTTCCGAGTAAACCTGTTGGATTATACCCTGGTGTTATATGATGCTTTAACATTTTTCTAGCTAGCATCAGTCTGAGGAAGGGTCACTTGACCCGAAATGTTAACTCTGATTTTTCTCCATAGAAGCTACCTGGCCTGCTGAAATTTTTCTGTTTTTGTTCCTGCCATGTGTATGCTTATCTTTGACACTTGATCTCCCAAAGTGCAACCAGTCTCACTTATTCGGATTAAACTCCACCTATATTTACAACTGATCTACATCCCACTATATTCTTTGACAACCTTCTACACTATCCACAACTTCACCAATCTTTGTATCACCTGCAAACTTACTAACCCACACATCTACATCTTCATCCAAGTAATTTATATATATATCGCAAATAGCAGAGGCCCCAGAACAGATCCCTGCTAGTCACTGGCCTCCAGCCAGCAAAATACTCTTCCTCCACTACTCTCTGTCTTCAATGGGCATACCAATTCTGCATCCAAGTGGCCAGGTCACTATGAATCCCATCCATCTTAATCTTCTAAACGAGCCTAACATGAAGAATCTTGTCAAAAGCCATACTAAAATCAATGTCAATGACATCCACTGTTCTACCTTCATCAATTACCTTAGTCGTCACCTCAAAATTCAATTAAGTTAGTAAGGCATGACCTGGCTCCCACAAAGCCATGCTGACTGTCCCTAATTAGGCCACGCTTTTCCAAATGTGCGTTAATCATATCCTAAGAATTCTCTCCAATAACTTCCCAACCTCTAATGAGTTTCACTGGTCTACAATTTCCTAGCTTATCCCTATTTCACTTCCTGGACAAAGGAACAACATTAGCTACTCGCCATTCCTCCGAGACCTCTCAAATGGCTGGCGAGGATACAAAGATCTTGGTCAAGACCCTACCAATGTTACTCTTGCCTCTCTGAAAACCTGGGGTAGATATGATCGAACCCTGTGGACTTATCCATCTTTAATGATCTTCAAGAGACCCAACACCACTTCTTTCTTGACCTCAAAATGCTCTTAGCATGTTAGCATGCTCCACACAAATCACACTATCCTCTATATCCTTCTTGTGGGTGAATACCAATGCAAAGTACTCATTAGGATCTCACCCACAACCTCTGCTTCCAAGCACAAGCTGCCTCCTATATCTTTGAGTGGTCCTACTTTCTCCCAAGATATCCTCTTGTTTTTAATGTATCTGTAGAATGCCTTGGGATTCTCCTCAGATGCTGCCTGATATGCGGTGCTTTTCCAGCACCACAATCTTGATTCTCATCTTCAGCACCTACAGTTCTCATTTTTACTCATTTGTTTTAACCCTACTTGCCAAGGTCATTTCATGGCTCCTTCTTGCTCACATAATTCCAGTTTATATTCCTAGTTTAGTATCCTAAACCTTACATAGGCTGCTTTTTTTTCCTTTTGACTAAACTCACAACCTCCCTCATTATCCAAGGGTCCGTTACCTTGTCATCCTTATCCTGGAACATGCCAGTCCTGAACTCTGATCAGTAGGTGTTTAAACAGTTCCCACATGTCAGACGTGGACTTGCCCAATAACAGCTCCTCCTGATTAAGATTCCCTAGCTTCTGCCTAATACTGGTAAATTTTCCCTCCCAGTTTAGTACTTTCCTACCAGGTCCTGACTGATCCTTATTCATAGCTACCTTAAAACTTAAGGAGTTGTGATCACTGTTTTCAAAATGCTCTCCCACTGAAAGGTCAGTCACCTGGCCAACCTCCTTAGCCAATATAAGGTCTGATATGGCCCCCTCCTGTAGTTGGACTATCTACAGCGGAACCTCGATTACCCGAACAACAGGAAGTATTTTGTCAGATAATCTAATGCCAGAAAACACAGTTTAGCAGAGCATCGGGATCTTGTGATCTTGCTGGATAATCCGAAATTCAAATAATCGAATGCCGGATAATCGATGTTCCTCTGTACATTCTGCTTCAAGAAACCCTCTTGAATGGACTTAACAAGTCCTGTCCCATCTAAGCCTCTTGCTCTAAGGGAGTCAATACTGGGGAAGTTAAAAAGTTTCCCTAATACGACAATCCTGTTGATTATTGCATCTTTCCATAATCTGCCTACATATTTGTTCCTCAATGTTTCAGTGGCTGTTGAGAGGGGCCTATGTATAATCCTATCAGAATGATGGCACCCATCTTATTTTTGAGCTTTACCCATATTGCCTCAGTGGATGAGCCCTCCAGTATGTCCTCTCTGAGTGCAGATGTGACATTCTCACTGATTAGCAATGCAACTCCTCCACTTCTTTTACTTTCCTTTCTAACTTGTCAAAAACAAAACTCTGAAAAGGTGAGCAGCCTTTCTCTATCTCAACAAAGTCTCTGTGATGGCTACAACATCATAGTCCCCATGAACTGATTCAGGCTCTAAGCTCATCTGCCTTACCTATAATATTCATTGTGTTGAAATAAACTTACTTCAGCCCATTAGTACCATTGTGTTTATGTACCTGTCTCTGCCTGTGTTTCCTTTTCTGACTTACTGGTCCTAAAATCTACATTCCCCTCAATCTCTCCACTTGTTGCTCTGGTTCCCAGCCCCTGCCACTCTAGCTTAAACCCTCCCAGGCAGCACTAGGAACCCAGAGGTAACTACTCTCGGATATGCTTTTGAGCATCTTTCCTAACTCCTTGTACTCGCTCTGCAGGATCTCATCCCTCTGTCTACATATGTTGTTGGTACCAATGTGTACAATAATCTCTATCTGCTTACCCTCCCCCTTACGCATTTCATGCAACCGCTCAGACACATCCTCGATGCTGGCACCAGGGAGGAAACACACCATCCTGGAATCTTAAACACCACCCATCGGTGTCCCTAACCCATCTGAGTCTCCTTCCACTATTTCTCGCTTGGACTTTGCCTGTCTCTGCTATATTGCGGTGCCAGTTGTTGTGCCATAGGCCTGACTGCTGCTGTCATACTCTCCAGAAGCTAACCCCTTAAAAGTTTCCAAAACGATAGACCTATTCGATAGGGAATACCCACATACACTAACTATGGAGAGAATAAGGCCCCTTAAAGATCAACAAGACTGTTTATGTGCAGAACTACAGGAGATGGGTGAGATACTAAACTATTATTTCACATCAGTATTTATTGTGGAGAAGGAATAGAAGCTAGGGAGCTTGGGAAAATAGTGATTTCTTGAAAAGTATCCATATTCCATAAGAGATGATACCTGATGTCTTAAAATGCATAAAAAGATAGATAAATGCCTGGCATACAATCAGACGTATCTCAAAACTTTGTGAAAGGCTAGAGAAGAGAGATTGCTGGGTCACTTACCTAGCTATTGAAATCATTGACAGCCATGGGTGAAGTGCCAGAAGACTGCAGAGTGGCTAATATGGTGCAATTATTTCAGGAAGGTGATAAGGAAAAGCCAGGTAACTAAATTGGTGAGCCTGACAATGAGTGGTAGGTAAATTCTTGGAGAGGATTCTGATGGACAGGATATACATGCATTTGGAAAGGCAATGACTGATTTGGAACCGTCAACATGGCTTTGTGCATGGGAAATCAAGTCACACTAATTTGAGTTTGTTGAAGAGGTGATAAAGAGGACTGATGAAGGCAGAGCGGTAAACATTGTCTATATGGACTTCAGCAAGATGTTTGACAAGATCTGGCATTGTAGACTGGTCAACAATATTAGATCATATGCAATTCAGGGGAGCTAGCCAACTGGATACAAAATTTGCCTGAAGGTAGGAGACAGAGGGTGGTGGTAGAGGGTTGTTTTTCAGACTGGAGGCCCGTAACCAGCAGTATACCACAAGGATTGCTGCTGGGTTCACTTTTTTTTTGTCATTTCTAGAAATAATTTGGATGCAAATACAGGAAGTATCGTTAGTAATTTTGCAGATGATACCAGAACTGGTGGACAGTGAATAGCCAAGTGGACAGTGAAGAAAAGTATCTGAGTACAACAGGACCTTGATCAGATGGGCCAGTGGGCTGAGCATTGGCAAATAGAGTTTAATCTATATAAAGGTGTTGCATTCTGGTAAGGCAAATCAGGGCAGAACTTATACAGTTAATGGTAGGGCCCTGGGGAGTGTTGCCGAATAAAGAGACTTTGGAGTGCAGGTGCATAGCTCCTTGAAAGTGGAGTCTCAAGTAGATTGGGTGGTAAAGGTAGTATTTAGCACACTTGCTTTCATTGGTCTGTGAATTAAGGAGTTGGGATGTCATGTTCCAGCTGTACAGGACATTGGTGAGGCCACTTTTGAAATACTGTGTGCAATTTTGGTAACCCTGTTTTGGCAAAGTTGTTGTTAAACTTGAAAGGGTGCAGAAAAAGATTTTTAAGGATGTTGTTGGGTTTGGACTATTGGGAGGCTGAATAGGTTGGGTGTTTTTTCCCTGGAGTGTCAGAGGTGGAGGGATGACCTTAGAGGGCTGTAAAATCATGAGGCATGGATACGATGAATAGCCAAGGTCCTTTTCCTGGGTGGGGGAGTCCAAAACTAGAGCACATGGGTTTAAGGTGAGAGGGGAAGGATTTAAAAAGGGACCTGAGGGGCAACCTTTTCATGCAAAGAGTGGTGTGTGTATGGAATGAGCTGCCAGAGGAAGCGGTGGAGGCAATTACAACATTTAGGAGCATCTGGTTGGGTACATAAATAGGAAGAATATGGATGGATATGGGCCACATGCTGGCAAATGGGACTAGATCAGTTTAAAATATCTGGTCAGCATGGACGAATTGGACCCTAGAGTCTGTATCCATGCTGTTCAGATCTGTGACTCTAAGTGCAGGAAAATTGGAATTAATGCACCTTTATTGGTTTTTTTGAGAGTGCAGACTCGATGGGTCTGTGCTGCATGACTATGACCTGTCAATGCTGAAGATATGATTAAACAGCAATAAGGTTCAAGTGTACAAGCTAATGTGAAATGGAGGATGCAATGTCTCATATCATTCAATGCCTTTTGTTAACAAAAAACAGCCAAGTACATCATTAAAATGAACGAAAAGCCCATTAATTGCTGTTTATGCAAGATAATTCCTAACTTTCTCAACTCCTTTTGTGAAGAAGTGCACTCCTGAAATGCCTGACTGAAAACATTTCGCTAACGCCGCTGGTCATCGACTTAACTGTCAGAAATTATTTCTGCTAATCAATCCTCTGTTCCTCTAATTATCCTGATAACTTCAATCAAATCATTTCGAACTAATGTGTGGCATCTCTCCTTGCAGTTCTACCTTGGAGGCATTCTGCAAATTTGTAATTCACTCTATCCAAGGTGTAACACACAGAACTATTCACATTTGTCCTGCTGTGGTCTAAATAGGTTTTGTATAGATGAAGCATGGCATCATCGACTAACCTTTATTCTTCTCGATACAAAGGCCAACATTCTGTTAGTCTTTTTCATGACATCTGTGTATCTGCACCTTAAAGACTCTTTTGTTTTGCACTATTTTTAAACATTAGGATATTTTCTAAATATTCCAATGTATCCTTTTCAGTTCCAAATCTTCTCAAAATTCGCTAAGTTCCAAAGTGAATGACTACATTTGCCTACATTGTGTTGTGAAGTTGGATACAGTAATTGTATATTGGGAGATAGGAAGTTAGAATTTAGTGATTGTAAAATGGGAAAAGCATTGAGTGGTCCCTTTTAAAAAGAGTTTTCTTTTTCGGTGCCTAGAGTTTGCCAGTACAGAGAGCCCAAACTGAAACATTTGTATTGAAAGGCTGCATATTAGCATGGCAAAGGCATCCAAGCCCTCCACTCCTTCCTCTTCTGCTGATCCAACCAGTCTCCTTCCACTGACACACATTTTAGACTGCAAAATTGGTCCCCAACCTCAACGACTTCTCCTTTGAATCCTGCCACTTCAATCAGACCAGAGGGACAGCCATGGGCTATGAGTCCAGAGGCTCACTGAAGATGTCACTAATATGGTAACGAAACGTCTGAAAATGAACCTTCCAGCTCAGCAAGCAAACCTACATTCATGGCCTCCTATTTCAAGGACTGCAATTTCCCCTCCCACATGATCAACCACACCCTCAGCGCATCTCGTCCACTTCCCACACCTCTGCCCTCGAACCCCATTCCTCTGAACACAACAAGGATAGAACACTCTGGTTCTCACATTCCACCCCACTAATCTCTGAATATAGTGCATCATCCTCCTCCATTTCCGCCACCTACAATCAGACCCCACCTCTACACCTCTATCTGCTTTCTGCAGAAACTATTCCCTCTGTGTTAGGTCCATACCCCTTGCCAACCCACCCGCCACATCCGGAACCTTCCGTTGCGACTGCAAGAGATGTAAAACTTACACTCACACCTCCCCCCCTCACCTCCATCCAAGGCCCCATAGGATCTTTTCACATCCAGCAGTGATTTTCCTGCACTTCCACCCACCTCATCTACTATGTCTGTGGCTCTTGATATGGTCTCTACATCGGGCAGAGAGGACCCCCGACTCGCAGAACATATCAGGAAACATCTCTAAGACACATGCACCAAACATTCCCACCATGCCGTCGCTGACCACTTCAACTCCCCCTCCCACTCCACCAAGGACATGCAAGTTCTCGGCCTCCTCCACTGCCAAATCAAAGCCACTCAACAACTGGAGAAAGAACACCTCATCTTCCACCTTAGACTCTCCAGCCACACGGCATCAACATGACCTTGACCAGTTTCCAAATCTTCCCTCCCCACCTCATCCCAGATCCAATTGTCTAACTCAGCACCGCCCTTTTGACCTGTCCTACCTATCCATCGTCCTTCCCACCCATTCGCTCTACCCACCCCACCAACCTATCACTATTACACCCCCCCCCCCGCATCCACCTATCAACTTCCATGCTACGGTCCCTCCAACTCCACCTCTACCTACCCCCCATTTATCTCTCAGCCCCCTACCCCTTGACACTCCTGAAGAAGGGCTTATGCCTGAAACGTTGACTCTCATGCTCCTTGAACGCTGCTTGACCTACTGTGCTTTTCCAGAGCCACACTTTTCAACTCTGACTCTCCAGCATCTGCAGTTCTCACTTTCTCCCTGTACATTTAGCAGGCCACAGTGGTTTTTACCAAGACAACAAGGTTTTGAATTTTTCCGATCAATTTGAACCAGGTACTTAGAGACCAAAAAACATTAAATTTAAATCTGATAGTTTTGACAAAACAAGACCAATCCTATTGTGGGAAATATTGATATGTCATCAAGAGTGAAAAAGAGGGCAAAGATCCCAGAGTTAACTGTCATCCGCCAGAGGTAACAACCCTCAGCTCTCGAGAGAATCACTGCCTCTCACTGTCATCTGTGTATTAGAGAAAGCACCATCTAAATAATAACTGTACCAATGACGAAGAATCAGAGGAAATGATGTTCATGACAGAAGAATCAACGGGAGGATGCACAGAACATACCAGAAAACAAGTAACCAGGTCACAACTTCAAGAGACCAAATTCTATTTTGTTTAGATGAGTGGACTTTGTGTTGGAATTGAATCTTGTTTTCAAAGTTTGTGAGAAGATTTGTAGCTCGGGTGCTCGTTGTTGTGGCTCTGTTCGTCAAGCTGGGAATTTGTGTTGCAGACGTTTTGTCCCGTCTAGGTGACATCCTCAGTGCTTGGGAGCGTCCTGTGAAGCGCTTCTGTGATCTTTCCTTAGCCATTTGTAGTGGTTTGAATCTGCCGCTGATTTAAACCACTACAAATGGCGGAGGAAAGATCACAGAAGCGCTTCACAGGAGACTCCCAAGCACTGAGGATGTCACCTAGACAGGGGACAAAACGTCTGCAACACAAATTCCCAGCTCGACGAACAGAACCACAACAACAGAATCTTGTTTTATTTGAAAATAGTTAGGAGTTAGAAGAAATATATTTGGCTTGTTAATAGTTTAGTTAATTTGTTCACTGTTGGAGTTTGGATAAATTGTTACTTGTTGATTTTAAAGTGAGTGTCAGGGATTTATTTTATTTAACCCACTAGAAGTTAAACGGAAACAAGAGGGGGGTCAACCCATGCTCTGTAACAATTGCAGTGCATTTGCCATTTATTTCCTTTTATCTAAAATTATCAATACTTCTGGAATCTTTACACTTGTATGTAAACTGCTTATAATACTGTCCATCTTTTGGGTCATTGGCAAATTTGAATCTCTGGCATTCTTGCCATCTTAGTTGCTAGCAATAATAGGTATAGGTGTGGACTCAATACTTTGTGGGACATTATTTGGAGGTGCCGGTGTTGGACTGGGGTGTACAAAAGTCAAAAATCACACAACACCAGGTCATAGTCCAAAAGGTTTAACCACCTGATAAAGGAGCGGCGCTCTGGAAGCTAGTGCTTCCAATTAAACCTGTTGGACTATGACCTGGTGTTGTGTGATTTTTAACTTTGTGAGACATCATTAGTCACATCTTGTCTTTTTAGCCTCATCCCAATATTCTGCATCCTGCAGGTCATCCAATTTCCTGACCAGGTCAATAATTTGTCTTCAATTATAGGAGCTTCAACTTTTTCTTGACTGAATTTATCCAATACCTTCCAAAAATCTAAATAAATGATAGGAATCCCCTAGTTATTCTTAGTTTCTAGAGTAACTAAGAACTTCCTGGCATGTATTGAAGCAATGATCAAAAATTTCCTAATTTCTTCCTTACATTTCTTCGCAGATTACTTTTCAGTCTTTTGATCATGAAAACTTTGTGGTTGTCATAAATTACAATTTGTCAAAGTCCTCATCCTAAGATGAAAGCCATCCAGTCCTGGCTATTTTTTTTTCTGTTAATGCCATTATTTCCTCACAAACATGATCTCGCTTATATTAATTTTGTCAATTCCTTGTCCCTAATTCATTGTTGTTTCTTTTGGCTGCCTGACATGCTGGTATCTTCTTCTAATGTCTATACTGCCAGAAAGCAATTAATTATTCAGAAGTCCTTCTCACCACTGACTGCATTACTGTTATCAGACTTCAAGTGTCCCATGCTACTTCTATAATTAATGTTGATTTTATGTTGATCTTCACATCATTTTCAATTTCTTTACCCTTTTTGTATCTACTTTGTCACCTTTTGCAATCTTTGTATATCTGTCAAGATCTGCATATTTTTGCATGCCTTTTGCCTTTTTAAATTGTCCATGACTTTTGGCAAATTGTACTCTTGGCCCTTCGGGTGTTTAAACAGTCTTTGTATCATATTCCAATTTTGAACACCTGTCACTGATCTCCTGTTGTTTTACTTATTAATGCATTTGTCTAGTTTACAATGGCAAGTTTCTATCCCATTCTATCAAAGGCAGCCTTACCTAAATCCAGAATCTAAATATTAATTTTTAAATATGTTGTGTTGAAGCTTTTCTTCTTGCACTCATTGAATTTTTATTCTTGAAAAATATCCCAAAAGGAAAAGAGAGAGAGAATTTTGATTGGCTTTCAAATGTGCTCTGATTGGTCGAGGCATTGCCGTGGAGAATGTGAGTGACAGTTAACAGTCAGGCTTTTTTAAACCAAGCAGGCTGATTCTGATTAGTCAGAGCACTGGTCTGAGAAATTAACTCGCGAATAGTTGTTCACCTACTTTAAGTTAAACAGGTGCATTGGATGTACAAGAACAGAATAGAATCCCAACAGTGTGGAAACAGGCTCTTTGGCCCAACAGGTGCAGACCAACCCCCCAAAGAGTAACCCACCCCAAGACCCATTCTCCTACTCTATTATCCTATATTTACCCCTGATTAATACACCTAACCTACATATCTCTGAACATGATCGGCAATTTTTAGTCTGGCTTTTCACCTAACCTGCACATCTTTGGATTGTGGGAGGAAACCAGAGCACCCGGAAGAAACTCATGCAGACATGGGGAGAATGTGCAAACTCTACACAGACAGTCGCTTGAGGCTGGAATCGAACTCGGGTCCCTGGTGCTGTGAGGCAGAGTGCTAACTACTGAGCCACTGTGCCTGCAGAGAACAATGAAAAATTACAGCACAGGAACAGGCCCTTCAGCCCTCTAAGCCTGCGCCAATCCAGATCCTCTGTCTAAATATGTCACCTATTTTCGAAGGATCTGCATCCCTTTGCCCCTTGCTCATTCATATATCTGTCTAGATACATCTTAAATGATGCTATTGTGCCTGCCTCTACCATCTCCACTGGCAATGTGTTCCAGGCATACACCACCCTCTGCATAAAGAACTTTCCATGCATATTTCCCTTAAACTTTTTTCCTCTCACCTTGAACTTGTGACCCCTAGAAACTGAGTCCCCACTCTGGGGAAAAAGCTGCTTGCTATCTATCCTGTCTATAACTCTTATGATTTTGTAGACCTCAATCAGATCACCTCCCAACCTCCGTCTTTCTAATGAAAATAATCCTAATCTACTCAACCTCTCTTCATAGCTAGTGCCCTTCAAACCAGGCAACATCCTGGTGAACATCCTCTGCACCCTCTCCAAAGCATCCATGTCGTTTTGGTAAGGTGGCGACCAGAACTGTACGCAGTATTCCAAATGTGGCCGAACCAAACTCTGACATAATTGTAACATGACCTACCAACTTTTGTACTCAATACCTTGTCCGATGAAGGAAAGCATGCCGTATTGCTTTCTTGACCGCCTTATCAACCTGCGTTGCCACCTTCAGGGTACTGTGGACTTGAACACCCTGATCTCTCTGTACATCAATTTTCCCAGGGCTTTTCCATTTAGTTTTCTCTAGAATTAGATCTTCCAAAATGCAACATCTTGTATTTGCCCTGATTGAACTCCATCTGCCATTTCTCCACCAATCTGTCCAACCTATATATATTCTGCTGTATTCTCTGACAGTGCCCTTCACTATCTGCTACTCCACCAATCTTTGTGTCATCTGCAAACTTGCTAATCAGACCCCCTGTACCTTCTTCCAGATCATTTATTTATATCACAAACAATAGTGGTCCTAGCATGGATCCCTGAGGAACACCACTGGTCACAGTTCTCCATATTGAGAATTTTTTTTTAACTTCCTAATTCACCCTTCTATGCTCTCATCCAGATCATTTATAAAAGCAGTGACCCCAAAACAGACCTTTGCGGTACACCACTAGTAACTGAACTCCAGGAAGAACATTTCCACATCAACTATCAACCTCTGTCATCTTACAGCAAGCCAATTTCTGAATCAAAGAGCAATCCTCTATGTATGAACATACGTAGCTTCCATAATACTGAACTGCAACAAGCTGGGAGCCCAACTGACAATCTTGAACTGATTGTCAGCACAATTTCTTGCACATATAGAATTATTTCAACAAATGCTATCCAAATGTAGAAATACATGTAATCTTAGGCACCATGCTGGACGTTTTGTCAGGGGGAATTAGTTGGGATAGTCAATATCTATCTTGTTGTAATAGCCAAATGGACATCTATTCAATCCTTCAATCTTTCCAAGTCCCTTTACTAGGTTCTCAGACATGGGTGCCCATTTTGGCCTTGAGGCTTTGCGATGCTACTAAACATTAATGTTGTATGCAAAAATCATATAAGTCATTCAGAATTCTGTAATTTTCACAGATTAGATCAGCAAGACATGATTTCAAAGACTTGCTTACTTCAGTTGACACTAATTTATGGCAATATAATTAGGAGTACAAAAGTTCAAGCTCAGCAAGTATCTTTCCCTGTCTGATGAGGCCTCACAAAAGTTGCATGTCCTCGTGGAGACAAAATCATGGAGACGAGAATAACCTCCATTGTGACGTGTAGCACTATCCCTGTGCTAAATGGGACAGACTTTGAAGAGATCTGGCAACTGAAGACTGGACATCCATGAAGCACTGTGAACCATTATCAGCAGCAAAATTGTCGTCCAGCACAATCTGCAAGCTCATGGCCTAACATATGCCCTACCCAACCATCACCATCCAACTAGGGGATCAACCCTGAGTCAATGGAGAATATGGGAATGCATGCCAGGAGCAGCACCAGACATAGTAAAGCTACTAAACCGGCTACATGCATTCCAAACAGCATATGCAGCGAGTGATAGAGCTAAGCAATCTCATAATGGATCAGATCTAAGTTCTGAAGTACTGCCGCATCCAGTCGTGAATGGTGACAATGGTGGACAATTAAACACATCACTGAAGGAGGAGGCTTCACAAATGTCCCCATCATCAATGATGGAAGAGCCCAACACGAGTGCAAAAGATAAAACTGAAGCATTCACAGCAATCTTCAGCCAGAAGTGCCGAGTGGATGATCCATTTCAGCCTACTCCAGTGATCCCCACATACCAGTCTTCAGCCAACTTGATTCACCTTGCGTGATATTAAAAGGCAATGGGCCCTGACAATACTTCAGCAATAGTAATGAAGTATTGTGTTCCAGAACTTATTATTTCCCTAGCCAAGCTCTTCCAGTATAATTACAACACTGGCATCTAACTGACAATGTGGAAAATTGCCCAGGTACGTCCTGTACACAAAAAGCAGGACAAATCCAACCCAGCCAATTACTATTCCATCAGTCTCCTCTTGATCATTGGTAAAGTGATGGAAGGTGTCATCAACAGTGCTATCAAATAGTACCTGCTCAGTATGCCCAGTTTGGGTTCCATCAGGGCCACTCAGTCTTGGTTCAAACATGGACAAAAGAGCTGAATTCCAGAGGTGAAGCAAGAACATCAAGGAGCCCTAGCAAAACAGGAATCAGTGGGTATCAGTATCTGTTGCTTGGAGTCATGCCTGGCATATAGGAAGATAGTTGTGGTTTTTGGAAGTCAGTCATCTCAGCTCCAAGACATCTTTGCAGGACCTCCTCAGTGTAATTTCCTTAGCTCAACCATCTTCAGCTGCTTCATCAATGACCTTCCTCCATCATAAGGAGAGAAATAAGCATGTTCACCAATGATTGCATAATGTTCAGCACCATTCCAGAGTTCTCAGACATCAAAGCAATCCATGTCAAATGCAACAAGATCTAGATAATATCCAGGCTTGGACTGACTAATGGCAAGTAATATTCATGCCCACAAGTACCAGGTAATGACCATCTCCAATAAGAAAGAATCTATTCACTGCTCCTTGACATTCAATGACATTACCATCATTGAATTCCCCCACTATCAACATCTTTTGGGTTACCATTGTACAGAAACTGAATTAGTCACATAAACACTGGCTACGACAGCACATCAGAGTTTAGGAATATTGCGGCAAGTAACTCATGTCCTGACTTCACAATTCCTGTCTATCATCTACAAGGCATGCGTCAGGGCAGTGATGAAATACTCCCCGCTTGTTTGAATGTGAACAGCTCCAACAAAACTTAAGAAACTCAAACCATCCAGGATAAAGCAGCCTGCTTGATTAGCACCACAGCCACAAACATCCACTTGCTGCACCACAACATTAAATAGCAGCAATGAGTACAATCTACACAATGCACTGCAGAAATTCACCAAGGATCCTTACTCAGCACCTTCTAAACCCACGACCACTTCCATCAAGGTGTGTGACAGTCACAATAGTCTTACCTGATCATAAGAGCATCACATACATGGGAATATCGCCACCTGCAAGTCTCCTCCAAGCCTCTCACTACCTTCACTTGGAAATATATCGCCGTTGCTTCACTGTTGCAGGGTCAAAATCCAGGGTTCCCTCCCTAACAATGTTGTGGGTCAATCTACAGGATGTGGACTGCAGCAGGTCAAGACAGCAGCTCACCACCACCTTCCCATGGGTAACTAAGGAGAGGCAACAAAAGTGCTGGCCAGCCAATGACACCCATATCCCACGACTGAATTTAAAAAAATTTAAACCATGCGCAAGGACAAACTCCACGCTTTCATGATTAGAAATATTTACATATTTGGTTGTATTATTTGTTTGTGTTGCTAAACTGATTCTACATGCGTGAAATTATGATTCCTATCCATTATGTAGTTATCTACCAACTCTATATAATGGCATAGACAGATCAAATCAAAGAATGAAAGAAATTAGGATATTTTGCACGAGGCAAAGCACTGGGTACAATGCAAGTTAGTAGCTCTATTATCAATATGTCAACCAGTTCTGTTTTCATATCAATCTATTCGATCTAATCTCACATAAATACCATGCTGGGCTCACAGTGTACATTTGCAGGCATGGAAGCTACATAGGAGTCTGTTCTTTGCAGACAGAAAGAACATGTGCACACACTGTGCCTGTTTCAACTCAACAAAACAACTGGTTAATTTCTCAGAGCATTGCACTGACGAATCAGAGTCAACAGGCCTGGTTTAAAACTTAACAATACCTGGCTGCCAACAGCATTAATGGGTGCATTCTCCACTTGCCAACCAATCAGCATTGTTCTCTCATGCAGTAAAAATGTTGACTGAACTTGAATTTGTCTTCTTGCAAATTGTCCCAATGGGGACAAAATGAAGAGCTTCAACAAAATGTTCCTTGTCAGCAATTCGCAAGTTCTGTACCACCATTAAAATCTCAGTAGCGGTTTCACATTTCTCCCTTTCTAACACTTGAATATGAAAGTACCACGACAACTAACATGAAATGCAATCCAAAATATTTCAATAGCATGTAAATAAATAAGTCATGTGATAAAAATATGATGGAGCCAAGCAAAGAGAAAGGTGACATATGCTTAGACATTCAGAAGTATCAGAGAATTCCAACAGTGTGGAAGCAGGCCATTAGGTCCATCAAGTCCACATCAACCCTCTGAAGAGCACCCCACCCCCTACCCTACCCCTTTAACCCTGCATTTCCCATGGGTAATCCACCTAGCCTGCACAACCAAGGACACTGTGGGTAGTTTAGCACGGCCGATCCATCCAACCTACACATCTTTGGACAGTGGGAGGAAACCAAAGCAGCCAGCAGTAACTCTCACAGCCATGAAAAGAATGTGCAAACTCCACGCAGACAATCGCTGAAGAGTGAGTAAGGCTTGAATATTTAATGAAAAATTTGCATTAGTGTTTACCAAGGAAGAGGGTGTGGTTTAAATAGTCATAGGTAAAAATAATGGACAGCGTGAAATTTGATAGGAAGAGTGCAATGGAATGACTAGCATCAATAAACAGCGTAAACACATTCCTGATAACTACTGGATTATCAGTGTATTACCAGTGTTATAGAGTCATAGAATCATATAGCACTGAAAGAGACCTTTCGGGCCAACTTGTCCACGCTGGCCAGGTCTCCCAGGTCCCATTTGACTGCATTTGGTACATACCTTTTGTAAGAAATGGGGAAGTGTGTTGTTTTTGCAGAAATAGAAAGCAAGAGAGTGTATGTGCAGTAAAGGGGTACAAGAAAAATATCAGCTAAGCAAGCATTAGGGAAGTGTGTCTTTATCTTTAATGAATAATTGTGGATAATTAAATACTAACTTTAGTGCAGAATTATTAGGGTAAATAATTAAATAGTCTCAGCAAAATAGCTGAGACAGCTGAAACGCATAAACCAAGCATGAAAAGGTACATTGTTAAGAATGGAATGTGCTTATGAACAATGGAAGATGTTACAAGCAAAGTAAAAGAACATCAAGATACAAATTTAGCCTTATGTCGCCAACTTGGGAGAGAAGGGGGCAATAAGGGTGGAGCACAGATGGGTAGTGGCAGAATACTAAGAAAGATTGGGTAATGTAATAGTCAGGAGAGGTGACTTCACGCAGCTCAAAAGTTTAACTGTGTACTAGTTTGAATGTTCATTGCTCATTTGCTTCTGTATTTGATGCCCTTTCTTGCAAAAATCACAGAATAAATTGTCTTGTTTCCAGTTTTGGTGGTCTCGCCTAAATTTTATTAAACTTGTTTCTAACACTTTCTAAACCCTTCCTACTCAAGTACCTATCCAAATGTCTTTTAAATTTGTAATTGTACCCTGCCTCTACCACTTCCCCTGGCAGCTCACTACATACATGCAGCACCCTGTATTATAAAGTTGCCCCTCAGATACCTTCGAGTAAAAAGTGAGGTCTGCAGATGCTGGAGATCAGAGCTGAAAATGTGTTGCTGGTTAAAGCACAGCAGGTTAGGCAGCATCCAAGGAACAGGAAATTCGACGTTTCGGGCCAGAGCCCTTCATCAGGATGAAGGGCTCTTCCTGATGAAGGGAAACGTCGAATTTCCTGTTCCTTGGATGCTGCCTAACCTGCTGTGCTTTAACCAGCAACACATTTTCACCTCAGATACCTTTTAAATCTTTCCCCTCTCACCTTAACCCTCTCAATTTTGGACTAATTTTGAAATTTTGGACTAAATTTGAACCTCCAATTTTGGATACCCCTACCCTTGGGAAAAGATTTTGATTATGCACTTATCTATGCCCATCATAATTTTACAAGCCTCTATAAGGTCACCCCTCTGATGCTCGAGGGAAAGAAATCCCAGTCAGTCCACATAACTGAAACCCTCCAGTCCTGACAACATACTTGTAATTTTTTCTGCACCCTTCTAGTTTTAACAACTAGGTCCTTTCATATAGCAGGAACATTAGAATTGTACGTAAGATTCCAAACGTGGCCACACCAATATCTTATAAGGCTGCAACATGATGTCCTGATTCCTGTATTCAATGCTCTGATCAAGCACCTTCTTCACCACCTTGTCTTTCAAATGAACTATAAACCTGCTAGGTTCCTCTGTTCAACACCTGCTCCTCGGATGCTGCCTGAACTGCTGTGCTTTTCCAGCACCACTCTAATCATACTTACTGACCATACCTCCTACATTCTCGTACAAATTGTTGATATAAATAACAAACAGTGGACCCAGCATCAATCCTTGTGTCACAGACCTCTTGTCTGAATAATAACCTCCACCAGCATCCTCTGTATCATTTACTGAAAATTTTGAGGGGGTTTTATCTGGTTCATAACAAGCCAATTTTGTATCCAAACTGGCTCCTTTTCCGTAACTATTTAAAACAGATAGAATTACGATCACTGGTCAGTAAGGAGTTATACCCTTTCTTGAACAAGGTTGTTACATTTGCCCCTTTTCAGTCCTCTGGTAGCTCCACTGCATCTATGGAAGATTTTTAGTCATTTACTGCCAGAGCTGGTGGACCATGTAAAGCATGTGGTGGTCCTGCATTTTATTTGAAAACCTTCACTGTTCTACAATCATTCTGTAGTGCAAATGTAAACCTTTCAATGTCTTCTTGACTGCAATAGTAAGGTGAAAGAGCACATCAATTTCTTTGTTATCAAGATTAAGACCACTCAAAATCTGCCCTGCTACTTCCTAGTACACTGTCTCAAACTATGTCAGAGGTCCCTGCTATTTGAGCTCACACTATGCCTCATCTCCCTCCAAGCCCACACCAAGTCGTGTTGTCCAAGACACCGAACCGTTTGCTCTCTGAATACTATTCCGTTTAAATTACTGTGGGTAGTGTCTAAGTCTGTGAGAGGGTGCCTGTGTGAATGTGGGAGTTTATGTCTGTAGGAGTATAATTGAGTATCTGTGTATAGGATTGTGTGTGTGTGTGTGTGTTTGTGTGTGTGGGGGGGGGGGGGGGGGGGGGGGGCACGCACGCGCGCATGTATGCGAGCGTATAAGTGTCTGTGTGTGTGTGTGTATTGTGCAATGGTGGTCACTTGTAGTGTGACATGAACCCAAGGTCCTGGTTGAGGCCCTCCCTATGGGTACCGAACTTAGCTATCAGCCTCTGCTTGGCCACTGTCCTGAAGTCCGCCTTGGAGGATGGTCACCCGAAGGTCCGAGGTCAAATGTCCTGGACCTTGGGTTCATGTCACACTACATGAGACCACCATTGCACTATACACACACAGAGACACTCACTCACACTCCTACAGACACACACACTCCCACACACACCCCCTCACAGACTTAGACCATTTTACACACACACACACGCACATATACACATATACATTTGTGGGGTGAATTTGTACTTGCAGAGTTACATTGTACTTTTCTCAAAAACTGCATGAATACGTGTAAGTCTCTGTTAACTCACTTTTTCAGATTAGAATCCGTCTAAACATTATGGCACAGACAGAGAACACAGGGGGCTAACACCAATTGTCACAGTTAACCTGAGAATGAAACTTTTAAAAATGTTTTGAGATTTACATATGAAAGAAGTGAAACTATCATGGTCATTCTAATACATGAGAAACTTAACAAACAATCAAGGTATTTTTCAATGTATTATTTTGGTTTTCTGTGCCTTACAATTGTGTTCTCCACAACCACCTGATGAACGAGCAGTGCTCCAAAAGCTAGTGCTTCCAATTAAACCTGTTGGACTATAACCTGGTGTTGTGAGATTTATAATTTTGTACATTCCTACAAACACACACACTCCCAAATTCTCACATGCACCCTCTCACAGACTTAGATCCCTTTTCTCACACACACACAATGCACATATACGCTTATGAGGTGAATTTGTACTTGCAGAGTTACATTGTACTTTGCTCAAAAACTGCATGAATTCATGTAAGACTCTGTTAACTCATTTTTTAAAGATTAGAATCAGTCTAAACATTATGGCACAGACAACAGAACACAGGGGACTAATACCTTCAACATCTTATCTGGCCTGACACCAATTGTTACAGTTAACCTGAGAATGTAACTTTTGTGATTTACATATGAAATAAGTGAAACTATCATGGTCGTTCTAACAGATGAGAGACTTAACAAACAATCAAAGTATTTTTCAATGTATAATTTCAGTTACATCACACTATAAACTTTTGCTATAAATTCTGTGTCTTACAGTTGTGTACTCCACAACCACCTGATGAAGGAGCAGCGCTCTGAAAGCTAGTGCTTCCAATTCAACCTGTTGGACTATAAAGGTAAACTATGCCTCCTCATTGTTTTTAACCTGCCTGCAGTTTGGATATGAATGGCAACTTCCTTTCCTAAACCATTTCTACTGTTATCTAGATGGGTGGGATTCCATTCTCCTGGTTTCATTCTTGTTTAATTGTAGCCAAATATGACCAGCAATGGCTTCTCATCCCACTCACACTGTTGCCTCCAGTGTTCCCAAGGAGCTAACTTTGACCAACTCCTTTTTCACATCTATATGTTGTCCGCTAGCATCATCATCTAAAAACGTTAGTTTTCATATGTACAGGGACAACACCCAGACACCAACTTCTCACTCAACCCCTCCACCATCTCTAAATAGTTAGTGGTTGTCCAGTATCCAATACTGAATGAACAGAAGACTGAAGCCATAGTCTTCTGTCCATAATGTAAATTCTGCTCGCAAGCCATCAACTCCATCACTCTCCTTGCCAATGGTCTATGGCTGAACCAAACTGTACATAATACTGGGGTCATTTTTGACCTGAAGATTAATTTATCTATGAGCATATATTCATGGCATCATGGATGCCCAACTTCACCTCTACCACAACCCATCTACTGGTGAAACTGTCATCACTTCCACTTCTTTTGCAAAATACTTTTAAAATCTGTGCTCTCTCATTGTCAATCCTTTCATGAGTTGAGAATATCTCTTCTCTATTTACTCTCTCAGGATTTTGAAGACCTATATATCTCCTCTCAGCTTCATCATTTCCAAGGAAAGTAAATCCAGATTCTCTGATCTAGCCTCATAACTAAAATTCCTTAACTCTGAATCTATTCTTGTGAATTTTTCATGTGCTCTCACAAATGCCTTCACATTCTCCCAAACGTACAGCTCACAGAACTGGATCCAGCTGAAGCCAAGGTAGTGTATATTACAAAAAATAATGTATACTCCTTGCTATTGTATTTTATATCCCTCTAAATAAAGCTGAGGACACAGCACACTCTTAACTGTGGCAGCACAGTGGCTCAGTGGTTAGCACTGCTGTCTCACAGCACCAGGGACCCAGGTTTGATTCCAGCCTCTGGTGACTGTCTATATGGAGTTTGCACGTTCTCCCAGAGTCTGTGTGGGTTTCCTCCGGATGCACTAGTTTCCTCCCACAATTCAAAGATGTGCAGTTTAGGTGAATTGGCTGTGCTAAATTGCTTATAGTGTTCAGGGGTGTGTTAGTCAGGGATAAATGTACATTTATGGGGAATGGGTCAGGGTGGATTACTCTTCAGAGAGCCAGTATGGACTTGTTGAGCTGAAGGGTCTGTTTCCGCACTGTAGGGATCCTATGAACCATGCCCCCAACCCGTCCAGTCACCTTTAATGGATTATACACAGGTCACTTTGTTCCTGCTTCACTTTAGAATTATGTCCTTTATTTTATACTGTCTTCCTATGATCCTCCCATAAAAGTAAATTACCTCACATTTTCTGCAATAAAGTTCATTTGCAATCTCTCCGCGCACACCACCAATTTCCATGCCTTTTGGATGTTCTACATTTCCCTTCTTGTGGTCTACAATTCTTCCAAATTTTGAACCATCTACAAATTTTGTCTGAAGTCTTTAACATAGATATAAAGGCAGGGGAGAGGCAAGGCTGGTGGGTGTTGGGCTGAATTCAAGGAAATGGCCCAAAATCACTTTAAACAGGGTGAGTTAAGTGAGGTCTTACTGTACTGAAAACGTCACATTCAAGGTTTATTATTTTAAATCCTACCAGCTACCATGAAGGCATTTGAATCCATGCTTGTGCCCTTCCCCCCCACCCCACAAAGCATTAGCCTTGTCCTTTGGATTATTAGTTCAGTACCACAACAACGCCATAGAACCACCTTCCCTCTGACAGAGGCCCATGAATAGTTCTGGATTTCCATATAATAAGAAGGAAGGAGCTAAAGGCTGGATTCATTCCTGAGAAGAATAAATGTTGAGGAGTGACTGGGTACAGGTCTTTTAGATGAGGAGAAGATTTGATAGAGTAGACAGAGAGGTGTTTCCACTTATACGTGAGATCAGCTCTAGGGGCTATGAATAAGCAAATATTCACTAAACAATCCAATACAGAATTTAGGATGATCATCTTTACTAGAGTGGTTAGAATGTTGAACTCATTATCACAGAAAATAATTAAGGCGAATTGCATAAAAATATTTAAAAGAAAGAACCTGAGGGAAAATGGTAGCCATGGTGTGAAGTTTTGAACTGGGGTGGACAAAGTCAGAAGTCACACAACACCAGGTAATAGTCCAACAGGTTTGTTTCAAATCATATTCTTTCAGAGCACTGCTCCTTTGTCAGGTGAAGTAAACCTGGGCTATAACCTGGTGTCCTGAGACTTCTGACTATGAAGGAGAATGGAACAGAAGGATATTTGGATAGGGTTAGATGAAAAGCAGCATGAACACTGACATAGAGCACTTGGACCTGAATTATGCCTAATCTGGGATTCTGTCAGGTTTGAACAGTCAGAGTTTATTTACATCACTAAATTATCCTTACTATGAGCTTGTTCGCTGCTTCCTTGATTTTGTCCACCTTGGCCTCAGAAAGTCCCTTGATGTTGCAAAGTGCCCTTCGTGTTGTCATCTGAATCCCCTTCACTGTGCAGATTCCAACAGTTTTCATTTTCTTAATATCAGCTGCATTCTATAAAAAAGGCACTATTAGGTTTCTGAATCATTATCTAAGAAGAAAGAACATCATTCTGTACAAAAAACACAAGCTAAAGACACATGAGGCTAAGTATGACGCACAGGAAACAAACACATTCACGCAATATGATTGAACAGTCCGAATTCTCAATTCATGCAATTTCTGTGTGGTCTTTTTCTGAGACAATTGAATATCATAACCATCTCCATGCAACTTTTGGCATGGACAACTACATCATCATTCTGCAAAATCTCAGCTGTGTAGGACTGCCCTCATTTGGCTCCTCTTCTTGACCAAGAGAAAGTGAAGACTGCAGATGCTGGAGATCAGAGTCGAAGAGTTTGATGTTGAAGAGCACAGCTGGTCAGGCAGCATCCAAGGAGCAGACTCCTTTTCTCAACCAGGCACAAGTATCTCGAGTCCTGCAAGGAATCGTGCTTCACCTGATTTTTTTCCCCCTCATTCAATGTTTCTTTGCATCAGCATCTGCAAACGTGGGGTCAAACTCAATCTAGAGTTACCTCACCGCAACCTATTTCGACCCTTTCATGATCTCGATTCTTCCAGCCGCCTTGATTAATATTTAGTTTGGATGGACTGCAATTTCATCTTTGGCTCCTGCCATATACTTCACATCCTCATTCATGGATTCCAATTTTCCTCCCTAGCTATGACCCCAGGCTGAACTTATACCTCCTAATTCAACAGCCTGTTCAACTCATTGAATCATTAAATGGAATTCAATCACATCGGACTAGAAACGTTAATTCTGTTTCTATTTAAACACTAATAACCTGCCTTTAAATAGCAATAACCTGCTCACAGTGATCAGTTTGGATTCCATGATAGCATATGGATCCAGATCTCATTATAGCTTCAGTCAGGACATGGACAGAAAAGTTGAACCTTCGACCATAAGAAATAGGAATGGGCATAGGCCCTCAGCCCTTTCAGCTTGCTACACCATTCTAAGGATCACAGCTGATCTGACATTCCTTAAATCCACTTTCGTGTGTTTTCCCTGTCACCCTTGATTCCCTTACTGATCAAAATCTATCTCAGTCTTAAATATACACAAGGACTCTGCCTCCACAGCAATCCATATCAAAGAATTCCAAAGACTCTTAATCCTCTTGAGAGAAGAAATTCTTCATATCAGTCGTAAACTGGGATCCCTTCATTCTAAAATTATTCCCTCCAGTCCTCAACTCTTCCATGAGAGAAAACCTCCTCTCAGCATTTACCCTGGCAGGGCCCTTAGAAATTTTATACATTTCAATGGGACTACCTGTCATGAATAGAGTCCCAACCTGTTTAGTGTTTGCTCATAAGATAGGCATCATTCTAGAGATGGGGCAAGAGTGACTACTTTTTGATGTGCCACATTTGACCGAATATGGTATCAAAGAGCCTGGGCGGCACAGTGGTTAGCACTGCTGCCTCACAGCGCATGAAGACCCGGGTTCAATTCCTGACTCAGGCGACTGACTGTGTGGAGTTTGCACGTTCTCCCCGTGTCTGCGTGGGTTTCCTCCGGGTGCTCCGGTTTCCTCCCACAGTCCAAAGATGTGTGGGTCAGTGAATTGGCCATGCTAAATTGCCCGTAGTGTTAGGTAAGGGGTAAATGTATGGGTGGGTTGCGCTTCGGCGGGTCGGTGTGGACTTGTTGGGCCGAAGGGCCTGTTTCCACACTGTAAGTAATCTCATCTAATCTAAAAGTGGGGTCAATGCAAATCAGGAAAAGAACATGACTACCTAGTCATACCTAGCACACAAAAAAGTTGGTTTTGACTCTTGGAGATCAATCATCTCAGCCAGAGGCCCTCAAATGCAAGGTCAGAAGTGTCTGATGACAACTGCAGCATTTTGTTGCATTTTCAACTGCTCATATCTTAAAGCACACCATGCTCACATCACCTGGACCTCTCCTCTTCCTCGGAGACACAATGACAACAAGTGGTGAATCACCAGCATCAATATCTTGGGGTTCAAACTGATCAGAAATTTAACTGGTCCAGCCACATGATTAGTGTGACTATAAGAGCAGGATTCTGCAGTGAGAAACCCAGCTCCCAATTCTCTAAAGCCTTTCTTCTATCTGTAAGACACAAGCAAGGAGTTTGATGTAATATTTTCCTTTAGCATTACGAGCCTGCCTCCAGTAATACTCTAATTTCAATATATCAAAGGCAATGTCATGTGCTTCTTTAATACAACATCCACCACCTTAAACAATCATTCTTCCCACCAATAAAGCAGAGTTGCAACAGTGTGTCTATCAATACAACAACTCAACAAGTTTTCTTCAAACCTCGCACCACCACTATCTAGAAAGACAAGGGTAGCAGTCACATGGGAACATTATCACCTGAAAGTTCTCTCCAAAGCACACAACACTAACTTGGAAAAATATTACTCTTCCTTTCCTGTCGGTAAGTATACGCACATCAGGTGGACTACAGCGGTTCAAAAAGAAAGCGACCATAATCTTCTCAAAGGCAATGGGCTGGCCTTGTCAACAACCTTCTGGAATAACTTCAGAGAGGCCAGTATCTTGTCACCAAGTCATCTTCTATTTACATGTATCAATGGCGCAGAAACTCTGACATTCCTGCTTATTTTTAAAAAATTTTATGAAACAATTCACTGTTTACAAAATAATTAACATTAACAGCTGTATACAGAGAAACAGCAATTTTACAAGGAAGAGGAGCAGCAAACCGTTCAACCAGTTTTCAGGGAAATGAGGAACCTCAATCCTGACATTCCTGCTTATATCTGTCAGGCAGGGCTCCATGATTGGACCAGATTAACAGCCTCGATCAGGGTACTCATATACTTAGAGATCCACCTGGCTGACCTTGATACAATCACTACAGCTTCCATTACATGAGAGATTATAAAATTAATCAATCTTGCATTCTAATTGTTTTCATTTGAAGAAACTCCCTCATTTCGGCCATGATTGGAGGAATAGCTGGCAATCTGCAGTATGTTACCTCACGAGGGAATATAATGCAATGGAAGAGTAACAAATTGATCTGCATTTCAGGCTGCATTTCTATACCATATAGTCACCAATACAGAATGTTCCTTCAGTACTTGGGAACAGATTGCCCATTCTCTCTCATGACAACATAGCTGAAAAAAGCAAGATGAAAAAGGAAGCAGAGGAATTCAAAACTAGAATGTCTCTTGAAAGCATAATCAGAATCTTTAATTTTCCACTTCACCTTCGAAAGAAACAAAGACAACACTTACAAAAGATCTTTGATAGCTGTTTAGGCTACAGTCATTTCAGCTTTTAAGGATAAACTCATTTTGAAATATCCCTGAAATTATTCATATTGCTTGGGGTACATGAGACTTTTTTATAAAAAAATGCTACATTAACTGTGATTCGATGAGGAAGCTAAGTCACTAAATAGAAAAGGGGAGTACAATCTGGATTCAAATTCAAATATGGTGTTAGTTTACTGTACTTACAATACCATGTTTCTGTAAGAGGTCAATGTCCTGGAAGAAAGACTCCTAGAAGAAAACAAAAATGGAATTGGTGAAATTAATATTATTATCAAATTGCACTGAACTCAAGTTGTTATTGTAATCAATTAGGGGATAATGTTCTGATTTGTATGGATTATGGGTCTGCTTATACCATTATGTTGCTTTTGAAAATTACAGTTACTATGTCCAGGTACTCTTCCCAAAACTTAAGTTGAAAGTTTGTCAGAATGGCAAGGCGCCAGGTCCTGATGGGCTCCCCAGTGAGCTCTATAAGGAATTTATAAGTATGTTGTCAGGGCCAATGCTTAATGTGTTTAATGACTCACATGGTCAAGGCCTCCTCCCAACATCTCTCTCATTCTTAAAAAAGGGAAGGCCCTGGAGGACTGTGCTTCCTATAGGCCCATTTCATTTCTGAATGTTCGTTTCAAAATCCTAAGACTCAAGCATTCAGGCTAGAAACTGTACAGCCCTCCATCATTAAGGTGGACCAGACGGGGTTCATAAGAGGTTGCAGATCGACAGATGATGCCAGGAGATGATCCAAGTATGTCAACAGCGATCTGTACAGGAATTGGTGATCTCTTCAGGTGCGGATAAGGCATTTGATGGGGTCGAGTGCCATAGCTTTTTCATAATTTGAAGCAATTTGGCCTGGGAAAGACTTTCATCAGGTGGGTGAAGGTTTTGTATAATGATCCTCTTGCCGCAGTCCTCACCAATACAGTTTCTAGCCTTAATGCTCGAGTCTTTAAACACACTAAGCATCGGCCCTGACAACATACTTATAAATTCCTTATAGAACTCACTGGGAGCCCATCAGGACCCGGCGCCTTGCCATTCTGTTGCTGCTCACTTGCCTGCCACTTCTTACTGGCGAATAGGAGATAACCAAACCATCCCCCCTTGCATCGGCTTCAGTGTTTCCCAGAGAATGGATGGGCTACTGGCTGAGCCTGAATTAATATCTAAAAAAGCTCTGAACTCAGTAGAAAAGAATTCAATAAACCTGCTATCCTCGTGGATGGAAGGGTCCAGTCACCTTCCACTGTATCCTTATTCTTAACCATTAAGTACACTGGGTCTTGATCAGAAATAGTGATATTGCCAATAGTACATGACATCACCGAGCCCAGATGTGCTGCAGAGGTCAGAAAAAAAACCAATCCTGTTATGGCATTTATGTAGGTGCGCCACATACACTGACCATCCGGTAGAAAAAAAGCACCAAGAGCAAGGTTAGTACAATAGACAAGTAAACTAAAAACGTCACCCATCCCTTAACATAACTAAAAAATAAAGGATAAATACTCTATCCATCCCGGACATCATTTTACACAACTTATTACAAGAAAAGAGACTCCACCAAGCCCTTTTTAAAGAAGAACAAACCCAAGCAGTTCTGTCCTCCACGCTTATTCGGCCATTTGAGTTAACATGCCCACAAAGTTCTTTGCTTTCTCTAGCCTGTTGAACAAATGTATGGATTCTTAATGATTGATTCAAAGCACTGCAGGATATCTTAAAGAATACTAGATCCCAAGTTCTCTCAATCTCCTCTTTCACAATTGTAGTACTTCCTTTTCAGGACCACTTTTCAAGAAATGTGACCCTGGAGTCACCACATACCAACGCCCTCAGGTCCCTCCCCTGGATTCTAGAGATTTCTGTGACCTCTGCTTGTCTTTATAACGATGGAACCTCACCAGGACAGGGCGTGGGTGCTAGTCCGCACCTAGCTTTCATGCGTCACTCTGGTGGGCTCTTTCGATTGTTATCCTCCCTTCTCAGCCTCAAAACCATGGAATTCAGAGAACCACTTCTCAAAGAACTCCACCTGCTGATCACCTTCCGTCCCCTCTGGTAAGCCAACAACGCGGAAATTCTTTCTTCTGCCCCTGTTTGAGATTATCTACCATATCCAACAGGGCTTCAATCTGGCTCTTGGAAGAGTCAATCTCTGCCTCTACGCTGCAGCCCAGCGCTCCAGCTCATCGGTCTTTTTTCCCAGGTCTTGCAGTATAGCAGATACAGGAGCCAGCTTCTCTGAGATTCTTTATCCTAGATCGGCCTTCCCAGGACCTCGCGACATCTGGCCAGCTCCTCAATCAGAGTCTAGTGAGTAAGCAAGCCTGCTGCGTCAGTGGGCTGAGCTGTGGCCCCACCACTGGGTGAGCATCCTCTTTTTTTTCAGCATTCTCCAGCTGCAAGGACAAAGGTAAGTCGATTTTTTCCAGGTTTCCAGCTCCTTTAACTGTGTTTTTACTCACAGTAAAGTGTACAGAACAGGTTCCAGCTCGATGCCCAGCAACACAATCCTAACAGGACGCCACCATCTTGGATTCCCCACACAGAAGATTTTAGGATGTCAGTGAAGGAAACAGGAGTGTGGGGCCATTGGTGATCCAGAAGTGTGGTTGAAGTTACAGTATCACACAAGTTATTTCTTTATATTTAGCACAATGGGATTGTTTGTCAATTTGGATCCAAGCCAGCTAGTGAGACAGTGACCAAGATACCTTTCCTTGCGAAGATAGTTTATTAACTACTCAGTCCTACAACTTCTACTGCGTACCATTGCCATCTGTTCCCCCTTTATATCTAAGTCAATTTAGAAACGTAGGAACAGGAATAGACTATTCAACCCATCAGGCCCGCTCCATCATTTAAGACAATTATGACTAACCAAACGCTTCAATACCTTCTAAACACCCCCATAACCTTAAGTCAATGGTAACCTTTCCTTACCTCTTGTACTCAAAGACCAAGCTTCCACAGCCCTCTGTGCTAGAAAATTCCAAAGGTTCATTATCCTCCGAGTAAAAGAAAATTCTCCTCATCTCAGATCTAAAGTGGCATCACACTTATTTTTAAACAGTTCCTCAACCGGGAGAAACATCTTAGCCACATCGATCCCATCTATCCAGCCTCAGGTGACTGTCTGTGTGGAGTTTGCACGTTCTCATCAAGTCTGCGTGGGTTTCCTCCCACAGTCCAAAGATGTGCAGGTCAGATGGATTGACCATTCTAAATTGCGCATAGTGTTAAATGCATTAGTCAGAGGGAATTGGTCTGGGTGGGTTACTCTTCGGAGGGTCAGTGTGGACTTGTTGGGCCAAAGGGCCTGTTTCCACACTGTAGGGAATCTAGTCTTAGCTGTGGGCTAATGAATTATATGCAGCTCCATCACACTCTCTTTGCTCGAGTCTTCAATACCTTCACTAATAAAGTCATGCAACCCGTATATCTTTTTAACTCCCTGATTCCACCTGACCTGCTGCATTTAAGAATCTATGGACATGATGCACCAGGTCTCTTTCATCCTCTGTACGTTCTATGATCTTACCATTTAACGTGTGCTCCTTCCCTATTTATTACTCCCAAAATGTATCACTTCAGAATTAAATTCCATTTCCTCTGTTCAGGCCATCTACCAGCTTGTCTACATTAGCCTATCATGTCAAGATGTTCTGTCCAGGTTCTCCTGAAAGCAAGTATTTTAAACCTGGAACTCTGCACACAGTACTGTAGCTAGCTTTGTTTTTTTTTTAATTAGACAAAAGAAGAATGAACAAATGCATTCAAATTCACATAGACCAGGGGTTTATAGATTTTGCTTTTAATTGGTGAGGCTGGAATTCTGGAAGAAGACACAGCTTTTAGGGCGGCACGGTGGCACAGTGGTTAGCACTGCTGCCTCACAGCGCCAGGGACCTGGGTTCAATTCCCACCTCAGGCGACTGACTGTGTGGAGTTTGCACGTTCTCCCCGTGTCTGCGTGGGTTTCCTCCGGGTGCTCCGGTTTCCTCCCACAGTCCAAAGATGTGCGGGTCAGGTGAATTGGCCATGCTAAATTGCCCGTAGTGTTAGGTAAGGGGTATGGGTGGGTTGCGCTTCGGCGGGTCGGTGTGGACTTGTTGGGCCGAAGGGCCTGTTTCCACACTGTAAGTAATCTAATCTAGCTTTCTCTCTCTGTCTCAGCAAAAACTTGTGCTCTCTCCTTACTGCTGAGTTTGTATTTGAGGTTTTCTTTCTACTTGCTTTTGCCAAGGATGTTTAAGAGGCTGCTACACTGGAACAACTAATCAGTAGTAAATAATACATATATTATTTTAAGTTTATTGATAGAGTTACAGTTAAGTCAATTTTATTTTATTTTGTCTATATTTTAACTGTAGTCTAAGAATAAAGTGTGTCTTGCTTAAAGCTTAGTAGTTTGACGAAGTGAATTCCACTTGGAACACAGCACCTTACATTTGCCTATACATTAGAAAAAGTTAGGGTTTAGGCTCTCACTGACATATTTTGAGGGAGTTTGGTCTGGTCTGTACTATAGTCTAAGGCTTTTCCCCTCGCTGTTTATCACATCACCGATTTTCATGCAAATTTACTGACCCTTACAATCATAATGACAGTACAAAAGCAAGGTACAGCTAATGAGAGCAGACTTTTCAAGAATGGTGGTTAAGATTTTAAAAAGGGCATTACAGATCAGTGAGTCTCACAGGTAAACTACTGGAGAAAATTCTGAAGAAGAGTTCTTTATTTAAAGAAATAACGTTTGATCAGGAATAGCCGCATGATTCGTCAAAGGAGCTCATGTCTAACAAATCTGGGTGAATATTTCAAATATTACAAATGTGTAGATGATGATAGCACAGTTCAGGTTCTTTGTTTTGTATGGACTTCATCAAAGCTTTTAGACAAGGTCCCGCATCTGAAATGGATAAAGGAGGTAAAAGCACATGGGATCCAGGGTAACTTGGCACATTGGATCAAAAATTGGCTTAGTGGCTGGAAACAGAGGGTGGTGGTAAAAGATTGTTTGTATGACAGAAGGTCAGTAACGAGTAGCATACTGAAGAGATCAGTGCTGGATCCCTGATTATTCTTGATATATATAAACAATGTAGATGAGAGTATAAAGGGAATGATGACAGTATAGGGGGAATGATGACAGTATAGGGGGAATGATAAGTAGGTTTGCAAATGGCACAAAAATCAGCTGGGTGGTTAACCGTGAAAGAGAAGGTTTTAGGAGGGGTTGCAGGAGAATATATTGGTCAGACCGGTGACAGATGGAATGCTTGTCCATAAGTCCCTGAAAGTGGCAGGCTAAGTAAAAAGGTAATTAACAACTTGCCTTTAAATCAGTCAAGACATAGATTATAAAAACAGGGAAGTTATACCGGAGTTGCATAGGACTTTGGTTAGACTACAGCTGGAGTACCACTGCAATTCTAGTCTCCCCACTAAATGAAGCATATGATCGCATTGGAGGAGGTGCAAAGGAGATTTACCTGAATGCTGGAGTACGAGAGCCAAGCCGGCTGAGATAAAAGGTAGGGAGGAGGGACTAGGGGGAGGGGCGATGGAGGTGGGATAGGTGGAAGGAGGTCAAGGTGAGGTGATAGGCCGGAGTGGGGTGGGGGCGGAGAGGTCAGGAAGAGGATTGCAGGTTAGGAGGGCGGTGCTGAGTTGAGGGAACCGACTGAGACAAGGTGGGGGGAGGGGAAATGAGGAAGCTGGAGAAATCTGAATTCATACCTTGTGGTTGGAGGGTTCCCAGGCGGAAGATGAGGCGCTCCTCCTCCAGCCGTCGTGTAGTTGTGTTCTGCCGGTGGAGGAGTCCAAGGACCTGCATGTCCTCGGTGGAGTGGGAGGGGGAGTTAAAGTGTTGAGCCACGGGGTGATTGGGTTGGTTGGTTCGGGCGGCCCAGAGGTGTTCTCTGAAGCGTTCCGCAAGTAAGCGGCCTGTCTCACCAATATAGAGGAGGCCACATCGGGTGCAGCGGATGCAATAGATGATGTGTGTGGAGGTACAGGTGAACTTGTGGCGGATATGGAAGGATCCCTTGGGGCCTTGGAGGGAAGTGAGTGTGGAGGTGTGGGCGCAAGTTTTACATTTCCTGCGGTTGCAGGGGAAGGTGCCGGGGGTGGAGGTTGGGTTGGTGGGGGGTGTGGATCTGACAAGGGAGTCACGAAGGGAGTGGTCCTTGCGGAACGCTGATAGGGGAGGGGAGGGAAATATATCCTTGGTGGTGGGTCCGTTTGGAGGTGGCGGAAATGGCGGCGGATAATACGTTGTATGCGCAGGTTGGTGGGGTGGTAGGTGAGAACCAGTGGGGTTCTGTCTTGGTGGCGGTTGGAGGAGCGGGGCTCAAGGGCGGAGGAGCGGGAAGTGGAGGAGATGCAGTGGAGGGCATCGTCGATCACGTCTGGGGGGAATCTGCGGTCCTTGAAGAAGGAGGCCATCTGGGTTGTGCGGTGTTGGAATTGGTCCTCCTGGGAGCAGATGCGGCGGAGACGAAGGAATTGGGAATATGGGATGGCGTTTTTACAGGGGGCAGGGTGGGAGGAGGTGTAGTCCAGGTAGCTGTGGGAGTCAGTCGGTTTATAATAGATGTCTGTGTTGAGTCGGTCGCCCGAGATAGAAATGGAAAGGTCTAGGAAGGGGAGGGAGGAGTCTGAGACAGTCCAGGTGAATTTCAGGTCGGGATGGAAGGTGTTAGTAAAGTTGATGAACTGTTCAACCTCCTCGTGGGAGCACGAGGCAGCGCCGATACAGTCATCGATGTAGCGGAGGAAAAGGTGGGGGGTGGTGCCAGTGTAGTTGCGGAAGATGGACTGTTCCACATATCCTACGAAGAGGCAGGCATAGCTGGGGCCCATGCGGGTGCCCATGGCAACTCCTTTAGTTTGGAGGAAGTGGGAGGATTGAAAAGAGAAGTTATTCAGGGTGAGGACCAGTTCAGTCAGTCGAAGGAGGGTGTCAGTGGAAGGGTACTGGTTAGTGCGGCGGGAAAGGAAGAAGCGGAGGGCTTTGAGTCCTTCGTGATGGGGGATGGAGGTGTACAGGGACTGGATGTCCATAGTGAAAATAAGGCGTTGGGGACCGGGGAAGCGAAAATCCTGGAGGAGGTGGAGGGCGTGGGTGGTGTCCCGAACGTAGGTGGGGAGTTTTCCTCCGCTACATCGATGACTGTATCGGCGCTGCCTCGTGCTCCCACGAGGAGGTTGAACAGTTCATCAACTTTACTAACACCTTCCATCCCGACCTGAAATTCACCTGGACTGTCTCAGACTCCTCCCTCCCCTTCCTAGACCTTTCCATTTCTATCTCGGGCGACCGACTCAACACAGACATCTATTATAAACCGACTGACTCCCACAGCTACCTGGACTACACCTCCTCCCACCCTGCCCCCTGTAAAAACGCCATCCCATATTCCCAATTCCTTCGTCTCCGCCGCATCTGCTCCCAGGAGGACCAATTCCAACACCGCACAACCCAGATGGCCTCCTTCTTCAAGGACCGCAGATTCCCCCCAGACGTGATCGACGATGCCCTCCACCGCATCTCCTCCACTTCCCGCTCCTCCGCCCTTGAGCCCCGCTCCTCCAACCGCCACCAAGACAGAACCCCACTGGTTCTCACCTACCACCCCACCAACCTGCGCATACAACGTATTATCCGCCGCCATTTCCGCCACCTCCAAACGGACCCCACCACCAAGGATATATTTCCCTCCCCTCCCCTATCAGCGTTCCGCAAGGACCACTCCCTTCGTGACTCCCTTGTCAGATCCACACCCCCCACCAACCCAACCTCCACCCCCGGCACCTTCCCCTGCAACCGCAGGAAATGTAAAACTTGCGCCCACACCTCCACACTCACTTCCCTCCAAGGCCCCAAGGGATCCTTCCATATCCGCCACAAGTTCACCTGTACCTCCACACACATCATCTATTGCATCCGCTGCACCCGATGTGGCCTCCTCTATATTGGTGAGACAGGCCGCTTACTTGCGGAACGCTTCAGAGAACACCTCTGGGCCGCCCGAACCAACCAACCCAATCACCCCGTGGCTCAACACTTTAACTCCCCCTCCCACTCCACCGAGGACATGCAGGTCCTTGGACTCCTCCACCGGCAGAACACAACTACACGACGGCTGGAGGAGGAGCGCCTCATCTTCCGCCTGGAACCCTCCAACCACAAGGTATGAATTCAGATTTCTCCAGCTTCCTCATTTCCCCTCCCCCCACCTTGTCTCAGTCGGTTCCCTCAACTCAGCACCGCCCTCCTAACCTGCAATCCTCTTCCTGACCTCTCCGCCCCCACCCCACTCCGGCCTATCACCCTCACCTTGACCTCCTTCCACCTATCCCACCTCCATCGCCCCTCCCCCTAGTCCCTCCTCCCTACCTTTTATCTCAGCCGGCTTGGCTCTCTCTCTCTTATTCCTGATGAAGGGCTTATGCTCGAAACGTCGAATTCTCTATTCCTGAGATGCTGCCTAACCTGCTGTGCTTTGACCAGCAACACATTTGCAGCTGTGATCTCCAGCATCTGCAGACCTCATTTTTTACTGAATGCTGGAGTAGACAAGGTTGAGAGGAAACCTGATAGAGCTGTATAAAATTGAAAGGGACATGGTGAACAGAATGCAGCTGATCCTTTTAACTGAATGGTCAATAGCAAGGGAACATCATTTTAAAGTGAAAGGCAAGAGATTTAGAAGAGATCTAAGGAAATATGTTTTCACCAGACAGTGGTGGGATCTGGAATGCAGTGCTTGGCAGGGTAGTTAACAGGTATAACCTTTGAAAAGTTCATGGTTAAAAACTTCAAATGCCATAATTTTCTAGTGCTGAAAAATGGGACAAGTGTGGATTTAGTGTCACTTTTGCTAACTTGATACTTGATTTTCTGTACTACATAATTCTATTATTCCAATCCCCAGCCAAATTAGTTAAACTCTAACCAACTGCATCAGCTAACTTGCTTACAAGAATGTTTTGGAATTTTTCAAAGAAAGTCTGTTTAAATCTGCTGTTTTTGTCCACTCACTTAAGCTGACTATTTCTATCACCTTTTTGTGCTCTCACATTCCAACCTAACTTTGTAATTAACAGCAAACTAAGATCCATTACTGTCTCTTCGGCCCAAAATGTTAACTGTCTCTCTCCATTAATGCTTCGTGACTTCTAAGTATTTCCAGCATTCTTCATTATTATTTCCAGATTTTCAACATTGACATTATTTTGCTCTTGTATTTTTGTTTTTGTTAATAGAATATTTAGCAAACAGGAATACAAAGAGAGCTTTCACATGTTTGAGCCACGATACACTGTTATGGAAACAATCTCAGATACTGCAGGTAATGTTACCGTACCTCTTCATCCTGGAAGTTAACCTCCTCCTCAACCACCTGATCTTCCATCGCCTTCATTGTTGCAAACAACTGCAAGGCACTTACATCAGAATCAGTTGTATTGCTAAAAGCACAAAAGAGTAAGAAAGATTTCATGAACAAATACAAACCTGCAATTCCATAGAATATTTCATAATCTAAGGACACACCAAAGCTCTTCAATGCCAATTAAGTACTTTTGAAGGAAAGTCCTGCCAGTGCTACAGTGTAATGTAATCCTAAATGTAACCTTCATCTCGCTCCCTCCCCACCCATCCTTACATCCCACTCCCTCCCCACCCATCCCATCCTGCTCCCCTCCCAATCTCACTTGCACCCTACACCATACGCCCCCATCCCACTCTGACCTAACCGACTTCTCATCCCATTGTCTCCCTCCTCATCCTGCTCTCTCCCCATCTCACCCCAAAGTACTCCCTCCCCGCAATCCCGCTCCCCCTCCAAACCTCCCCTCATCCCACTCCCTCCCAATCTATCCTGCTCCCTCCACACTCACAATTCACCTCGCCATCCTACACCCTCCCCCCTCATCCTACTACCTCTCAACTCTCATCTCATGCCCTCCCTATGCCCCCCCGATCCTGCTCCTTCTGCATCCATGACCCCCATCTTCCCACTCCTGACCTTTTGCAGCCTCATTTTTCTCCACCTCCCTTCACTTCCCTCCCAAAAGTTCCTCAACCCTCTCACCCCCTTCTCTCATCCTTCTCATCCACCTTTCCCTCCCTACTCCATTTTCCCTCTCCCCACCATTATACTCATACCTCCCTTCACTACCCATCCATCTCTCACCCTCTCATCCCTCTTTCTACCCCTTGTCACCCTCACCTGCCCATTTCTCACACTCACCTCATTTCCATCAAGCCCAGTCCCTCTCTGCACCCACTGCCTTTACGCTCTCATCACCCCTCCAACCCCTCCCCTCTCATCAACCCCTATCACCCCACCAAACCCCTCCCCCTGTCATCAACCCCTCGCCCCTCTGTCCCTCCCCCTCCATCAACCCCTCCCCTCTCATCACACCCCACACCCTCATCAAACCCCCCATACCCTTCCCCTTTCCTGCTCATCACCCCCAAACTCTCCCCCTCTCCTCTCATCACCCTCAAACTCTCCCCTCTCATCACCCTCTCCCCTCCCATCACCCCCCAACCCATCCCCCTACCCTCCCAACACCCCCCAACCCGTCACCTTCATCGGACCCCCAACCCCTCCCCTCACCCCACAACCCCTCCCCTTTCCCACATCTCCCCCACCCCTGTCCCTCTTCTCACCCCTCCCCCTCCCCTGCCCCTCTCCTCACCCCCCAACCCCTCCCCCTCCCCTGTCCCTCTCCTCACCCCCCAACCCCTCCCCCTCCCCTGTCCCTCTCCTCACCCCGCCAAACCCTCCCCTCCCCCTCTCCTCACCCCCCCAAACCCTCCCCCTCTCCTGTCCCTCTCCTCACCCCCCCCCAAACCCTCCCCCTCCCCTGTCCCTCTCCTCATCCCCAACCCCTCCCGTCCCTCTCCTTACCCCCAACCCCAACCCCTCCCCTGTCCCTCTCCTCACCCCCCAACCCCTCCCCGTCCCTCTCCTCAACCCCAACCCCTCCCCGTCCCTCTCCTCACCCCCAACCTCTCCCCCTCCCCTGTCCCTCTCCTCACCCCCCAACCCCTCCCCTGTCCCTCTCCTCAACCCCAACCCCTCCCCTGTCCCTCTCCTCATCCCCAACCCCTCCCCCTCCCCTGTCCCTCTCCTCACCCCCCAACCCCTCCCCTGTCCCTCTCCTCATCATTCCCTCCCCCTTATCCCCTCCACTTTCCCTCTCATCCCCTCCCCTTTCCCTCTCATCCCCTCCCCTTTCCCTCTCATCATCCCCAACCCCTCCCCCTCCCCTCTCATCATCCCCAACCCCTCCCCCTCCCCTCTCATCTCCCCCCTCCCCTCTCATCCCCCCCCAAACCCCTCACCCTCCCTTTTCCCTCTCATCACCCCCCAAATCCCTCACCCTCCCTTTTCCCTCTCATCACCCCCCAAACCCCTCACCCTCCCTTTTCCCTCTCATCATTTCCGCAACCCCTCTCCTTCCCTCTCATCACCCACCAAACCCCTCACCCTTCCCTTTCCCTCTCATCACCTTCCCAACTCCTCCCCCTCCCCCTTCCCTCTCATCACCTCCCCAAACCCTCCCCCTCTCCTTTCCCTCTCATCACCCACCAAACCCCTCACCCTCCCCTTTCCCTCTCATCACCTCCCTAACCCCTCACCCTTCCCTTTCCCTCTCACCTCCCCAACCCCTCACCTTCCCTTTCCCTCTCATCACCCCCCAAACCCTTCACCCTTCCCTTTCCCTCTCCTCACACCCCACCCCCTCCCCTGTCCCTCTCCTCACCCCCAACCCTTCCCTCTCCTCACACCCCAACCCCTCCCCTGTCCCTCTCCTCATCCCCCTTCTCATCCCCAACCCTTCCCTCTCCTCACACCCCAACCCCTCCCCTGTCCCTCTCCTCACACCCCAACCCCTCCCCTGTCCCTCTCCTCACACCCCAAACCCTCCCCTGACCCTCTCCTCATCCCCAACCCCTCCTCTGTCCCACTCCTCACACCCCAACCCCTCCCCTGTCCCTCTCCTCACACCCCAACCCCTCCCCTGTCCCTCTCCTCACACCCCAACCCCTCCCCCTCCCCTGTCCCTCTCCTCACACCCCAACCCCTCCCCCTCCCCTGTCCCTCTCCTCACACCCCAACCCCTCCCCTGTCCCTCTCCTCACACCCCAACCCCTCCCCTGTCCCTCTCCTCACCCCCCAACCCCTCCCCTGTCCCTCTCCTCACCCCCCAACCCCTCCCCTGACCCTCTCCTCATCCCCAACCCCTCCCCCTCCCACCCCTCCCCTGTCCCCCTCCTCACCCCCCTCTGTACCCCTCCTCACCCCCCAACCCCTCCCCTCTCCCTCCCCTCAACCCCCCAACCCTCCCCTGTCCCTCCCCTCACCCCCAACCCCTCCCCCTCCCCGATCCCTCTCCTCACCCCCACCCCCTCCCCATCCCGCTCCTCACCCCCCACCCCCACCCCCCGTCCCTCTCCTCACCCCCCAACCCCACCCCCTCCCCCGTCCCTCTCCTCACCCCCCAACCCCTCCCCCGTCCCTCTCCTCACCCCCCCCCAACCCCTCCCCCGTCCCTCTCCTCACCCCCCAACCCCTCCCCCTCCCCCGTCCCTCTCCTCACCCCCCAACCCCTCCCCCTCCCCCGTCCCTCTCCTCACCCCCCAACCCCTCCCCCCCAACCCCTCCCCCTCCCCCGTCCCTCTCCTCACCCCCCAACCCCTCCCCCTCCCCCGTCCCTCTCCTCACCACCCAATCCCTCCCCCTCCCCCGTCCCTCTCCTCACCACCCAACCCCTCCCCCCCCCCCGTCCCTCTCCTCACCACCCAACCCCTCCCCCTCCCTTGTCCCTCTCCTCACCACCCAACCCCTCCCCCTACCCTGTCCCTCTCCTCACCACACAACCCCTCCCCCTCCCCTGTCCCTCTCCTCACCCCCAACCCCTCCCCCTCCCCTGTCCCTCTCCTCACCCTCAACCCCTCCCCCTCCCCTGTCCCTGTCCTCAACCCCTCCCCTTCCCCCTCCCCTGTCCATCTCCTCACCCCCCAACCCCTCCCCCTCCCCTGTCCCTCTCCTCACCCCCAACCCCTCCCCTGTCCCTCTCCTCACCCCCAACCCCTCCCCCTCCCCTGTCCCTCTCCTCACCACCCAACCCCTCCCCTGTCCCCTCCCCTCACCCAGTCCCCTCCCCTCCCCTCACCCCCGTCCCCTCCCCTCTCCTGACCCCCTACCCCTCCCCTCTCCTCACCCCCTACCCCTCCCCTCCCCACTCCTCACCCCCAACCCCTCCCCTCTCCTCTCCTCACCCCCAACCCCTCCCCTCTCCTCTCCTCACCCCCAACCCCTCTCCTCTCCTCACCCCCAACCCCTCCCCTCTCCTCACCCCCAAACCCTCCCCTCTCCTCACCCCCACCCCAAACCCTCCCCTCTCCTCACCCCCCCCCCCTCCCCTCTCCTCTCCACACCCCCAACCCCTCCCCTCTCCTCTCCTCACCCCCAACCCCTCTCCTCTCCTCTCCTCACCCCCAACCCCTCTCCTCTCCTCACCCCCAACCCCTCCCCTCTCCTCACCCCCAAACCCTCCCCTCTCCTCACCCCCACCCCAACCCCTCCCCTCTCCTCACCCCCAACCCCTCCCCACCGCCAACCCCTCCCCCTCCCATCCTTCTCCACACCCCCAACCCCTCCCCTCTCCTCACCCCAAACACCTCCCCCTCCCCATCCCTCTCCTCACCCCCCAACCCCTCCCCCTCCTCACCCCCCAACCCCTCCCCCTCCCCTGTCCCTCTCCTCACCCCAACCCCTCCCCCTCCCCTGTCCCTCTCATCATTCCCTCCCCTTTCCCTCTCATCATTCCCTCCCCCTCCCTCTCATCCCCTCCCCTTTCCCTCTCATCCCCTCCCCTTTCCCTCTCATCATCCCCAACCCCTCCCCATCCCCTCTCATCACCCCCAAACCCCTCCCCCTCCCTTTTCCCTCTCATCACCCACCAAACCCCTCACCCTTCCCTTTCCCTCTCATCACCTTCCCAACTCCTCCCCCTCCCCCTCCCCTTTCCCTCTCATCACCTCCCCAAACCCACCCCCTCTCCTTTCCCTCTCATCACCTCCCCAACCCCTCACCCTCCCCCTTCCCTCTCATCACCACCAAACCCCTCACCCTCCCCTTTCCCTCTCATCACCTCCCTAACCCCTCACCCTTCCCTTTCCCTCTCACCTCCCCAACCCCTCACCTTCCCTTTCCCTCTCATCACCCCCCAAACCCCTCACCCTTCCCTTTCCCTCTCCTCACACCCCACCCCCTCACCTGTCCCTCTCCTCACCCCCAACCCCTCCCCTCAACCTCTCCTCACCCCCAAACCCTCCCCTCTCCTCACCCCCACCCCCTCCCCTCTCCTCACCCCCACCCCCAACCCCTCCCCTCTCCTCACCCCCACCCCTCCCCTCACCCCCAAACCCTCCCCACCGCCAACCCCTCCCCTCCCCCTCCCATCCTTCTCCTCACCCCCAACCCCTCCCCTCTCCTCACCCCAAACACCTCCCCCTCCCCATCCCTCTCCTCACCCCCAACCCCTCCCCCTCTTCACCCCCCCACCCCTCCCCCTCCTCACCCCCAACCCCTCCCCCCCCCCTGTCCCTCTCCTCACCCCAACCCCTCCCCCTCCCCTTTCCCTCTCCTCACCCCAACCCCTCCCCCTCCCCTTTCCCCC